>NC_083321.1:60522202-61270895 GCF_963455315.2 Globicephala melas
TAAAGACCCTAAAGGCTAGAAAACAACTGGATTAGACTACACGTGGCACAAAAGCTCTGTTTCTGACAGGGCTCATTGTCTCTCTCTCCAGGGTACAGAAAGCACACAGCTCATCAGATTATCAGTGAAAAAGAGATGTGGCCAGTGTATATTCAACTGCACTTTTTCCATTTTTAAGTTGGGCCTTGAAACAGTCTAGAAGATGTTAACTTTTTTTTTTTTTTTTTGCGGTGCGCGGGCCTCTCACTGTTGTGGCCTCTCCCGTTGCGGAGCAACAGGCTCCGGACGCGCAGGCTCAGCGGCCATGGCTCACGGGCCCAGCCGCTCCGCGGCACGTGGGATCTTCCCAGACCGGGGCACGAACCCGTGTCCCCTGCATCGGCAGGCGGACTCTGAACCACTGCGCCACCAGGGAAGCCCGAAGATGTTATCTTTAAGTGTGTTTTCTGAGAATGACTGCCTTAACAGACTCTCAGACCACCAGGAAAATCTTTAGAGCAGAAAACAGAAGCTGAGGAAAAGTTGGAGGTGAGGAGTGAGGAAAGAGAGGATATTGGGGAAAATATTAGTCATTTAAAATAGCGGTAGTTCAGTCAGTTTTTGTTTGGTGACTAGGAAATGTTGGAAAATTTACACTGATTTTCGTCATGGAAGAGGTGGTGGCAGCAACATGTAGTGATTAAGAGCACATGCTTTTGAGTCATGCAAACCAGGACTCATCCTGTTCCTGGCACTACCTAGCTGTGTGACTTTGGGAAACTTATTTAACCTACTTAGCCTCAGTTTTGGCTTCTGTAAAATAGGTATGAGAATAATCACTGCCTCAAAAGGGTTATTGATTTAAATGTATTGACCTATGTAAAGTGGCAGGCTCATTACTAATTAACGTGAGCTCTTGTTACTATTACTATTGTCATCATCCATCTCTCTTCTCAGGAAACAGGAATTCTTGGTGAAAATTTTCGCTGAGCATTTTCCTGTAAACATCTGTGAACTGATGAGTTTAATTAGAGAACTGTTGATGAGGCTTCTGTGTGGTCTTTTTAAAAATTCAGAATAGTATAGGATCTGGACCCAAAAGTGCTCTTTTGTGCTGAAGTCTTCAAAATGTTTTTCACGAAAGTGGGTTTATTTGGGGTAATTATATGTGTGCATTATCCTCTGAACTCTCAAGATAAAGGGCCTACAGCTGGAGCTGATTGTACACAGAGAGAAGGGACATTATACTGATTGGCTGGTTGCTCTTGTCATTGTTTTCCATTGTCTTTTCCTTTTCCTTTTTTCTTTTGCATCAAGTATCTGCCTATAATGGTGAACACTGAGCAACTGGCCTGGTTTCAGAAAAAAAAATCATGTGCATTTGAATGAAGTGTTTCTGTGGGGTGTGCTACACAGAGCGGGGGACATGTGTGCAGCCTGGCCATGTATTTCAATAGGACAGAGGACTGAGGCCAAGAGAGAGAGGTTGGAGGTGAGATGACTCATTCTCTCGAACGGAAGAGGGAGCACTGAATTGGAGCATGATGCCGACAGAAGAGGGCAAACCAGTTGAAGAAAGAGGTGCCAGGAGACTTGCAAGAAGGGAACATGGCAAGTGTTGTGGGAATTCAAATAAGTGTTAGCAAATACATATGTGATGGTACAAAGGTGGGAGGTGTGCGGGCATGAGAGGGTGTGATAAGGAGAAATGAGCAATGTACAGATGGCAACATACTGACCTTTCCATATTCATTCAGGAATAGCAATGTAGTGAGACAAACTGGGAGGTATCAGGGACATAAAAATTGTACTAAGACATAGTACAAGGAAATGTGAGACTCTAGAAACACTGGAAAAAAAATCACAAACTCCAAAGTTAACTTTAAAAGAAAAGACAAAGTAGATGATCACCATATTGTAAAATAACTGAAAAAGGGGGCCAATCTAATGTAGTAACGTCAATGGTATGAAAAGAAATATGCATAAACCAAAGACTGAAGTCTCTGCGGTCCATTGCAATGAGCTGCTATAATAAAATTTGTTTTACAAATAACTATGAATACATGAGAAACGTTAATAATGGTTATCTCTGAATAATAAATATTTTCTTATTTTTCATCTTTTCAGCAATGAGATGATTAGAACAAAATTAACTATGGTTAATTATGGTTAGAACATAATTAGTTATGGTTAGAACAAAATTAACTCTATTTTTCAAATGAATAGGAACAAAAACCTTAAGTAAGGGAGAACAGAAACTAAGTGTGGTGACCTCTTTATGAGACACACATAGCAAGACCTCACGAGTAATGGAAAATTGGAATAGGAAAGAAGGAAGTTGATTTCTCATGCCCAGTGACTTTACTTAAATTTATGAGAAATAATAGCCATATTTTATATATATATATATTTTTTGTGGTACGCGGGCCTCTCACTGTTGTGGCCTCTCCCATTGCGGAGCCCAGGCTCCGGACGCGCAGGCTCAGCGGCCATGGCTCACAGGCCCAGCTGCTCCGCGGCATGTGGGATCTTCCCAGACTGGGGCATGAACCTGCGTCCCCTGCATCGGCAGGCGGACTCTCAACCACTGTGCCACCAGGGAAGCCCAATAGCCATATTTTAAACCTAGGTGCTTTTTAGAAATGAAGGCCGCCTGAGAGTAATTTTTACAATGAGAATAATTTTGAAAGTAGACTCAGATCTGCTATCCATTTCTAGTTTTATGAATTTTGGCCAGTTAACATATCTACTGAGTTTTAATTTTCTTATATGTAAAATGGGGATAATATTGATTTATTTGTTGATTTACTTGTGTTTATGAGAAAGAAATGATACCATGAACCTGAAAAGACACTGTATAACATACAGCAGCGTACGAATAACGATCAAACATCAAAATCAGACATAGTGCTTTTGCTGATCCTAATGCTGGAAATAGTTTCTTCCTGTTCAGGGTTCTTCCTGTGAAACTGATCTCGTACAACACTTACTCCTGCAGTGCCTCTTTCCATCTCAAAGGCTGACCTTCTCAAGGGCAATGATTAGATGTTTTCATCTTTGTATTCCCCCAGCTGACACAGGGTAAACAGTAGGCACTTAACAAATGTTGAAACAATCCGCTAAATAAGTTAAAAAAAACAATGTGGGGGCTTCCCTGGTGGCGCAGTGGTTGAGAGTCCGCCTGCCGATGCAGGGGACACGGGTTCGTGCCCTGGTCCGGGAGCATCCCACGTGCCATGGAGCGGCTGGGCCCGTGAGCCATGGCCGCTGAGCCTGCGCGTCCGGAGCCTGTGCTCCGCAACGGGAGAGGCCGCAAGAGTGAGAGGCCCGCGTACCGCAAACAAACAAACAAACAAACAAAAACAATGTGGCATATCAAAGGAAAAGCAACCAAAATTCCCTATGTTATACGAAGAATGAGACATTTGTGTTGAGCTTCTATTTTACAGTTGTGTTGAGTCAGAGAGGAAAGGATAAGGAATGAAGGTCATTCAACCAACAATACACATTTACTGGACACTCACTCTGTGTCAGGCATGGGATAGAAGAATGAAAGGCTGGTACAAAATGTGAACACCGGCTCACATCAGCTTATAAGGGACATAATCAGAGCTCCAACAGGGCAAATTTCTTCCTCCTCCATTAATCATTAATGCATTTCTTTTTTAAAAAACTATTTATGTAGCATTTATTTTTTAAAATTAATTAATTAATTAATTTATCTTTGGCTGCGTTGGGTCTTCGTTGCTACGTGTGGGCTTTCTCTAGTTGCGGCGAGCAGGGGCTACTCTTCATTGCGGTACCTGGGCTTCTTATTGCGGTGGCTTCTCTTGGTTGCAGAGCATGGGCTCTAGGTGAGCGGGCTTCAGTAGTTGTGGCACACGAGCTCAGTAGTTGTGGCTCGTGGGCTCTAGAGGGCAGGCTCAGTAGTTGTGGTGCATGGGTTTAGTTGCTCCGTGGCATGTGGGACCTTCAAGGACCAGGGATGGAACCCATGTCCCCTGCATTGGCAGATGGATTCTTTTTTTTTTTTTGCGGTACGCGGGCCTATCACCGCTGCGGCCCCTCCCGTTGCGGAGCACAGGCTCCGGACGCGCAGGCCCAGTGGCCATGGCCCACGGGCCCAGCCGCTCCGCGGCACGTGGGATCCTCCCAGACCAGGGCACGAACCCATGTCCCCTGCATCGGCAGGCGGACTCCCAACCACTGCGCCATCAGGGAAGTCCCATTAATGCATTTCTTCACCTTCAATTGCATAGAGAGAGAGAGAGAGAGAGAGAGCAAGTGCCACTGACGTCTTGATTGACTCCAGCTTCCTCTATAGCAGTGGTCACCAAATGGACCGTATGATAGGAACCCCAGGGCAATCAGCTGGGTACAGGAAGAAATATTTGAACTTCCATTAATATTTATCACATCGATCTTCATCTTTCTATTTCTTGTGTATGGTTTAAAATAAAATGTATATATTACCATAACAATATATGAATGCAATCTAAAGTAGAGAGATATACATATATTAAAGACAGTCATGGACACATACACACTAACAAACGTAGTAAGGTAGATAGCTAGTGGGAAGCAGCCGCATGGCACAGGGATATTGGCTCGGTGCTTTGTGACAGCCTGAAGGGGTGGGATAGGGAGGGTGGGAGGGAGGGAGACGCAAGAGGGAAGACATATGGGAACATATGTATATGTATAACTGATTCACTTTGTTATAAAGCAGAAACTAACACACCATTGTAAAGCAATTATACCCCAATAAAGATGTTAAAAAAAAAAAAAAGACAACTTTTTGTGTTTTACTGATGGGGTGTGCTGTTAAAGAATTTTAAAACCACCGCTTTATACTAGGTACCGATATATGATGACTATAGAGTAAGTTCTATAAACAGGGGTATTAAACTGAATACAAGCAAAAGAAATAAACAATATAATGGAAGGCTTCAACCCTTTATATAAAATCCCTTTATAAATAAAGCCCTTAAACCCTTAAATAAAATATATCATTGCATTTGCATTATATTGTAATTTTATTGTATCTGAGACAAATTAAAAGGGAGTTCAAGAAATAATTATCCAAAATTTTTTCCCCCTGGTGTTTCAGAAGGTAATCTAACTACTGGAGACAGAGTCTGAAGGGTGAACTATTTCTAATGCCTTTTAGCCCATGACTGGAAATTGCTAAATGATGCTATACCAGCTTGATGGAATGAGCATTACCTCAGAAGTCACCCTCAGGAGAAGCAGTGGAGCGGCAGCAGAGTGGGGTAGGATGTGATTAGGTCAAGGTAGAATTATGGTTCTTAACCTGGCTGCACGTTAGAATTGTTTGGAAAACTTAAAAAAAAAAAAAAATGAAAACGAGGCATGGCTCCTACTCCAGAGATACTGAATTGATTATTCAGGGTTGATTGAGGCCTGGGCATCCATAGCGTTCAAGAACTTACCATGAGATTCAAATGTGTAACCAGGATCGAGAACCAGGGGGCTTGAGTAAACAGCTGAAAGGAATGTGGCTTTAGAAAATTGATGTCTAGGTCTGAATCCAATCTCACAATTTATTAGTTATGTAATATTGGAAAAGTGTTTGCATCTTTGAGTTCTAACTTTCTCTTCCGGAAAATAAGAATAGCAGTAATGACTGCCCTATCCATCTCTCAAGTGTTGGAGTGAGGAGGTGCTGTGGGTGAAAGATCTTCTTAAGGAGGAAGCAGTGTGTTGGTGGTAGGAAAGAGCCATGTGCAGGGACAGTTAGAGCTTTTGGTTCTTATTTAAGGTTGGCCTAAACAATGAAAGTGTTTTAAAATCCTCTTCATTATTCAGATAACTCCTACATATTTGCATGGTCTTCAAGGTGATTTTCTTATTGATATTTGGATGAAACAAGGTGATAGTGGGTCCTCACAACTAATACTCATTCAGAAAATTATCTTGTTTCTACTCATCTTCCCCAAATCTATCTAATGTCCTTACCATAGGATGCACATTCTGGAAGAAAAATAGGAGATGCTCACACATAGCATATCCCAGAGTGACTCCAGTGAACACTAGTTCTAGGTATTTCATAAACATTACTTAAGAAAAAAAGTTCCACAGTAAAATATATTTGAAAGTTAGGGTACCAAAGTTAAATTAGTTCCTTGACTGGAGGACTTCATAGACCCTTATATATGCTAAAGTTTGTTGAGAATCTACAAAAGAGGTGAGATACAGGTTGTAGAATTTCAATTTGACTGTAGAGTCTTTTCATGTGACACAGACATGAGACTAATATTTTAAAACACACTTGGGAAACACTGATCTAAGGCAATCTGTCATGGTATTGAGGACATAGCAAAAGACCAAAGATGAACATGACTTGCCCAAGGTCAGTTAAGTAGAGTTAATGCTGGCTGCCTGGGACTTGAATCCAGATATCCTATCTCTGAGTCCATTGTCTTTCCATATTATTTCAATGCCTCATTTACCTTTCCTCTTGTCTTCAGCTTCCCTTTAAGCAAAGGAAACATACAGACTTATTTTCTGTAAAAGGTCTCTCACTGACAATTTTTTCTTCAAACGTCAAGCAAAGGTTATGGAAAAAAGAGACTAAGATTATAAACTTTAAATCACAATGCGACAGGGCCTTTGCCAATTAACAGTTCATGTTGTCCCTTTAGAGAAGACAATTAGATGACCCTAGATTCAAAGTTTCTGGTATCGTGTAGAAAAAAGATGAAGAAGATCACATTTCTGTAATATATGTGGCTCTATGTATCACCATGGTAGGGCTTAATAAAAATGAGTGTGTAAAAATATATGAAAGAATTAGAAAATTATCAATACTGTTAACCTCTGACCATCTGTTCCATGAAGTTCAAGGCCAAGAGAGAATCTATTCAGTCTGAGACTGCAACACTAAGCTACTGGTGCAATCCATTAAAATCAGATGTCACTGTCATTTGAAAAAATAAAAAACAAAACAAAACAAACAAAATTCTAGTGAATGATAAGAAGTGCCAGTAGCAGGGGAAATTTAAAAAATTGTTATTTTGATAAAGAGAACATATACCATGCATCTGGGTGACCCATGAAACATCAGAGAGGTCTGACATTAAAGTCATCTTATTTGAAACACTAAGGGGGTTATCGCAAAGGTTTTAGGCAGGATAATGTTTTCTTACAGTAGAATAAATGTAAAGGTCAGATGCAATAATATAGCCTGTTTTTTTTTTTCTTTTAAGTTGGGGAATAACATGTTAAAGAATCAAAAGAAGTTTTGTTAAAAGGGTAATCTATTTTCAGAGGATAAATGGATGTATGATAAAATTTAGTGCAAGAGTGAGAGGAAAAATGTAAAACATCTTAAGACTGAGAACTGGAGAACTGGCAAGACATAGCTTTTTAAACAAATGTGGAAGAGGAATTCATATTCATCATTGTGTTTCCAACGGAGAGAGCTTTACTAAAGGGAGAGACCTTTACTAAAGGGAGAGCTGTATAGGGAAGTATATTTTGATATAATTTTAAGGAAAACATTTTTACTGATGGTTAGTATCTAATGGATAGCTGCGACGAGGCATTCCGTTCTCCATCCTTACAGAGTTCTAGCAGAGGGGAGGGACTATTTCACATGGTTGCTTTTCTGTGGGATTCTGATGTACTAAATGAGAGTTGGAATAAGATAATATCTAAGATAGATACTTTTCAATTCTGATATATAAGAAGTATTTAGGGAAAAAAAAGTACCCAGTATATATGGTATGATTCAGATGGTGTCCAACATTAAAGTTATTTCAGTTGAGAAACTGAAAGGTTTATTACTAAAGATCCCCACCCCCACTCCCACCCCGCCCCCCCCCCCCCCCAAAAAAAAGATTGTGCTCTCACTGCAGGGTAGATGCTGGGAGACTTCCTGAATTATGGTGATCTATACACAAAAGTCTAAAGAAATTAATGGAATTTTATTCTCGATCAACTTACTTACAGAACTATGAATGAATAACATATGGAGGAATTTTTCCTAAGAAGTGAGGGAAGGGAGTGGTACAAATTGTTTTAGAAAAAACCTATTTATAGAAAAATAGAGTGTGGTACAGCTGGTAAATCACAGAATCTAAATTATTCATACTTCCTTTGGGGGAGGAGAGTAGAAGAGGAGAAAGATGAAGAAGACATGAATGTAGGGTAGTAAAGGGAAGAGGAGGTGGAAAGGAATGACAGAAGGAGAGCATTAATAAATATTTTTGGTTGAAGCAAGATAATTGACCTTTTGGGGTGGCTTCTGGGATTTTTAATTTATGCTTTCCCTCAGGCTCATTTTTCTTTCAGAATTTTATAAAATGAATCATTTTCTTTCATTTCCAGATTCAGCTTGGCAGTTGCCTTGAAAGTACTAATTACGTTTTCCTTACGTAAGAGGAGAGAGACCTATGGTTGTTGAAGCTTCATTTTTTTTAAACTATGCTTTAAAACTCAAAGGAGGATTAAGGATTATGTTAAAGATTATGTCACAGCTATTTCTGAAATCACTTTTTCTACAATGAATATCAAGAAAATGATAATGGAAAAGTAGCACGGTGCCTGGAAAATCCTTTGACAGAATTATTTAGACTTTGAGTTTTTTTTTTAAGAATTTGAATATAACACTAAAAATTTAAACAGAATTTCAAGAAATCAGCACATGACATCTAGCATGATATGATAATAGCAGCAGTTGAAGAAATAACAGAAGCAGTCCAGAAGAGCTGTCTACATCCAAACTCTTACAGAACAATGAGCCAAAGGTCAAATCAGTCGCTATGACGCACTACTTTAGAATGAAACTGTCCTCTTCATTTTTCAATTTAGCACTATGTAGAAAATGGATATCACAGTTTATTTTATCCCTAAGTCCACAAACTATAAAGTTTGTCTTCTTGAGAGAAGTTGTTAGAGAGAAGTTGTCTCATATCCCAATAACACTTTTCTGTTTCAGAAGACACAACATCATAAGAACCAACTTTTAGGACTTCCCTGGTGGCGCAGTGATCAAGTGTCTGCCTGCCAATGCAGGGGACATGGGTTTGAGCCCTGGTCTGGGAGGATCCCACATGCCACGGAGCAACTAAGCCCGTGCGCCACAACTACTGAGCCAGCTCTCTAGAGCTCGCGAGCCACAACTACTGAGCCCATGTGCCACAACTACTGAAGCCCGCACACCTAGAGCCTGTGCTCCACAAAAAGAGAAGCCAGTTCAGTGCAATGAAGAGTAGCCCCCCACTCGCCACAACTAGAGAAAGCCTGTGCACAGCAATGAACACCCAATGCAGCCAAAAATAAATAAATAAAATTAAAAAAACACACAAAAGAGCTTTAAGTTTTTTTTAAAAAAAAGAACCAACATTCACGTCAAAGGCAAAAACAAGCAAACAAAATTCAGAATGTCCTGAGAATGAAAATGGTAGTTCTACTATTCAGCCTAGTGCCTACAGCTAACAACACTGTAATGTATACTTAAAATTTGCTAAGAAGGTAGATCTTATGTTAAGTGTTCTTACCCCATACACACACAAAATAATAATGATAATAATGATCATGAGAGGAAACTTTGGGAAGTGATGGATAACTTTATAGCCTTGATGGTGGTGATGGTTTCATGGGTATGTACTTATCCCCAAAGTCATGGAGTTGTATATATTAAATATGTACAGCTTTTTACAGGTCAGTCATACCTCAATAAAATGGTTTAAAAAATAAAAATAAAATTGTAGTGACTTCAAGTAGTAAAGAAGCCAAAAACTCTTAGTTGCAAATTTGACTGAAGTCATTAATGCCACATTTTTTGCCCATTCAGTTTGACCATACTTTTTATGCTGACAGAGTTCCTTCCTGAGAAGTGCCTATTGCCTGGGACATGGTAGGTGCTCAATATATTACTTGTTAAATAAAGGAATTAATGAATGATAACTGAATGATGACTAAATGATGACTGAATGATAACTAAAGGAAGGAAGGAAAGAACTGACTGACAGATTTTAGGAAACAAATGCAAAGACCATGTTTGGTGGTTACAAGCATTTGAAATCCAATTCTGTCCATTGTTAACTATATGACCATGGCCAAGTTAGTACACCTCTCTCTATACCTCAGTTTCCCTTTGCTTATATAAAAGAGGCTGTTGTGAGAAATACATACTACATTACAGAAAAACATTTAAAAAAATACATGGAGCACAGTAAATGCCAAATAAATGTTAGTTATCAAGATTATTATAAAGCTCTTATCCAGATAATTCAATACAAAAATCATTGACAACTATGAAATTAGGCCAGTGCGACTACAAACAACCTGTCTAGAGTCCAGGGACATGGGTACAATGAACTTTGAGGTTCAACCCCCAAAACTTGCACATGTCCTAGAAATTACTATTCTGTTGAAATTGTACAGGTTGATCCTTCCCAAACACTTCTCATGAAAGTATTGGAGATAATGGCTCCTTGTGACAAAGATTCAAGATCCTGTTTTACAAAGGGAGACATATGACTCGATACGACTAGATATACTTCTCTTACTTGACAACTATCTTCTATTAATTTTCAGTATTTGATTATTATCCTGTAGATTTAATATAAAACAGTAAATGGAGATGAAACAGTTTTTAGGTGCAATCACCAATTTTTTACTGCTTATAATTGCCTACATTTTGCTTTCGTTTATCGTATAACTCCAAGGCTCAGAAAGGTTGGCTGCATGTTGGTGTCAGTCGTTGCCCAAGACTCCTGAAGCATGTGAGCAACTGGCAAATAAAACAGTAGAAACCCTGTCTGAAAGGAGAGGGGGAAGGGATCCATTTGCACACGTGACAGAACTCTTGGAAGTCAGGAACTGTGTCTACACTGGTTGAACCAAAGAACACAGGCATAGAAATGTACAGATCAATAAACCAGATAGTGTTTTTCACTTTGCTATGCAAAGCCCATCTCTCTACCAGTCTGGATTTAGCAGTCTCTCTGGCTGATAGGAGATGGAAGATACTGGAAGAGCAACACATAATCTCTGTGCCTATGAAAACTAGTGAAAATTTAGATTTCTGTTTTTAAAATATCAACAAATCATCTCCAATTATACCTGTACTTCTGATATCTTTTACCACAAAATCTGCTCTCCCTTTTCTATTTCCACCCAAGGTCACTGCTTCCTCCCCCCAAATTCTTATGTTGAAGTTCTAACTCCAAATATGGCTGTATTTGGAGATAGGGTCTTTAGGAGGCAATTAAGGTTATTAATTACATGACTTAAGTCCTAATCTGATAGGACTAATGGCTTTATAAAAAGAGAAAGAGAGAGAGAGCTTTCCCTCAGCACAAGCCCAGAGGAAAGGCCATGTGAAGATGCAGCAGCAAGACAGTTGTCTGCAAGCCAAGAAGAGAGACCTCACTAGAAACTGAATGGGTCAGAACTTTGCTCTTAAATTTCCCTGCTTCCAGAATTGTGAGAAAATAAAATTTCTGTTGTTTAAGTCACCTAACCTATGGTATTTTGTTATGGCAGCCTGAAATGACTAAGACAGTCATATACTGGGAAACAAGAGCTTTATAAATATACACATAGTTCTGCTTCAGTCACACTCACCATTAGTAGTCTGTCTCCTACTTGCAACCTTCCATCTTTCTGTGCAGCTCCTCCATCTATAATTTTAGTTACATAAATGCTGTTGTCTCCAGGAATGTGTTGGTTCCCCACACCTCCTGCAATACTGAAGCCTAAACCTATGGAAAAGAAACAAAAAGAAAAGCATTGTATTTGTTTAAGAAAGTGCTATTAGTCACATTTCAACAGTCGAAAAAAAATTAATCCTCAATTTATTACAACAGTATAAATAACAATAAATTCTACTTCAATCAACTGTGTCCTTTAAACATTTGAAAGCTTGTTGATTAATGCTAATGAGGCAAAACACAAGTGCAACCCTGCCCACGTTTAGTCTATGGGCTTAACTTCGTTGCTGCTGTTGTTACTCTAGCATAGAGAACAGAAGTCCTGCCAGTCATTTGGGTAGAGACCTAGATATTTCTGACATTTTAGAATGAAAAGAACAGCAATTCGAACATTCCACAAATTCTGAGATAAGAGCCATGAGGAAGATACATTGGATATCGGTGTAATAATTTCAGAGAGAAGATAAGGAAAAGAAGCTCAATGCTTGCCCTTCATGTTTCCTTCTCTGGGTACCTTGTCATATTTTCACACTTCTGGCACTTCCTGTTATTAACTTATAGTTAATAAAGAATGAACACAAACGAATCATCCCTGCACACAGTCTAAAGAATAAACAAATAGATTATATACTTGTATTATGTTTGTAACAAACCATGAAATATGAAATCATTATAAACATGGAAAATTTCCTTTTTTAAAAAAAAAATTTTGTCTTTTGGAAATTTTCCATCTTGAGAGAAGAATTTTACTGTGCTATGGCTTATAATTTTTTTCTTTCAGTTTTATTGAGATATAATTGACACGCAGTACTGTATAAGTTTAAGGTGTACAGCATGATGATTTGACTTATATACATCATGAAATGATTATCACAGTAAGTTTAGTGAACATCCATCATGTCATATAGATACAAAATTAAAGAAATAGAAAAAATTTTTCCTTGTGATGAGAACTCTTAGGATTTACTCTCTTAACTTTCATGTATAACATACAGCAGTGTTAATTACATTTCTCATGTTGTATATTATATCCCTCGTATTATTTACCTTCTAAGTGGAAGTCTGTACCTTTTGACTGCCTTCATCTAACTCCCCCCTCCTCTTCCCCCACCTCTTGGTAATCACAGATTTGATCTCTTTTTCTGTGACTGAGCTTGTTTTTGAAGTATAATTGCCCTATAATACTATGTTAGTTCCTATTACACAACACCGTGATTAGATATTTCTACACATTTCGAAATAATCACCATGATAAGTCTAGTTACAATATGTCGCCGTACAAACATATTACATGGTTATTGACTATATTCTCCACATTGCACATTTCACAACCACTGACTCATTTATTTTGTAACTGGAAGTTTGTATTTCTTAATCTTCCTCACCTATATCTTCTCTCCTCTCCACCCGTCTCTCCTCTGGCAACGACTTACTTGTTCTCTGTATTTATCACTCTGTTTCCATTTTATGCTTGTTCTTTTGTTTTGTTTTTTAGATTTCCACATATAAGTGAAATTATACAGTATTTGCCTTTCTCGGTCTGACTTATTTCACTTAGCATAACATCCTCAGGGTCTATACATATTGTCATAAACTTTTATTTATATTAAACTATGGAATGATAACAAGAATAGTTATTAAAAATCATTATGAGGCCATTTTAAAAGAATGACTGATAGACTCTTTAAAAGTATAAGAACAAAAAAATTCTTTCTCAGAATATAATTGAATACACATTCGGTACAATACTTATAGCATATATTTTCATTGTATTTTGAAATGATAATAATTAACATGCAAATTACTCAGAAAGATAGATATAAGTCACAGACATCTGTAACTAAAGACAGAACATTTCTGTAACTTGCTTAAGAAATTTAACGCCCCCTCACACACACACCCCTAGTTGCCTAGTTTTAAAAAACCACACACTTCTTTTATGATAAGACAATCATAAAAATTTTTGGCACTTTATACAATGAAAAACACTTTAAAAATACTCCATTTCACTATCCTTGTATTGAATAAATATTGAGTAGGGCTATGTGCTGCTCTTAAGATAGCATAAGTGATTAGTTAATGGAAAAATAATGGCATGGTAAATTATAAAGTAACACCTCTGGAATGATACCTGAAAGGAAGTGATTTTTTTGTTAAATTAGTTGTTAACAATAAATGGAAAATGGATTTAAATTGATAGGGCAATTAAAATAAGTGTTATTTAATTTCCTACTAGAGTGGGTAATTATTCTTTATTGATGCTTTGACATTGCATAGATCTATAAACATATTTGTTTCCCTCATATTTAAAGAATTTGTTTACCAAGTGAAAGATGACCAAGGGTAGATAAAATGTCCCCAACTGGCTTTTCCTATGAAATTAAAAATACATATCAGCTCATGTTTTCTAAAACTGTTACTTCATATTTATATATGATTATAGGAAAGCTTAAAAAACATATTTACAAAAGTTTCATAGCCACATGCTAGGATCAATCTACTGCATTTACAATAGTACAGAAGTCATTCCGAACTGTGGACAAAAGGTTAAAGAAAATTCAGGGACTCTGATTTACATCTACTATGCCAACAGTACATGCCACAGCCGGTCTGAGTTACAGAAGAGCTAAGGAAACAAATTACCACTATAAACAAGGTTAAGTCCAACAAAGGGAGTAACTATGTAGTTGAGATTTGAAGTTGAAGATTTTACCAAGACAATGAAATCACTGTGGATACCGTAGACATAAATATATCAGCTAAAAAGGAAACAATGTTTTTTCTGCTAAGATTAGGCTTAAGCACTTCTTAACTGGTGACTCTGCTTAAGCTAAAGTATTTTTAGTAAGAGCCAGAGAATGGCTCTAAAGGTACAGAACTAAACACTTCCCTTAATTTCTCTTACTTTGGTGGAACATGGATACATTTAAAAATAATCAATATTTGGTCAACATTCAACCATATTCCAGATATTCAATTCAACATGATAGGTAAACGTATAGCTTATGTCTACATCCAGAATACAAGGTTATTTACAGGTGGAAGTATCCATCTGTGTTATAAAATCGAATCTGGTCCTATCTATCCATCCATCCATCCATCCATCCATTCATTCATTCATTCATTCACTCACTCATATATCCACTCATTCAACAAGAATCTCCTGAGTACATACCATGCACTGCATGACAGCTGCTATCAACTGTAGCCAACATAAATGTAAAGAAATGGATTGACCAGAAACAGTACAGAAATAATGATCCATGAGTTCATATGAGTGACTGTGGCTGAACCTGGCTGAAGCAATGGTCTAAATCCAGATGATGTCTTGGCTTTTTGGAGGACTGCTCTATGAAGACAAATGTGGTCTAGGTCCACCAAGCCATAAGACCAAATCCAAATGATCAGTTTGGAGGTACTGGTTTCCTTGCACACGCTCTGTGAAAGCAGGGGTAGTCTGTCTACATTATAGGATCATTCTCTATCCTCATTTGCTCATACTTCCTTCCTTCAATCCACTCTAGACACAGTTACTGCCTTGATATTTCTAGAACATGCCAGACACACTCCCACCTTAGGGCATTTGCTCTAGCTGTTTCTGCTGCCTGGAACACCCTGCCTTCAGGCTGTTGTTAAAATTTCAATTTCTCTGGGACCCTGACCCTGACCTCCCTATTTAATACTGTCCCCTAACAATCCATCCCACTTCCTTATCCTGCTCTATTTTCAGTGTCCCTTAGCACTTATTACCTTGTGATATACGATATAAATTATCTATGTATTTTATTTAATTTTTTATTGCCTATCTCCTTGGTGAAAATATAAACTCCAGATGACAGGGATTTTATTTTTATTTTTTTGCGGTATGTGGGCCTCTCACTGTAGTGGCCTCTCCCGTTGCAGAGCACAGGCTCCGGACGCGCAGGCTCAGCGGCCATGGCTCACGGGCCCAGCCGCTCCGCGGCATGTGGGATCCTCCCGGTTCGGGGCACGAACCTGCGTCCCCTGCATCAGCAGGCGTACTCTCAACCACTACGCCACCAGGGAAGCCCGACAGGGATTTTTAACTATTTCATGCTATGCAGTAGAACCAGGGCAGATACATAGTTACCTCATAAATATGCATTAAATGAAAGAATGGATAAACATATGAATAGAAGAGGACAAGGAAAATCACTTGCCTCTGAGAAAGACTACCCTTTAATATGAAGCTGGTGGCTTTAGAGAGAGAGGAACAGCTGAAAAAGTGAGCGCCGTTAGTTGGAGTTGATAAATGTATATGTTACATTTCCTCATTGAACTCTGGTTACCTCTCCATCTTAGTCTATACAGAGTTTATGGCAACCACTGTGCAGGCAGTGGTACAACAGCAGAGCCAGCTTCGTATCCTGATTCTTCCATCTACTAGCTGTGTAAACTGGAGCCCCAATCTCCTCATGTGTAATAAGGGAATAAACGTATCTATGGGGCTTCCCTGGTGGCGCAGTGGTTGAGAGTCCGCCTGCCGATGCAGGGGACGCGGGTTCGTGCCCCGGTCTGGGAAGATTCCACATGCCGTGGAGTGGCTGGGCCCGTGAGCCATGGCCGCTGAGCCTGCGCGTCCGGAGCCTGTGCTCCGCAACGGGAGAGGCCACAACAGTGAGAGGCCCGCGCACCGCAAAACAAACAAACAAAAAAACCGTATCTATGTTCTTTAGTAATTGGCACATAATAGATTCATTTTTCAAATTTCTTTTAAAAATTTTATATAATTTTGAAAGGTTACTTTCCATTTACAGTTATTACAAAGATAGATTCTTGATAAATAAAAATTCTCTGCTTTCAATAAGCTCTCAAGTTGTTTGGAAAACAGATACCTAAAGATCTTGACATAACTGAACAGGCTAGGATAAGTTCTGTAATGGTACTATGATATGTGAGTATGGAGGGGATCATGACTTCTTAGAAGAGCAGGAGGAGAATCAACAAAAGGTTTAGCATTTGGGCCGGATCTTGAATAAAGTATTAAGTCAGAATTGATAAAAGAGAACGCATCTTTATTTTATTTTATTTTGCGGTACGCGGGCCTCTCACTGTTGTGGCCTCTCCCGTTGTGGAGCACAGGCTCCGGACGCGCAGGCTCAGCGGCCATGGCTCATGGGCCCAGCCGCTCTGCGGCATGTGGGATCTTCCCGGACCGGGGCACAAATCCGTGTCCCCTGACTCTCAACCACTGCGCCACCAGGGAAGCCCAAGAACGCATCTTTAAAACCAATACATCAGACTAAGTAACTGAAGAGTCAGCTGCCCTGACTTAGATCATACAGTGCTCATAAAATCCCAGCTCCCCTGTGCTGGAAATTGAGACAAAAATGCCTAGCGAACACTCAAAACCTGTATTTACAGTAAGATAAGCTAGAGCGGCCCCTAACAAGACAAATACAATGAGTATTATAACGATTTGAGTAAGGAACACTGATTTTTGGTAAGTGACCAATTTAGAGAATTGGTTACAATATTGAAAAGATGTGTCCATGATCAAGAAATTGACTAATCAATTATAAAATAAACTCAGTGACAAGAGTTCGTAGGTCTCATCCTAAAATCGTGACCCTAACACTATCGACTGTGGAAAGTTTGGCTATTGAGAATAATACTAAACCTGCCTATTACATGTGTCAGTAATAAACAAAGCTGACACAGAACAATATAAGTATTAAAATCACAAAAGGAAGTAACATCAGTGGATATTTCAGTACTCTGGCAAAGGAAAAAAGCAAGTGAAATTTAAACACCTAATTCCCCAAACAATTAAAAACTGATCTGTTTGACAAACCTGACGTGCAAACAATTTCAGGATTACATCTAGTGCATAAAGCTGGGTTCTTCTTTCCGTATTTCCTGCATATCCCCAGATTGTATATCCTCATGTTAACACAGGAGGTGCAGGCGTAGGGAAAGGAATGTCTGAACGTTGTTTAAAGCCTTTAACTTAACCTTTTCCCATGCAAAATCTTTTCCTTCTCCTGTGAAAAAAGAACATGAGGAATGATCCCAGTTCACCCTTTCCCCTGGGTGCCTGAGGGGCAGGTGCCAGTGGAAGGTGGAGGCCTGAAGGAGGAAGTCTTGGGAAAACGGGCTGATTCTGTGTGTGGGAAGCTTAGAATAAAAACCCCAGTACCTGAAAGAGTCATGTGACTACAATGTACCCATATAGTCTTTATGGGTGTAAAGAACGAATCCCCATGATGTCTTATAATCAATCATTCACCAACATGGTTCAACTTCATTTTATGTGACTTTACTAGGAGGGCACTCTGGGGCGCCTCCAAAATTTTAATATTATTAAGCAGACTGCTTCTGTCACAGTTCATCTAGGATCTGCAAGGTAGGGTGTTTAGTGCTTTACCAAAAAAAAAATACTATAGTGGTATTCTGTACGTTCTGACTATACGATCCTATTTTATTAAAGGAAACACGGAATCCATCCTGAAGCCTGGCAGGCTTTGTTTTAGGAAATACAGGCAACCTAACTGCTGAATGTGCATACATTTCATTTGACAAACAAAACAAAAACTTCACCTGCGGGTCTGGTCTACACAGGTAACAGCCTACTTTACATCTCTTCTTTAGAAAAAAATCATTGCTTAAAAAAATACCAAAAATGTGTCATTCATTTTAATTTGAGAGAATGATTAATCATATCTACAGTGCCAGATGAGAGTAAAGACCAAATCTGTATTTTCTTACTCTCTGGATTCTCCCTGGGTTCAAACGACAAAGTTTGGAGTTGAAAGAAGTGGTTCTGTTCGAAATGCCTTCGGCGCTGGCTAGGCAGGTTCAATCCTGCTTAAGGATCTCTCACAGATCACCTAATTCACTTACCACAGTCAATGTTCCAAGATTTTCTCCTGACTATGTACCTCAAAATACCCACTTAGGGGGCTTCCCTGGTGGCGCAGTGGTTGAGAGTCCGCCTGCCGATGCAGGGGACACGGGTTCGTACCACGGTCCGGGAAGATCCCACATGCTGCGGAGCGGCTGGGCCCGTGAGCCATGGCCGCTGAGCCTGCGCATCCAGAGCCTGTGCCCCGCAACGGGAGAGGCCACAACACTGAGAGGCCCGCGTACCACAAAAACAACAACAACAACAACAACAACAGAAAACCCACTTATACTTTTTGCCTAAAAAGAGGCATCACTCAATGCCTATTTTATTGTGAAAAGTCTCCATGTCTATACCTACCCTTTCTCAAAGGAATGAGTATCATTCCTCTTTTCTAAATGTAAATCTTCCCCTTCACCATTGAATTTTACTCATTATTCCTTTTTTTTTCCCCTCTAGAATATTCAGTCCCTTACCATCAATGCTTTTCTTCTATTCTGCTTTGACCATGCTTCTGCCCTATCCTAGAAAGACCTTCTCTTGGGACTTCCCTGATGGCGCAGTGGTTAAGAATCTGCCTGCCTATGCAGGGGGCATGGGTTCGAGCCCTGGTCCAGGAAGATCCCACATACTGCAAAGCAATAAAGCCCGTGCACCACAACTACTGAGCCTGCGCTCTAGAGCCTGTGAGCCACAACTACTGAAGCCCGCCTGCCTAGAACCCGTGTTCCACAGGAGAAGCCACCACAATGAGAAGCCCGTGCACCTCAACGAAGAGTAGCCCCCGCTCACTGCAACTAGAGAACGCCCGCACACAGCAACGAAGACCCAGTGCAGCCAGTAAATAAATTAATTTTAAAAAATAAATTAATAAAAAAAATCTTCTCTTGAACTTGCTGCCTCATTTACTGTAAGAGCTGGAGTTTGTAAACAGTGATCTCTAGTTACTAACTGCATTTCCGTATCACACATACTTTCCTCAGTCTCCTCCATCTGACTCCGTATACCACAATCTACTCAAATGGCAGTGGTTATAGGTTGAATTACGCCTTTCAAAAGACAGACTGAAGTCCTAAGCCCTGTTACCTGTGAATGTGACCTTATTTGGAAACAGGGTTTTTGCAGATGCAATCAATTTAAGATGAAGTTAAACTGGATTCGTGTGAGCCCCAATCCAATGATTGGTGTCCTTGTAAGAAGAGGAAATGTGGACCCAGAAACACAGAAACACACAGAGAAGAATGCATGTGATGACAGAGGCAGAGAGCAGGATGGTCCATGTATAAGCCAAGAAATGCCATGGAACAAACTCCCTCAGAGCTCTCCAGAAGGAATCAATCATGCTGGCCTCTTGATCTCAGACCTCCAGGCTCCAGAACTGCAAGAGAATAAATTTCGATTGTTTTAAACCACCCAAGTTGTGGTTATTTGTTAAAGTAGCTCCAGGAAATTAATACATCATCTAATTCTAATGGTCTAAGTGGTGGTATGTATATCTATCTCTTTATAATGAAATCATACACACACACACACAAGTTTGGGCACTTATCAACATAGCAGTGGTCATTGAAACTATGAAAATGGATTCTCCAACAAGAAAGAGATTACAGAGAGAATAGGATTCTATAGTATGTGCCTTGGGGAATAACTATTATCTGAGAGAAGTGAATTTAGCCTGTATGCCCAGAGTTTCTGATTCAGAATATCTGGCATGTGCCCCCAAATTTGCATTTCTAACAAGCTCCCACGTGATGCTAATGCTACTGGTGTGAGGACCACATTCTGAGAACCACTGTTTCAGAGCAACAGAAAAAGATAAAATGAAGTGAGAAGTAGTAAAAGAAATATGAGAAGAAACGGGGCCGTATAACGTGATGAGGGTAGGAATGTAAAAGAAATCAGTAGAGTTCTATGTAATGCAGAAAGAACAAAAACCCATCAAAGGACTGAAATTTCCAGTCCTTTTGGAGGAAGATTCTGGGTGACTGGCTGGGCTCCTTGCCTGGTGGAACTGCTAGTTTATAGTTACCTCACTCATTCCCATAATAGGAGGGGACGGCACAAAATGTGTAAACGTATTATTTATATGTACATATGTCTTCTCTATTGCTACTTCACTAAATCAAGTGCTTATCCAATCATGCTTGCTTTAGTGTAAAAGGCTCATGACCACATTCCCTGATTCCAGTCTTTCCCTGCCTGATTCTCCAATCCATTCAGCAAAGATTTTCCAGGTTATTCTTTCCCTAAAATTCTACATCCATTGTGTTGCTCTGTTTCCTGAAATTGTCCGTCACTGTTCATTTTCTACAGGAATGCTATATCCCCTCTTCTCACTATTCCTTACTTCTCTGCTACTAAGCTTCCCCCCAAGCAAGATGATCTTGCTGTGCTGTTTTTCTACTGTTACTCCTGGTTCCCATCTGAAATGCCTTCACCACTTTAATTTTCAAGACCACTCAAGTCTTTGCCAACTCAAAGTAGTTCATTTCTAAGTTGAACCCCAGTAGAACCAATTATACGTATCAGCTTTTTTACATCTATTTAAATAGAATGAGTTAACTCATTCAACAAACACTAATTGATAACTACTCATGGGCCAAGGACTGCCCTATATATATTGTGGTTATATCAGTGAATCAGTGTTTATGGTTCTTTTCTAATGGAGAGTAAGGCAAGTAAAGAGGCAATGAAAACCCGGTGTGGTAAGTGTTGATAGGAGAGGAACAGGTGCTAACTATAAGTCCTGATAGCCAATCTGAGACCTAGAAGATGAAAGTGAGCCAGGAGAAAGGGAATGGGTAGAGAACATCCCTGTAGAAGGAAACATGCACTTAAAGACTCAGAGTTGGGAGATAACATGGCTTATTTGAGAAACTTATTTGAGAAATATTTCATGTGAAAGCAACAAGTAGTCTTAGTTAGAATACAGGCTGCAGGAGGAGAGGAACCATACCCCTTATACTCACCAATGTACACTTAGCCCCTGATACTATGCATAATAAATAGTTTGGAATAAATGGAGACAGGAGGACTCTTTCTCCACTGAATTAAGAGGGAAGGAGAGGATGGTGTAGATAAAGGTTAAGATTATTGGCTTAATGGCAGTACACTAAAGTCGTTCTCATCTTCAATTTACTCTGATAACAAGAAAGTGTGGTACTGGCTAAGATGAGGGAAGTAGTGAGGTCAGAGATTTGAGTAAGTACAGAAGTTCTGAAATAGCTCTTAGGGAAGATGGAAGAAATAATTGATTAGAGAAATGCAGAAAAATTGCAAGGAACTGTTGATTGTCTCGTTAGGGTTTAGTGACTATGAATTAATGATAGCACTATTCTAGTAACTTTTTTTCCTTCAGCAATTCTCAGCAGTCTAGGTATAAGCACAGAAAGTGTAAGAAGTTAGATTAAATCACTTTTGAAATTAATCTTTTGTGTGCATTGATCTTCTCTCTTCAACTAAATCATAAGATCCTAGAAAGTAGGGGCTGCATAAAATAGATCATCTTGTGCACACTGCTGGCATACAGTAATTGTTGAATAAATATTTACAGGATGAATTAATGATTGAATTGTTCAAAGACCAAATGATCACATGGCATAGGTATACTTTTAAGTGTCAAGCATCTCACATTAACAGATGTGTATACTTTAGCAGACTGCTTTAGCTCAAGAAAAAAAAGTGACCAGAATAACTCATACTGAGCATTTTAATGTGCCAACTACTGCCTCGTGTGCTTGGGAATTAATGAAGTGTCTATTGTATCTAAAGAAACAATAGAGATTACCAATGAGAAATGTATTTACTCTTTATTAAATCTAAGAATGATCAGCAGTTCCTTGCCTGCATCCTTACAAAGGAAGTAACCTGCTCTGACCACAGCTGACTGCTCACGGGACAGTATGACAAAGTGTGATCAGATGTTCTCTTACTGGTTTACCGTCTATTTTATTGTACTTGAAATGGAATATCCTCCAAGCTTCCAGCATTTAAAAGTGATAGGCGCTGCCTTTACCTATCAACCACGTCTGCCTGAATGTTTTTTCCTAAGTTGACTCTAGTTGCCAATGTAAACCAAAGTCATTAATATCGACCCTGAATACAGTCCAGGCTGTTTGGAGGCATCTAGATCCCAACACATAAAGTTATCAAAAGTAACAGATTATTTGAGAGAGATAAAAATCAACTCATAGTTTGAAGTCTTGATAGGAATGTTCCAATTGGCAGGGTTGCTGCTGGGGAAATCAGAGCAGAAAGTCTGAAGGGTAATTGGATGGGTCTTGATAAATTTCCATCCACAAAGGCTGTTATCCAGTAACACCTCTTCGGCAAAGTCCTCCCTAATACCCATCTTTTAAATTAAAAGTAATGTGTCCGTGACCACATTTAATGCTATTTCTCTCTCTCACTTTTAATGAGACATCATTTTCTATATTAAATGAGTTACTTATAGGAAGGGTTGATATTGAAAACATTTAATAGCTTGTATAGCATGGACACCAACCAATCAGAACAGGCGCCTGCCATAAACCACTACTGTGGTATGCAGCACCTAACTGTCAGCTCTGTTCTGGAAAAGTTTAATGTCCCCCATGTTGGACAGTTAGCACTTTGAATGTAGAGGGAATAATAACTCTTTTTTTTAAAATGTATTCATTTCATTTTTGCCTGCGTTGGGTCTTCATTGCTGCGCGTGGGCTTTCTCTAGTTGCGGTGAGCGGGGGCTACTGTTCGTTGCCGTGTGCAGGCTTCTCATTACACTAGCTTCTCTTCTTGCAGAGCACAGGCTCTAGGCGCCTGGGCTTCAGTAGTTGCGGCACGTGGGCTCAGTAGTTGTGGCTCATGGGCTCCAGAGCGCAGGCTCAGTAGTTGTGGCACACGGGCTTAGCTGCTCCGCGTTATGTGGGATCTTCCCGGACCAGGCTCGAACCCGTGTCCCCTGCATTGGCAGGCGGATTCTTAACCACTGCGCCACCAGGGAAGCCCAATAACTCTTTTATTTATGATCCCCAGGAGCATTATGAACAAAGTCGATACTCCAAAACTGATTTTTAAAATGAATGAGTCAAATAAAAATCACTGAATCCTTTTTCCATAAGTATACTTTAATGAACTGTGAAGGAAAGGGCTCAGGCTGGTAAAATAATGTGGTGAGTTACTTCATTCATTCTTTAAAACACATTTAAGTTCCAGGCTATATTAGTTTTCTATGGCTGTTGGAACAAAGTTACACAAAACTGGGTGACTTAAACAACAAAAATTATTGTCTGACAATTCTGGAGGCTAGAAGTCCAGATCAAGGCATCTGGTTCTGCCTGAGGGCTGGAGGAAAATCTGTTCCATGCCTCTCTCCTAGATTCTGGTGTTTGGCTGACAATCTTCGGCATTCCTTGGCTTATAGAGGCAACACCCCCATCTCTGCTTTCATCTTCACGTGACATTCTCCCTGTGTATGTGTCTGTCTCTGTATCCAACTTTCTTCGTTTTATAAGGATACCAGTTATATTGGATTAAGGCCCACCAAAATGATCTCATCTTAACCTGGATCATCAGCAAATTTCCTACTTTCAGTTAAGGTCACATTCACAGGTACTGGGAGTTAAGACCTCAACATCTTTTGGGGGGACACAATTCAACTCATGACACTGGCGCTGGGAAAGATTACTATGAAGAGGACACAATTCTTGTCCTTGAGGAGCTCACAGACCACAGTGAAGGAAACGAGAAGTAAACAGAACACAAGCAAATGCTTTCAAGAAAAGGCAGATAGCGGAGTCAGAGAAAACTTCTTGGAGATAGTGACAACTGAGCTGAGCCCTGTTGAATGGCTAGAAGAAAGACAGTTAGGTACTCTAAGCAGAGTGAGGGAGTAGCTTGTAGATAGGTGATATGGCCTTGATCATTATAGTCAAAGGAGTGAATGGGGTTAGGAGGAAATACTGAGAATGGAAGCTGGAGAAACAGAGGCTCGTGAAGGTCCCGAGGTGCTCTGTTAAGGAGTTTGGATCTTGTATTAGTGGCAATGGGTAGCCTTTGAAGAGTTTTAAGCAGGGGCATGACATGATAAGATTTGGTCCACACCAGTTTTCCTCATTAGTGTTTGCTGCTGTTTTAAAAATACATGAAATTATATTCTGTGAGGGATGATGTTCTATATTTTGTGATAAAGCATAATTTTTTCCTTCCCACATTTTTGTCTTTTCTTCACTATATCCAGTTATCACTCATTAAAACTCACTTGGGGGGCTTCCCTGGTGGCATAGTGGTTGAGAGTCTGCCTGCTGATGCAGGGGACACGGGTTTGTGCCCCGGTCCGGGAAGATCCCACATGCCGCAGAGTGGCTGGGCCCGTGAGCCATGGCCGCTGGGCCTGCGCGTCTGGAGCCTGTGCTCTGCAACGGGAGAGGCCACAACAGTGAGAGGCCCACATACCGCAAAAAAAAAAACCAAAAAAACCCCAAAAAACCCACAAAACTCACTTGGGGAAACTTTTTATCTCTCAATCCCATGTTCATGATTTAGTTTGAAATATTAGCTTTTCCTGGCTTCTCCCCCTCCCCCGTTCTGTTTGTCATAGCTTACCCATAAAAACCAAACTTCAAAAGATACAATATAACATCAACAGGCATTTGTAATCTGCTAAGAATCTAAACAGCTAACCCCAAATTCATAAATTCATTTATAAGCTTGTTTTAATCCACCAAAGATTTCAAATGGGCATTTTCAGCAGATGTCTGACTTCACTACTTCACTTAATCATCCTTATGGGGGCTCTTTGTAAAAGAGATAATTGGAAAATCTGGATTCATCTTAGGTCCTAGGAAAGAGTGAGAGTTATGTAATTGAAATAATTACACAAGTACCTATTTTGCAAGGACATTTTGCTCACTATGAAACAGTGAAGGACTTACACACTATGGCTCAGATGTATGAAGTGGCTAACCAATATTTCCAGTATTTGTTGTATGATTTCAGATACGCCAAAGAAGATGTTTGAAACTATTGAGTAACAGAGGCTCCTTTATTACATTATGTATGACAAGTGCTAGTATCTTCAATTATACAACAATTGAACTAAAGCACTTTTGCTTTGCCATAAAAACTGTTTCATTGGGACTAAAAATCTTTTCTATCGGTTGTTAATTTTTACAACGAATTATTCTATGTTGCATATCTAGTTGCACAAAGCAAACAGCATGCGCCTTTGGCTTTAATTTTATACTTTCACCTAAATAGGTTTAATTTTTCACAAAGAAATCCTGGTATAGATTTGAATCTCCTTAAGGATTGCTTAACAAATCTGAGAAAGAACAAAGCAGGAAGCATCACATGTCCTGACTGCAAGCTATAAAGGTATAGTAATTAAAACAGTATGGCACTGGCATAAAGAGAGACAAACAGATCAATGGAACAGAACTGAGAGCCCAGAAATAAACACAAGCATATACAGTTAACTAATTTGACAAGGAATCCAAGACTACTCGATGGAGAAAAATCAGTCTCTTCAATAAAAGGTGCTGGGAAAATTGGATATCCACATGCAAAAGAGTAAAAGTAGATTGCTATTTTACACCACTCATAAAAATTAACTTGAAATTGATTAAATATTTAAATGTAAGACCCCAAACCATGAAACTCCTAGAAAAAATTTAGGAAAAAAACCCTCCTTGATATGGGTCTTGGCAATTAAATTTTGGATATGACACCTAAAGCATATGTAACAAAAGAAAAAATGAACAAGTGGGATTACATCAAACTAAAAATCTTCTGCATGGCAAAAGAAACAATCCGCAAAGTGAAAAGATAACCTACAGGATAGAAAAAAATTTGCAAACCATATATCTGATAAGGAGCTAATATCTAAAATATATAAAGAACTCATACAACTCAATAGCAAAAACAAAATAAAATAAAACAAAAAGACAAAACAAACAAAAAAAGACCCCCCCAAACAACAAACCTACAAAAAATAATCCAATTAAAAAACAGGCAGGGCTTCCCTGGTGGCAGTGGTTGAGAGGCCGCCTGCCGATGCAGGGGACATGGGTTCGTGCCCTGGTCCGGGAAGATCCCACATGCCGTGGAGCGGCTAGGCCTGTGAGCCATGGCCATTGAGCCTGTGAGTCCGGAGCCCGTGCTCCGCAACGAGAGAGGCCACAACAGTGAGAGGCCTGCGTACCACAAAAAAAAAAAAAAAAAAAAAAAAAGATGCTCATATTACTAGTCATTAGGGAAATGCAAATCAAAACCACAATGAGATATATGAGATATCACCTCATACCTCTTAGAAAAGCCACCAACAAAAAGATAAGAGATAAATGCTGGCGAGGATGTGAAGAAAAGGGAAACTTTGCACATGCTTGATGGAATTGTAAACTGGTATAGCCACTGTGGAAAACAGCATAAAGGATTCTCAAAAAATTAAAAGTAGAACTATCATATGATCCAGCAATTCCACTTCTGGGGATATACCTGAAGAAAACAAAAACACTAACTGGAAAAGATACATGCACCCCCATGTTTGTAGCAGCATTATTTACAAGAGCCAAGAAACAACCTAAGTGTCTGTGACAGATGAATAGATAAAGAAGTTGTGATATATATATACACAATGGAATATTTTTCAGCCATAAAAAAATGAGGAAATTCTGCCATTTGTGACAACATGGATGGACCTTGAGGGAATTATGCCGAGCAAAGTAAATCAGAGAGAGAAAGACAGATACTGTATGATCTTACTTAAATGTGGAAACTAAGAACAACAAAAACAACAAACTCACAGAAAATCAGAGCAGATTTGTGGTTACCAGAGGTGGGGCTTAGGGGGAGGAGGAATTGGAAGAAGGTGGTCAAAAGGTACAAACTTCCAGTTAGATAAGTAAGTGCTGGGGATGTAATCATGTACATCATGTATCATGTACAGCATGATATCATGTACAGCAGTTATCATGTACAGCATGATAACTACAGGTAACATTGCTCTATGATACCCAGGAAAGTTATTAAGAGAGTAAACCCTAAAAGTTTTCATCACAAGGAAAACATTTTTTTCTTTTTCTTTTTATTGTGCCTATAAGAAATGATGGATGCTAACTAAACTTATTGAGGTAATCATTTCACAGTATATATAAATCAAACTGTTATGCTGTATACCTTAAACTTGTATATGTCAATTATATCTCAATAAAACTGGAAAAAAAGATATGCCATAATTTACATGACAAAATAATAAATGGACCTTTGGAACAAGTCACTTACTCTCAATAGGTCTATTCCCTAATATATAAGATGGATATAATAATATATGCCATGACCACTGTGTGCCTACTGGCATTAACCTTGGTTCTGTCATTTAGAATCTGTGTGACTTTGTAAAAAGTTGTTTAGCTTCTCTCAGCATCAGTTTTATCAGGAGGATAATAGTTACCTCATAATATCACAGCAAGAATTGATTATGATAATGTATGAGAAGGAACCGCACAGTGTTAAGTAGTGGTATTCAAAGAATATCCATTCCTTTGCCTTTCTTCTCCAGATTGTAATGAGAGTCAAATGTGATAATAACTCTTTATAAACTGTAAATCGCTTATATTTATATAAACTTTAGGTATTATTAATGTATAAAGTATGATAAAATACTAGAATATAAAGTGAGTTATCAGACACACAACTGTGAGATCATTTATTTCCCAAACTCTCTTAAAATGCTGTTATTCATAATGACAATTGGTTTATCCCATGTAAGACAGTGAGATTAAATACAGATCTGGGTTCAATCCCTTCCTCATATCATCTTCTTAGTGAATCATCTCCAGTTACTCTACACTTTGCTTAAGTTGTGAGTTCCTTAACTTGTTCTACATGTACATGATATAAAATTTAATTAATGATGTCTATACATTTGCAATTGTGCTGGCATTGGCAACACAATTCCAAATGTTCAGAAACTATGAATATATATCAATAATTGCCACAACTAGCACATATCTTTCAGAGATATGTGTTCAGCAATTTTGGGATATGAGTCTATTTCAGACAGCTGCGGGTAGATGGAGATTTAATGAGGATTTGGTTTAATCACTGCTCTAGAACATTCCTCACTCTCCAAAAGATCACCAAAGACTTTTTATAAGTATATTGGAGAAGATTAAAGAAACAGCTTCACAATAATACCTACGACACAACAGGTAATGCAGTAAAAGCTTTAAGTTTTTTAAGAGAAATAGAAGAAAGAAAAATATTTTTTAAAAAGCTTGACAAAGGAAGTCAGGTGAATTCATACTATACTACCAAAATTAAATTTGAATGATGGTTCCGTCTTCCAGCATGAAGTTTACACTCTCGGTAGGACAAAACGAGGGGGAATATAGGGCTTCCCTGATGGCGCAGTGGTTGAGAGTCCGCCTGCCGATGCAGGGGACACGGGTTTGTGACCCGGTCCGGGAAGATCCCACATGCCGCTGAGAGGCTGGGCCCGTGAGCCATGGCCGCTGAGCCTGCGCGTCTGGTGCCTGTGCCCCGCAACGAGAGAGGCCACAACAGTGAGAGGCCCACGTACCGCAAAAAAACAAAAACAAACAAACAAGCAAGGAGTAATATAGATTTAAGATGAATGGAGATCCATTCAAATAAGAGGTCCTAGGATGGACAGGTTATTATTAAGGTATATTTCTCTCCCTTTTTAATTTTTGTGCAGCCACATCTAGTGGTCCTGTCTTAATAGACAGTTTTTCTGTCTAAAGTGGGAATCAATCAGGCAGTACCCAAATGACTTCTTTTTGATATTCTGTGCCCAGAAAATACTGGATATTTAATATATATTTGACTAAATGAATAAACATTCATAACTGTCAATTTCTAATTAAACAAGTTGTCTTAAAAGATGTCTGATTCTTTTACCCCTTAACTATAGTTTTTTATATCTTAATTCATGTTACTAGGACACATGCTGTATCCTATTGGCCCTGATTTGGGAATTTTGTGGTAAAATATGCCTAGAAGATCAGAAATGTTAAGATATAAGCACTGCTTATTAAGATTGTGAGAAGTATGTCCATCTGCATCATGGTGATCTTTCCATTTTATTTCAATATCTCCTTCTACATTTGTCACGATATTTTGGTATTACAGAGGCAAAAAAAGACAAAAGCGATGATTCTAGAGGTGACAGTATAAAAGTATATCCATAAAAATATTAACTAAAGCTCCCAAGTCTCTCAACCTAAAAGGAGCA
Source organism: Globicephala melas (assembly GCF_963455315.2). NCBI lineage: Eukaryota > Metazoa > Chordata > Mammalia > Artiodactyla > Delphinidae > Globicephala > Globicephala melas. The sequence continues at coordinate 60,551,964 of NC_083321.1, forward strand.
TACTGGGTACTTCTTATTCTGTCATTTATATAGTATATTTTTCTTTCTGATCTATTCTGTTTTGGGGCTGTATAACTTGAAGGACTAATTTAGCAATGAAACCTAAGCTGCCTACTAGTTTCACCAAGAATGCATTTTCATTTGATTCCTACAGGGGTCAGCAGTTAGCAGCTAAAGTGGAGGGTCCTTGGGTGGGTGACCAAGTCAACTGTGCTCTCCAGTTGGACACTAAACAGAGCAGCATCTTAAAAGACTACTCCTTTCAGAAAATGAATATTAAATAAGATAAATTTGTGAGGAACGATAATGATATTTGTATTTATTATTTACTTTATGCCAGGCACTATGGTAAGCATATTTCATATGCTATGAATATATCATTTAACCTCATTAAAAAAAGAAAAGAAGAATGAGGAAGGTATTATACCATTTTTTCAAATGAGAAAATAAAGATTAAAGAGGTCAAGTAATTTTCTCGAGGTCAGAACTTTAATAACCAGGGGACCAGGACATGAACCCAAGACCGTGGCAGCAAAGCCTTTGCTCTTAACTACTGTTCTAGTCTGCCTACCAGCCTGTGCATCGTGTTCCACTTTGGCAAACTCTAAAACGTTCTACATATACTCACCACTCTTAGCAAGTGTAGCGATAAATCTAAAGAGAAAGGTATGAAAATACTCATCTTTCTCACACTGGACATTAGCTGAAGCTCAGTTTTAACTGTAACGTTCGTTGTTAAATTTTTAACTTATTTAAGGATTTCAGGCAATGACATCAATGATTACGACCACTGACATTTATTTCGTGTGAAGCAATCTGCGACGTGCATTTCAATAGAACTGAAAGTTGATGTGCTAGGAAAAGTCCTACCTCCTTTCTTAAATACTGCACCAAGTGAAATATGCCGACATAAATTTCAAAATAATGTATTTTTCATTTGGCATGAATACTAAAATGAGAGAAATCAAAATACCTATTGACTTAGTATAAACACTTGAATGTTATTGTTAATTATATACTGTGTCTTTGTACTTAGTGGTTACGGAAGTCTTGATTCAATCAATTAATTTTAATGTGTAACTGGGTATACAGTTCTTACATTATCAAGTCGTGTACTTGATCACATTAAAAATTGACTTCAAATTCCAAGTAATTACTTTCAAATTATTGCTAATCATAAAACTGTGTAATCTTCTTCTTGTTCCTGTCTTATATTCTTTCACTATTTTATTTACTTTGAAAAGCATGAAGAATATTTATGGTCACTGTAACAAAAAATAAAACAAGGTGAGTGAACCTAAAAAATGTTGTTTGATTTTGGTAATATTCATTTAAATATGCATTTAGAGAATACAGTAAGCCAATGAAAACAATTTTTCTCTTCTCCCTCTTTGAGAAGATTCTTTACTGTCATTTAGCATTTTCAGTCATTTGAATCAGTGATATCTCAGGATATTTTCCAGGGCTAGGACAAGGCTTTGTGTCTAGGAATAAAAACAATTTGATTCTAAACTGTTGAGAGAGTGAGAAAAAAACCTCAGTCCTTCAGTGACAGCAGAGCGCATTACCAAATGAGGCGATGAATGTGGTCAAATACATTTGGATGTGCTCTATGAATGCAAGAGATAGTTATTAAAACCTTGACACTAAAAAATACTGCCAACCATTAGCATTAATGTTTCTGTTTGTCAAATAAAGTGCATGTCCATAGCACATATGGTTTAACTGAAAACAAGTAAAATATAACACGGATTGTATTTTCACCAAATGTTTCAATTAATTGGATTTTGGAGCAGTAATTTGCTGGATGGAACTTATTCCTTATGCTGATTAAAGTCTAAGGATAAGATATTTTCTGTAAGACTTATAAAAAAACAATAAAACATATTGTTTAGCTTTTAAATGGACAGTTCACTTGCTTTTCAGGGCTAACAAAATCTGCTAAGGGTATTTTTTGAAGGTGATTAACTTGCATCTAAGAATAAATAATTTCCCCAATATAGTAGCTGCCATCAAACAATTTAGTTATTGTTGCTCTGTTCTCAGCCATTTGCAAATATCCTCATGTAGTCCAGGCCATTGTGCAATAGTTGTAAAAGAGCAGAAATATAGACTCATTTTTTTCCCAAGAAACGTACAGAGTAGGAGAAAAACAGGGAGTCAAACTAATCTTAGGTTCCTGTTTTCTCTGGAAAACTTTGTGAGACTTCCAATATCACTAACCTTGACTGCCACTGATTCATTCAATGGCTGCACTTTGTGGCATTTATATACTGCATGGAGGCATGACTACTGGAAGCTTTGGAATACAGTTGGCCAACGCACTTGAGATTCACCCCCGGCCTATCAAGGAGATTATGTAGCTGTGGTTTGTCTCAGTTTCTGTCAAAATAGTAAGTGTCTCCAAACAGGGCCTGTGGTTAGGTTGAAGGGGAGAATAGTAAATTTAAAATTACTCTCAGTAAAACATTACATAGGAACAAAGGGTTAGGAAGGCAGGATCAGCCAGAAAAGTTAAACAGAAAAGACGTTGAGTGTCTTGCTTCATTTGGCCCATTGACCTATATAATCAAAGAATCTTATCATTGAAAGGGACCTTGGAGTTAAATTAATCCAACCTCCGCTTTGGGTTTACGCATGTGGTTGTGTAAGCCAGTGGTCCCCAACCCTTTTGGCACCAGGGACTGGTTTCATGGAAGACAATTTTTCCATGGACGGGGGGTCGGGAGGGAGACGGTTCAGGCGATAATGTGAGTGATGGGGAGCAATGGGGAGCGGCAGATGAAGCTTTGCTTGCTCGCCTGCCGCTCACCTCCTGCTGTGCAGCCTGGTTCCTAACAAGCTGTGGACTGCTGCCAGTCTGTGGCCCAGGGGTTGGGGCCCCATGGTCTAAGCCTTTCCTTGAATACTCTGTAACCAAGATGGAACCATTAAAACTTTTTGCTATGTGAATCAAACAGCGGTAATGCTACAGCTTCTACCTATTCATTCCAGTTCTGTCTTCTGAAGGAAAGGAGAGTAAAAGTTGGATCACCCATGAATATGGATAATGGCCCTTCAAACAGTGGAACTAACTTAGAAGGGATTCTCCAAGTCATCTGTTCTTTCTCCTTAATTTTACAATTAGGTAAACCAAGACTTCTAAAAATGAAGTGATTTTCAGAGTCACAAAACTGTTTAATTATAAAACCTGAAATAGAAGCCAGGCTGGGTTACTCCAAAAGCAGGAGTTTTGAAGCCAGCTGTCACAGCCACCCTTGTCTTCTTTGTTCTGAGCTAAGCAAACCAGTTTCTTCTGATTTTTATTTTGAGACATGGCTTCTAGACTACAGAGTATTCTGGATATCTTCCAGTTCCTACTATGGGCTAGAGACTGCGCTTCACAATGAGGACAAGTACCTAATATTGAGGAACTGATAGATAATCAAATGATTCTAGAGTGGAAGATAATAAAAAAATTAACTGTGACACAAGGTATGAAGTAATATGTCTAAGTAGTACATCTAAATTTCTACTGGGAACATGGATGTCAGAATGATTGCAGACTGTTACTGAAGTGCTATTTCAGCGAAAAGAGCTAATGTAATCTCTTCAACAGCAGCAATAGTATAGTAGAAGTCTCCTTACTTTAGTTAAGGACTTGACGAATTAACCAAAACCCATCATTCTATTGACTGGACCAGGGCATGCTAGATGTTTATGGTTAGGAAGCTACTCTTGAACGTACCTTCACAGTGTTCCTCACAAAGTAGAGCTGTACACTTACCAAGTAGAGTTGTATACCGACCTAGTAGAGTTGTCTACAGTAAGTCCCCTACATACAAATGAGTTCTGTTCTGAGAGCTCGTTCATAAGTCCAATTTGTTCATAAATCCAACAAAGTTAGCCTAGGTACCCAACTAATGCAATCAGCTATATAGCACTGTACTGTAATAGGTTTATAATACTTTTCACACAAATAATACATAAAGAACAAACAAACACACAAAATAAAAAACACATTTTTAATCTTACAGTACAGTACCTTGAAAAGTACGGTAGAACCAGCTACATCACTGCTGCTTTTACACTTGCTCCCAAACAGCCTGAGCTTGAAATAAAAATACTGTACTACTGTACTCTATTCAGTACTGTAAAGTACACAAAAACACAACCACTTGCAGAGGATGCACACACGTGACAATGTACGTCAGACACGCGAACTAATTTACGTGATCGGACATGCGAACGCCCGTTGGCATCTTTGAAAGTTCGCAACTTGAAGGTTCGTATGTAGGGGACTTACTTACCGAGATTCATCTGAGTTTGTTACCAAGGTCATTTACCTCCCTTTTACTTGTTAATCACGTCACTTGTTGCTGTAATTATGTAATTTGATTAACTATTCTGTGAATTGATGAAATACCAGTCTGCAAGAGTTGTTTCTATAAAATGTAAGGTGATGGTTTTGGAAAACTTAAAAGCAGGTTGTTTTTACAAATGTTATCAAATTAATGTGGGCAAAGCAACTGTAAAAGATTGAGAAAACCCCCCACAAAGTCTAGAAGTATTTTGACACTTAGATTATATCCCCAATGTCTTTGATTATTGGTATATTTTATACATGAAGAAAGGTGGGTTGTTTCCCTTCTACAAAATTGTTCTGACTATTCTAAGTCCTCTGCTATGTGACTAACTGAACTGATGACAGAGAGCCTGTATTTCAGAGAATTATTTTCTTTAATAATTTCTTAAAACATAATACTTCTGTTGCATAGTTTGCATCATATTTATTGTCCTTTTATCAGATGTGATTGGCAGCAGTGGCATAGAAATTGACCACCACACACACACAAAATGATGGGGATCTCTAAAAATGGGGACCACTTAAAAGAAAAATTGGCCGTTTAATATACATTCACATTTTAAATGAAAATAAAATGTCTAAAGAGTTTTTTCAATAACTGACCAGCCAATGATCTTGCTCCTATTAGAAATGTGGGTTCTTGTTGACTGCGTACCATGTGCTAGGCACAGTTCTGAAAGCTTTGCGTGCATTATTTTACTTAATCCTTAGACCAACTGTTACTCTAATTTAACAGATTGGGAGTCTTAGAGATGTTTGATAAAGTGCTCACAATCTCACAGCTGATAAATGGGAAAGATGGCTTTCTAATCAGGTCTTGCAAAATACGCAATTACAAAATATACTTTTTCTTTCGCCATCCGATGTAAAGCAACCGTATTTTTTGGCATATGTGCACCCCACTCCTGACACAGGCTTCTTTCTCTTCATTTAATTTTGAGGGGAGAAAGGCTGACATTTTCTGCACCATCTATTTCCACCTTCACAGTTTTTATTTCCCATTCTGGAAGGACCCCCTTCCTCTCTTTACCTATTTGAATACATATACTCTCAGATCTAGCTCCTCATTAACTTTTGCGAGAAGTTGTTACAAAGGAAACCAATTCACATTGATTTCCTTCTACTTTTAACTTTTATAGAATAGCATCCAACATGGAATCTTATCTATTCAATCATTCACCTACCTATTCATCCATTCAATAAATATCGAAGTGTCAAGCCATGCTCTAGGTACTCAATAAATACTAAATAGATTGATTTTACGAGACAAAAATTCAGAAGCAGAGGCTACTATGGTTCCATTCATTCATATTACAATTATTCATGATCACCTAGTATGTGAGGCATGGGCCAAGCAGAATGATTATTAAATGTGACAGCTCTATTAGTGCTTATTAATTTAGCATTTACCATGTGTCAGGCACTGTTCTAAGAACTTTGTATGTATTAATCTTTTTAAAATTGTCACATTACTCTCTGAGATAGATGCGATTATTATCCTCATTTTGTTGATGAGGAAACAGAGGCACAAGAGATCAAGTGAAACCTTCCCAAGGTCATGTAGCAAGAATGTAGTGGAGCCAGATTCATACTCATATAATCTGAATCCAGTGCTTGGAGTCTTAATCAATACACTCTACTGCCTATATAAGCAGAGAGATTCATAGAAGTATTCTGTGCTCAGAAAACATCTAGGAGGATATTCCCCGATGGAAGTAACTTTTTCTACTGGATTTTGAAGGAAGATTAGAAGCTAACCAGGTAAGGGTACCGTCCCAAGGAGAGAAAAAAGAGAGAGAATGGCACTTTGGGGAAACAAGGATGTCAATTTATCATTGTAGAGAATTATAATTTCAAACTGGGAGAAGCAGTGAGAACATCGAACCAACAGATTTTTTTTTATTTTTATTTTTTTTGCGGTACGCGGGCCTCTCACTGCTGTGGCCTCTTCCGCCGCGGCGCACAGGCTCCGCACGCGCAGGCTCAGCAGCCATGGCCCATGGGCCCAGCCGCTCCGCGGCACGTGGGATCCTCCCGGACCGGGGCACGAACCCGCGTCCCCTGCATCGGCAGGTGGACCCTCAACCACTGCGCCACCAGGGAAGTCCCGAACCAACAGATTTTAAAGAGAGGCATTTAAAAAAATTTGTAAATAAACATAGCTTTCTCAAATATTAGTCTATTTGAATAATGCATTCATTTAATAAAGCATAGTCTCTCCTATAAGTTCACAGAAGATTATAAACAAATAAAGGAAATGAGCAAGGATAAATTCACAGGGAATTTTAAAGCCACATTACATATAAATGAAACCAGTCACAATTAGAAAGAGGTTCTCTACTACATTTTAAAGTGAAAGTCCATTTATTTTTCCCCTTTTCTAATTATCACTCTAAGGTCAAATATTTGAAAAACGTCTTCTATATTATGTACCTAACCAAAGTGGAGGTTCTAAATCCAAGCTGTCAATAAAAAGAGCAGCAATTCTCATGCAGATCTTTTTATTTCATTTATCCAACTAGCTACTTTTGAATAATATCAATGGAATAACTACCATAGCCCCAGGTGGCCTAGTAGTTCACATGAAGGTTACATTTTCTACCAGATAGTAAGCCTTTGAATTGTCCCTTTCGGTACTGAAAAAAGAATTCCACATTCATTCAGTGGTCACCACCACCTTAAAGGACAAAATGGACAATTAAGGTAATAACAATAGCAACAATTTATTTAGTGCTTACTATGTGTCAAGCACTGGTCTAAGCACTTTACATACTATATTTCAGCACTTTAAACATGTCATTCACTGGCCTCTGACTTCTATTGTTTCTGATGAGAAGTCATTAATAATTCTTGTCATGATTCTCCTATATGTCAAGTATTTGATTTCTCTGGCTGATTTTATTACCTTATCTTTGGTTTTCTGCAGTGTCTGTGATCTGTTATTACAGTAGTCTATTTTATTTGTTTGTATTTCCTGTTTGGAGTTTACTGAACTTCTTGGATTTCTGTGTTGATGTCTTTTATTAAATTTGCAAAAAATTCTAGCCAATATTTTTCTTTTCTTACTCATTTTCCCTCTTGTTTTATGGAACTCCAGTTGCACATATGTTAAACTGCTTAATACTCAGTGATCTACAGGCCACTGAGCCTCTTTTCCTTTTTTTTTTCCGTCTTTTTTCTCTTTGTTTCAGTCATGTTTAAATCCGTAAGTTCACAATACTACTAGTATTGATAATAATAAAAATGATAGTAATACAACTAATTGGTCACTTTTTGAGGGTGACAGGGAACTAATTCATAACCTTATGAACTTGGGAAATAATAGGAAAGAATTAATCACTTATCCTGACTTTCCTATATTAACTCTATAACTATAATAGATGAGGGGAAGTAATCCTTAATAAAAAATTCCAGATAATAAATGAAAACATACTGGTAGAACTACAATAGTGCCATTCTCACCTCTTAATGAAATAATACAATTAAGAATTAAACACCAGTATTGGCTAACATTAAAAAAGAGTGAAAATTAGTACTACTTGTTTCTTTATAAAAGAGCATACCACCACTTACAGTCTTGTCAAAAGGATCACACATGAGTCTGATTATACCTCTGGATCCAGCTGCCGATTTGTGGGAAATATAGAGGAGAGAGAGAGACATGTTGAACTATATCATGAGTTATTCAAGATGTGTAGACTGGGAAACTCTACAGGTCAAACGGCTTGGGTTCTTCAGCAGATAAACTATAAGGAAAATAAAGTGATGGAGTGGGATTCTGTAAACCCCAGACTTAAAAGACACATAAAGCTAAAAAAAAAAAAAAAAATTGGACAAGACTAAAATAGAGTATCCAGGGGTACATAAAAACAAAGAAATGGATGATATAAAGAAAGGGAAGGAAGTGATTACTATAAAAGTCAGGTTAGTGGTTACGTTAGCAAGGAGGAAAGGAGTCGTGATTACAATGGGGCCCATAGAAAGGTCTCTGTTGTCTGGCAGAGTTCTTGCCTTGTTCCAGGTGGTGGTTACAGGATGTTTGCCTTATAATAATTATATAGAAATAATTCAGTAAGCTACACATTTATTTTGTGTGGGGTTTTTCTGTATCTGTGTTTTGTTTCACAATAATATGGTAAAACGGACACACACAATACATTGTTCACTATCCTCTATGTGTGTATGTATTTGTAGAGATTATATACAGGTTAGGAAGGAGGAAGAAAAAAGAAGTGCTTTAAAAGCTGACTTTAGTTTGAACGGGTTGTTTTAGGAGAATATAAAATTTCCTGTTCGGCCAATAATAGCTTTCTGGTTAGAGAAAATTCCTGGGTGGACTTTTAATTTTGTCAAAATTGGTCTCAAGAATGAACTGGTTGGGAGAGGATGAAACCAAAAGAGAGCTACATTTTCTACAAAATAAACGATCAGGAACTTTAGAATGTTTCCCTTGCAGGTGTAGAGAGAAAGATGTAAGGAGGATTTTTTTCTTGAGAGAGGGTGTGTCGTGGGTTGAATTGTGTCCCCAAGAAGATGTTTAAGCTCTAACCCCAGTATCTGTGACCTTGTTTGGAAATAGGGACTTTGTATGTGACTGGGTTAATATGGGGTCATTAGAGTGGACCCGAATCCAATATAACTGTGTATTTATAAAAAGGGGAAATTTGAACATGGAAACAGTCACATACACAGGGAAAACAGCGTGTGAAGATGAAGGTGGGGTGGGGTGATATATCTCTAAGCCAAGGAATGCCAAAGATTGCCAGCAAACTACTAGAATCTAAGAGAGAGGCATGGACCAGATTCTCCCTCACAGCCCTCAGAAGTAATCAACCCCACTGAGTGACACCTTGGTCTTAAACCAGCCTCCAGGACTGAGAAACAATAAACTTCGGTTAAGTCTCCCAGTTTGCGGTACTTTGTTACAGCAGCCCTGGTAAACAAATACAGGGAAAGAACAGGCTAGGGCAAAATGAGGGCAAATTCTGGACTTAAGGGAAAGGTACCAGGGAGAAATTCCCTGTGGTGAGATTGTTGAAGAACTTTGAGACTAGAGGTGGCCGGGAAACAATTTGCAGCCTACAACACACAGGCTGAGGGCTTGAAGGCTGACTGAGATACCAAAGGAAAGGGTGCTTCCAGAGGGCAGAGAAGTTTGTGACACAAAGGTTATAAATCTAGACATCTATTGAGGATAGCACGTGCTTAGGTGCTATGTATATTTATTAATATATACGTGAGGAACAACTGCGTTTATACAGATAAGCTATGTGTGTGTGTTACCGAAGAAGTATATATCTACGTATATTAAACCTATAATAAACCTACTTTTTATTTGCTTATCTCTTTGCATATTAACATGTATACAGAGAGCACATGAAGATGTACATGTCTCAGTGTGAGAAAGAGAAAAAGTCCTCTTCATTCAGAGGCTTCTATCCCTCACAGCCGGAAATAAAACAAGCTGAAAGGCAACTAAAAAGACGAAATCACTGTCAAGGACAGGCACACAAGGAAAGCGGTTTTATTTTTAATGTTTTGAAGTCACGAGAGTTATTTCTGCCACTGTACTTCTTGGCTATTTTCCTTTTCTTCATTTCCAGTATTTGTCTTTCATGCCTTGTGGGCAAGGACGTTCGTATCGCTATCTGCATAGCACCACCCCTCCCCCCCAAAACGTCTCCCATTTCAACCCTCTCTGGGCAGCTTCTCTGCATATAAAGACCATAAATTATAACTGTTGTCATTAAGTGACTGTGTGGGCAGCTCTGCTGGTTACATTTTCAAAGCTTTAATGTACTAGAGCCAATTACAAGGGCAATTAGAGGGTGACTTCTCACAATGGGTACCACTTCCAGGGTCCCTAATGTCAAGAATGGAACCTCCGCGCTTTCTTTGGAAATCAGTAGGCTCTGGGTAGCTTGTTGTTATGAATCAGCAAATGGGTACTGAGAATCACTTGACCAACAGAGAGAGGGACCAAAAGAGATGAGTATTTATTTAATTCTAGAACACAAATTATAAGAGCTGCCATTTGTGGAACGTCTACTGTGTGCTAGCCCCTTTACATCTGCTATTCCCTGACTTAAAGTGGAAAACCACACTCTGACGTTGGTATTATTATTCTCAACTTACAGCAAAGGTGGCTGAGACTCAGAAAATCACTGTGTTTATGGACATCTACTAACAAGAATCATATACAGGAACTGAACTTAGTCTGATATCCAAGCCTGTGCTCTTTCCAAGTTGCCATGCTGACAAAGCAAAAAGGGACTACAGTCTGCTATGAGATAGAATCTTTTCTGTCCAAGAGCTCATGTTTCAACTTATTCTTGACATAAGAGCTGACCCTGGTTGTTCTGCTGCAGTAGGTCTCAAAAGAAAGAGCTGACAGGTTTGGAACTTCCACCCGTCTGATCCTTAAGCCACTGCTAATGGGAGGATAGTCTTCCCTAAGTCTGTCAGCAGCAACGGCTTAGGAAGCATGAGTTCCTGACAGTACCTGTGGGTGGAATTCCAGGTAGAGAAATCTCTGCCATCCAGATATCTGGTAACATCAATTTGTTGGCATAAGTTAAATACTTAGAGAAAAGCTTTCTAACTATTAATATGTAATTTCACTTTCTTTTCATTATTGTTTGCTCTTAACTATGTTCACATCTACTTCTTACCAAACACATCAGTGTAGAGGTAACCTTGAATATAGGCAAAATTTCAGGTGAGATATACTTTCAAGATTCACCACTATTATACCCAGGGATGCTCTTCTGTCAGATTACAGATAGTATCTGAAGAAACAGCAATACTCAAAGGTGAAGCTTGTTAAAAAGATTCAGGGCATCCTTTTCCCTCACCCCAAACCACCAAATCAAACAGGCAACCAAAATGGCCAACACATCCACTCTTTAGCAACAGAATAAAGCCCCTGTTCATGAAAGATTTGGAGGGAGAACAATAACATCTTAAAACACACCCAAACTCAACAGCACTTAGTCTTTTTGACATTAACTCCTGTAAAATGTGCTGGGTGAACAGAACCACAGGAAGGATTGTTGTACACAGAAGCCTTTGAAAAAATAACAGGGCTCTTTACGAGAGAAACATAAGTCCCGCTGGGCCAGGCAAATAAAAGGACTCAGCTGCTTAGCAGGAGAGGATTTTTTTTTAAAACCTCTTCATCATCCTCCTTTTCTCCAAAGGAAACAAAGAAACCTAAGTGAAGCAGAAATCATTTTGCCTTAGCGTCTGACTTCTGAGCAAAAGCAGAAGTATCTTTTTAATACTGAAATGATGGTCCTTGTTGAAATAATATTTTAGAAAATGAAAAAGTAGAATAACAAGTTGAAGAGGAAACATCAGAAACATGTTTTTTTTGGGGGGCTGGTGCGTGATGGGAAGTAGGTTGCTCAACATGCTTTTAAAAAACACATCTGGGAGTTAAAGATAGTTTATTGGACAAACAGCTTTCAAAGGTGGTGACCAAAATGCTAATGCAAGTCTCCATGGGGCAATAGTAAATAACTCTCCTGTTGCTTTTTGTTGGTGCAATCCAAGATGCAATTAAGGGAAATGATGTGGAAGCAACAGCTGTTACTTGAAGAGGAATCTTCATCTTTAAAGTTGTTTTGAGAATTAAAGGAGTGAATGTATATAAGCAGTGGGAACACAATAAAAATGTTGTTTCTCTTTCTCTTTCTTTAAACTACTACAAATGCAATCTGCAGGTATCTATGGTCTTTAGGGGGTAAAAACTAGAAGGTTCAATGGGATACTTTATGACTAGTAAAATTGTCAAGAGTCTGCTGAAAACTAAGTAAAATGCTTCAAGATACTGGACCACCAAGAAAGAGGATGGCTTTCTAAATTTATGGTCAATCAGTTACTGCCTGAACATTTTTCTAAAGGAGATTAACTGTTAACCCTTTCTTAGCCATCATATTGAAAGGTCTCCCTAAATCATGATGGTATTATTTGGCAATAATAGTAAGAAAGACAAATATTGAGCAACAATTGCTTCACTGAGTCCTCATAATAAACCACTAAATAAGGTAGATTCTATTTTCTCTGTTTATAAAAGAAAACCGAGGTTTTCAACTTCTATGTGATAGCGTATCCTTTACGACAGAGGGAAAAATTCTAGAGATCTTAAGTCGTGAGAAAGATCTGTATTTCCAACACAAATGCTAAAAATGAAGCAAAATCTCTGAACTGTAGTTAAAATTTTTAGAAATGCACATCTAACTAAAGGCCCTTGTTCAACTTTAGCTCAGATTGAGGGGCAACAGAAAAGGTACAGCCTAGCGGCATCAGAAGCTGCTTCCAACCTAGCAGCATCAGAAGCAAGTAAGTAAAGAGTATTCAACTGGTCTGTCATTCACACGAACATTTAGTTGTAGCTTCGTTGGTGGATTGGTTGGTGGTTGCAAATTAAGCTTCTCTGGGTGAGCCCTCTCATTTTGACAGCATGTTTCAAAGGGAAGAGAGGGGAGGAGAGGGTTGAATAGGGGAGGAGACATAAACAAAACGAAACAATGTAGTCAAGACCAGATTTTTTTTGTTTTTTCTATTTCTTAAATTTAACCAAAGGATTTCCAGAGGAAATTGAAATGGGAGCTGGTTTGAGGGGTGAGCTACATGAATATATGAAGATATGCTGGCATGGAGAGAACTAAAAAGAGAAGACACAATTCAGAGGGAGGGAAATGGTAGGGACAAAAAGCAAGGGTGTCACAAAGTATAAGAATTGAGCCCTGCTGACATTGATCTTACAACTTCTATTATAGTACAATAAAGGGGAAGGGAGCAAAGGCTTTTACCTCCCAGGACTCTCACCTAAGTCTTCTGAGCCACACCTACCTGTCCAACCATGCCCTATGCAACTTCTCCCACACTCGCTGTGTTCCAGCCAGTGTTCTGTTCTTTACCTGCTAAGCTCTTTTCTACCTTTTGCATCTGCTAGTCTTTCTGCCTGGAGTGTTCTTTTCTTATGCTTCATAAGGAAACTATATTTTTAAGGAAACCTTATACTTAATGATTCACCTCTTGAAAAGGTCTTCTCTGACCTCCCTGTCAATTTCCATCATTGCACACTGTTCTTATCCTTCACAGCACTTCGTAATTTGTATGCATGTATATATGAACAGGCATGCATTTATTTCCCTGTATATTAGCTTATATTCTGTCTCCCTCAAAGAAATAAGTGCTGTGAGAACAGAGACAATGTCCTTTATACTCACCAATGTCGGCTGTGTGTTCTTGGGTAACTAATTTAAACTTTCTGAAGATTTAGTTTCTTAAATTATAAAATAGGGAATAATAGTATCTAACTTACAGGATTGTTTGGAAAAAATTAACATGAAATAGAATCTTAAGTACAACTCTTCCTATTATTTTGGAAGAACTCTAAAATAACCTCACTTCAGTCGTGACTTGAAAAGGAGGTGATCTTAAACTGGTTTTGTCAGTCTTAGCGATGCTTTCCCTTTAACTTAAGTTTAGAAAGACAGACTCTCTCTGGATTGACTTAGAGCTCTTGACATATGTCTCCTAGATTGTAAGAGTCAAAAATCTGGATGTTGCCTCCACCAGAAGAATGTAAAGTGAGAGACTGTAGCTAGAGTTACTTCAACTGGGAGCAGAGTGAAGCTTGGGTGCTGCAGTGGGAGAGAGCTGAAATTCCTCTGACAAAAGGAAAAAGTGCCTGTTTCCCACGGACTAGATGTGGGTCCAGAGGGGGGAAGCTAGTCAGGTTTCCTCATTAAGGGAACTGCCTGCAGCTCAATAGAGGGGTGGACCACTGTACACCCAGGGCTGAGAAAGAGTCAAATATGGCCATCAAAGGAAGTTTTACTTCCATTCAGAGAACCACAGTTTTGAGTCTGCCATCAGGAGAACCTCAGAGGAACCCACAGAAGCCCCAGGAAGGAGAAAGCATCAGAGATTATACATGTGCCATTCTAAGGGTACTGAAACCAGATTACAATGATCTCACCCTGTAAAACTATGTCCTTTTCCCATGATCTCCTGCTTCCCATGTTGAGCAAAAAGGCTCATCATTGCAGATTTTTTTTGGTCTGAAGCAAGATGGAGCTGGGGAGGTAAAGACATTTAAAATCAGATAAGAGCTCAGAGGTTTTTACATTTAACTGTGTTAAACTTATGGGATCATCAGACCAAAGGAACTTTTAATTATTATTGTAAATGACCTGAGATTGTATCAAAAGCAGGGGTACATTTATCCTCAGAGGGTTTTGTGGGAGGTCAGAGAGAAAAAATAAAGTTGGTTTCTGCTTTTACCTTACTAAATCTAGTTCATTCAACAAACTAGGTATGACTGTATACAAAATACTTCACACAGCATTGAAGTTCAATGAATGGCGAGGATCTAAACATTTGGTACACAGTAGGTGCTTGATATATATTATTTCTCTGTTCCCTCTTTCCAATGACAAATTCTCCCCAAAATAGAGCATAAACTTTTGAATATGTTGGAAGCTGTTCCTTGAATATTTCACTATTGCACACCATAATAACTTTCACTAAGTCCTTTACAGAATAAAAACCCAGACCACCCCCCAATCCCCAGTCTGGGTTTTTCTATTCTGTAAAGGACTTAGTGAAAGTTAGTGAAAGGCGGTCAGTCTTTCCTCAATATGATTTAGGATGAAAGAGCAATGAGGTTCTGGCAAGCTTCCTCATCTAAAAGTTAAAATGCAAGAGCCTGTGAATTTGTACTTGGTGGGCTATATCCACAATCCAACAGGAGACAGCAAGTAGCCAGAGAGCAGCAAGAGCGATGGAGGCTTGTTGCCCTCCATAAATCAGAAAGGCTCCTCACAGATGCAGTGACAGCCTATCTGGCATCCTGGAACAGAGCGTGGATGAGGTGGGAGACCACCTTATGTCTTTTCTGGGGAACTTTCTGCAGTGACCTAAAGTGGTTGCATCTGTGAATAATTGCCTCATGCTCATATTCTACAAGTAATCAAATGCAAGCTTTTCCTTCTCTGCTTACCACCCTTGGACATAGATTTTCATAGATGAACAGGGCTTAAGAGATGACACAGTTGGATCTCCCCTGTAAAAGGACGCTTACAGCTTCTGCCTGAACCCTTGTGGCAACAAAGAGCTCGCCATGCGTGTTGCAAGGCTCTGCGCTCTAGCGTCAGGTAGTTCTCATGCTTTTCTTCTCCCAAAGCCAAGGTCTGCTACCCAATAACACCTACTTTTCCTAGTTCTGCCCTCTAGATGGACAAAATTCTTTCGTATTACAACTCTTTAATATTTGTCTCATTTATTCGACAAACATATATTGAGCACTTGCCCTGTGAGAGCTCCTGTTATAGGTTACTTAGGGATACAGCAATGAACAAAACAGAGTTCTTTGCCCTCCTGGGCTTATATCCTAGCATAAACAAGTGAATAAATTTTTAATATAATACCTGCTGGTGATCATGCTATGAGGAAAAATAAAGCCCTCAGTAAAGTGAGGGGAAAAGTCATGTGAACATCAAGGAGAAGAGTGTTTTAGGCAGAAAGAATAGCAGGTACAAAGCCCTGGGCAGAAACATGGTTAGAACTTTGGAGCAATAGCAAGAAAGCCAGACTGACTGAAGCCTCATGGGCAAAGGGAGATTCACAGGGGATGAAGTCTAAGAGGTAGCCAGGGACTTGTAGACCATGGTAAGGCCCTTAATTTTGATTAAGTGGAAGAAGAAGCTAGTGGATAGTTTGAAGCAGAAGGATGAATGGATATAATCTGGTTAATTAAAAAAAAATCACTCTATCTGTTGTATGGAGAATAGATTGTAGAAGAGGCAAAGTAGAAACGGAGACTAGTTTCAATACCATTAGAGTAATCTGGGCAAGAGGTGATGGTGGTTCAGATGATAGCAGCAAGAGCAGAGCTGGTGAAAAGTGACTTAATTTAAGATTTATTTTGAGAGTACAGGATTTGCTAATGAATGAGGTGTAGGGTATGAGGAAGAAAGAGAAATCAAGGATAACTCCTACATTTTTGTAAGCAACTGAGTGCCATTTAATAAGCTAGGGAAGACTCTAGGAAGAGCTAGCTTTGAAAATAAAGAGTTGTGTTTTATATATGTCAATCTTGAAATACCTATTAGATGTATAGCATGAGGATAACTATATTACATATATAGTATAGGGATGAAACTTAAAGTCATAAGACCAGATGAGAAAACCTAGGAGGACAGGTTGCTGGACCACCAAGGAGGTGTCAGCACTGAGTCGTAGGGAACTTTAGGCTTTAGAGGTTAAAGAAAGAAAAGGTTTGAAAACCTCTATAATTTCCTTCCCTAAACTTATATATCTTCACAGATACATTTTGAGAAGATATTATTGGAAAACCAAAGTAGCTTTTTCCTGGGAAAATATCTGATATCCCTCATGAAAATGAAATATTATTGCTAGGATTTGAGAACCAAGGTAGAAAAAATAAGCCAGAAACCTCAAATTATTTTTTAAAACATTGTCTAATGGCTCAAATGTTCCACTCTAACAGATGTCCCATCTAATCCTGTTACTGATATTAACTCAAAACCATTATGAATACAAATGGCAGGAGAAAAGCTGAAGCTTTCACAATTTACTATTCCATCCTCCCTGGTACTCTTCTTAACAGTTGGGTTTTATTCCTGAGAAATCATATTGAATTTATAATTAATGTCTAGAATAATTTGTTTTTTCTTAAGTTTTCTTAAATTGCAAGAGTTTTCTTGAGAAAAGTTCCAAAAGAAAGTCCCAGCTAATTTTTAAAAGTTGTGAATTACAACAATGAGGAACTGTATCAACTAAGTCAATGAGCAAAGTAACCAGGCATGATTCCTCATTGTGAAGGTCACAGCTCCTTCTGTGAATGAATAGAGACAAATTTCCAAGTGCCGAAGGAAAAATGTAGAAGGGAGCAATTCAATTTCATCAACCAGTTGGTGAGTTGCCAAACACTCAACTGTCATATTTTGTTTTGCAAGCACTCATCCAAAGTGTAACCCTTCTGAAGCCAGATCTAATGGAACCATGAGGAAATGATCACTACCAGTCTTGCTGGGGCCATCTAAAATGCTTGCTGCCAGTGACAATCTAGGATGGAAATGTATGTGACAGATAATCAAGCAAATGAATACACTGCTGTGCTATTTAGAGCAGTGAGGAAATCCATGTGATAGAAGACCTAAAAGATTCTTTTATTAGTTAATGTCAGTGCAGAGTCTCAAAGGGTTAGCTTCCTCTTCAGCAAAAAAGAAAAATACCAATTTGATTTTAAATTTAGGCATAGGGGAAAGAAACTTCTGAAAATGAGGCACCTTTTGTTCTAACATCTCTCTCCTTAAACAAAGAGCCGCACGCTGCTTCAATTCATTAGAAAATCAAAGGGCAAACACCTGGGAAAAAATAGAGTATCAAAGAAAAAACAGTTGAAGCTTCTGAAGACAAGTTCCATTAAAAAAAAAAAGCCTACTTTCTTTTTATGAGAAAAGAGTAGGCTTGACAGACAGGGAAAACAATAGTTTTGATCCACCCTGGTTCAAGTGAGATGTTCAGATTATTTATTTGGCATACTGATTTAAATGTGGAAAAACTCAGTTCAAGACAGTTCTGACTGAAGGATTGTACTTTTAAAGGCTCTAATAAATATATCATGGAAATTGAAGAAGAGAGGAAAGTCTTACACCTTTCTACATTCCGTGGTCCATGGTGAGAGATATTAAATTAGATGTTCGTTGAATGAATTGAGCTAAATCTACTCAGCATTTCTCTTCCTAGTCAAGCATCTTTCACAGTATATATCAAGTGCTGTTTCTTTCCATTTCTTGATGCATTTTAACACTTCTGGATTTATAAATGTTAATATTAAGTTATTTTTATGACTGGTTATCATTTCATTGTACAGAGTATTATTTACTTTTTATAACCAGAAAAATGTGTACTTTCTAAAGTGTGAATTCTATTTTGCTGGTATTAATATTGCCAAACCTATTTTCCTTTTTGTATTTTTGCTCATCCTTCCATTTCTCAACTTTCTGTGTTTTCTTAAAAAACTTTTTTTTTGGTTATTTAAAAATATGCTATATGTATATGACAGGAAATCCAAAGGTACAAAGAATACACAGTAAAAAAATAAGTTTTCCTCTCACACAGTTTTTCTCTCTGGAGCAACCACTGTTACCAGTTATTTTTCTAGAAATGATTTTTTGTGTATACAAGCATATTATTTATATTCATCTCTCCTTTAAACAAATGATAAAACATTATGT
Source organism: Globicephala melas (assembly GCF_963455315.2). Taxonomy (NCBI): domain Eukaryota; kingdom Metazoa; phylum Chordata; class Mammalia; order Artiodactyla; family Delphinidae; genus Globicephala; species Globicephala melas. The sequence continues at coordinate 60,570,585 of NC_083321.1, forward strand.
ATATTGTCTGCATCATGTATATGGTTTTACAACATATATGAGATTTTGTTCCCTATTAGTACATATAGAACTCCTTATTATTATTTTTTTAACAGTGGAATAGTATTACATGGATATACTGAAATTTTTGTAGCCATTCTTCCTCTGTCATTTTTTAAAAATTCTAGACACATTTATGCAATTAACTTTATTTCACACCTATGCAAGTTCATTTACAGGTTGAATTCCTAGAAGTAGAATCACGATAGTGGCATTTGAAGTAGAATCAATATAGTTTGAGCATTTAAAAAGTTAGAGGTATTTTAACATTGCTCTCCAATATAAAGGAGCAATATATGAGGAAGCCTTTTTAACCGCATTTGCCAACACAGTGCATTGTCACATTTTTTGAATGTGGACAATCTGATAGGTGAAAAATGTATCTTGTACTTTCAATTTGCAGTCTTTCATTATGAGTAAGGTAAAGCATTATACAACTGTCTGATAGATTTATTGGGAACATCTCCACTCTATGGCTTCCTTTTCTATTCTCTTTTAATGAACAAAAGTTCTGAATTTTAATATAGTTCAATTTACCCATCTCTATCTTTATAGCTGTATATTTTTATTTCTTAAACAAAATAAAATACAAATTTGATTGTTAACTTATTTGGGTTTAGGTTATGTAGAGACTTTTTTAAGATAGACAGATGCACAAATTTCCACATATGACTTATTAAACCATTTATCTTTTCCCATTTATTCAAAATGCCATCTTTATCATATACTAAATTTCTCTCTGTTTCTTGTCTATTTATGATTTTTTTAGTCCTTTACTTTGATATATCTTTTCATTTTTTCATTATAGCTTCCTAATATTTTAATGTCTGATAGGCTAAGACCTATCTCATTTACATTATTTTTCTGAATTTTCTTGGCTATTCTCGCTTATTAATTTTTTCCATATAAACTTTAGAATAAACTTTTCTTGCTTAAATTTTTTTTCAGTGGTAGTTTTGTTTTAAATCGTTAGTGAAAAAGTGAAAATTGACAATTTTTGATGCCACATCTTTCCTTCCAATGACATATTACAGAGTTCCCTTCTTGTATGCCCTTTAATGGTCTTTTAGTTACTTTTATATAAATCTCACTCATTTATTCTTAAGTGTTTATCATTTTTATTGCTACTATAAATGATATACTTTCTTTTATTATATATTTTAATTGGTTACTGTGTTCATATACGTGCATATATATTCATTATGCTATTGATTTCTATATATAAATTTTATACCTAGCTACCTTTCTCAATTCTTTTATTGCTTGAAATAATTTTTGGATGACTACCTTTGGCTTAAAACTATATGATTTAAAACTATTTGATTGTGGTATGTTTAGAGGTTACTGAAGTTTTTTCATCCTGCTCATCTTGGGCAGCTCAATCAGACACTTTGCTCTGATATAGTACCCATGACTAGTTTACTCTTTTCCTTTGTACATATACTCATTTTGCTTTTCCTTTAAGTTATAGTATGGGGGTCTGGGTATTTTGTATTCTAATGACTTTCTGCACCTGAGGCAATAGCTGAGGGAATGAGTTGGGGGAGAGGTCACTGGGGCTGTAGTCAAGTGTGCCATTTTTCTTAGAACACCCAAATTCTGCTGTCTTTTGAGAATCTTGTTTAATGTCCTAAATCAAGATGCATCTAGTTGGGTAATTTCTCTAATTCAAGATGCAGCTACAGAGCCTTAATTTCCATTAGAGAAGATCAACACTGCTGCTTACTTTCTCCATGTTGGATTCTCCCAACAGCGAGTTCAACTACTCTGAAAAAGGTAAGACTACCAGCTCAGTGTCCTCTTTTCCAAGATTTAGTGGTATCAGTGAGAAAGAAGTCTCAGGATTTTGCCAATTACCAACACAGTTTCAGGAGGGGAATGGGAGTGGGGTAGCACCTGAGCCTTTCTAAACCTCTCTGCTACTGTTTCTTTCCTTCATCACAGTTTTTGAGTATATTGCATTGAGTTGTGCTTCATGCCTTCTTTCATCACTGTTAGCATACTTTTGTTGTTGTTCCTGATTTTCCTTATGTTTATTTTGTGAGTTATTGAAGGAGAGAATTCCTATAAGCAGATAAGATTAATCTGCTCTCATAACCTGGAAACCAGTTCTTTAGTAGCATATAGTCTGCTTGGTGGAAAACTTTGCCTATAAGCATTATTTTTATCTTCATCTTTCTATTGGTTCAGTATTTAGTCTTTCCTTATAACTGTGCGATTCATTTCATATCTATGTGTGCTGGGCAACATGCATCCCTGCCAAATCCTGTTTCTAAGAATTCCATCTGTTTACCTTCAGGTCATCTGTAATCGACACAAATGAGGAAAGGGTGGCTAATATGAGGAACGGTTGAATTACTATTAAGAATGATATCGGGACTTCCCTGGTGGCACAGTGGTTAGGAATCTGTCTGCCAATGCAGGGTACATGGGTTCGAGCCCTGGTCCGGGAAGATTCCACATGCCATGGAGCAACTAGGCCCGTGCGCCACAACTACTGAGACTGCGCTCTACAGCCTGCGAGCCACAACTACTGAGCCCATGTGCCACAACTACTGAAGCCTGTGCGCCTAGAAGCCCATGCTCCACAAGAAGAGAAGCCACCACAATGAGAAGCCCGTGCACCTCAATGAAGAGTAACCCCCCCCCCTTGCCGCAACTAGAGAAAGCCTGCGTGCAGCAACAAAGATCCAACACAGCCAAAAATAAATTAAAAAAAGAAAAATAAAAAAAAACACAATATGAATGTTCTTAATAAAAAAAAAAGAATGATATCAATAGCTCTGGATGTTAAGCTCAGTTTAACAATATTATATTTAACAGAGATAAATATCAATTTACAAATTTACATTAAAAGTCAGTTATTCTAAAATAGAGTGTAATATATCTGATAGCCAGTGATTCATATGAAGTATTTAACTGTCTATAATCTTGATATGAACCAACAAAAAGAGTCTTAAAAGCAACGTTAACACAATTTTATATTACATTAAATAATCAGAGTATGGAGTTCACATAAAGAACTCTATTCACCATGGTCTGCACTTACAAGCATGTCAATGGATCTCTCTACGTAACTCTGTGTATTGTTATTTGGGTAGGATATTGCCAAACTTGAAAAAATTAATAGTATGGAAACAGTAAAATAAAGGGTCTGAAAATCACACTGTATCCAGAATGGTTAATAAACTGGGATTCCTTAGTCTAAAGGAGAGAGGCCTAAAAGGAGAATTGACAGTAGCCTAAAAATGTATGAAGGGCTCTTCTATGAAGAGTTGTCATCATAGCTGGAAAGGGCAGAAATAAAACTGATGGACAATTTCAAAAAACTCCAACTTTCAGCTCAATTATAGGGAAAAAAATCCAATGATTGGGGCAGTCTCCCAAGTGAATAGCTATCACCAGTGCTAAAAAGCTATTTCTTCCCAGAGCATTAAAGTAGAAGTTGAAGTCTTGGTCAAGACTTCCTCACAAAAGCCTATATATATAAGTATCAGATGGTATTTGTTATTATCTATGTATATGTACATTTCACACACTAGGCTGGGACCACTGTCTCCTTCAAGGGCACACTGGGTCTCTATCTCCAACTTTTAGTCCCACAGTCAGGAGGTAGTCAATTAATATTTTACTAAACACATGAGTGAATGTGTGTATTTTGAGAGATTAGAATATTTGATAAATAGGAATGCTTGGACATCAAAATTATCATGATTTTTAAAAACTGGTACCACAGTTTATTCAAATGAATTGATCTGTGAAGGCTAAATTTTCCCATATGATTCAACTACTCATGAATATTCAATGAATATTTTAGGTTCCTGGGAAGCAACTGTTGAACTCTTTCTTCCTAAGACTAATGTGCTAGACTGAACAAACTATGTATGTCTTCATTCAGGACTGTAAGGCACTGACTCGCCTAGAAAAATGTGCCTCGTTTGTTTCCTTTGTTATTTTTACTCTTCCCTCTTCGTAACTGCTCTCTTTTTATTTATTTATTATTATTATTTAACATCTTTATTGGAGTATAATTGCTTTACAATGGTGTGTCAGTTTCTGCTGTATAACAAAGTGAATCAGCTATACATATACTTACATCCCCATATCTCCTCCCTCTTGCGTCTCCCTCCCACCCTCCCTATCCCACCCCTCTAGGTGGTCACAAAGCACCGAACTGATCTCCCTGTGCTATGTGGCTGCTTCCCACTAGCTATCTATTGTACATTTGGTAGTGTATATATGTCCATGCCACTCTCTCACTTCATCCCAGCTTACCCTTCCCCCTCCCCCAATGTCCTCAAGTCCATTCTCTACATCTGCATCTTTATTCCTGTCCTGCCCCTAGGTTCATCAGAACCTTTTATTTTTTTTTTAGATTCCATATATATGTGTTAGCATACGGTATTTGTTTTCCTCTTTCTGACTTACTTCACTCTGTATGACAGTCTCCAGGTCCATCCACCTCACTACAAATAACTCAATTTTGTTTCTTTTTGTGGCTGAGTAATATTCCATTGTATATATGTGCCACATCTTCTTTATCCATTCATCTGTTGATGGACACTTAGGTTGCTTCCATGTCCTGGCTATTGCAAATAGAGCTGCAATGAACATTGTGGTACATGACTCTTTTTGAATTATGGTTTTCTCAGGGTATATGGCCAGTAGTGGGATTGCTGGGTCATATGGTAGTTCTATTTTTAGTTTTTTAAGGAACCTCCATACTGTTCTCCATAGTGGCTGTATCAATTTACATTCCCACCAACAGTGCAAGAGGGTTCCCTTTTCTCCACACCCTCTCCAGCATTTATTGTTTAAAGACTTTTTTGATGATGGCCATTCTGACTGGTATGAGCTGATACCTCATTGTAGTTTTGATTTGCATTTCTCTAATAATTGGTGATGTTGAGCATCCTTTCATGTGTTTGTTGGCAATCTGTATATCTTCTTTGGAGAAATGTCTATTTAGGTCTTCTGCCCATTTTTGGATTGGGTTGTTTGTTTTTTTGATATTGAGCTGCTTGTAAATTTTGGAGATTAATCCTTTGTCAGTTGCTTCATTTGCAAATATTTTCTCCCATTCTGAGCATTGTCTTTTCATTTGCTCTCTGTTTAGCGTTGACTGAAAATTCTCAACCTTTCCTAATATCATCTTTATTATGAAAATTTCCTACTTACAGTGGATTTTTGGTGGGATCTCATAATTGGCTAGCCCATAGCATGTTTAAAAATTCCTAAGTTGGCTTTCTCTATGGGTATTAAAAGCAGAGATTTTTTTTTTTAATCTTTCCTATTAACTTTTCTGTAAGGGATGATGTGTCTATCTCGCTGCAATTGAATTACGCTCAGAGACAAAGTCCATGTAGTAGTACAAGACTTCTGATTGACAGGTAATGGCATTCAGAGTCATGGTCCATGAATAAAAAATACTGCAATCTTTAGTTTTATTGGATCTCAATGTTCCAGAGAAGAAGAAGAATTTAATGTACACTGGTTGATGAGCTTGGGAACCAAAATGGATTTAGTTAGGGGACCGTGATGAATTTAGCATGAAGTCAGTGCCAGCTAGCAGAAAAGGACTGCATTATTTCAGTCTAGGTGAATGACAGTTTTCTAGGAAGGTACTTGAGAGAAAAGCCAAAAATCTTTATTTATTGTCACTCCTTTGATTTAGCACTTAGAATGCCTGGTTTAATAAATGTTTTTGAAATAAAATATTTCTTGAGTGAATGGAGGATTATTTTCTGCACATATTTGCTTCTTAAAAATATAAACAAGGAAGGAGAACACTTTAAAATTATTGGGCACTGAGATGTACCAGGTATCTCATTAAATGCTCACAATAACCAAGGCTACTTAATATGCCCATTTAACAGTTAGGGTTAAAACACTTAGATGCTGTCCATGTCCTAAAATCTTTTCATGGAATTGCTTTGTTGCTGAGCCTAAATTGGAAAGATTTATAGTCATAGTATTTACCACAGCAACACATTTACTTTTAAAACTTTTAAAAATAGTATACATACAAATGCATCTACATACAAAACAGAAACAGTCTCACAGACATAGAAAACAAATTTATGGTTTCCAAAGGGGAGGCGGAAGGGGGATAAATTAGGAGTATGGGATAAACAGATATCATAAAATAGACAAGCAACAAAGATTTACTGTAGAGCCCTGGGAATTATATTCAATATTGTGTAATAACCTATAATGGAATATAATCAGAAAAAAGTAACTGAATCACTTTGCTGTATACCTGAATCTAACAAAATATTATAAGTCAAGTATACTTTAATTAAAAAAAATTGAAAAAAATGCTATACAAGTAAGTATTTACCTGAGCAAATATTCACAGCTAGGTAAACAGTGTTTTCTATGTGAATTATAAAACTTTTGAATGTCAATAAACCAAACTACATCTAGTACAAGGCATTTTTTTATATCTGAAGTTTTCATGGTAAAAAATAATTTTGACTTTCAAAAAGCCATTGATCATAAATTCTGTTAAAATTCCTGAACTAGCTTTAACCAAAAAAGAAGAAAAGAAACAATGGCCAAGTGTTAACCTCAAAGGGCAAATGAGAGGTGGGGCATCATTCCTTAATTTCCAAAATGATTTAGTAAATATAATTAGTTGTTTTTACACTCCTATGATGTTATAATGTACAGAACGGTGGGGACGATAGTAGAAATATTTGTAGTTTGTTTCTTCATGAATAAAGCACTTGCTACAAGGCTCAGGAGAGAGGTTTTTTTTTTTACGGATGTCATTACAAAGACGGACTAAATATCAGCTTAGAGAAAGAGCCTCCCAACCCACAAGTACATATCATTTATCCAGAAATGATCAGAAACTAACCATGTACATATTAAAGAAATTCTACACAAAGTGCCTAGGAACAAGGTGAACTCATCAAATATGTTGCCCTTTGTCCAATTATTAAAAAGTATTTGTTCTTTGGGAGATCAGAGAGTGGTGATTTAGTCACAATTTATTTCCAAGAAGACTATTTCCCTGGCTTAACACGTAGTTAGGCATTTTCTTTTAGACTCTGAATATTATATTTCAGTTAAACGTTGCACTACACATGCACTCAAGCATATCCCTGTTTCCTCCAAGAGAACAATTTGGGTAATTCAAAAGGACTGAAAAAATGTATCACTAAAAGGAAAATGTAGTATTTTGAGATCTCATGCCAAACAGCTGAATTGCTATTTGTGCTTATTAAGAATCATTGGGACTTCCCTGGTGGCACAGTGGTTAAGAATCCGCCTGCTGATGCAGGGCACACGGGTTCAATCCCTGGTCCAGGAGGATCCCACATGCTGCAGAGCAACTGGGCCCGTGCGCCACAACAACTGAGCCCGTGAGCCACAACCACTGAAGCCCGCGCGCCTAGAGCCTGTGCTCCGCAATGAGAGAAGCCACCGCAATGAGACGGCCATGCACTGCAAGGAAGAGTAGTCCCCACTTGCGGCAACTAGAGAAAGCCCCGCGCACAGCAGTGACGACCCAATGCAGCCAAAAATAAATAAATAAATAAAAAATAAAACTCCCTCTGGTTTAAAAAAGAAAAGAAAAAGTGTCAAACCATTATTCAGAAAGGCCTTTCACCACAAAGAGGTCTACTTACCACGTAGAACTCAGAGCCTGGGACAGGGGACTGAATAAAGAGTAAACAGTGCCTTGCATTCAGAGACACATTTATATGTGCATTGAAAAATGAATATACATTATAATTTACCCCATGGCAAGAAAGGGGAAACGTATGGTGTCCCTTGATGCAGTAAATGGTTGGATGCCAGCAATCAAAATCACTGCATAACTGTTGTGTTCAGTTTTTACCCAGTGGTCTGGTGATCCATTTGGGTATGAAGAGCTGAATTCTGGACAACTGAAAACTTTGCTAACCTAAACATTCCCAAGTTATCATGGTCAGGTGGTAGTTGTACAACCTGTTATAGAATGCCGTCAGCAAAATTATCCATGGACAGATGGGATAAAAAGAAGAATTTCAGTGCAGGCAGTCTCTGTACTATGCTGTAAGGATGGTACACTCAATTTTCAATTAAAATCTTAGCTCATTCAAATGTTGATCGAGCACTTGTTATATACTCAATACCTGTAGCTCTAGGTCTATATACCAAAAATCAAGTTGTGAAATGGTTAATTTACCAAATGACCATCTCTGAAAACTGCCAGTTGAGTTTCTCATATCAACTCTGAGAAAGTTTACTCTGGCCACGTTAGTGTCAGAGAGAAAAAAGACCAGAACAGATGGAAGAAGAAGGACAGATGAGAGAAAAGAGTTGAGTATGCAGATATCGAGACAAGTCGTAAACTTCATTCCAGTTAGATATTTGAGAAATTGTCTGTAATATCAGAGGCATGCTAAGTTGACATTTAACCAGGCTGGACAATAAGTCTGTTATGTAGGCTATTAAGAAAAAATAAAATAAAAATCCTCAATAATCTAGAAGTTGGTTTTTGACTACTTGGCCTGTTAAGCAAAGTGCTAGATGCTTCAAATACTGTTTATCCCAATCTTTTGAATGGATAGTTTCTGTAAGGGGTCCATGCAAGGGTTTGCCTCATAAGGAACTCCTCTTGGCAGTAAAATCATTCAGCTTCCATCTTGGCCCTTGCTTTTTCCTCCTGCCATACTGATGAGTATGAGCTGATGAGTGATGAGCATGATCTGTCTTGGACTCTACTCCATCTCTCCACCCCAATTCCTCCCACTTGCGAAACAGAGTTTGGTTGCAGACTAAACCTAGGGCTTGTACTTCCCTTTTAAGTGTTCATTAAATGCTTCAAATTTAGCACAGGCCAGGGTAGAGATCATAAACTCAGTGTCTTAAGTGTTAGACTTTGCAGCTTGTTTATCTCTTTAATTTGGGCTGTTGATATCTATCTTTTCTATGTGCTAAGGTTACTTGGATGGTCCGGTAACAAGAAAATGAACAGAAGAGGAAGAAATGAAGTATTTTAGAAGCTCTTAGAAGTGAAAGGCTGCTTCTGATTGGATTGATTAGTAATAGCTTTGTGGAGGAGATAGAATTGAACTGGCTTGACTCTTGGGGATGGATATGATGCCAAAAGGTAGTGATCACAGTGGTAAGGAAACGCATTCCAAAGGTGGGAACAGGACAAAAGCTTAGAGGCAGGAAAGTATGGCATGTGTTTAAGAAATTGTGCATAGTCCAGCTTACCTGGATAAGAAGACAGACGAATGAGAGAAGAGAGAAGAAAAGGCTGAAATCAAATTTTGTTGCTGCAGAGGGAGATCATAGAGGGTGTGAAATACAGTAACAAGAAATTTAGATTTTTACCTAGCGCCAGGGAAGAACCACTAGAGACTTTTGAGCAGGGCAGAACAATTAACAGAGCTGCGATTTTTGGAAGATTGATCTAGAAGTGTGTGGGAATGGAAGGGAGGGATTGGCAATGGATTCTATTACAGTAGATCAGACAAGACATAATGAAGATATGAACACCATAGTAATGGCGGTGGAGATTTTAAAGAGAAGACTAGTTATGTTGGAGGTAGTTTCCAAAGGACATGATGCCTGATTTAATAAAGGTGGCAAAGAAGAAAGAAGAATCAAAAGAACAGGACTTTGAACTTTTTAATCTGGATGAGTGGGACAATCTTTAACATAAATGGAGAGGACAGAAGGAAGAGCAGATTGTACTGGTGGAGGACAGGCGGTGGACGCTGACCCTGAGGAGACATCATGAGGTCAGTTTTCAACATGCTTGGAGATACTTCTGCACATGGAGGCTACTGAAATCTATGCCCAAACTAGGAAAACTAAGGAAAAATACAAACAGACATATATGCACATTTTCATAAAACATAGATTCATATATCACATAACTCAGACCTGTTAGAAACAAATTTATATAGAGCTAGAGAGAACAACACAGCTGAACATACTATATATGTGCACATACAGATGCCAGCACCAATATATTAAAAATATATGTGTGTGTGTATATACATGCCGAAATCTGAGTCAATGCATGAAAATATATATTGGCTTCATCTGAAATTGCTTAATAGTAAAAACTTTTAATTAACTTTCGAGTCTTTAATCCAAGAAATATGAATACTTACTAAAGGACTAGATTGTGTAAAATACTATGGGAAGCACTTTAAAGCACCAGAATGAGTATGTGCTTTGCTGCTTTTCTTTCTTCAACTTTTAGTCAATTATGATAATAAAAAGAGTAAAAATAATTAAATACGTATTGAGAATTTACAATTATTATCCCGAAAATAACCTTATGAATTAGATACTCAAATTACATCTATTTTGCAGACAAGGAAGGTGAGGCACAAAGAGGTTAAGACACTTACTCTAGTTTTCATACCTACTTAGAGAGACGTCCAGGAACTTCATCACTACATATGTGGCTTCTCTAGTGGTTGAATTATACACATTATAAATGGCCATTAGTATAGTGACTTTTACAGTCAGTGTGTTTTATAGTTATTTTTACTTCTTGTGCAAAGCTGAGAGCATTCTTCACTGCATTTGCAGTTCGCACTGTTACAGACTTTTATAACTGAAAAAATGTATATAACTATGAAGAAATTAAAACTGAAGATGTTTAAAAACATTTTCAAAAATAATGTAGAATTGGTGAAATGTTTTGCTAGACAAAATTTATCACTCTTTGAGTTTTTATTAAAAAATAAGGTGGTTAGGGCTTCCCTGGTGGCGCAGTGGTTGAGGGTCCACCTGCCGACGCAGGGGACACGGGTTCGTGCCCCGGTCCGGGAAGATCCCACATGCCGCGGAGAGGCTGGGCCCGTGAGCCATGGCCGCTGAGCCTGCGTGTCCGGAGCCTGTGCTCCACAACGGGAGAGGCCTGCGTACCGCAAACATAAATAAATAAATAAATAAATAAATAAAATAAAATAAAAAATAAGGTGGTTAAATAAAGTCTACCTTTGGATTTAACAATGTTATGGCCTTAATATTTCCGTTCTAGAACCTGGCCTTCAACTAGCTATATTATCTGTAAGCAGCAAGAACATCTTAGAAGGCATCTCATTTCTTATATAGGTTTAGGCTTCTTTGGCTTAGGCCACAGAAACCAACAGTCCACAAGTGTTTACTTATCTAGTTCCTGAGAAATTATGACTTAAAGTGTCCTTGGGAAAGTCACTAGAAAGACTTTTATTATAAACCTATTTCCTGGGAAACCACATGCACACTTCAGATTCTCTTCCTCGCATATTTCTGGTTGTTTGGCAAGTCTAAATGGATTTGCCTAATCACAACTTCCTATACATGATTAGCCATTTTTTTCTCAACTGACTGCCTGCACACAGACACCCCAGCTGCTTGCAATGACCAAATCTGTAACTGTGAGGTTAGGGAAATTTTTATATATTGTTAAGAAGAGACATTTTAAATCAGTAGTGCATATTACCCAAATATCCCTTACTGAGATACATGGCTATAAACCATTAGCCAGATGATTCTAATTGAATATTGGGAAGGCTAGTACTGCTATACAGACAAATCACATACATCAAAGATCATCTCAGAATTCGTGATTTGTACGATAGGTGGAATAAACATAAGGGTGTAAATTGGAAAACTGTAAATTTAATTCTACCACAAATGATTTTTTTCAAGGAATCCCTTAACATTGCATCTATATAACAAAAAGGAATAACACTGTTTACCTTCTGTCCCATGTAAAAACAAATAAACAAAACCAAAAATAATCCCCAAACAAAAATGGCCTGGGGCATTAAGAATGTCTATCAAATAGATCTACTAAATGTTTATAACTGTTCAAAATAGCTAAAGTAGCCATATTCATGATTTTTATATTAAAGACTATTGGTAAAAGTGAGAAAGTCAATCATTCAGGTATTTCCCCAACTCCAGATATTTGATAAAAAATGGGAAAAATTCAGAGTATTAACAGGGTTTTCAGACAGATGTTTTCCAGTTCTGCCTCCTTTTCAGAATCTGCACAGTCTTCTCAACATGTCCAGTAGAGTCCCCATACGGGTTCCTCCACAGCCTTCCCCATCTCACAAATGGCACCCCAATCCATTAGATTGCTCTATCAGAAGGACCAATTAGAGTATGTCCAAGGGCCTCAACCTTGGACATACCCCACATCTAGATTACCAATAAGTGGCATCACTTACATCTTCACCATCCATTTTTCTCTACCTTCTCCAAGTGTCCCCTAACTGATCTCTGTTCCCACTCTTGCCCCCTTCAATGCATTTTCTTTACAGCAGCTGAGTGATCTTCTAAAAACAACAAATTTGACCATATCACATGCTGAACATGTTTCAAGAACTTCCCATTGCATTTGAAATAAAATAACAAATCTGTAAATACGGTCAACGAAGCTGTACATGATCTGGCCCCTGCTCACCTTGACAATATCATTTCGTGTCATTCACTATCTTGTCATTAAACTTCAATCACAACTGACTTCTTTCAGTTCCTGGAAGGTACGAAGATCTTTCCTACACTGGGGCCTTCATACACACATGCTTTTTACTTCTGTCTGGATGCTCTCCTCCACTCTTTGTCCAGCTAACTTCTAATTTTATTTGTATTTCAAAGTTTAGCTTAAGTGGCACTTCCTCAGGGAAGTCTTCTTTGACCCACTATTTAATTCGTGCCTCCTTAATCATGTATGCTCTGATGTTTTCTACATCAGACCATAATCTTCTTGAGCGAGAATTCTCTCTGTTTTCTTTGTGAATCCTCATTGTCTGGGTCTGTGTCAAGTCCACAATAAATACTTCATAAATATTTGCTGAATCACTGAAGAACTAAATTAATGACCACATTCAGTTAGCTCTGTATTATATACTCATAATTGAGGCTAGTTAGCCCAGTTGGCGAGAGTGTTGATATTTACTATTGAGAATGCCCACATGCTCAGTGAAGGGAAGATCAGGGTCTGAAAGCACATATTAAATTTTAAATTCTCTGGAGCATTTTGGATCTCCTGATTAAGATGAATCACATCTTCCTCTTTGTTCAATTGGAATCATGGCTCAAGTTCAACCACAGAGCTGATTTCATTCTGTCTAGCATTAAAGTGAGTTGGCTTTATGTCTCTCTCTCCCATTAGAACTTTCCGATTCTCCCATTAGAAGCACATCTGATTCATCTTCATTGTCTCCACTGCATAACAGTTTCCATGGCATGAGTTAAACATTGACAGAAATTAAAAAAAAATATATCATCATTCAAAAATAAAGAATAAAGGTGCCAAGGGAGGTTAAGACTGCAAGGTATCATCAGATTTAGTGTAGAATCCAATTTACTCTGATTCATCACGTCCTGAGTTCAAGGCACAGGGAAAGGCATCAAGGATTTAAACAATGACTAAAACAGTTTCTTTCTCTGTAAATCAGTAAGCTCTATATAGAGAAACAAATCCCCATCAGTGATCTTTGTATGGTGACAGTACAAAAAAGTATGACTGACTCAACATAAACCCAACAGGACCAACAGGCCCACAGCCCTCTAGAGGAATTTGGCAGGAGCCTGCTTTCAGGGATGTAAAATTAACTCTACCAGTTTCCTGGTTCTCCTTTCCCCAGTAGAAAAAGCCCATCACCCATCAGCTCGGTGCTTTGTGACCACCTAGAAGGGTGGTATAGGGAGAGTGGGAGGGAGGGAGACGTAAGAGGGAAGAGATAAGGGAACATATGTGTATGTATAACTGACTCACTTTGTTATAAAGCAGAAACTAACACATCATTGTAAAGCAATTATACTCCAATAAAGATGTTAAAAAATAAATAAATAAACCAAAAGAAAAGCCCGTCACCCATATGCTGCATACTTTCATTGGGTTATTGCCTGGGTATTCCTGGTCGATTAATGCTCACCGGTCCCCACGTCTCACTCTCTTTGTCCCAGGGAAATTCCTGCCCCACTCCTTGCTCCAAGGAGAATATAGTTCAGACAGAAGTAAACCAGCTAGGGCCCTAATACCAAAGATAGAGATCCCCAAAAATGTGTTCCTGATAAAATTAAGGAGTTTTGGCTCTCGATTCCCTAGAACCTTTAAGTGCTCTGCTGAGCAGCTGGAGGTCATCGAGTGACTGACCTCCTAATGGATGGTAATGCTTTGCTGAGTGCTTTCAGCTAGTACGTGCCTTAAGGCTGTGCTGAATAATTGCTGTTAATTGAATTGTAGAAATATCTACGTTATTTATATATAGTATATCTTTTTAATCAAAGTAGTGGGATGCTCATTTGGTTTAACTTTAAAGCACATGGCAAATATGATTTTAGTACATGTGTAGGATAGAAGGTCTTTTCTTTCATATCACCAGACATTGTGGTATGGAAATGCTTTACTTCTTTTCTTTCCGCCTACCTCCCCCAGAATTAATTATGTGATTTTAATGCATTTGAATTTAACTCACGAGGGATCCTTGATAACTTTATTAGATTACCAGACAACTGTAGCAGAGGCTCAAAGTATATGGAGCAAACTACAAATAACATGTATATACTATATAGTTAATACTTGTTGTCAATTTGTGCCAGCCATTATTCTAATCACCTTATGTATATTGACTCGTCTGATCCTCACAAGATTTCTAGGGGCAAGTGCTATTATTACCTGCATTTTGTAGATAAGAAAATTAAGGCTCAGAGAGGTTAAGCAATTTGCCCAAGGTCAAACAGCTAGTGAGCTGCAGAGCTAGGATTCCAACTTAGGCACTTTGGCTCTGGAGTCTGCACTCAACCAGAAAGCTTTTCTGCTCACCACTTGCCAGCTATTAGTTAAATGTTTAATTCTCATAAGCCCAATGGGATGCTACCATTATGATCCCCATTTAATAAGGGGGTTGGTCTAACCAACGTCACTCTGCTTGTAAGTGGCTGAACCAGGCTTTTAAACTCAGTCCTGCCTGAGTCTTGGGTCTGAGATCTTAAATACCACCCACCACTACCTTGCAGAGAAGGTGGTGTGCTTATTTGTAAATCACATATAGTATTAGAGATTACATAGATTTTAAGGGAAAGAGAAATAATTTACTAAAAGAGTATAGTGACTCTGTATTCAAAATCTTTTAAAATATTTAAAATACTCAAGCCAATTATTTGATTTTTCTAAAACATTTGAAATACTGTTAATATTAACTGTCATCATTCTGAAGAGCAGAGCTCAAAGGACTATTCTTAAAAATTAATATAATGATTCATCTTACTGTTTATGTGATTCCCCAGGGTAACTGCAATTACCTCAAGAGATTTGTGAACATTTCAGAAAAATAAATTTTAACTTATTTTGACTCTTGCAAGTATAAAATGCTATGTAGTACTTGAATACAACAGATAAGAGTATTATAAAATCAAAACGAATCACAAGTGTCATAAAAATATAATAATTGTTATTTCAGGATAGGCTATTTCAATTATTATTTTTCACATTACTATTTTACTAAAGGAGGGAGGTTACCATTTACATTTGAAAAGTTAGAAAAGTATTACCATGCCGGCTAAGTCATGATGATCCTGTAAGATTAAAAATTTATAGAAAAATGTAGATGGTTGTTGTTGTTATTGTTTATAAGAAAATTTCCTCAGAAATCTATCCTTTCCTTCTCTAAGTTCATATTTACAGTAGTGGTTTCTTTTACTCTACGTAAAAACCTACCATTATCATAGGATTTCAAAACTCATGGTAAGCGCTGACTATCAGACAATAGAAGAATGGACTACATAGATGGGTTATGGCATAATCTTAGCCAAATAGGTTGTCACTGGTGTTCTATTGTGAGTTATTTATGTGTCTATTACCTTTAGGCCCTTTGAACAGCTTGATTTCCACAACAGTCTCCAAAATGGGTCGTCTTCTACGCACGTACAGCCGAACGATAGACCCTGCTTCTTTGAGCGCTTCCACTGCTTTACTGTGGGAAACCTCTGACACATCCACCTCATTCACCCGTAAGATACAATCATTGACCCTGAAAGAAAGGAAAAGAGGCAAAGGTCAGGAGTGGCTAAGAGAATTTCTGAAAGAATCGTATGAGTATCTAACCTTAAGATGTGGGGAGGCAAAAGGTATAGGCAATTTAAAAATATTTATACTTGGAAGAAATACTTCAAATGAAGGAAATCGAGAAAACCTTGAACTCCTCAGCCTTCACAGTTTTCCCAACATTGACCACCCTACTGGTCAGGTCCCATACTGAACTCCAGTCCACTCTGACTGGGACTGCATCACATAGGGGGCAGTTAGAAGGACACATATTTTAAGGTCTCTGTCAGCCACATCAGCATTTTGATTGGTTTTAATTGCCTTAACTGAGGGTTACAATTTGAGTGGTTCTCAGAACTTACTCCCACAGACTATACAGACATAGCAAATGTAACTTTATAAATTAGTTTTTCTTGAATTTTTAATTTACTAGCTATAAAAGTAATATATAATCATTTTAGAAAATCTGAAAAATATAACACGCAGAAAGAAAAAAAATATATACATGATTCAATCATCTGAAATAATGTTAGCTTTCTGGCAAATTATCTTCCAGTGTTTTTTTTTCCCCCTCAAATTCATTTCACGATATTACAGGGATTAAAGTCCAGATCTCACAAAATTCAAATAAAATCTCAATCCTTGCCCTAGGTACTTTCTTTAAAAACTAAGAATTATGACATGGCCTACATTAGACTTTTCCTTTTTGCCTTTTTTTTCATGGGAAGGAACAAGCTGACTTTTCCATTAAGCTTTCTAGATACTTTATAGTTCATAGTGGCCATGAATTGTAAATCTCTTTTATATTCACAATAATAATTAGTGAGAATATTAATAATGGTTAAGGGTGTCAGACTTGAGATTAGAAGGAGTTCTTCCCCTCACTCCACAGATCCATTCTCTGTTCCCCATCCCAGTTCGCTGTGTTGCTCGGAGTAAGAAATAAGGGGCTACCCCTGCTTCACCCCTCCTCCCACCACCCATTCGGCTCCACCTGCAAAGTACATCTACAGTCCATCCAGGTTCCTCATCTCCAGTGCTACCCTGTTGGCTGAAGTCAACATCATCTCTCACCTGAACTACTTCCACAGCCTCCTACCTAGTCTCTCCGATCCTCTCTTGTCACCTTCCAACTCATTCTCCACAGTGCCCAGGATAAAGTGGACATGGTTGGTTGCTTAACCCCCTTCCATTCCATTCCCCACTTCCTTCTTCCAAACAGTGCCTGATTTTGTTCAGGTGATCTATTCTTCAGCAAATTTTTGTTAAATGAACGAAAGAGCAAGTCTAAGTTCAATTATTGGGCCCTCTATTTCCTAAGTTTGTAAACATTGATAATTTTTTTTAACTTCTCTAAGCCTCCACAGTCTCATCTATAAAATAGATATAATAGTAATGCCTACGATAAAGACTTTGGGGAAGATTAAATGTGGTAATGTCCATATAAGTCCTTAGCACAGACCCCAGTATGTAATAAGCACCTAATAAATGGTTGTTATTGGTAGCAGTGCACAATTTGTTGATTTGCAATATTCTTAACTATTGGATTCCTTCCATAGTCTTGTGGAATAGGATCTATTACCCATATTACACAGATAAGAGTTGTTCCAAGTGGTTAAGTTCTTTGTCTAAAGCTGTCAGCAATTTGATTAGAGATTGGATATGATCCTAGGTCTTATTTCAAAATTTGTTCTTTCCTCTTAGGACACATACGTCTAATGTGATGAATAGTTTCATGTATGTTGTGCGCATCAATTTAAAATTGTAACACGGTAGTGGAAATATATAAAAAGTATGGGAAGAATTTTCCTATCTTTTTTGTTCATAACTTTTCTATATGTATTTGCGGAACTGCGTGATAGGAACTCTTGGCTCAATGAGAACCCTGATTAGCTTCAAATTCTTGAGCTAGAACAATTTCACTTACAAAGATTCAGTGGTGTCGTTTCATCATAACAGATGCTATGGCTTTAATAGGTTTATACAGACATTTCCTCTCTGACTGACTAAAAAAAATCATGGAAAACTACCAATTAAAATAGTTTTGAGAATGTAGGCATCACGGGTGCCAGCCGCCCTGCAGCAGCTGGTCCTTTGAGAGTGGGTAATTTTGTCATCTCATGATAATGCAAAAACATAATGTTTACCATCACCCTATGCTCAGCATACTAATCATATATTAAAACACTGCTTTCCATAGAAGGGAGTGGCTGACATTAAAGAGAAAATTCTGGATGCTCTATCTATTCAAACTCTACTAAATTTTTTCCTTTCGTATACACTGGAATCCTTAATTGTCAAATGCTGGGGTGAGGAAATCACAGCCTAAATCAGATGTTTTTTTCTGAACATGTGGACAAAGTAGGCAGCTTTAGTGCACTAAAAAAACCCCACCGGACTAGCAGTCAGGAGGTTTGGATTTGAGTCCCAGCTGTGTATCAGCTGTGCGACCATGGTCGAGTCACTTCATCTTTTTGAACTTCAGTTTCCCATGAAAAGAGAGTAAGCATGCCTAGAGTTAATGACAGGAGTAACCAGACAGATAAATATATGAAGGTATGCGTAAACTGTAACGTACCGTATATGAGAGAGTTGCAGCTATTGATAGGTGAATCAAAGATGCTGTGCTCAGAATTTGTTGAAAGGTAAATAGGATGGAAATTGAAATTTCTAAAGGGTCTACTATGTGCCAGATATCATTTTGGTGACTTCATTTATTTGCTCGTGTTTAAATCAAACCATTTATAAAACACAGATTCTTATTTTACAGACAATGAAATTTTACTGACAAGGTCACCGTGTTGGTGAGGGCAGCAACACGATTCCAATCTAGTTTTGTCCTTTTGTGGAGCCTATGCCGATACAAAGTTACTCAGAGTTGATTGTTTAAAAAAAAAAAAAAAAAAAGGAATGTGAGGGGAGAAGTTTATATTCAAATTCTTAAAACAGAAAAGAAAGGATATCAAGCCAAACTAGGGAACTCAACTTTCCTTCCTCCCAATCACTTGAAATAGCATTTGGCGAGAGGGTCATGGCTATTTAGAATTAATTTGCTTTCTCTACCAGCAGATAATCTCCATGAGTAAAGGCAGCACTGGAATTCATTCTGAAACATATAAATATACCACTAGCTTCAAACTCAAATAACACTGTTTCAGTGAAAAGTGAAGTCTTTATCGTATTTCTGAGACATTGTATTAGAAAGCCATTTACATACAAACTTTCTCCCTACTGTACCCACATAATTAAGTTGATGGTTTCACTCTTTCAGGGCTTGCTGTTTTGGATATAAGTCTACAATATCCTTTTTGTGGACCAGTATTGCCCATGAAATTAAAAGGTTAATTTTAATCTTCCTAGTCTCAGTTCCTTTGGACATTTTGGTACATTTCCTTGCAGAAAATATCTTTGAAACAAAAAGTACATTTCATCACTAACATGTCCACAGAATCACATCTAAAATTTGCACTAAGCAGGGAATTCCCTGGCTGTCCAGTGGTTAGGACTCAGCGTATTCACTGCTGAAGGCACGGGTTCAACACCTGGTCAGGGAATTAAGATTCTGCAAGCCATGTGATGCGGCCAAAAGAAAAAATTTGCACTAAACAAATATTCTGGAATATGATATAGTATCACTGAAAAGTCAACTAATACTTAAAAATTATTTGTTCTACTCTAAAGATATCTAAAATAACATGTAATGTCTACTCTCATTCATAGGTATTAAAGTATGTTCTATTGAAAAACAAGATTTGTGATTTTATACATTTGTAAGGATGTTAATTCGTTAAAAATAATCACTAAATGCTTGTATTAATTTTTTTTAAAAAACCTGTTTATTATGTATTAAAAAATAGTGGGAGGAAAGCTAAAGTTTCAGCTCTGGTTCTTTGTGGATGTGGAGATTATGGATTTCCTTTTTTTCCTTTTGCAAAATATTTATTGAGTATAAATAAATGTCTTATACATTAAATATCAAGAAATATTCATTATTGATTACAAGTCCTCTGTAACACTGAAGGAACCACAGAATCAAAATAGCCACCCATGATACAGTAGTGATAATTCCATTCCAGTATTGGACACAGTAATGATTTACTCACAAGACACAACAAAACTCACCAAAAAAGGCCATCACTTTAACCAACCTATAATACCACAAGAGAAAATGGTTTTGAATCATAATATGGACAGTCCCACTAATCTCGTCTTTGTCATCAATTTATCAGGTCAATTTGAGATTGTGGAGATATGCTGTCATAGAACTTAAAGATTCCCATTTCCTTGGTTTTATTTCAAAATAACTATTAAGGAATGAAGTTATACATACCCAATGATAATTTTAAGTAAGTTAGTCTTTGATAAAAGAAAAGGAATAAAAATTTAGTATGAAGAAAGCTTCCTTCAAGCAATGAATCTCTTAACGGAAAAAAAATGAAAGCAACGTAATCAACTTTTCCTCCACAGAAAGGAAAGAAACCTAAATCTGTTATGGCAAACTTGGAAAGATAAATATTTCCTAGTCCCAGAATATGTGTTTATTTTACATGATGTACTTGAATGATGCAAGTCTATGAAGCAGGGATCTGTGGCAATCCAAATTCACCCACCAGGACTCCATCCTTATTCTTTGTGTCAGTGGGAACACCTTCTGGAATTGCAGGGCAGCTGCTGCTTCATCCAAATAAGAACTGTCTTTATCAGCCAGAAGCTCATCGCCCAGTGCATCCAACTCTGCTTCTAGGTCATCTTCATCTAATTCTGGGGTGCCGTAACTACGACTCAGTGCTTCTTGGATTTCATTTGCATCTTCCATCATATCCTCTAGCTGGTCTTGTACATCCTCAGTCTGGTCAATTTTTACTTGCTTGTATGCTTTCTTCATTTCCTTTACACCCAGTTGCATAGCATCAACCATGGTCTTGGTGTCCTTCAGTGACTGGATGATGTAATTGGCTTGTTCCATGTTAAATGACTGTTGGGCAAGACTGTCCCGCTGCTGCTCATACCTTTCCAGGACCCTCTCTCATTGTCTTGATCTGATCCTTATACTTCACTAGTTCAGCATCCAGCCGAGAAATCTTCTTGTCAATGGATTCTGCCCTGCTGTCCTCCGTGCCAATGCAGGCAGTCAGTCAGTCAAGCTGGGCGGCGGAGCCTTGGGTTTCGCTTTCCCGAAAAATCGGTTCATCTTGGGTGGCCACGAAGAAAACCAAAACGTTTGAGCAAAACCAGAAACGGAAGCAGAGTCACCTCCGCCTCCGACTTGACTTCCGGCCCTCCATGCACAAGCGCAATGTGCCTATTCGGATGTTTTAAAAAGCATATTTCTATATTTGTTTCTTCCAAAAGTTCTATAATGGACATACATCATCGCAGAGAACCTAAGAACATGGGCCTGGGAGCCTTGGCCACACCTAGACACGACTGGGATCTTGTCCCAGCTCTAGAACTCAGGAGCTGTGTGACTTTGGGCAAGTCCTTTGACATCTCAAAGCTTCAGCTTTTGCATGTGAAAATAGGGATAATAAGATTGCTGTACGGATTAAATAATATATGTGAAATATTTAGCACAGTGCCTGAAAAATGGTAAGCTATTATAGTCATGAAAAAAACAAGAACAATTTTGCATGAGAAAGGATGTGAAAAGACTATAGTGGAGGGGAAAAAAATTCTAAAGGGACAGAAAGGAAGAGAGGGCTACCATCAGGTACTGAAAGTATTTTTGAAATTTTATATGGAGAAGAGAGAAAGAGATGCAATGAATGGGAATTGGGGGAAGAAAAGTGTAAAAATAAGGCTTTTAAGTAAGTCTTGTTTTGTGGAGTATAGCTTTATTCCCCTTTCATCTTCCCTCTCCCCTACCATCAAGAAAATAGTCAGTTCTAATATAAACTATAGCTTTATGGTAGCCGTAGAGAAAGCTTCTAAAGATCAGCACACTTGGCAGAATTCCCACCAGCTCGTGACTACTCTGTCCTTGCCCCACTCCACACCTGTAAACACATCCAGCCACTCAGACTGCTCAAGGCTTGATTCAAAAGGAGGCTTTAGGTCACAGGTCTGAAGCTTAATTTTGAAACTTAATGGTTATTAAGATGGGGTGGGTTGGTGGGTTGGTGTCTTGATTGGCTTGTTCTTTATTGTCTCCACTCAGTCCTACTCTCTTTGGTCAAATAGATGAATTAATTACAGACCAAAGGGCCACATCATGGAGAAAGCTGATCAATGTTTAATGTGCTGGATGAAATGCAATACTACATTATCAAATGGAAAACACTGGCTGGGAATTACACTGTCTGTGCTTAAAGAGATCAATGATTTATAACAATCAGAATCTGTTTAAAAAGAATAATTGCATAGATTTTATGTGAACTATAAGGATACCAGAAAGGCTCTCAAGGTTAAGGTTGCAAAAATGCCTTACTTACTTTTCTTTTATTCTTAGAGTCACTAAAGGTAGGTTAAGAACAAATAATAGACACTCAAAAGTTTATTTAAGAAAAGACAGATGCTTTACGTTACCAGAGAAAAGGAAAAAACACAACACACACACACACACACACACACACACACACAGATTGACCCAAATGGCTTCAAATCATTATGACCTTTTCTAAATCTACTTAACTGTGTCTGTCTGCTGTCTTCCAGTATCCTCTCATGAAGCACATGTGGGTTCACCGGGTATATTTAAAGTTCCACCAGCTAAGGTTCCTCCTTATCGAAATTTCTCACCTTAAAAAACCATTTATTTCATTGATCTCACTAGGTGCTATTAGTCCATTAAAATTGAGAATAAAATAATAAAAATCAGCACAATTTAACAGTTTTCTAGGAAAGGTAAAGGACTGATGTTTTGGAAGCATCAGATATGAGTTGATGTAGTAATATCTACTAAGACTTTTTCTCTACCAAACATTCACAGGGTTGCAGGAAGAGTGACAGTTCATACAGCTTATCATGGATCACTTGTCAAGTCTGACAGTCCCTGTTTTGGGGAATCTGGAATCGAAACGATGAGATTCAGAGGTTCTATCTAAACAGAAGAAATAGAAGTTTGAAAGCTTCATATCGGGGCCTTTTTCTTCCACACTGACTGAAAAGTAGCAAAAGCTTATTTGCAAGAAGATGGGAATAAAGCAAATTTTTGGAAAGAAGTAAGGGTTTCAGTCCATGGTTGTCCAATCCAGCCTTGAATTTCAGAAGATATTCCAAGTGTCCTTCTAATTCATTCCCCTTTTTGATTAAGTAAGCTCAGGTAGATCTTTGTTACTCATCAACAAAAATTTCTAACTAATACAGTCAGACTCTGTGACCAGCACTTTGCATGCACTATATACCTTACCTCATTCCTATTTTCCTTTTAATACTTAATTCAAGTTTATCTTGTCTTCTGGGAAGTCATCCTTGGCTCAACTGGCTGGTCCAGTGTCCCTCTACTAGGTAGTCAGTACAAAATATTAATGAAGTTACCAGACCTAGCAAATCAAAGTATAGGACATTCAGTTAAATTTGGATTTCAGATAAAAACAATACTAATTATTATTCAGATAAACACTTTTTAGTGTAAGTATGTTCTGTACCATGTTTGGGACATACTCAAAAATTACTTGTGTTTATCTGCTATTCAAATTTAATTAGGCGTACATACTGTGTTTATAAAAGTACAGTATTTATAAAAGCACTAAACTGTGCTTATTATACTGAACTGTGGTCTCTGGTTTATTCAAACGGTATAATCCTTGGTACATAACGGGAGATATTTACACTATGTACTACGTATATATTCTTTAATCTGTTTAACCTAAACAGAAACCTTGAAAGGTAGATATTGCTTCTTTCATTTTACAACAAAAACTGAAGCTAAAAGAAGTCTATAATGACAGTAAGTGTTGTCTAGGTAATCTCAAAGCTTATGCACTGCACCATCCATATCTCTAGTTTGTTAAAAATAATTTGGGGACATAATTAAGGACCAATCTCAACTGCTACCCATCAGTAGGATTAAGGATCATACTAGAAAGTGGTAAAGCCGAGCCAAATAGCAAAACCTAAATTTTTTTCTTAAAGAAAATCTAGTTCTCAACTTTAGAATCAGATTTCTATACTTTAAAACTAGATTTAGAAAGTGTTCTCAAACTTTAGCGTGCATTAGAGTTACTTGAAGGATTTAAGCCATAGATTGCTGGGCTCCACTGCCATAGAGTTTCAGATTCAGTACGTCTGGAGCAGGAAAGAGGATTCACTTGTCTAACAAGTTTCTAGATAATGCTGGTGTTGTTGGTCTGGGACATACTCTGAAAACCACTGCTCAAGGTTCTGAAGGGTCACTCTACTTGGCTAGTGTGTGGTTCATTCTAAAATGAACAGGACTACTCAGTCTTATGTAGACCCAGGTGACTGTGCTGGAATTTCTGAGCTCTGACTCTGAACCCAATCCCTTCAATGTTGCAGCTCTTCATTATTTGGAACGAAGTCTCTAAGGGAATATGGACCAGGAGACCACAGCTGCCATATACCACGTGAAATTGTGTGTGAGAGCCATTTTCCAGCACTCATTTTATATGAGACTCTTTTCCCTACTGTTTTCCTACAGCAAAGGCCAACAGATAGCCACTCCATTCTACATTTTAAAAATAGGGCTCCTGCTCTCGTCTCTGACTCTGGGTGAGAGTAACTGGAGTTTATGATCCGTAGAAGCCGTCTCCTACAGTGAATATACTGTTTTTCTCTCTCCATTTGCCACTTCATTTCCCATATATAAAACCCTTCCAGGATTCTCTGCAGCTGTCATCTGGGAAAAATCACAGCTTTCCCACGATGGGGGAAGAAATTGCTATTTTAGAGTCAGTGATTGGTCTTTCGGCACTTTCCCGGAAAAGGAGAGAGTCCAGTAACAAACCTCAGGCCAGGTAACTCGGTGAATGCAACATGGAAAAGAGGCACTAACTAGGGACTTCAAAGGGAAAGGATCATAGGACTGGAGAGTACTTAGTCCGCTCAGTCCAATACTCTGTCCACAGACAGGACTACATACCAACTTTCAAGAAACGAGGTCCCGATACCTCCCATCTGGATTAATGAAGTAGCTTTCTAGCTAGTTTTCCTGATGCCAGGTTACCTAGTCCCTCTTTACGTCATCCCACAGGCAAGTCCAGCTCAGCTACAATTTCCTAAAGCAACCCTATCATTATTTCCTCTCCCTCAAAATTCATCGAGTCACTTAACCTATATAAAATCAAAGCTGTGGTTAATTTATCCTTGTATTCCTAGTGTCTGCTATACAGTTGTCACTTAAGAATGAATGAGTGTCATTGAAGGGTCTCTAAATCTAGCCTCTTCTTATACCTCTCAAACTCCTGCTTCAGTCAATCCACATCCTCATTGTCCTGAAAATATAACAAGCTCATTCCTGTCTCTACATTTTATTTCATGGTGCTTTCTGCCTCCCAAATGCCTAGTTCAAACCAGCCTCATTTAAAGGCAAGCTCACACTCTCCAGCCTCATGAAATCTTTCCTAATCACACAAGTCCTCATTGCCTATGATGCCTGAAATGCAAATGCATGGTAGATTCTCATGAAAAAGCTACAGATTGATCTGGTACCCCTGCAGAACCTATAATTAAGTACTATACATTAAGAAATGCATTTTCAAACGTTGGATTTGATTTTCTATTTTCCTCTACTAAGATTTACTCCAATCCCAGAAATTGATATGGATCAGCATATGTGAAATCGATAATTTTACATTTTCTGATTCTAATTTGATTTGACTATGTGATATCCATGAACATTTTAGTGAAAAGTTGAGAAGCACAAGGAGCATGGTATGGTGGGAAGAATAGTGAGTTATAAACCAGATTGGAATTCTAATCCTCACACTTTCCATTTAAGTAAGGCATTTTTTTTCTTGTCTCTGTTTAAATTGAGTTCAATGATTTTACAATTCTTTTCTAACTCTGGTGTTCTATAAATCTAAATTCAAGGCTAACTCAGCCTGCCACCTAGCTCCACCTGGAGGTCTGGAATGTACTTCAAATGCAGCAGAATGCCAAATTATGCTTATTCTCTCTCCATGGACAACTATGTACTTTACTTTTTATTCTCTATCAAAGTAAATCATTCCATCTCCAAAAATGGGGAGTTCTCCTTCTCTCTCAGACACACGTTCAATCTGTCACACAGTTTTTTAGATTTAAACTTTTCTTTATGCTCATTTATCCTACTGTGGCTCTTATTGTCAATCACCCAGATTCTGGAAAAAAATTTGTAACCAGTCTCCTTGTTTCTAGTTTTGTCCTTTACAATCCATCTTCCAATTTATTGCCAGAATGGGGTTATTGAAAATACACCTGATTGCTTTATTCCCCTATTTAATAGTCTTTGACTGCTTTTCACTGCCTACAGCAGATTTTCAAACATTTAAAAAACATAAGCCATCACTCTGATACCAAAACCAGACAAATATGTCACAAAGAAAGAAAACTACAGGCCAATATCACTGATGAACATAGATGCAAAAATCCTCAACAAAATACTAGCAAATCCAACAGTACATTAAAAGGATCATACAGTATGATCAAGTGGGGTTTATCCCAGGAATGCAAGGATCCTTCAATATATGCAAATCAATCAATGTGATAAACCAGATTAACAAATTGAAGGAGAAAAACCATATGGTCATCTCAATAGATGCAGAGAAAGCTTTTGACAAAATTCAACACACATTTATGATAAAATTTCTCCAGAAAGTGGGCATAGAGGGAAACTACCTCAACATAATAAAGTCCATATATGACAAATCCACAGCCAACATCGTCCTCAACAGTGAAAAACTGAAACCATTTCCACTAAGATCAGGAACAAGACAAGGTTGCCCACTCTCACCACTCTTATTCAATATAGTTTTGGAAGTTTTAGCCACAGCAATCAGAGAAGAAAAAGAAATAAAAGGAACCCAAACTGGAAAAGAAGAAGTAAAGCAGTCACTGCTTGCAGATGACATGATACTCTACATAGAGAATCCTAAAGATGCTACCAGAAAACTACTAGAGCTAATCAATGAATTTGGTAAAGTAGCAGGATACAAAATTAATGCACAGAAATCTCCTGCATTCCTATACACTACTGATGAAAAATCTGAAAGTGAAATTAAGAAAACACTCCCATTTATCATTGTAACAAAAAGAATAAAATATCTAGGAATAAAGCTACCTAAGGAGAAAAAAGACCTGTATGTAGAAAATTATAAGACACTGATGAAAGAAATTAAAGATGATACAAATAGATGGAGAGATATACCATGTTCTTGGATTGGAATAATCAACATTGTGAAAATGACTCTACTACCCAAAGCAATCGACAGATTCAGTGCAATCCCTATCAAACTACCAATGGCATTTTTCACAGAACTAGAACAAAAAATCTCACAATTTGTATGGAAACGCAAAAGACCCCGAATAGCCAAAGCAATCTTGAGAAAGAAAAACGGAGCTGGAGGAATCAGGCTCCCTGACTTCAGACTATACTACAAAGCTACAGTAATCAAGACAGTATGGTACTGGCACAAAAACAAACATAGATCAATGGAACAGGATAGAAAGCCCAGAGATAAACCTACGCACATATGGTCACCTTATCTTTGATAAAGGAGGCAAGAATGTACAGTGGAGAAAAGACAGCCTCTTCAATAAGTGGTGCTGGGAAAACTGGACAGCTACATGTAAAATAATGAAATTAGAACACTCCCTAACACCATATGCAAAAATAAACTCAAAATGGACTAAAGACCTAAGTGTAAGGCCAGACACCATCAAACTCTTAGAGGAAAACATAGGCAGAACACTCTATGACATAAATCATAGCAAGATCCTTTTTGACCCACCTCCTAGAGAAATGGAAATAAAAACAAAAATAAACAAATGGGACCTAATGAAACTTAAAAGGTTTTGCACAGCAAAGGAAACCATAAACAAGATGAAAAGACAACCCTCAGAATGGGAGAAAATATTTGCCAATGAAGCAACTGACAAAGGAATAATCTCCAAAACATACAAGCAACTCACGCAGCTCAATATCAAGAAAACCAAACAACCCAATCCAAAAATGGGCAGAAGTCCTAAATAGACATTTCTCCAAAGAAGATATACAGGTTGCCAACAAACACATGAAAGGATGATCAACATCACTAATTATTAGAGAAATGCAAATCAAAACTACAATGAGGTATCACCTCACACCAGTCAGAATGGTCATCATCAAAAAATCTAGAAACAATAAATGCTGGAGAGGGTGTGGAGAAAAGGGAACCCTCCTGCACTGTTGGTGGGAATGTAAATTGATACAGCCACTGTGGAGAACAGTATGGAGGTTCCTTAAAAAACTACAAATAGGGCTACCATATGACCCAGCAATCCCACTACTGGGCATATACCCTGAGAAAACCATAATTCAAAGAGTCATGCACCAAAATGTTCATTGCAGCTCTATTTACAATAGCCAGGACATGGAAGCGACCTAAGTGTCCATCAACAGATGATTGGATAAAGAAGATGTGGCACATATATACAATGGAATATTACTCAGCCATAGAAAGGAAGGAAACTGAGTTATTTGCAGTGCAGTGGATGGACCTGGAGACTGTCATACAGAGTGAAGTAAGTCAGAAAGAGGAAAACAAATACCATATGCTAACACATATATATGGAATCTAAAAAAAAAAAAAAGGTTCTAAAGAACCTAGGGGCAGGACAGGAATAAAGATGCAGATGTAGAAAATGGACTTGAGGATACGGGGAGGGGGAAGGGTAAGCTGGGACAAAGTGAGAGAGTGGCATGGACATATATACACTACTAAACGTAGAATAGATAGCTAGTGGGAAGCAGCCACATAGCACAGGGAGATCAGCTTGGTGCTTTGTGACCACCTAGAGGGGTGGGATAGGGAAGGTGGGAGGGAGATGCAAGAGGGAAGAGATATGGGGACATATGTATATGTATAACTGATTCACTTTGTTATGAAGCAGAAACTGACACACCATTGTAAAGCAATTATACTCTAATAAAGATGTTAAAAAATAAAAAAAAAGTATAAGCGAAGAAACCCTTTCTTCAAATGAAATCTTACTCAGAAGCTACATAATGTACATTTATAATTGTCTGTATATAACAAAGGCAGACTTTCTGTGATTTCTGCGGTGGGGAGGGAAGGGAATCACAGCAGAGCCTGTCGGAAGGCCCTTGTTTGTGACTCCACAGAGGGCTCTGAGGAATCCAGAGTCAGGGCATCGTATATGACTGAGCAGGGGCCAGTGATTACTGAAAGAAATCCAGGGCATGCCCTTTCTCCAGGCCAAGTGCCCTGGCATTGACCAGTGTCTGCTGAAGTATTTTTTTCTAAATCACATTAAAATCACATAAAGGCTTCTGTGGTCTAGTGGTAGCACTATTCACAGGGTTCTATGGAACACAGATTGAGTCCACTTGCCTTTTATGATAAAGCTCAAAGACTTTCACATAACATATAAGTCTTTCCACAACTGGTTGTTATTCACCTCCCCAGCCGTGTCTCTTGCTATAACATTATAGTTTCTTCAAACCCCATGCAAGTTCATGACTCAGGCCTCTCTCCCTGCCTGCAATAGCCACCTCCAGATGTCACATTTGTCTCAATGCCTTACCCATTTTTTAAGACTAATGTCCATTCTGAGGTAGCTTTACAGTTTAACGGGGGGAGATAGTAAAACAAACTAGTAAAATTCAGTATAATAAGTCCTACGGCAAGTGAAATATAGGGTGTTGCAGCGGTATATTCTGGGAGAATCATGTTGGGGCTAGGGAGGCTGAGGAAAACTTGGAGCAACTGAGGTAGCTGAGATCTGAAGGTCAAATAGAAGTTAGCCAGGCGAATAAAGAGAGGGAGAAGTGTTCCAGGAACAGTTTAACTGCTGGTGAGGCGAGGAGTGGAGATCAAGCCTTGATTGAAGGCCCTTGCAAGGCATGTTAAGGAATTGGACTTGAACCTAAAGACAATGGAAAGCCATTGTAGTATTCAAAACTAGAATAATGTTTTAGAAAGAGTTCTCAAGGTACAGGGTAGAGATGTGCAGATATGGATAGATTTGGGGTGCAGGGGAGTCTGGAAAAAAGCAAGCAAGGATTATTGTTAGAGGCTATTACATAATCTTGATAAAAGGCATGGTGGCCTGGATTAGACTAGTGGCAGTGGCAATCAGGATAAAGAGAAAGGGACAGATGGAAGGGCTAATTAGAATCTACTAGATATACTGATGGATTGGTTGTGGAAAGTGAGGAAAAGGAGGAAATATTTTGTTTACATGTTTATTTCTATCTACAAATCATGAATCACTTGAGGGGAGAAATCCTATCTTACTCATTTTTGTATCTTTACTGCCTACTATGGTTCCAGGAAGAGTTGGCACTTAATATATGTTTGATAAATAAACCAATGAATTTTAGAAGTGGGGAAGTTGATAATGACACCTCTGCTGTCAGTATCCATACTTTTCCCTCATCCTTTCCAGTGATCTTGTCCCATGAGAATTCTGTGTCTTCCCATGTCCTCTCATTTCTCCTGCAATAAATATAATCAATTCAAATTTAATCAACCTAAGAAACAGCCTGTCATTCACAGGCATATTTGTATTAAAAAAAAAAAAAAACACCAGTAAGAAGGCAAGGTCTAAACAAAATTGATCACCAATGATAAGATATCAAATATTAGTTGAAAGATATAATTACACACACACATATTCAACCAATATTTATTGAGCATGTACTATATAGTGCCAGGTATTGTGTAGGCACTGAGGACACAGTGGTGAATGAGAAAGATACTGATGGCCCCAGATGCGAGATGTGGGGAGGAAGAGATTTACAAGAAGATCCCAAATCACATCGCAAGGACAGCAGCCTTTATTACTTACATACAAGACTAATTCTAGTTTAAGCACACCTTTTAACCTTAAGAGTTTAGGTATTAATTTCAAGTTTTTATTAGTCATATGATTATTTTAATTCTTGGAGCTCAATTTTCATAGAAAGAGAGAACTGAACCATAAGCAAGAATTCAAGTATACCATGTGGCAAGATGCTTGTAATCTTTTCCCTTATTTTGAATTGCTCTTCACTTACCATGTATTGATATAAGAGGTTTGCCTCAGTGCCCCCCACCATGGGAAGTGTGCACTATCTAATGAGCCAACTGATATTCTGTGTGCTTTTACTTACGCAGAGCAAATACAGATTATTTGATGTAAGTGATTTCAACAGTTTATGAGATGTATAAAATATTTAAGAGAAAATTTTCAACACCTTTAAAATTCTTAAAATTATAAATGTTTAATCTCATGGTGAGTAAATTCATTGGTTGTTACAGGGAAACAATTTTCAACATTTGTACAGTTCAATAACAAATAAGATACCAGTATAACTTGATTTATTTGTTTTCTTATTTATTACATCTCTCCCCACTAGAATGGAGCTCTGCGAATGAAGAAATCTTACCTCTAATTTTCTCTGTTTTATATCACCAGTGGTTAGCATAGCTCCTCATGCAATAAAGTACCACCATCCACCCAATTTTCCATATTCCTTTACTTTCCTCACCCTCCATATCCATTCCATTAGCCACATCAATTACTTCTAACTTCATAATGTATCCCAATCCATCAATTTCACTCCATTTCTGGTACCACCATGCAGTCCAAGTCACCACCACTTCTACCTGGACACATTGGCTCACTGGTTCTTCTCCTGTTCTCTACAATACATTCTCTATATTCTCTACTCTAAGCCAGAGTACATCATTTTAAAATTTAAATCAGATGCTGTCACTTACCCCTTGCTTAAGCCGTCCAAGCTCTTCCTACATTATGTAAAATAAAACCCAAGCCCCTCCCCTCACCTCACAAAGCCCTGGCTCCCACTTCTTCCCATGCTGTCATCTTCTACCACTCTTCCCTTTGTCCCCTTCATGCCAGCTGCATTGGCCCTACTTTTAATTCTAGTATGTGCCTAGCTCACTCCTGCTTTAGGGCACTTGTACTTACTGTTCCCTCAGCTTTGTAAGTCTTTTCCCTTACCTTTGTTTGGCCAGCTTCTTTTAGTCATTGAGATCTTGCCTTAAATGCCACTTCATTAGAGAAGCCTTCCTTGATCACTCAGTATAAGAGTAGAACCAGCCACTCATCTACATCTCTCTGCTTCATTTTCTCCATAGCTTTTATTACTGATGATATTTTGTATGTTTGTTTATCTTCTGCCCAGTAGACAAAAATGTAATTTCCTTAGAGCAGGAAACTTGCCTGTCTTGTTGACCATTTTATGCTAAGTGCCTCGGACAGAGCCAAGTCCATAGCAGAAACTCAATAAATAGTTGAATATCAAATTAATGAATGAATGAAGGGATGAATGAATTGTAGTTCTACCTAATTTGAAGTGGGTTTGTCAACTACAAAGTATATACAGTCTTGCTGCCCAAATTTGAATTCTGATAGCTCTAGCTTGAAAACCTTCTTAAATCCAAACCCATAATTATTGGAATTACTTAGCATTGACAAAAACTGTGAACAATTCTCTATATAGCAGAAAATGCTAAATTGCCTGGAGATACTAATTTTCGAGGGTAGATGATTAGTGATGCTGTTTCCTGACCTTTTTTTGAGCTACCATAATCAGCTGTTATTGTTTATGTGATTTCATAATATCTACACTCCTTATTTTTTCCTAAGTTAAATCACATTTCATAAAATAAATTCAAATAAATTTTGTGTTGAAAACTCATGACATATTTTGAAATTACTGGTGATATTTTGTGATTTCATAAAACCAGAACTGGAGCTCCCTGATTTAGTGGTTGAACTGGTGTTTGCGGTGGTAGGCTCAGTCCCTTACAGTTGTTCTCAGCTGTGGAGATAAATTTCAGAGGCCTGGGGATGGTAGCCAGGAGGATTAGGCACCATGAAGGGCACCTTTGCTCAAAAATACCTTCTTGCTTTCAATAAATCGGTTTTATTTGAATTAATAAATTTCTCTTTCAAAATACAGAGAAACCCATTGGTGTCAACCACCCCCATGTTATACATAATTGTCCATATGGGCTATGGGACTTCATTTTACAGCATGGGTAGATCAGGGGACTCTTCGAGGGGCAATTTCATTGAAGAACTTATTAGAAGAAGCCATAGGCACGAGGGGAGAGAGGAAAGAAGCTTTCAGAAGATAAAGGAGATCAGAAAGAGACCCCAAAGTAAAACCACACATTTCCTAGGACTCCTGTCACAGCAAAGGTAGTAACCTTTGGGAACAGTAAGTGTTTATATAACACCCCAGCAGTATTTTGTTTCGTTCTTAAAGCCTAAAAATATGCTGGGCAGATACTCTACCTTTTTAAATGGAAAAACTGAGGATTAGACAAGTTAAATAACTTACTCAAATTCACACAGCAGGGAAGAGAGAGAAATAAAAATTATACATGAGTCTTAACAGCTCCTGGTCCTGTCTCCTTGCCATTTATCACTCCTGTTTATGCTGTTGTCACTTAGTCCTTCTGTTACAATTGTCTGCAAAACTTCAATCCTGATTGAACCCAGCTCTCCATCTTTCTCATTGCTTCTTCCAGAGCAGCTGAACACTGAAGGGCTGGAGAAAACCCACGAATAGTGGGTGTCCCTGTAAATTCATGATCTCCAAACACCCTGGTCAGTTTGCTATCCTTTCTTCTGCAATGACAGTCTCCAAACCCCTTTCCTACATCACTTCCAGCACATACCTACCTGACTATGTGCAAAGCCACGCTGTTCTCTCTCTTCCTATTACAGTGGAGGAAGTGTCTCTTCTGACACCAAGGTCCGTCCATTCACATTTTCTTAAAGACCTCACTTAATCATTTAATCTCTTAACATCCTGCATCCTCAAACTCAGTCTCTCTAGTTAACTCATTCTCTGAACATTCAAACATACTCTGGTATCTCCCATCACTTGAAAAGCCTTCCATTGACCTGGTATCTCCCCTTGTCCTATCTTTTTCCTTTTTACAGACCAAGTTATAAAGAGCTGTTTACACATAACTTTCATTTCTTCCTCCCTAATCTCTCTTTATCCCATTGTAATCAGAGTTCCCCTCACAATGCCCCTACCAAGAAAAACACAGAAAATGTTCCTACTAAATTCACCACTAGGGACTTCCCTGGCAGTCCAGTGGTTAAGACTTCACCTTCCAATGCAGGGAGTGCAGGTTCCATCCCTGGTCAGGGAGCTATGATCCCACATGCCTTGTGGCCAAAAAACCAAAACATAAAACAGGAGCGATATTGTAACAAATTCAATAAAGACTTAAAAAAAATAATAAATAAATAAATTCACCACAAATCTAGGTTTGGCCAAATCTAATGCCATCTATTTAGTCCTCATCTTAGTTGATCTCACAATAATGTTAAGGCCAATTGCTCACTTCCTCCGTGAAGCACTTTTCTCTTGGCTTCTGTGACCCTTCTGCTTTTCTTCCTACCACTCTGGTCACTCCTTTTGAAATTCTCATTTTAGTTGTTCTCCAATTTATTGATCTTCATGCTTACAAAACAGAAGCAAGAAAAAACAAAGCAAAACAAAACTACCCTTTGTTTTGTATGCTTTAAGTTGACATCTAATGTTTTCCTCATAGGTTTAAATAGTAACAAAGGATATAATTTCTGGCCTGTTGTGAATTGTAAACTTTTATTTTTTAACTGTCACATCATTATTTCAAATGTATATAGCGCAATGCAAGTATATACCAATTTGAAATCCATGATCACCAATTTAAGATATAAATTAAGATATTTTTGAGCAGTTGCACATTTTACATTTTTTTTTCTCCTTGAATTTATGTTTTCATTTTACTTCCACAGAGTTTTATCCTAATATATTTTATGTTAGAACATCTTATATGGATCACTGTAATATACTTATTTGAATCAGAAATGTATGTACAAATATAAATCCTACGAATTAAAAAAAAAATTTCCTGCAATATAAGACTCCAATGTTAAAAAAAAAGTTATTCTGGACTGAGTTATCATGATGATTATTAATATTATACATTGATCAAAATAACCTATGAATTTCAATGTATAAATCTAAAACAATGAAAATGTAATTGTATTGGGGATTTGTTTCTCAATGGGGAAAGTAGAGCTTTTTAAAATTAGCTCACGTTTCCATGGATGAATATGAATTAAGGGTAGAGTAAGACAAGATTCAGAATTCCTATTTTTCATTTCTACAAATGTTTAAGTGCTAAGATAACTTTGTTCACATAAACAAGGAGATGGGAATGGGAAGAGAACTTTGAATTCCTTCCAAGTTAAATGCCCCAAATCCTGTGACCTATCATAAAAAATTATTTTAATTATCTATCAGATGACAATTGCTTTCTAATTTTGCTAAAGCAAAGAATGGGAAACCACATGACTTTAGAAAAGGATTAACTACTCAATCACTAGAGACACTGACTAGCTCATCCTGGGCAACAATGTTTCAGATTGTTATTTTCACCTAGTGGTAAAATTGTACTGTTAATTAAGTAGTAAAATAGTCCTAAATAGTAAAGAATAGTAAGTGGTAAACAGAGCCACAGCAGGATTTGGGATGGGTAGGTCATATAGCTTTCATTTGTAAAATGCGAGAAGAGCAATGATAAATGGAAAAGTGAGAAAAAAGAACCAGTATGAAGCTGCAGCCTACTTGGTGGGCAGATCAAATTAAAGATCCGGAAATTGAGTCACATAAAGATACTCCTAGGGGTATGCATTTTTCAGATTAAAAATCTCTGGTCTAATTTACATCAAAAAGTTTAGAATAATTCAAGACAGTCCTAGGTCCTTTTCTCTTTTTATTGTATACATTTTCAAAGCAATCTCTTAACTTTCTTGGCTTTAAACATTCACAATTTTGTCCCTAGACAGATCTCTCAGAGTTCCGAATCTGTATGTTCACTTGCCTATTTGATATCTCCACTTGAATTCCTCATCAGGACCTTAAACTTAACATTGTCCAAATTGGAACTTATCTTCCAACTGCCTCTCCACCAGTCTTTGTCAATTGTTCTGATCCATAGCTCAAAGTCATCCTCTGATAATTCTACTAGATGGCAAACTCTATGAAGTCAAGGATATTGTATACTTAGCACCTGCCATGGGGCCCAGGGCAGAGAAGGCACGGATGCTTTATTTGAAGGAATACTACTTCTCACACCCCACTCCAATCAGTCATTAAGCCTCCTCAAGTTTACCCCTTAAGTATATTTCAAAATGTATCCACTTCTCTCAGTCTTTTCATCAGCATCTTAGTCCCAGCTTCCATCATTTATCACCTGAATTACCGCAATAGCTTCTTAAGCTGCTCTCCCCGCATGTATTCTTGTCAGCCAAGCCAGAATCCCACAGCCATCAGAGTGATCTTTATAGATAACAATTTGGTTCAGCCATTTTTTCATTGAAAATCCAAAGTTTCATGTTGCTTTTAGAAGGATAAAGAACAAATTACTCACTATGACATCTAAGGCTCTGCATGATTTCTCACGTCCACCTCTGCATTCTCATCTTGTCCCTGTTATCCCTTTCTCACTAATTCTAGTCCTGGGGACCTCTTCCTTATTTCTCCTCTGGCCTTTGGACATGTTTTCTCTGTCTGAAGATTCCTCCAGCCCTTGACACTTGGCTAATGCTTACCCTTTACGTTTCAGCTTAAATACCTCCTCCCTACAAGGCTTCCCTTGGATCCCCAGATGAGATCAGGTCATGCTATTACAGCTTTTCACAGCTTATGTACTTTCCTTTCATTTCAACTCTAAATTTGTTTATTACTACACTGGACTGAACGCTCCACCAGAGCACAGATTCTGTTTTTTTTTGTTTGCTTGTTTCCTGCTCTGTTCCCAGCTCCAACTGTCTGATCAATAGCAGAACACTCAGTAAATATTTATAGGACTAATGGGTAACAAAAGTCTGGGAGTAAAATGGAAGACTCAGTGTCAGTTTAATAAATACTTGCATTACTTCTTGCTTGTCACTTCACTAGATTTCTCAACTTCAGTGACTTGCCACAGGAGCAGATATGACAGTGACCTCAGCCCACTCGAGATTTTTTATCCCACTACATTGAAAACTCTGAAACTCCTCCTCTCACTCCCCACACTCATACAAAAGTGGCTCTGCCCATTCCTTTTTCTAACTCAGATTTGCATGTTTGATGCCCCAGCCCGAATGTCAGAGAAGGGGAAATACAGGGGAGACGAGTTCATGGTACATAAGGCAGCTCTGGCGCTCTCACACCCAGCACAATTGTTAGGCAGTAGAATGCCTTTAAATGAAGCTCTAAAATAAAAGTATTTTTACAATAATATATATCTGGGATAATGAATATTAAAGAGTTCATTCATGCTTTAATACAGACATGAACAAAGAAAGCAGCTACTAATTCATTCTTTAATTCATTGTTTTCTGAAAGGAAGCATTGCTTTCTTTCCCCTTAATCTTCTGCTTTTCTCTTTAGTAATTTACTAGAAAATTAGACTGTAATATTCAAAGGAGTTAATGGAGGGTAGGAGTAGAAGGGAAATTAGACCAACATTTTAATTAGTAGCAGGGGATGGTAATTTAAATTGTGGTCCTGAAATACCAGACTAACCTGCATAACTAAAAATGATTTGGGCTGAATTCAGGTAATACCTGGGTCTTTACAGACAAATTCTAGGTCACTTGCCTGAGGCTGACTTGTAAATTATCTTAACTCAGGGTGTGGAATAACAATGATACTGAATGTTAACACGTCTCCAGGTGCTTGGTAAAAACTGTTGTTCTTAATTCAGTCCACTGGAATGTAAAAGAAAACTTCTGATCTATAATTTAAAAAAAAGAAAAAAGTTTGTAATAAGGAGCACTGGAGCCCATTTTCAAGCATTTTAAACCAAGAAATGTGTAACAACTGATCTAGGGATAAGTTAACCTGGTTTCCTCTAATAGCTATCAAATTTTTAAATCCTTTCCACAAAGTTATTCATTGTAATGTAATAAACAAAGTAGGGTAAAAGTTAAATAATGTTATACTCATATAACATGAAATTATGCAGCTATTTAAACT
Source organism: Globicephala melas (assembly GCF_963455315.2). Lineage (NCBI taxonomy): Eukaryota > Metazoa > Chordata > Mammalia > Artiodactyla > Delphinidae > Globicephala > Globicephala melas. The sequence continues at coordinate 60,608,777 of NC_083321.1, forward strand.
GTTTACAGTTTAATGTAAGAAAAACGTACTTTTTTTTTTGGCGGTACGCGGGCCTCTCACTGTTGTGGCCTCTCCCATTGTGGAGCACAGGCTCCGGACGCGCAGGCTCAGCGGCCATGGCTCACGGGCCCAGCCACTCCGCGGCATGTGGGATCTCCCCGGACCGGGGCACGAACCCGTGTCACCTGCATCGGCAGGTGGACTCTCAACCACTGTGCCACCAGGGAAGCCCCGTACTTTTTTAAGGTAAGAAAATGCCTATGTTGTGATATTAAATGAAAAAGATAGAATGAAGAGTTCAACTATATAAAACCATGCACTGAATATGAAGGAACATAATAAACAGATCATTTTGGTGATGGGATTGTGAGCAATTCTAATTTACTTTATAAATATCTATATTTCCCATATTTTATATAATGAACATTCATTACTTTCTCATCAGAGAACTACATCATCTTCAAAACCAATATTATTTGATCTTTATTATCTTCCTTTCATATAAAGTTGCCTAGACCTCCAGATCATGCTAATCAGTCATTTCCTAAAGAACCAAAAATTTGGGTGTCACTTAGGTGTGTCTGTGTTTTCAATTTTTAACACTATGACATGGGAGGTTGGCAGGGATCTGTGTTTATAGATTCTTAAATATATGTTCAGTTATTCATCTGCAGTTAATTGCAGCCATGTGCTGTGGTGGGAAGAACATGGATTTTGGAATCAAACAGACTCGATTAGAATTTTGGCTCAGCTGCTTATAGCTTAACCTCTTTGAGCCTCCATGAGCTTATGGAAGTAAGCTTAATAGGTGGCAGCTCGTATTTTCCAAGTGTCTATTGTAAGGGACAGTGCTAGTAAGGGACAGGGATGTCATAGGAAATAGAATAAAGAATAAATAACATGAGATTTCAGACCCACAGAATGGTGGCATATTAAGAGGGCTTAGAGATTCCCATGTTCCCTCTCTTCAGATATAGTAGTCAAGAAAATAAGTCATCTAAAGCAAATAAATAAGTTATCACGAAGGCAAAGGAAGACTTATTCTCTATAAATTGGGATGAAGGCAACAAAACTTAATACGAGAAATCCTAAAAGCCAAGAACTCTACCAATAACATACATATCCTGTTCATTTTATTTTTACTAGGCCCTAAAACTCAGTGAATGTAATATCCCTGATTGTACCTGCCAATTAACCTTTAAGGGATTAATGTTCACTAATGATCACTTCATAGGAATCTACAAAGCCCAGGGGAGGCAAATATATGGGGTCTACCTCCCCTCTCCCACTACAGACATATTCTGGAATTCCCTGACTGCAGCCCACTTTAGTGGCTGTATGGACCTCTTTCCCAAGTTCAAGTTCCTAAGGGTTGATGGTGCAGGCTTTAGGCACAGCCAGAGGCTCAAAGAGGTCAAAGAACAGCTATTCATGGAGGATGTGGATGAAGCTTGGATGTGCAACCTTGAGAGTCACAGGCATGCCCCCAGGGCCCTCACAGTGCTGGGAGGAGCTGGAACTAGGAAGGGAAGTGGCGGGAGGGACTGCGAGCTGGGGACTGAGGCCTGCTCTCCCTGTGCTGAAATTTCCAGTGCACGACTCTAACAATTCTAAGTTCTAACCAGGTTTTCCAGTCTCAGCTTCCTCTAGGAAACTAAAGTGCAACGTACAGAGGTGGGTGGGAAGGGGATGTGGGAGGGTGGAGGGATATCTTGTGAGCAAAGGTTGCCTGGCTTGGACTGGGCAGTGTGAAGAGAAACCTCACTTGGGAGGTGGAAGATAGTATGTAAGTCTCCATTTTGCTGTGGCCACACCCGCTGTGTAGAAACTGAATGAATAGAAAGTAGCTCTAATATACATATAATACATTTATGATTTTGGCATCTGTTAAGCCAATTTGCAATGACACGATGCTTGCACAAAGCTTACCACATTATTGGGCCTTTCTAAATAATGACATAATTTATAACCGTTCAGAAAAACCATTCTTGAAAATAACTGGGATTACCATTGAACTAGAAACCAGGAGATAATTTGCGTGTCTTTCCCTCCTTCCCCCAAACCATTTCGTTTTTGGTAAAGATCCCAAGGAGCTATTTGCTAAAATCAATATCAAATACAGTTTTAGAATATTAGAATAACAACATTCCTTCTGGGATACTATTAGAAATAAATAATAACAAATGCCTTCTCAGAACTTAAAGTTGTGATCAGCTCTTTGCTATAGGACTGTGATGAAGATTACATCTTCTCAGAGTTACAGATTTAATCAAAACAAAGGATTGATCTCCTGGCCATGATAATAGTATTCTGAATGTCTCAGACTGTCAACGAAAGTCAAATAAGTGATCAAAATTTGATTTTGAAACTGAAAATTCCCAAAGCTCCTCTATTATACTCATTTTATGGAGAAAGATGCTAAGGTTAAGAAGGCTGTGGAACCTTCTCAAGGTCTCAGAGCTAGTTAGCGGCAGAGGTGCTCAGGTATCTCTCTTACCTTCACTAGAGCAGTGCATCTTGTTAACTTTCAGTGTGAAGTAGAAGTTTGGGTCTAGACCTACAAATAATGTCAGAAATTGCTCCCTATACACAAAGCAGGGACTAGAGTTAAATCAGAATATTTAGAGCCTCATGGAATCAATCTTAAGGGGTATGAATCACCACATCTATGTTTCAATAATCCTATGGTTCCTTTGTGAAAAATCGATATGTTCTTTTCTTCCTTAAGTATATTTGGATAACTGGACCTTGAAAAACTCTGAATTAATTCTCCTAAATTTTAATGCACTTCACTGATTTGTTTTTGGCTTTTGAAAATATAAACTTTACTTATCAGATCATTTTTGTAAATTATTGATATTTTAGCAGGTAGCACACAAGGTCAAATCTCTGCTAGTTTATCTAGGAAATAGGAGCACTGTATGATATTTGCCTACTTTAAAGATTACTTAGACCATATAGGCATGGAGCCCAACCCAAAGGTATTCTCTACTTGGTGAACAGATTCAAGAACTTTCCTAAATGACGGAACTTCAGATGAATTAAATCTATAACTTGACAGCAATATGAAGAAGTCATGAGCTTTCTGAAACTAGAAAGATTTGTAAATAAGAGTGAATATTTTACGCAAGAAAAGAATGACTGGATATTTTTTATAGCGGATGTATTGAGATATAATTCATGTACTTTAAAAAGTGCCCTTTCAAAGTGTACAATTTAGTGATTTTTAGTGTATTCACAGGCTTGTGCAATTATTAGCTCTGTCTAATTTTAGAACACTTTCACTGTGTCCAAAAGAAATTCCATACTCATTACCAGCCCCTTTCAACCATAAATTTACTTTTTTATCTCTATGGTTTTCCCTATTCTGGAATCTCATAGAAAAAAAATTGTACAATATGTAGCCTTTTGTATCTGTCTTCTTTCATTTAGAATATTGTTTCAAGGTTTACCGATGATGTAGCATGCATAAGAAGTTCATTCCTTTTCATGGCAGAATAATATTCCATTGTATGAATACATCACAATTTAACCATTCATCTGTTGATGGACATTTGGATTGGTTCTACTTTATGGCTATTATAAATAATGTTACTATGAAGTTCATGTACAAGTTTTTATACGAATACATGTTTTCAATTCTCTTTGGGTATATACTTAGGAGCAGAATTGTTCATGCAATAACTCTTTCAACTTTTGAGAAATTGCCAGACTGTTTTCCAAAGTGGCTGCACCATTTTACCTTCTCACCAGCAGTGCACGGCAGGTGATGATTTCTCCACATCCTGGCTAACATTTATTATCTATCTTTTTGATTATAGCCATCCTACTGGGTGTGAAGTAGTATCATTTTGTAGTTTCGATTTACAGTTCCCTAATAAATAATATTGAACATCTTTTTATGCGCTACTGGCCATTTCTATATCTTCTTTAAAGAAATATTTATTCAAATATGTGGTAGGCTGAATAATGTCCTTTTAAAAAGTCCAAGTCCTCATTTCTGAGCTGTGAATATGTTATAAGCCAAAGAGACTTCACAGATGTGGTTAAATTAAGAATTTTGAGATAGGGAGATTATCCTAAATTATGTGGATGAGTTAAATACAATCACAGGAATTTAAAGAAGGAGGCAGTCGAGTTATAGTCAGAGGAGATATTTGACAGAAGCAAAGGTTGAACTGATGCTCTTTGAAGATGGAAAAGAAGGTTATGAGTCAAGGAATTCAGGTGGCCTCAAGAAGCTGGGAAAAGGCAAGGAAATAGATTGTCCCATAGATTCTCTGGAGCTGCCCTATGAACATCTTGAGTTTATTTCAATGAGTCTGATTTTGGATTCCTGACGTCCAGAACTACAAGATAATAAATTTGTGTTATTTTAAGCCACGAAGCTTTTTACAATGTGTTACAGTATCAATAGGAAATGACTGCAAGTCCTTTGCCAATTTTTTAATTAGGTTGTCTTTTTATCGTTGAGCTGTAAAAGTTCTTTACATATTCTGAATACAAGTTCCTTATCAGATATATTATTGCAAATATTTTCTCCCATTCTGTGGGTTGTTTTCTAACTTCCTTAATGGTGGCCTTTGAAGCAGAAAAGCTTTTAATTTTGATGAAGTCTAATTTATCTGTTTTTTTTTTGCAGTGCGCGGGCCTCTCACTGTTGTGGCCTCTCCCATTGGGGAGCACAGGCTCCGGACGCGCAGGCTCAGCGGCCATGGCTCACGGGCCCAGCCTCTCCACGGCATGTGGGACCTTCCCGGACCGGGGCACGAACCCGTGTCCCCTGCATCGGCAGGCGGACTCTCAACCACTGCGCCACTAGGGAAGCCCCCTGTTGTTGCTTTTAATGTTATGATAAGAAAGCACTGCTTAATCCAAGGTCATGAAGAATTACTCCTATATTTTCTTCTAAGAGTTTGTAAGTTTAGCTCTTACATTTAGGTCTATGATTCATATTTAGTTAATTTTTGTGTATGGTATGAGGTAAAGCCCAACTTAATTCTTTTGAGTGTGGATATTCAGGAGTCTTGGCACAATTTGTTAAAAAAGAGGGGGCATGTTTGCTAAAAAGCTATTTCATTTAACCCATAGAGAGATTTATTTGATTAGATTATGTAACAGTTGACGAAAATCAGAAAACTGTTGGATATGCCTTTCTAGCTGTGAAAGACTGCACCTGTATACTTGGCATACTACCAGATATGTAGCTGAAATTATTATTCTTGTTTAGAAATGTTCCTGTGTAGTTCTAAATTGTCGAGGACTTGTTATTACCAGTCACTATGGAACTACTTGCTAATTGATTTTTTTCTTGTCTAAACAGGTTGTCAGCATATTTAGGGCTGATAATTTTTTTTCTTTTTTTTTTCTTTTGGGCTGATAATATTGATAGAGGAAATCAAAGGACAGAGGACTGTTCCATCGTACCCCTTTTCATTCTGTGGGCAGAGATGGAAGGAAATAATCTATGAGTCCACTGAGATCCCAATCATACTTTTTTTTCTAAGGAGAGTGCTGGTATAATTTGCACTGCATAATGAAATCTCCCTTCTCATGAAAATGTTCTTGTTCAGGGCAACGGTTGGGCTTTTGTGCTGCTTTTGCCTCAAAATGATAATGAGAGAAAAGTTCACAGGGCTTTGAAGACATTGAGAGTCTTTGCCTTTGAATGAAAAATTTAGCGTTATTGTAGTCATTTGGTGCAAGAGTCACACATTTGGTGGAAGTTGACATGTTGGACTTGGTAACTCAAGGTTTTTGTTTCCCACCATCCAAACTAATGCAAGTTCCATGTGGAGAGGTATTCTATGGAATTAGCAATCTCTTATGCTGTTTCACTTACTGGAAATCTTTTATTTCCTTAAACAGTCTGCAAGTGAGTCTTGGGAGTAAGTTTCAGACTGTGATGCTTGAAAGTTGCTCCCCTTCCACTGCTCAGTGCTTCTCATTGGCACAGAAAAAAATTTAGTTTAGGTTTGCCTTCTCCATTTCTAAGTTATATGATGTCTTCACCTTCTGATGATCACCAGTGTTTCTTCTTCTTCTTCCTTTTCCTTTTTCTCCCTCTGTTCTTCCCCTTTGCCTCTCTTTTCCTCATGTTATTATTTAAAAATTACTAGTGAGTTAATGGGTATGAATTAATGAAAAATCAAAAGGATGAATTGCCGTATGACAGCCAAAGGATGATGTAATTTATACACAGAGGTTGTGTTCTTGAAACATTGGTCCTTTACCTCTCGACTTCAGTCAGTACAGTCAAGCCTCAGTATGAACAATAGCATTCTTATTTGAAATCAACATATATGGCTTTTATAAGGACGAAGCCAACCTTACTTGTAAACAGACACAGAAGGAACAAATGAAGTAATGAACTTAAAGAAAACTTGTTTTTTGGGTTTTTTTTTCCATCTTGTCTGGGAGTAGAAATGATTGTGCTGAGGGCTAAGAGATTAAATTGTGTCACTTGTCAGGAAATTGGCAAGTAGCCATCTCTTCTGCCTGCCACTACATGCTGCTTTTGTGCTGTGGATGGGTTTAATAAACGCACTGTTGTGTAAAATGTCATTGCTGCTTTGCCAAGCGGAGGCTGTCATGGGATAGCTCTTCCCCAGGATGACAGATCAATATTGGCCCTCAGCAATCCTGAGACTTGAAGCCACACAGAGGGCATTTTTATGGTTCAGATACAAAAGTCGAAATAGAAACCATTCTTCAAAGCATGGACATATACCTATTTTGTTCTGGAAGAAAACCTAATGTTCTTTCAAAAATGTTCTAACTTTAAAGATAGGTAATGTTATCAAATTTTAATGACAACTTCTAGAAGAAATAATACAAATGACTTGTTACAGTTTTTTAAACGTTCAATCTTTCTGTTAATCAAATAAATGCAAAGCAAAGCAAGGAAATATACCATTGTTTGCCTTGGTAAACAGCCTAAAATCATATGCATTCAGGCACATGAAATGCTGATGACATATTGTAAAATAGTCCCTCCCTAACATCAGTGGTAGAAGTAAAATTTGGTACAGTCCTTCTGGAAGGAAATTTAGCAATATGTATCCAAATTGTTTAGAATGTTCATACCTTTTGGTGCAGAAGTTCTACTGCTACAAATATATCCTAAGGAATTTATGAGAGAGTCAGCAATGTCTTCCAATAGACTGCCAGTTATTTAAAATGTGGGAAAACTGAAAACAACCTAAACTCCTAACAATGTAAACAGTAAATGTATTATTAAACAGCAATTAAAATATGTATAAGGCTTTTAAAAAAATGATATGGGGAAAGGTTTATGAAATAAAGTTATGTGAAATTAAACAAATGCTAAATATTATATACAGTGTGATCTAAACTAAATGAAAATAAGTAAAATAGCAAAAAAATTTCCAGAAATAAGTGTACAAAAATGTTAATACTTATTGACTCTATTTAGTGTAAACATGAATGTGTTGTGTTTTGTTTAATTTTTATCTACTTTTCTGAATTTTATATATATTCCACAAAGGACAATGATCGTATCTATAAAAATATACACAGGAAAAAGAAGTTGCACAGGAAAAGGATCACTACCCAAAGGAATTCATTTAAACCCTCACATGCTCTCTTGCCTTTTTTTTTTTTTTTGCAGTACGTGGGCCTCTCACTGTTGTGGCCTCTCCCGTTGCGGAGCACAGGCTCCAGACGCACAGGCTCAGCGGTCATGGATGACGGGCCCAGCCGCTCCACGGCATGTGGGATCTTCCCGGACCGGGGCACGGACCCGCGTCCCCTGCGTCGGCAGGCGGACCCTCAACCGCTGCGCCACCAGGGAAGCCCTTGCCTTGCCTTTTAACTTAGCCTTCATCTCACATTTTCCTTATAGCTTCGGGCTCTCACCCTCCCTCCAGCCCAGACTAACATCCCCAGCCGTCAGATGTAACAGTGTATTTCAGCTAATCTCTGTATCTGCTGTCCCTCACCTTGAGGGACTGGTTTCTTCCCTATTTCTGACCTTGATCCACCCCTTGTTTCTGATTGCTTTTCACATCTTGCCTCCAGGTGTGTGAAGGGCCTGAGCCCAGCCATGAGGCCTGATCAGTGTTTCTGAAGATCAGAGTGTGGTAGTGCTGGCAGAGACAAGCCAGTCTGTACCTCAGCCTAAGTGAATATTAGGGTCCAAAATGCCACAGAGTCCATATTAGCTTTTTATTGCTCCCTGACAAGTTACCACAGCAGTTGCAGTTTAAAGCAACGCATTACAGCTTCCTGATATATATGCTGCTACTTACAATTTACCAGTAAGGGAACTGGAGCACAGAGAGCTTAAAAAGAGGTCCAAGGAAAAAAAAAAAAAAAAAAAAGAGGTCCAAGGTCACTTAGCTAGAAAGGAGAACTTGAAACCCAGGTCCTCTACTCCAAATAGTATGTTCTTTCTCCTATATCTCTCTTCTGGGGCAAACACTGGGACTTGAGTTCAGTTTGGAGTCTGATCTAATTAAGGAGAAAGTCACCTCTCACCTTATCTGTGTCTTAAACCTACACACTTGCTTTATATTGGGTGTGATGGAGCACATACAGGAAGACTTTTAATAATGAACTCAGAACTCCTCGAATAATGTAGATATTAATGTTTTGTTGCTCCTTACAAAATTACCACAAATTTAGCAGCTTAAAACAAGACCTAGGGACTCCCCTGGTGGTGCAGTGGTTGAGAGTCCACCTGCCAATGCAGAGGACACGGGTTCCAGCCCTGGTCTGGGAGGATCCCACATGCCGGAGAGCAACTAAGCCCGTGCACCACAACTACCGAGCCTGTGCTCTGGAGCCTGCGAGCCACAACTACTGAAGCCCACGCACCGCAACGAAGAGTGGCCCCTGCTCACCGCAACTAGAGAGAGCTCGCGCGCAGCAATGAAGACCCAACGCAGCCAAAAATAAATAATAAATAAAATAAATAAATTAAAAAACAGCCAAAAATAAATAAATTAAAAAAAAAACCCCAAAGCCAAAAACAAGACCTATTTATTAGCTCACTATCTGTATAAGTCAGAAGTCTGACACAGTGTGGCTGGAATCTCTGCTCAGGTTCTCACAAGGCTGAAATCCAAGTGTCAACCAACTACATTCTCATCTGGAGCTGTGGGTCTTCTTCCCAGCTTATAAGGTTGTGGTAAGACACAGGTCCTTGCAGTTGTGAGATGGAGGTCCCTGCTTCCTTGTTAGCTATCAGCCAGAGGCCTCTGTGTGCTCCTAGAGTCCAACCTTGTACTTTCTCACATGGCCTCCTCCAGCTTCAAACCAGGAACAGTGCCGAGTACTTCACAGATTTGGAATCTCTTTGACTTCCTCTTCTGCCACCAACCAGAGAAAGCTCTCTACTTTTAGGGCTCATGTGATTAGATCAGGCTCACCTGAATATTCTCCCTATCTTAGGTCAACTATGCCATGCACTGTAACAGAATCACAGGAGTGACAGCTCATTAAAGTCACAGGTTCTATGGGTTAGGGTGTGGAATCATGAGGTGTGGCATTTTTAGAATACTGCTTACCACAATGTGTCTTTTAAATGTCATTCTTTTTCCCCCTGCAGTGTAACTTAGAACATAAATACATGGACATTAGACGCCGACTGCCTATGTTCAAAGTCTGCTCTAACATTTACTAGCCGTACAATCTTGCTAAGTTACTTAACCTCTTATCTCAGTTCCTTGATTTTCTTACCTGAAAAGAGGGAGTAATAAAAGTATAGGTCTCGTCAAGTTGTTATACACTTTAAATGAGTTAATGTGTCAGAAAAGTACTTGGCACACTGAAGTACTATGTTGTCCTTGCTATTATTATTATTGACCTTATTATTATATATCCACTGAAAAGTCCAGATTACTACTCTCCTTGGAGCAGACCCAACACCTCACTTTTCTGGGCCTCAGCTTCTCTTTCAATTTTAGTATTATTTAACTGTCAAAAGTATAATTTATAATGTGATGGATACATCAGAAAAATTTTTACAATTTCCTAACTCACAGCACCAAAGAATTTGTCAAGTTAAAACAAAACAAAACTACGTTTAGTTTGTGGGCTTAGTTTTTAAGTAAGGGAAACATATCAGATTCGGTTGACTGTATTATAAACTTGAGAATAGAAACACAGAATCTTTTTTAGTACCATACCTGTTTCTAAATGGGTTTTAATTTCATGTTATGATCAAGAGAATAGGGCATGTGAAAAGATAGGAACAGGAAGCTTAGGGAAGGCCCTAGAGGATGAACGGGAACTGAAAGAAAGGTGGAAGGGATGAGAGGAGAGAAAAAGAAGAAGGAATGGAAGCAACAGAAGAGGAAAGACCACTGAGAGGTAGAGAGGGCTGGTAAAGAAAAGGGGGAAACATTACTAAAATTTACTGAGCATGTACTATATTCTTGGCATAGCTAGGGACTTAGGTTATCTCACTGAATCCTCAGAAAAGGTATAACTGTCATCACTTTATAGATAAGAAAACAGCAACCAAAAGAGTTTAATCTTTCCAAAATCAACTATGTTAGTATACAGGCGTCAGAACCTACATCTTTCCAGAGTTCATTGTTATTTGCTGATTCCATGTTCACAAGGACTAATGGTGAAACAGAAAGCACTCCTCACACATTGTTAGTCCAGCTTCAAAGAGTGTTCCCATTACACTGAGAAAAGACTTAGGTGGGCTTAGGTGTTACTGCCACTTAACACTACCTTAGATCATTAATTACTTGAGTCAAGACATTTGGAGTCTAAGGGTCCGAAAGGATACATGCACCCCAATGTTCATTGCAGCACTGTTTACAATAGCCAAGACATGGAAGCAACCTAAATGTCCATCGACAGAGGAATGGAAGAAGATGTGGCACATATATACAGTGCAATATTACTCAGACACTAAAAAGAATGAAATAATGCTTGCAGCAACATGGACGGACCTAGAGATTGTCATACTGAGTGATGCAAGTCAGACAGAGAAAGAGAAATATCGTATGGTATTGTATGGTATCGCTTATATGTGGAATCAAAAAAGAAATGATACAAATGAACTTATTTACAAAACAGAAACAGACTCACAGACTTAGAGAACGAACTTATGGTTACCAGGTGGGAAGGGTCAGGAGAACGGATATTTAGGGAGTTTGGGATTGACAGGTATACACTGCTATGTTTAAAATGGATAACCAACAAGGACCTACTGTATGGCACAGGGAACTCTGCTCAATATTTTGTAACAACCTAAATGGGAAAGAATTTGAAAAAGAATAAATACATGTACATGTATAACTGAATCACTTTGAGGTCCACCTGAAACTATCACAGCATTGCTAATCAACTATACTCCAATATAAAATAAAAAGTTAAAAAAAAAGACATTTGGAGTCTAGTAAAAACAGACCTCCCAAATGACTTATGCCTCAGGATAAATCACTCGTCTGAGCCTCAGCTTTCCCATCTGTAAAAAGTAGGCTTTGAACCGGATAAATTGTTAAATTCTGAAATCTATCTTAATGTCACGCTGCCAGATTTTCAACTGATTAGATGTCCCCAAACCATTCAAGTTCATGGCAGGAAGGAGTAGGGTGGGAAACAGTGGTAGTAGCAAGGATCTATCACAAAGAACTGGAGACCCACACCAGAGCTGTCTTCACAGAGGCACAAGGCTGTGATGCGGATTGGGGAGTTGGTATAGGGTTGCTCCTGTTAGGACCACTGTTCAGAGCTTTTCAGGTCATTCACTGAACAACCTCACCAGGCAAAATTCACATATACAGTCATAGGCCACAGCCCTGGCTCCAGGAAGCCAGAACGAAGACCAGTGGGTAGAGTTCATAATAAAAACAACTGTGGCTCAGTAGAAAAATAGCAAACTTTGTAATTGTTCAGAGTTGCGCATTACCATTGTGAAAAACTTTATCTTTGGGACTTTTCAGGCCAGGACCACATGAGGTAGGGGATTCTCCTATTGAATTAGAGTTTAGAGAGTACTTAAGCGATATACAGGACTCGATTTTGGAATGTATTCAAAGTTAGATGGGTGATCTTCTTAAAATGTTTAATTCTTAATTTCCTGAGTCCGTATTATCATGGCCATAATAACTGTACCTGCCTCATATGGCTGTGGTAAGTGTATAGAAGATTGTGTGTCTGTGTGTACCTACATCTCTATTTATATTATCAACCTATCTGTCAATCAATCTATGTATCCATCCATCCAACCATCCACCCACCTACCAACCTACCTACCTACCTATCTATCTTAGCCCAATGCTCCACACATGATGAAAGCTCAAAAAATGTTAGCTGTCATCATGATTATTCTCTTTACAACTATTGAATGATGCTCCCAACACAGCAGAACCTCCTTTTATCTCCGTAGGCATGAGCAAAGAGTGGTGGTACTCTAAGAGATGCCATTTTCCATTCTTAATTGTAGAATAAGCACATAACATGAAGTTTATTTTATCTGAAGCTTAGGGCCAAAGTTTGGCTGAGGCGATATCATTATGAAATAATGACTGTGGCCCACTTTTCTGAAGTTTCCTTTAACAACTTTATTTCTAAACTTTTAAAATGGAGCTTCTCCAGGGTCCAGTATTAGCAATCACTATCCCCACCATGAGTCCTAGAATTACACAGCATCTAGTTCTAATCTCTCACTCTGCAGCATGGACATTCCCTCATCCAGAAATTAATTTAGTCAATTCAGCCTGAAAATTCTATTCAAAAAGCATGTGTTTCCTGCAGGAACGTCACTTATTTCTTTTCTTGTTGATAGGGGATGCCGATGTACCTGAAAAAAAAGCGTGATTTTCCTCCACAAGCTGCAATGATGCAGCTGTCCAAAGTAATCACTGCATCGGAACAGTTGGATAGGGAAAAAGTGTCCTTGGCTGCTTTATAAAAAACCAGTAAGCTAGCTTCTTTATGCTTAAAAAAGCAGACTGAGGAAGGGCTACAAAGCTTACATTTCTGCCACTTAGGTCACAGTTTTCAGTGCGGCTCCATGCAAGCTAAAACCATTCTTACCTACAGGTCTTGGCCTGTGCTACCCTCTCTCCCCACTCATTAATTTACCCTCCTTTCTCTTCTCATTTTATTCACTCATTCATTCATTCAAAAACTCTCTCATTCATTCAGCAAGAATTTATGGATTCACATCTATAATATAACTGCTTGGCCTGAGGAGATTTACAATCTAGTAGAGGTGCTAAAATAACATTGGGACATGCTTTCCTCCCCAAGGAAATCTCTCCTAATTGTTCAATCTACAATTCCTTTAGCTAGTGTTTTATTTATTTATTTTTGGCTGTGTTGGGTCTTTGTTGCTGCGCGTGGGCTTTCTCGAGTTGCGGCGAGCGGGGGCTACTCTCCATTGCGGTGCATGGACTTACTGCGGTGGCTTCTCTTGCTGTGGAGCACAGGCTCTAGGTGCGCGGGCTTCAGTAGTTGTGGCACGTGGGCTCAGTAGTTGTGGCTTGCAGGCTCTAGAGCACAGGCTCAGTAGTTGTGGCGCATGGGCTTAGTTGCTCCGCGGCATGTGGGATCTTCCCGGTCGAGGGCTCAAACCTGTGTCCCCTGCGTTGGCAGGCAGATTCTCAACCACTGTGCCACCAGGGAAGCCCCTAGCTACTGTTCTGATCTCTGATAGAATTTTATATTATTTACCAAGAGCCCCATGTGGGTGACTCTTTTATTTTGTCAAATAATCTTTAGTTCTTTAAAGAGAGGGTCCCTGGCTCAAGCCACCACTATTCTATCCTGAGCAAGATCTGGCTCCACTCCAGTTACAGAACCTCACCTGGTGTTTTTCATCCAAGACACGTGATTTCTTTCTTTCCTGGGACCACTTGCTTCTTCTCTCTCTGTGCTCTCATTCAGGTTTGTGGGGTTAATAAATTATTTTTTTCAGACTCAGACTGGAATCTTCTTACAGAATAGCTTTTCAGACTCTTTCTATCCAAACTCCTACAGAAAGCCCTTAGAAATGGTTGCCAAATCCATGAACACACACACGGTGCATGACATGGAATTTCTTTGCTAACACTACAATAGTTACAATATATTGTTCTCTATACTTTTTATTATTTGCCCATCAGCTCATAGCATTCTTCTTTCCAATCAGACTGAAGGCCTCGTGGAACAGAAGATACATCTGTATCCCTTCCTCACACTGCCTGGCTCAATGTTGAATGTGGTAGCCATCAACAAACACAAATTAAATACTAGCTGAAATTCAATAAGTAATAAGAGATCGGGAAAGTCATTACAGAAAGCTTGCTTTGACAGTCTTCTCTTTCAAGTACAGAACTTCTGGAGAATTATTACTCTGCAAAGGCACAAGTACGTCTCATTGATGCGGCAGATTTACTTTCCAAATAATTCTAACATTTCAGATCTTTACCTGAGTCTGCCATCCTCTGCTGCAGCACCTCCAGGTATAATCTTCGTAATAAATATGCCAGGGTCATCTCCAATGTGGGGATTATCTGTCCCTCCAGCAATACTGAATCCCAGGCCAGAATTCCCCTGTAGAAACAATAAGCAGACATTAAGTGATGTGGCTGTCACCCAAACCTAGTTCCCCTTGTACTCTGCGTTATCATCTTACTACTCAAATGGAAATCAGGTGATAACAGCCTTGTATGCAAAGCTATAAAGTGCACTGTCAGCAGACAAAGGAAGGTCAGGAACAATACTCAGGTTTGTCCCTGCATTGCAACAATTCAAGGGCCTTATATGTTTGCTTCTAAGAAATGCTTCCTTTATTAGCAATTAAAATGATCATTATGAAGTAGGAAATAAATGCTTACAAACTGTGCAATATGAGAAAATGTAAAAAATCATTAGTGTCCATTGTAAAAATTATATACACATACGAAAAAGAATGGAAGGAAATGAGTCACGTGAAAAACATTTGATTTGACAGAGTAGTGAAATTTAGGTGTTTTCATTCTGCTATTTCTGGTATTGTTGCTCTAATACTATTTATCCAGAAAAGAAATGTGTTTTCCTATTAATAAGGAACTTTGACTTCAGAAGGCAGGGACCTCTTCTAGAGTCATAGCAAATGTGAGACACTTTTCAGTAATAAACAGGTTTTAATTTGCTGTAGATACAGACAAGGAATGCATTATTGTTGCAGCATGTAAATTTGAATAGTTTATACTCTAATATAGCTTTCATACTTACTCCTGTAGACTACAGTAATTGACATCCAATGTACATATAACCCTCTAAAATTTGTATGTAATACATAATTAAACATCTCTCCCAACTTCACAAACTGTCTTATTTTTTATTTTCATATGCTTTTAAAATCTCCATCTCCATGGCTACATTATGTTTCCATACGATATTCTATTTTTTTTCTAATTCACAGTATATTTTAAGCCATTTCCATACAGCTAGATAGTCTTTATAATTATCCATTTAAATGACTAAAAAATATTTCACTCAGGTCATTTGTTTAACCAGTCCCTTGTCACTGGATATTTAATTTCTCTATATACTCTTACAATAAATATAGCTTACTAAATTTATAATCATTTGATTAAATTTTGCTCTTGGGTAAAAAGAGATGAATAAGAATTCAGTAGTTAATCCAGAAAAATTAATTAGGGCACTCAGTCAGAAAAGTTCAATGTTAAGATAAGATCAAGTATAACTTGACAGTTATACCACCACTGCAAATGTCAAGGTAATGCTTAGCAATTTTTATTGACTGAATTAATAAAACTGAATTTCAGAGGGTGGGTTTCACAATTATACGTTGAAAGATTGAAGTTAATAATTCAACCACAGCCACTAAAATCTCGTCTTTGTACTTCTGACTTCTCTCTAATTCTGTTTTCTTTGAAAAATTCCAGTGTTCTTTGAACAGAGATATTACTTAGCAGTAGTCAAATAATGAATTTATTTAATATTTATTAAACACCAGCTTTGTGCCTGGCACTGGACTAACCCCTGGAGCTACAGCGGTGAACCTTTCAGTTTATGAGTCATACGAAAGGCAAGTGCAGAGCGTAAGAGTGGCTAACAGGAAAGCCACACATAGGGACTCTTCCTGAAGGTGACGAGCACTTAGTTACTTTTAAGTGGGTCAAGGTGGGAGTTGGAGAGGAGGACAGAATGTTCCAGGCAGAGGGAAGAACATATGTAAAATCCCTGACGTAAGGACGGGTGTGCCAGGTCCAAGAAACAGACGATGAGGCTAGAATGAAGAAAGCAAGAAGGAAAATTGGATGAGATGTGCCTTGATCATTAGGTTCTTCAGAGCAGAATGTATGTGAATCCATTTTTGGTTTTAATTACCTATTGACACCAGATGACTGCGTTGGTGTTATATGAATATCTTCTACATGACTGCCTCGAAGCTAAGGCTTTAGGGATGAAGACCAGGTGATTTCTGCCTTCGTGGAATTCAAGGCAGAGCAGAAAAGACAGTGATAGTTTGGTGTTTGGTGATCAGTACATTTTCACTGTATAACCTCAACCACAGTGTCAGGTCTATAGCCACCAAGACAGTATTTAGGGGACTTATGAGGCAGTAGAAAATTATAGAATAAGATCTTGGGTTTTAGAAGGAAATGAGGGGAAGGTGAGTATTTTCAATGTAATTTGGGTTAGCTCCAAAAACATCAACTAGAGTATATTGGTCTTACCAGAGCTGACACCTCAGAGATAACAATTTCTTCATTCATATGGGTAGGGAAAGAGGCAAGCAGAGATTGGGAGATATCCCAATGATTTCTCCTGATAATATCAAAATTTTTGGAGAGGGCACTGAATACTTTGTCATTTGAGAAAAATATTCATGATCTAGCTCTTAATCCTGTCTCCTTTATTTCTACCTTCATACTTTAGCCCCCAGGAACACTGAACTGAACTGCTGTCTCTTTCCTGCACAGTACACATGATAGCTCATCTCTTGGCATTTACTCATTCTGCATTCTCTACAAGAAATCTCCCACCTCCCCCTTGATGGTTTAGATGGCATCTGCTCCAGGAAATATTAAATGACCACCACAATTCCTCTTCATTGGATAAGTCACTCCTCTTTTGAGTTTTTGTAAATTTCTCTGCCTAGCTATGTCATATACTGTGGTATTTTGACATTATATATTTATGAGTCTATCTTTCCTTCAAACTTATAGTAGGCAGGGACTATACAATATTCATCTTTGTTTCTTGGTGCCTTTTGTGGCACATAGTATTGTTCATTAAATATTTGATGAATGAATGAACAGACCAATTTATTAAGAGTATTCAAGTTATAAAGGGAAGACTCAGAAAGGACACAACAAAAGTCCACAATGTGTTAAGGAATATAATACAGAAGTAGAAGCCATTTTGTTCTTTGTGGCTCCAAGAATAAAAATGGAAAGCCCAGAAATTCAAATTGTGGCTTAGCTGAAGGATGAATGATGAGACAAGAGCTGTTCAAACTGGGAATAGGCTGCTTTGCAAGGGAGGGAGGATCCTTCACTCAGTGGGCAGCTGGCTAGACACTGAACATGAGGGATCCAAACATCTACTGAGAGGTTAAACTGGATGACTTCAAAGGATTCTTCTGGATCTCTGGCTAGATTTGCAGGAAAACGGTTCCTGCCAGCAGGAAAAAAAGGGAATGCTAGAGGAAACTTTAGAGGGGGATGTAAGTCACTGCTGTATTTTTTAAAACTTATCGTATGAATTCACAGACCTTTGAACAGCTTTGATGACAACCTAGCAGTATGTAACCATCGTTTTTAGAATTGACTCTCATATGGAGAATATGGTGGCTCTGGTATTTACTAACATACATGCCCCTGCCCTCAAATCCACTCTGAGGAAAGGAATGAATGAAAAAGGAATGGATGAATCAGAGAATCCACAATAAAAAGAGGTAGGTAGAATTCTCTGGCAGTCCAATGGTTAGGACTTGGTGCTTTCACTGCCAGGGGCCAAGGTTCAAACCCTGGTTGCGGAACTAAGATCCTGCAAGCCAGGCAGCACGGCCAAAAAAAAAAAAAAGAGGAAGGTAGAGACAGAGTATAACTGAACCTGTGTTTCCAGTCCCATAGATTCCCAAAAGCTTTTGTATTTCAGTTAAAAACCAGTCTGCAAGTTGGGCCTATCCAGTCGCCATGGTTCCTTAGAAGAGGCTCATCTGAATTCAGCTAAGGAAATTATTTAAAGTGCTTTCCCTTCTTCCCCTTATTATTCTCTCCCAGCCGTCCCTTTCAGGCCTTTGCTACCAGCAGCAGCATTCAGTGGAGAGGGAGAGATAAAAAGCAGCAGTGAAATTACTGCCTGCTGTTCTCCATGGTTGAATCTCTCCAGTCCCCTGACAACGATCCCAGAGCCAGCCAGCCGCAAGGGCAGACCCCAGAACCTCTCTCTCTGAGCACCCATCTTTCCATGTGAACAGGCAGACCCCTGGCTGACACCCTTAGATCCTGAAAATTGTGACTAATTAACTGAGTGTTGGTACCTGACACAGTCAATGGAAACTGCAAGGTGCCATGCTGGTGAGGGCAGCCTCTGTATAGAGTTCCAGGTAGGATGCTGTTTCATTGTTGGGCAGATTCCATGCCTGAGAATGTGGCTGGCAGGGACCATTCTTTCTCCTGGTTCCCAGTCCTCCACATTGGCTGACTCTCCCCCAGGAGCACAAGCCTATTGTCTAGCCAAGTTGTACTTTCTCCTTCATGTACTACACTGTATCTCCTCTCAGAAAGAAAAAAATAATTAGCAAAAAGAAAAGACAATTTACCATTTAACTGATGGTTGCAAATATATATACAGTATCCTCAGAAACTCCTCTTTCATTAAAAAATTATTCTCTAACAGAAAATTACCCCCAAAATGGGGTTGCAGAAAAGAAGAGGAAAATAAAGTGATATCATAATCATATATATTTATAGAATGTCCTACTGACAAAGAATTTCTTTGACTGTCAGAAATTCCTACTTTAAAATACTATTTAATCTGGTAATTCAATTCTAGGAATTTATCCTAAAGAAATAACCAAAGATGTGTACAATGATTTATGTTCAAAGCGTTGTGGCAGTATCATGCTTCTTCTAAAAACAAAACAAAACAGAAAACAACTCGTAAACGGAAATATCCAAACAATGGAGAAATGGTTAAAAATACTGTGGTATGTCTATTTGAATGTGGGAACATTTTGGAGCCATTAAAACTGTAGTGATATTTAATGACAATAGAAAATGTTCATTATACAAATGTGAGAGGAATAAAAAGTGTATGAAATTTTAATTAAAGTATGATCACCACTAAAATATTAAAAATGACTTGTTTTTAGTAAGAACATTATTACTTACTAATTAGTAATAGTAAAACTATAATAATTACTATTATTATAATATTAAGTAATAATTCAAACTACCTAAAAGGGAGACCTTTTTTAAGTTATAAAGTTCTTAGTAAAATCCTAAAAATGTCCTCAAGGGAACTAACGTTTACTGCATTTTTCTTTTTATGCTAAACACTGAGCTAGGCTTCTTACAATTCTCTATCTGGTAGACAGTATTTTCCCTTTTTATATATTAAAAAACAAAACACAAAAACAAATAAAAAGAAAAGAAAAACCCTGAGGCTGAGAAGAGTGAAGTAACTTACATAAAGACAGAACGTAAGTAAATAGTGGAATTCAGATTCAAACAGGATTTTTTAGGCTCCAAATACTAATTTTTTCCCTGTTACATCATACTGCCTCTTCTGGATTAAACAAATAATTTGACGGTAAGGAAATAATAAAAACAATAGCAATAATAAACCATTAAACTTTGTTTTTGAAAAGAGTCTAAACCGCTCCTATCAGTATCATAAAAATATTCAAAAAATTTGTAATGGAAAAGCAGGTACTGGGACCATTCAGACCTGGGTTTGAGTGCCAGCTTTGCCCTTGCTGGATGTTTGACATTAGGTACCTTTCTTTCTTTTTCTTTTTTTTTTTTGGTGGTACACGGGCGTCTCACTGTTGTGGCCTCTCCTGTTGCGGAGCACAGGCTTCGGACACGCAGGCTCAGCGGCCATGGCTCACGGGCTCAGCCGCTCTGCGGCATGTGGGATCTTCCCGGACCGGGGCACGAACCTGTGTCCCCTGCATCGGCAGGCGGACTCTCAACCACTGCACCACCAGGGAAGCCCTAGGTACCTTTCTTAACTTTGAGTCTAGTTTCCTTGTCTGTAAAATGTACGTAATAGTAACTACTTCACAGAATTGTTAGAAAGATTAAAGTAAATGACATATGTGCTAGCAGAGCATAGATCCTGGCACATGGGTGATGATCAGTCAATGTTAGTTCACTTCCTTTGGTTTGACACAGCACTGTTAAAAGGGTCCTTACAAATAGGAGGACAATAAAGGCAAATAGAAGTTAGACAATGTATTCTTTCATTCATACCTTCAACAAGTATTTGTTGATGAATTTTAACCTACAATTTTACTATATGTTATTTCACTTGGTAAAGATAATTTAATTACACATTCTAAATATGGGAGAAGGGATGGTTAGGTAGGTAGTACTGAGAATTGTTAGGTAAATAAAAGCTAGATAAGGGAAGACTCAAACACTATTTTTTAAACTTTCAACACCTATGGCCTGTTTTGATACACTGAATTTTTGTATATCCTGTTACCAACCCCAAGATTCTGGTGCATTCCCCTCATTTCAGCAGGATCTATATTTTCTTTTCACTCCCTGCCAAGACTGTCAAACAAGCCTATTGTCTGCATATCTGCTCCAGCAAGACATTTATTTTTATTTACTATAATTTATACTACAAAATAATATATATGTTATTTTCAAGTATATAATTATACCTCAGCCTCCCATCTGTAAATTTCTGACATGCACTGAGATTGAAAATTATTAGTGCACAACTTGACAATTGATCAACAAATACTATAGAAAGGTGACCAATATAAGTAGGTAGAATAAAGATATTTTTTAAAAAGTTAAAACAGATAATAGCAATTAAAGAATTCTGTAGGCTACAGGCCAGGATAAAAACATCACTGGATAGAAAGGTCTATTAGTTGGCAAATAATCTTCTAAATTTTCCTGAAAGTAATTTTATTTTAGACAGTAAATCTAGAATGTCACAGAGAATAAAAAGATATCTTTTTCATAGTTATTACCTGTTGAAAATCATTCAAAGTCTTTCTCTCATCCATTTTCTACAACATACTGCAATATTAAAAGATGAATGGCCCCAGGCCCCCTATTAGGGTATAAACATATGAATGTAACACAGACATTCCTAACTACTGTTGCTTACGATTAACAACAACAAAAAATTTTCCCCCTCAAATTTTCCTTTTTTTTTTTTTTCTTCTTAACATGCTAACAATCCATGTATCTTTGACTAAAGGTCTTAGCCCAGGAATAAGAGATGCCTGTTTTCACTCAGTTACAACTTCTAGGAGTTGTATTTAGGATGTCCCAAAGTTTGCTTTATTAAACTGTGTTTTTCTGGAAGCTGCTGAGTAGAGGAGCCATCAGGAGATCTGCATTCGGGGACTGGTAACTGCTTAGGGGAAAGTGTTTTAAGGGGATGGCGGAGAGGAAGCAGTTTCAAAAACAGGTGGACAGAGAATGCCAGATTACAGTAGACCAAAAAATTTATGAGAAGGAAATGGGTGACATAGTGAAGGCAGATTCCTGCTTCTGTGAAAGAGTTCTGTTCTTAGGGGGGATACATGGTAGTATCTGATGAGAAGGGGGCAGGGTAGTAGAAAGATTTTAGAGGATGGCAGGGAGGGGACTCAGCATGTCTGTGGCGTAGGGGGAAGAAGCCCATGGAAAGGGAGACTGAAGGTACAGGCGACAAGGAGAGCGCGTGGGAAACAAATCCTGACAAAGGAAGAGTGAGAAGAGGGTCTAGAGTACAGATTCTCTGAGTCCTACCATAGGCACTGGTTAAATACATGTGCTATAGCCATACCAAGGAATACAATGGTGTCATGAGATGAAAAGATCTTTACAGTACACCTTCAGATAAAGAAAACAGAAAACAGTATAGGATTTAAACTTTGCTCTCGCTTTGTAATATATATGCATAGAAAAAATTTGGAAGTATGTTCACCGACATGTTAATATTGCTCATAGATATCAGAATTATAGACCTTGTTTTCTTTTGTCATTTTGAACAAGTCCATCATTAATTTTTCCTTATAAATTATAAACACAAACACATTATATTTGTAAAACTTGTCTAGCAAAAGAACAAAGGAAACTTTGCTTTAAGACAGCATAACTCAGCCTAGGCTTGGGAGGGGGATACCTTTTCTTCTTTACCAAGTCCATTTTGTCTCACCCTTTAGATAAAATTATAGTGTTATTTTAAGGGGGAAGAAGTGATAGGGTCCTTTTAAGATAGAGGAGAAGGAAACTGAAGGAGTTCTTAACTGATGACATGTCTTTGCTCTATATATTTAGATGTCAGGACATTAGAGGGAAAAGTCTAGAATGAATGTGGAGACTTAAGTAAAGCAGTAAAGGGTTGGAATTGCAGCTGTGAGGCAAGAGAGACATGTTGGGATCGGTAGGGGTCTGGTGAGCAGCACTGAGGTGGGACATCGTCAGCGTGATTATGAGATTTTCTCCCACAGAGTTTAGTAATCTTGAACAGCAAAAAGGGAAGGTTTGATTGCCTTAGGGCTGAGGTTTGAAAAGCAAATGTGGCTGACTCTCAAAGGAATGAGTATATAAATCACAAAGGATAGGAAAGGAAGAGAAGCAAGGAGGATGCTCAGAGACTGGATAGATAGACTGAGGTCATAGCAAGGTCAAATGATGGATTTATGGGGAACTGGGAACAGAAGAGAGGGTGGCAAGCTGTGGACACGATGGGATTTTAGGGTTCAAGATTTCAGAGACGGAGCAACACTCATTGATAGTCATGGGAGTGCATAAATGTCAAATCATGTGAATGTGTTAAAGTGATGGGCAAGTCACAGTTGTAGCCGACACTGAAGTTTTCCTTGGAAGAAAGAAAGAGACAAAATAGACAAAAGAAAAAAAAAGGGCCAAAACTGTTTGGTGAGAGTGAGGAAAGACCCAAGGTAAAGATGAGAAAACGACTAGGATGTGAGGCAGTGTGGCAGCTGAAAGGGTTCCAAGCAGAGGAACAAGATGTGCCAAGCCCCCATAACATCTCCTTGAGGGTGTACGTGAAAGTTTTCTAATACCAGACCTAGGAGTATAGGTTCCTGGAGAAACTAGATTTTCTTCATAAGGCATGACATGATAAATGTGGCGTTTTACTACAATTAATTCAAAGACTTTGTATAGGATGAATTAAGAATAGGCTTGATGGATCGAGTCAGAAAGCAAGGAGAGTAATTTGGGATCCAATATAGTGTTTGAGCTGTGAGTTCTTAAGATCTGATTTAGGACATTGTCAATGACACTCCAACTGCAAAACGTTTAAGGAACATCTATCTTGTACCCTGCCATAGTATTTAACTGAATGCCACTAGAAGCTAATATATACTTCTCAACAGCTACCTCCATAGTCTCTTAACGTCTTGATCATTTTTTCAATGTAAGCTGTTAACAATGGAGTCCCTCTCTTGCATGCCCATTAAGCCTTCTATTTCCAATGACATCTCTTCTTGTGTTTTCTGAAAACTTCCTGGCATATGAAGGATTAAAGCATATATCTGTTTAGGACAGTTTATATATAGAAAATAAGAAAGAAATGGGGAAGCATATGAAATACTCAGTTACCACATCAAGGAATCTGATAGCCATCCTTGACTCCTACCTGCCTACCAGTCCCCGCATTTTATTAAACATCATGACTTGTCAATTCTCTCTTTGAAAGATCCCTCAAATCCAACCAGCTCCTCTCAATTTCAATTATCACTGCTCGGCTTAGAACTTCATTAGTTCTCCTCATTGATCCTGTGGCTTCCAGGCCTGTGTCACTTCACTCTATCCTTCTCATGGCAGAATGTGATCAAAATAATGGATATCAAACTCAAATGACAATGAAGGCAGACAAGACATATAGGATGGCAAAATGGACCCAGGAGAGGTAAAACAACACAGCAAGAGTGTGGTTAAATGGCAACTGGTCTTCGTGTTGGGAATAAAATAGGGAAGAGGGGGGATCGAGCATATATCGCATCTAAAGGGAAGAGGTACTATTCAGCTCTTATGGATGGTGGGCACTCTAGAATGTGGGCCTAGTGTTGGGAGATTGTTTTTCTCTGCTGAGGGAAGCTAGGAATCAAATTTTCTTAAGTAAAATACCAATTTTAAATGTTAGAAAATTATTAAATTGAAATATATATATGTTCTTAGTCAACTATGCTCCCTGAAACTGGCAGTATGAGAGGCACATTCCATGACTGCAACATTGTGCAACATTGTGCAGACCAAAGAAAATATGTCCCCAAGCCAGAGATATGATCTAAGCATCAGTATTTTGTAACTTGCTCACTATTTGACTAAGTTGTATTTTCTTCTGTGTAGCTTTATATGCCCCTTGGTAGCATGTAAAGAAAAAATGCCTGACCCAGAGGAGATCCTCACTTTCTCCTTCATTTTCTTCTCTATATTATTTTGTGCTTGGTTCACAACTTTACTATTACACGCAGCACATTGTATTGTATTGTTTACTTGCTTATCTTCCCTATTCTATTGTGAGCATCAATCCAAAGCATCAAAACTGAGTTATACATTTTCTGTGCCCGAATCATGTAGTACCTATGCATGAAAAGAACTGAATGCATTCTTGCATGAACTAAATTGAAGGGCTTCTTCTGCCTGAAATACTTCTTCTCTTGTTGAATTCCTGTTCAGACACCAAAATTTACCTCAAATGCTATCTGCGATGTTTTCTCCAACTGCTCAGGCATACACGATTGCCCTTTCTTCTGTGATTCCACACAATTTCATTCATAATGTGATTAAGACCACAAAGTTATTTGTATATGTGTCCCTCTTCCTCTAGATTCTTAGCATCTGGAGGACAGGGGATACACTATATTTGCCATCCAATTCCTGGTAAGAGCAAATGTTCAGTAAATGTTTGCTGAGTTAAAATAAACTGAAGGTACTATATATAAAATAGATAACCAACAAGGACCTACTGTATAGCACAGGGAACTATACTAAATATCTTGTAATAACCTATAATGGAAGAGAATGTAAAAAAAGAATATATATATATATATATATATATATATAACTGAATCACTTTGCTGTACACCTGAAACAACATTGTAAATCAACTGTATTTCAATAAAAATTTTTTAAAAACCCTGAAGAATAAATAATTTGTATGAATGAGCTAATAAGGAAAGGTCAGGTGAAGGGGTTAAAGAGGGGTTACTTGATTTTAATATAAGAGGGCTAAAGGTTAAATCACCTAATTAATTCTATATTTATGTATTTGAGTACCTACTATGTGCTCAACATTGTATCAAATTCTATGAACAAAAGAAAATAAAAGACGTCGTTCTATTTCTGAACGAGCTTAAATCTAGTTGGGGAGATGTGCCATATACATGGCAACAGGGTGGGGGGTGGCACGACAGTTCAAATTTATCTTTGGCTCTTCCTCTCCCTAGGCCTTCTCCTCCATCATTTGCTAAGTTTTGTTCATTCTATCTATTGAGTACCTCTTGTTTTCATCCTCTTATTTCTATTCCCACTTCCTCTAGCCTAGCTAATTTCCTCATTTCCTATTGCCCAGGATACTGCAAAATCCCAGTGTCTGGGAATGGTCACTTTATACACCATTTCTTTTGATTTACTGTATTTCAAAAGTATAATTTTTCCCAATTTCTCTCATATCAACAATTTAGATCTTCTTCTGTATTCTATCCCAAATCTTTGAAAACCACCAACCTTTGAACAAAACAATCTTTTCACTCTCTACTGAACCATGAGGATTTTTTAAAAAGGCTGATTCCTAGAGTTTTTTTTTTTTTTTTCTTTTTCTGGCAGTGTACACTTGTTCTTTCTTTTTACTACTCCTTGGCAGTACCCTAGGTGCTTATTTGTTACAACCTACAACTAAAAACTTATGTCCCTTAAAAGTAACTTTCCTTTGAAGTGGTAACTTGGGAATAACTAACTGTGGCTCTGATTTAACAAGCCTTCAACCCATACCCCTATCTCTATCAATCTTGACTAGGCCAAGAGGGATGGAGATGGGCACTTGCTATAACCTATTAGGCACCACTCTCTTGGAACGGATTAAGAAACCGAGCTCCAGAGTCATTCCTGCTGTGTTCAGATCCTAGCTCTACCACTTCTTGGCTTGTGATCCTCAACAGTTCTTTTAAGTTCTCTGAAGTATAGCTTCCTCATCTGAAAAAAAGGAATAATAACAGCTTTTGTGTTGGTTATAAACTAGCAGTACTCAAAATGTCTTCAAGATCAAAAGTGTTTTCATAATAACAAGATATTATTTGTCTTTCTTACCATGTTTACCTTTGCACTGATGGTGCAAAAGCAATGGTGGGTAAAACTGTTGGTGCCTTAGAATAAAACAAGGCAGTGGTACCAAAGTGGACTGGTAATCATTGGATTCTTTACTAAACATATATTCACAACAAAAACAAAGAAATGTCAGTTTTACTTAAGAATTATCTTTGATGAAGCAGTGAAGATTATTAATTTTATAAAATCATTACTTTTGAGTCCATAACATTATAGTATTCTGTTTGATGAAATGAGAGGTATGCCTAAAGTACTTTTGTATATTGCATATGGTTTTCTCAAGGAAAAAAAAGTGCAATCATTTGAGTTGCGAGCTAAACTAACCACATTTTCATTGATTGTCATTTTTACTTGAGAAAAAATGACTGAAATACAAACTTCAATTATTCAGTCTTGGGTATTTGGCAAAAACTTTCCGGAAAATTGATGAAGTGAGTTTGTTTTTTCAAGGAAACAGCTGATAGTATTTGTCAGTTGTAAAGTTTGAGTTTTCAAGTATCCACCACCATGAGCATGACAGCTTCCCAAGACACAGAAGATTTTTCTGATGGGATGGGTCATAATACTGACAAATAGGATTTTTTGGTACTGTATAATGAAATAAGTCAACATTTGAGTGAGCTCTATAATTCAGTGAACCATTATTTTCCATTTAACTAATACATGATTTTACAAGCCCACACACACATGAGTAAAAGGTCCATTTAAAGCTTAAGATAGATAATTTTTTTATAACATAGTACAAAAAGTTCATTGATATGGTTTCAGATTCCACCTTGAAACTAATCTTTAAAAAACTACGATTTGTAAAGTTTTGATGTAGTATCAAAGAAGAACACCCACAGTTACCTGAAAAGATTATAGAAACATTTCACCTTTCTGCATTCATATCGGTGAAGTAACCACATTTTCCTCATTAACTTTGACTAAAACAACTTGCACAACAGATTAAATATAGATGAAGATAAGAGAATTCAGATTTATTATATTAAGCCAGAGTTAAGAGATTTGAAAAATATAAAATAATGCCAGTCTTCTTGCTAATCTTTTTTTGCTTTGAAAAATATTGTTATTTTTAATAAAAAGTTACTTATGTTAGCATGTAATGAATTTATTATTGTTACTTATAAATTAATGAATAAATACTTTTAAGTGCTCAGTTTTAATCTTTAATACAACATATACTGACAGATAAAACACATATAAACAATATAGGAGTTCTCAATAATTTTGAGTGAAAAGGGGTCCTGAGGCCAAAATGTTTAAGAAATGCAGTCATAAATAGTCTATGAGATAATTCTTACAAAGCACTTAACGTGGAGTAATCCAAAAATGGGCAGAAGACCTAGATAGACATTTCTCCAAAGAAGATATACAGATTGCCAACAAACACATGAAAGGATGCTCAACATCACTAATCATTACACAAATGCAAATCAAAATTGCAATGAGGTATCACCTCACACCAGTCAGAATGGCCATCATCCAAAAATCTACAAACATTAAATGCTGGAGAGGGTGTGGAGAAAAGGGAGCCCTCTTGCACTGCTGGTGGGAATGTAAATTGACACAGCCACTATGGAGAACAGTATGGAGGTTCCTTAAAAAACTAAAAATAGAACTACCATACGACCCAGCAATCCCACTACTGGGCATATACCCTAAGAAAACCATAATTCAAAAAGTGTCATGTACCACAATGTTCACTGCAGCACTATTTACAATAACCAGGACATGGAATCAACCCAAGTATCCATTGACAGATGAATGGATAAAGAAGATGTGGCACATATATACAATGGAATATTACTCAGCCATAAAAAGAAACGAAATTGAGTTATTTATAGTGAGGTGGATGCACCTAGACTCTGTCATACAGAGTGAAGTAAGTCAGAAAGAGAAAAACAAATACCATATGCTAACACATATATACGGAGTCTATCAGAGCTTTTTGAGAATCAAGACCATGTTTAATTAACTCTTCTTTCATGATCCTGTCTCACAGTGTGCTAAACACGTCTCTTCTTAGCTTTTGGATACTGTTTAACCTTTGCTCAGCCCACAAAAGCCCTTCATATTCTGTCCCATCCCATCTCCCTCCATTCCTCCTCTCCACTCCTACTTATAGTCTCTTGAATACAATCATGACATTTCCATTTCCATGCCAACTCCCCCCGCTCCCATTTATCTAAACTCAGCTCAAGCATCATCTGTCCTGCGAATCTTATGTGACTCACTAGTTGGGCTTAAATAGGCTTTCTTTTGTGCTCCCAGTGTACACTGATCTTGCTTCTGCTGCCACCAGTTATCAGATTACATTATAAAAGTTGTATTCATAGGGAAGAAGCCATGTTAATTTTACTTTTGGGCACATCAAAAATCTGTAATAAGTATCTGTTGAATAAATGAATGAATGAGAACTTTACTTTTCTTGATTATTACTATGTTAAGCACTTTATGGGCTTTATCTTAGTTATTCCTTAAAATAGTATATTTAAATATCTGTTTCTTTCTATTTATTTTTGCTTCTACCAGTTACCAAAAACTAAGCAGTTTACTTTTGAAGAAGAAAAAAAAAAGAAACTCGTTCAGTCTCCTGCTGTATCAAGAGGTACAATAGAATAATAGTTTGCCCAATAGAAGCCTGAAGGAACTAATTCACCTCTATGGTTTCCCCTTAATTCCCTAATCACAGGCAGAATCCAATCAGACTTTAAAAGAAAATGAGGCTTGAAATCTACTTTATATTCCTCTTAGAGTCTTCTCTCATCTACTGGAGTGAAATTCTGCCTATATCATTTTTCTTTAAAGAGAACATATTTGACAAAGGATTTAAGAATACAATATAAAGCATTTAATTCTCAGCATCAACTCTAGACTACTTCTACATCTGAAGGTAAAGTAAATAAACTAAATTGGAGTGCAACAGAGAGGTATATATTTCTTTTAGAAGGTACTTAAGTAGAATATAAAAAATCTCTTTGGTTCTGTACTTAGCCTTTTAGAAGTAGAAGCAGAAATATGGGGTATTTACTTTCTTCTATTTTTCAATGGAAATAAATTTTATTTTTATGATTCAGGTAACAAAAAGATATTTTCTGTTTACTTCTGTGATTCCCTAAAATATCTTTCAGACACTGAAGTCCAAGGGTAAGTAGAGCTGACAAAAAAGCGTTGGTCTATCATTGTACTTTAGGCAGGTTAATAATTCTCCTTGAGGCATAAACATGAATTGCCACATTCTGCCACTTTCAATCTTTTGGGAATACACTTCAAAAGCACAATGTGTTTATAAAGTCCTCTAATATCTGCCACATCACAATAAATGATGAACCAGCTTCCAGAATATTGGCTCGAACCTCAAGCAAATTATGCAATAATGCTTCCTTGAAAGTTTTTGTGCATGCAGCTCCTTCTCTCCCAGAAGATACATCCACCAGATGGCAAAAGTGACAACCTCAGAAAAAACGAAAGCTAGTTTGAAAACAGAAGCTTCTTTAGAAGGTCAGGGCACAAATCTCTGGTAGCAAAGCATGGCACAGCATTTTAGAGACAAAACCTTATTACCCAAATATAGCCATTTCACAGCACTTAATGTTGGGTGGGTAGTATGTCTGTGTAAGGGTCTATTGCTCTCTCATCCTAGGATAAGGCCAAAGATTTTAACTACATGGCAAAGTAGGGGCCGATAAGACTATGAAGATGAGGGTTTTAGGATGCTACCAACAAATTCACATAAGTATATATGAATTCATATACGTGTACATAAATTTCACTTATACATCCTATAAACACATAAATATGCTCATATATGCATAAATATGTATTATATATCTACACATGCAAACACATAGACACAAACCACAATGAAATACAATTTCATGAATTTATATTTATACATATCCCATTGAAAGGCCACTTCAAGACATCTTAGAAGTCTTCCCCTAAAAGCACTAGCAGAATTTCTTGCACAGGTGAAAGAATTCCCATAACCACTTCTCATGGCAGGCCTGAAGAGTGAACAGTTCCCATTTTTTAAGCCAGATTGTACAGGACAGCATTTGGATGAAGAAGAGATTCCCAATCGCAGGCTAGAACAGTCATTCATTCTTCCATTTGTTCAATCACTTATTCATTTAAAAATACTGAACTTGTACTATAAATCAGGATTGTATTTGTTTAGCTGATAGCCATATCTAGATTAAATCAGGAGATATTAAAAAAGTTAAGCAGAAAAAAGTCTTTTTTTAAAACAAATGTGCCCCATTTTTACCTAGCTCTTAAAAGCACATATATCAAGTTTATAAAATAGAGCAAACCTCTAAGCATTTTACTTCTTAAGATGCTCAGGAACAGTGCACGAATCTTTCTGTATTTTGCTTAAAACATCTTATTAGGTTACCTATTAACAAGGCCTTACTTAGAACCTAAAGGACCATTTCTTGAAAAGTGTGGGTGTGTTTATGAATAAATCCAAGTGCAATGAAAGAAAAGAGAATGAATCTGGTATCAAATGCATCCTACTGACTTTGTACTGGAACATTTGTTTCCTTTTGTGAGTAGTATAGAGGCAGCAAAATTTCTACTAACTGCTATGTTTTTTTTTTTTTTTGGCTGGGAGGAGAGGAGTAGGAAGGCAACTGGCTTGATGCCTGAACTTGCTTTTGTCCTTAGATAATTTCAATTCATCTAAAGACAAAAGCAAGAATTGTCCAGGCTTTGGGTAAGGTGCATTCGTTTTTACTCCTTGAAAAAGTAACTAATTCTCAAATGTGCCTAACGTCTACAGGCTTATTTAATATTCTGTCTTCTGTTTGTAAACTATGAAACCTTACCCACTGGCCAGGAATTTCACTATGTTAAAGATTTCACACGTCAGTATGCAACTTGAAAATGGGTAAACAGTATCCCCAGATGATGAAATAGAGTGAGCACTTCAATCACTCAAGAAAGCTGCTAATTTTGGATACCCCATTCATTTCTCTTAACCCTAAGGAAAAGACAGAAATTATTTGATTATGTGACTGGTGATATACAGATAATAATTTAACATCTATTCTTTTAAAACTGTTCCTCATTGTGGCTCTGAGAAAGGTTTGTATCAGTATCTCTACATCAAAGATAAGGAAAAAAAAAAAAAAGGCCCAGTTAAATTAAGTGGTGGTCTAGACAGATTCACATGACAGGTCTTCAATAGAAGAGGGTAAGGATGCTGTATGATAGACACTGAGCCTTAAACTGCTTGGGCTGCAAAGATAAAATATGCTTCTTTCATTAAAAATTAATCTAAGAATTTAGACTGAGTGGCTTGCAGTAGCTCAGCAGTTTGTACCCACTCAGCAAATTTTTATTGTGCCCAGTCATCAAAATAGAACTAAAAGCATAAGAAGGAAGCTAAGATAGTCATTTATGGAGGTGCCAATGTAAAATTTCTGAGCTGTGTTTAAAAGCATGGTAAATATATAACCTTATATTAGTATGTAGTGCCTAGTCTTCCAAATAACTACACTCCCACGTTTGGTCACTGTGTGTTGGTGCAGGTGGTTGGCTGGGAAATGTGTATCTGTAAATGCACAGCAAAACAATGAATTCCAAGTCACAAACATTCCTCTAGTTTCTTATGTCTTTCTTCTACTCCATCCAAACTCTTGTTAATTAATTCATTCGTTTATCCATTTATTCACTCATTTATTTATTTATTGAACACCTACTCTATGCTTGGTAATGAGTGACATGCTGGATGTACAGGGTGAACTAAAAAGGCACAGTCCTAACTTCATGGATCCCTCATTAACCGAAGAAGTTTTATGAATGAACAGGATTCACAGCTATAATTGTAAGCAAGTTACTTAATCTCTCTGAGTCTCAGTTTCCTCCTCTGTAAAATGGGGTTAATAATATCTTCCTTGCTGGGCTTTTGTGTTCCTGTGTTGTTCACAGCTGCATATCCCTGATTACTTGGCATATAGTGGGAACTATACGTTCATGACAGAGTCAAGGAATGCATCAAACAGTGAACATATAGATCAGTTAAACAGCGGGTGTACGTTAAATGGTAGCTAATATTTATGAATAATATTGTTTCTCCTTCCTCTTTGTAGCCACTGTTGTAGAAGATAACAGCAGTAACTGTGACAATTTATATTTGTCTAGCTGCTCACTTTTTGCCCCTTGCTTAATTTTAAAGATAATTTGTACAAATTTCCATGTTATATCTTTAAATAATGTTGTGACATAGTCAGCTCAGGGCTTGTTAGCCCCATTTTCCCACTGAAGACGTAGACACTCAGAGAGATTGACTTATCCAAAATAAAACAACCAATCAGTGGTAAATATAATTGTTGAATCCAAAGAATTGGATTGAATTGAATCCAGAGAATCCAGATTTTCTCACTGGGAATTCAGGGCACGCAGAACATCTCAGGAGAGGATATTGCAATATCCCATAAAGCTGGAGACTCATAAATCAAGTGATGACCAGGGATGCCTCTCCTCACTGCAATTTTTTGTTCTTAATTTTGTCCCTGGGGTCACGTGGCCTATGAGCTCACAACTCTAAATCCACTGCATACGAGAGGCTTAACTTTGAACTTTCATCATACTAGGGCAAATAAGAAAAGGTGTCAATGCCGTATTTTGGGAGATGTTAACTCATTTTAAACATGTATTAAGGGCTTAAAAAGCATCTATGAACATAAATAAACTATTGTTCTTTTCACCAAAGCAGTTCTTAGATGTACTGCTTAAAATGAGGCGGCATTAACCCTAAATTTAATTAAGCATATCTCATAATCTTGTGGGAGAGACAGAGACCAAACACCCAGCACCATGTGCACACTCACATGTTAATTAGTAAGAAGGGGAAAACTATTTATTTATTTTACCTAAGGAGAGAGAAAGAATTATGGTTCTAAAGTGTAGGCACTTTTTAAAAGCTATATCATCTAAGACTGGTCTAGAGAGATGACATAAAATATAATCTCCATGTTCTCTGATAAAACGAATCTGCCTGTGAGTTGTTATTTCTACCTGACAATGGAAAAGAGCAGCCTAGGGAAAGTCCTCAATGGTGTTATCTCCAAGAAGGTTCCCCTTAACTCCCAGGTTATAAGATCACCTCCACTGTGAGTCTACAGAACCTCATTCTTCAAGTTCTATCATATAAATTAAGGGAAGAAATTATTTGTTGAATGTGTTTACCTCATTATGCTCTCTAGTAGGGTGGGAAATAATTTATATTCATCTATAGATTTTTATTGTGGAACAAAGGTTTCTGCTCATGGTAGGTGCTTAACAAATATTTAGTGACAGATCTCTCTGCTGTCATCTTATCCCTAGCTTTACCATAAACCTGATAGTAGCAGCCCCAAGCAAAATGTACTGAAGACATTTAAGTCTTTCATGACCAAGGAACTCTGATTATCCAGCCTACCATGGACATCCTATTTTGAAAGATTTAACGTGCCAAACAAACTTAATTGATTGTGTCTAGAGATGGTACATGAATACTGCCAGCATGTTTTTGTTGTTCCTCCTAGGAAATCTTATTTACTGAGAAATAATTTTTTTCACTTTAATTAATGAAATATGTACATAATTGCCAGTCGCAGCTCCTGGTTAGCCTAAGATAACCAGTGTGACGACAATGGGTTGGCAGAACTAGAGGCAAAAGCAAACGCAATTGATGTTTCAGTTAGTTGTTGTGTGTGGTCTTATCTCCAATACAATTTCAATTTCTGTTAGGCTTTTAGAAATACGTATATTTCTAAATACACACCTACACACACACATATATATACACACATACATAGGCATACATACACATATACATGTACTTGCAGTGTATATGTGTGTGTATATATATATTATTATGTATGCTTGAGGACAGTACCCTAAAAGAATAATATACCATAAGCAAGTAGAATTTATTCAAAGAATATAAAGTTATGTCAATATTAATATATTTCATCATATCAACTACAAGACTATCTTGGAAGATCATATAAACACATTTAATAAAATTCAGCAGCCATTCCTAATCTAAAAAACCCCACATTTCATAAACATTGTACATAATACCTTTCTGAGTCTAGAACTAACACAGACCGTAACTCCATCATTACAATTATTTACAATTATTCAAAATATTCTAGCAAACACAATAAGGCAAAACAAATAGGCGGTACAGTTATCATTGAGGAAACAATATAATCTGCGGATAATATACCTTTGAGTCTGGAAACAGAAGCAACTGAACTAAAAAAAAAAAAAGGAGCCGATGACAGAGCTGAGTAAATTCACCAGTTACAAAATATATTTTAAAAGCTTTCCTGTATACTAATTGTAACCACTTATAAAGCACCATCCACAACATGAGCCTAAAGATATGCAGAATTTACATGAAAATAAAAAGCTATAAAATTTACTAAGACACTAGTACATACGATCATTCAATAAATATTTATTGACTACCTGTCATGCGCAAGGCATTATACTAAATTCTGGGAATATAATGATAAAATAGAGCTGGTCCCTCCACGCATATCTTTCAGTGGTAGAAATCAGGGGCAGATATTAGGCAACTAATTATATTGTAAATTATTTGATTTATGGTGGCTCTAGGTGCTACAAAGGAGAAGAGAGCATATGGGAAAATATAGCAAGAAGACCTGCCCAGCTCTGGGTAGTTAAGGAAGGTTTCTTTGAGTAAATGGTATTTGAATTAGCAGAAATCAACTAAATTAATTGAGTGCAAGGGAGAGCATTCTGAGGAGAGAAAACAGTGTGTGTGAGGTCTTTGAGGTAGAACGAAGCATAGCATAATGGATGAAACAAAAGAATAGCCTAGTGTCTTAAGCACAGGGAGAGGAGTACACTTTGGCACTGGCTAAGATTGGAGAAGTACATAAGTGCCAGATCATGCTGGGCCTTATAAGCCATGTTAAGAATTCTGAACTCTATTCTACATGCCAGGCAATATTCTATTTTGCATGTGTTAAACCATTTAATTCTTATATCACTCTATGAGATAGGAACTATTAATATCTCTACCTTACATATGAGAAAAGTGAAACACAGAAAGATTAAGTAACTCAAGGGATTGCAGTGACCCTGGCTACAATGTGGAGGAGAGGTAGATAGGACAGAAAAAGAAAGTAGCAAGATTGATTGAGAGTCTACTATGCCAATGCCTAATGGAAAATGAGGTAGCTTAAACTAGTTTGCTGACAGTGAAGACACAGGAAGTGAATATATTAGAGAGATGCTAGAAGGTAAAAAGATAGGATTAGGTTATTGTTTGGAAATGGCAATGAAGCAAAGAGAAATTCCAATTGTTAGGTCTCTGGCTTATAAGACTAGATGCCCTGTGCTTTAAGATAGAGAATTCTGAGAGAGGTGAGTTTGGAGAATCAGATGATTAGATTAATTTTGACATGTTGAATTTGAGTGCCTGTATGACATGGTATTGGAAGTGCAGAGTAGTCAATTAGGTATCCAGGTCTGGAGCACAAAGGAAATGTTTGGTTTGAACGTATATATTTGCAAATTAATTACAGATAGGTGGGCTTGAAGCCATCAGAATGTGTGAGGTCATCCAAGGAGAGAGTGGAGAATAAAAAGACTCAGGACTGAGGCTGGAGCCTCCCAGTCATTAGAAGTTGGGTGGAAGACAAACTGGTAAGGTTGACTAAGAAGACTGACCAGAGAGAGACATGTATATCAAGAGCTGTTACTATCAAGAAAGACAAAAGACATTATCTCAAGATAAGGGAGTGATCAACAGTATTAAACACCGCTGAGAGGTCAGAAAGAGACAAAAAACGCCTAAGAGAGGCATAATATTTTTAAAATATTAAACTGATATATTTTTAAAAATTTACTTTATTCAAGTATAGTTGATTTACAATGTTGTATTAATTTCTGCTATATAGCAAATTGATTCAGTTATACCTATATATAATTCTTTTTCATATTCTTTTCCATTATGGTTTATCACAGGATATTGAAAATAGTTCCCTGTGCTATATATCAACAGATGTAATTTTTTTTTTTTTTTTTTGCTGTACACAGGCCTCTCACTGTTGTGGCCTCTCCCGTTGCAGAGCACAGGCTCGGGACGCGCAGGCTCAGCGGCCATGGCTCACGGGCCCAGCCGCTCCGCGGCATGTGGGATCTTCCCAGACCAGGGCACAAACCCGTGTCCCCGGCATCGGCAGGCGGACTCTCAACCACTGCGCCACCAGGAAAGCCCAACAGATGTGTTTTTAATTTTTCTTAAAGAATGCTGCCCTGGGGCTTGTTATCCATTGAAACAATAGTCCAGGGGAAGGAAAGGCCTTGAACAAGAAGTCCTTAAAGGAAGGAAGAACTTAGGATTCAATAGAAGGGAAGATCCTACCAAACAGGAAAAGGAAGTACAAAGAGTCCTCCAAAAGGGAGAAGGCAAGGGCAAAGGATCAAAAGTGTACTACCCTGATCCTTCCTCTAGGTCAAAATCCCACATGCTGGAGGTAGGAGTGAGTGGAGGCATGTTGGAAACGACTGTGTAGATTTGGGGGCAAACTTCCAGAAAAGTGGGGATTGTGTCTCACTAGCCTTTTGGTACTCTGAGGAGAAGTGCTCCTTGGAGTCTGTAATACAGTAAAAGTGGAAGTGGTTGTTTAGAAGCAGAGGGAGAATAAAGCTGAGACAGTATTTGTCATACTATATATCCAACCTCCCACTCACAGTTTCCTAGTTCTCCATGGCTTTTATATGATATGGAGGATAACCAGAAGTTCCCACGTGCTTCTTGTAGAATTTCAAAGGAAAGCAACCAATGGACCTTCCCATAGTACTGTCATGCTGAAGAATAAGGTGACCCCTAAGCAGGCATTTCTAGATAAACAACCTATGTCAAGCTCATTTAGAAGATGTGGTTATGATGCTGAGGATCTCTAGAGCCAGCAAGATCTGAGATGGGGGCAAATACACCAAGGGGATAACTGGGCTCTCACAATGTCTAAAGCATAGACCACAAGTTCTCCGGCTGTAGGCTGCAGGCAGATGCCAGCAAGATGCCCAATGGCCAGGAATGATGGAAAGAGGCACATCATTCAGCAAGGACTCAGAGGACAGCCTGAGGAACCTCATGCAAACCAGCTACAAGTTCCTATCACCATGAGAGCATGTAAGATTTCTTCTATACCAAGTTTACCTATAAAAAACTGCTTTAAATTAAAAAACAAAACAAAACTGAGATACCTTTAATGGACAGATCAAGATTTTCTTTTTTAAATAAAGAGGATGGAATCATCTGTTGAAATAAAGAATACTGTGTTTTAACTTTTCCATCTCTGAGTATCTGCAAATCCATTTGACGAACTGATGTGGAGGTCACTAGAGACATTAGTAAGAGTTGTAGTGGGACTCGGTGGTCATAGAAACAGTAGTAGGATAATTTGAGGAATGAGAAGAAGATGAGGAAATAGAGGAGCAAGAGAAATGTGCCTGTGAAGAGCTGGTACAGTTAGGATGCTTACCTGGGGTATGGAAGAAAGGATTCCATTTATGTTGGTAAATAATTGAAGAAATTTAAATGTTAATGGGAGAGATCAAAAGAGAGAGATTGAAAATTTAAGAAAAAGAAGAAAGTTGATGGAGAATGTAGAGTAGGAAAAAATTACAGGGGCATGTCAAACCTGAAGGAAAGGATGATCTTTTTAAACAAAATACCAAAGAAAGAAAATTCTACAAGAAATACTAACAGAGTTGACCATTTGCATGCATCAGAAATCATCTGATAAAAATTTAAAAGACAAAATATAGATGGCTTTAATATATAATAAGATTTAAAGACCCAATAAGGTAATGTGTAAGCATATGAATTAGAAAATGGACAAGGGGCATATACTGATAATTCAGGAAAGAAAAAAGTGCAATTCAATCAGTAGGCTTATAAAACTACGTCCAACCTCACTAGTAATAAAATGCAAATTAAAACAGTAAGAAACAATCTTGCCTATCCAACTGGTATAGATAAAAATTAGACCATCTGTCATTTCCTTTGTAATACTTGAAATATTTTAATAACTATTTTATAAACTGGTCTGCTCATTTACTTTAATCTCTTACTTGCCCACTAAACTGGACATTTTGAGAAGGTAATAAAATGCCTGTCGAGATAACTTTTGTATTCTCAATTCCTTGTGCAATGTCTGGCCCATGATAGGTCCTCAATAGACACGTACTGAATGAATAAATGCATGCATGAATGAACGTTGGTGAGGGAGCGAGGCCCTTGCATATTATGTTGAAGGAGCATGAAGTGGTACAACCCACTTGGGGAGAAGCTTGAAAATATCTATGAAAGGTCAGTGTTATATTTTTCAAGCTAGCAAATACATTTTTAGGAATTTATTCAAAATAAATAATATTTGTATAATGTAGGATAAGGATGTTCATCAAAGGTTATCTAAACTCTGATTATAATTTATAAATAATTTAAATGTCCATTAATAAATATCCAATTAAATAAATTATGGTACATAAGTTTAATTATATACTAACTAAACAACCATTAGAATTAAGATTTTAGAATTATTTTTATGGCACAGAAAAATGCTCAATTATATTGTTAAATGAGAAAATTACATTTTAAAACAATACGTATGATACCACCTCAGTTTTGTCTAAAAAAACAACTTGGGATGTATAAACACAAAAAATACACAGAATTTATTTTCTTTGAGCTTTTTTTCTGTCTTCCAAAATTTCTACATAGGACATGAAAAATATTTTAAACATAGCTTAAGAATTTCTTCCAGGACTCTTTAGAACTTAGAAAAATCTAAATTTCTTCCCACATGTTTGGAAGAGAGAAAACTGATGACCTATTTTTATAAATTTCAAATCATTCCTAATTACTCTAATTTTAACTCCAACCTTTAAAAACATTTGCACGCACAGAGTTTTCTTATTTTTAGAGCACTATATTTTTTTATCTGTCCTTTAAAAAAATTCTGTTTTTAGAATCATCTTAAATACTTAAGTCTAACAACATATTTAAGCCAAACTTAGATTAGAATCTTCATCCGAAGGATTTAAGGCAGATGTGAAAATTTAATGACCTCATTAATTATAGAATTTAACTGCAATCTCTAAATAGAATTGTGTATATTTTCTGACTCCTGTGGCCTTTATTAGCTAATAGAGTAATTCTGGTTTTTTAGTAACTCATTTGTGCTATTTGCATTAGAATAAAGCCTCTTTCTTTACAAAGTTTCCCTGTTCAGAAGATAAACCACTTTTATTTCTGTTTCCTGTTCTTTTCTAGAACAAATGCCCTAATTTACATGCACAGGTGTTTCTGATGCATATTTCTAGCTCGGCATTGATAGTGCTGCTTTCAGGGGCAACAGCATTCTTAGGCAGGGCTAGGATATTTTGTTTAGAAAATGTCACTTCCCCAATAAATGTATGACAGGTTGCATTTGTCTACTGCTCCTTTAATTCTGACATTGTTTCCTCCATAAAGCTCACAACTCTTCTCACTTTGTCTGATTCATGAGAGCAGTGGGATTAGTTCAAATCATCATCTCATTCTTGGCCTAGATCTGACTGTGGTGATAAGATGAGAAAGAAGCTCTGGAAGGCTATGGAACAAAGTAAAAACGTGCATATTGTGGATCGGATAATAATAGGGCACATAGCCTGCAGTTTAATCACTGAAGGTACTGGAATTGTCTAGTCTGAACACCTCGCGTTATACCAGCACAAGTAGAGGAAACAGTAAATATTTGTTTAGCTCATGGATGATTAAAAGTAGGTGGGGGCTTCCCTGGTGGCGCAGTGGTTGAGAGTCCGCCTGCCGATGCAGGGGACACGGGTTTGTGCCCCGGTTCGGGAAGATCCCACATGCCGCAGAGCCTGGGCCCGTGAGCCATGGCCGCTGAGCCTGCGCGTCCGGAGCCTGTGCTCCGCAACGGGAGAGGCCACAACAGTGAGAGGCCCGCGTACCGCAAAAAAAAAAAAAAAAAAAAAGTAGGTGGATAGCAGTAAATGTGTCTTGGGGAGTGAGAAATTACAGTATGTAATGGAAAAAGGATGGGGTGGAAGTTCCTGAAGATTCTCATAATTTTCCCTGGGTCTCAACAGGGCTACACCAGGCCCATGTTAGAATAGTTCAGTGTTAAGAATTTTACACACGTGATTTCATTTGCTTTTCAGAATAACTCTATGAAGCAGTATGATTCTCCTTATTCTAGAGATGGTGAAACTGAGGCAGAGAATGAGTGGATGGCTGCACCAGAATTTGAACCTAGACTGCCCGATTCCCAGGAGTATCTCAAATCACTACACAGATAGCTTGCTGAAGAACCCAAGTGATGAAGCCAGTTGTTTAAGTCGAGGGTTAAACTCAGCAGGTACCCAATTCTGATACAGATTCCAATATTCCTTAGTGATCATAAGGTTCCCACTCACATTTAGCTCTGAACCATCAGCCTTTCCAATTCTGCTTCTGCTAAAGCTCTATGTGATCTTTTGGTCCTCTAAATAATTGTTTTATTTACTACTGCTTGAGTATACCAGAACTGACCAGTCTTGATGATATTATTCCTCATTTCAGGGCCTGGAATGCCTTCCTTTGTTCTCTCTGACTACTTATCCTATTTATACAAGAGAGCAAAATCCCATAACCACTGCAAAGCCTTCTTATAATTCCCTAATCCTGTGGAACAATTCCCTTTTCTGAACACCTAGAATTCTCTACCTGCTACTTATTTTGCAATTGACATACATCATCTTGTATGATCTTGAAGAAAATATAAAATACATACATATATATGATAAAATTTAGAAAAACACTACAAATAGTACAGAGAATTAATATAAAATACGATTTTACATATTCCCTCCTTTTGAATTAGATCCTGGGCACCTGGAAAGCAGGGGCTCAATTACCTTTGTCCTCTCCTCCCAACAACTCAGGAGAGTCGCCTGCACGTAGTATGTGTCCAGTGTCCTCACTGTTGACACTGATGTAATTATAAATAACAGTCATAAAAGCCACAAAGCAGTAGGCATTGCCCACAGGGCATTCATATGTACTATGTACCACACTTAGCATTTTATGTGCATTATCTCATTTACTCTTCCCAACGATCCTATGAGCTAGTAACAGACGAGGAAACTAAGATCCAGAAAGGATAATTAACTTGCCCAAGCATCTTAGAGTGCTTACTCTTCTCACTGTTTTGTTTCAGAAAATATAGCTTGTTTTTTCATAAAAGTGCCATAATGTTAACAATAGGTTTTTATCATCAATTTTAAATGAATTAATGAACAGTTTTAAAATTTGTTAGTTTCATAGTAAGTGTCAGTAGATATAAGTCATATAAGCAAAAGCTCTGTAGTGTCCTCAATAATTTTAAGAGTATAAAGTAGTCCAGTAACCCAAACCTTTGAGAAGCATGACTTGCCTGAGAAAAGCTGACCTCCTAATTCCTCTCTCATCTCATTTCTTACCATTTCCCACCTTGCTCAGTCTCTCTATTATTAGAACATGACAGCCTCATTTGTCTCTCATTTTGTACTTGCTGTTGCCTCTTATTATTTGCAGGACTTGCTCCTTCACCTTCAAGTCCAAGTTCAAATGCCATCTTTTCAGTGCAATCTGACCACATCACTTAAAATTTCAACTCCTGACACTCCCTACTGCCTTTCCCTACTTATTTTTTTTCCTTAACCCTTGTATTAGTTTGCTAGGGCTGCCGTAACAAAGCACCACAAATTGGGTGGCTTAGGAGAAACTGATTATCTCACAGTTCTGGAGGCTAGATTTCAAAACAGCTCATTACCATTTAAGGGCTTACTTATAACGAAAACAATTCTTCCTGCTAGAGATGTGGATAATATAACATATGCCTAGATACATCTAATTGTTCATTGCTTCCCCCTTCTATCAGATTCCTTCTTAATTTTGTCAGCCTGCATTGGAATTGCCTCTAATATATTCAAAATTTCCCCCTTTGTTGTACCAAGAGGTCTTCGGCTAATTGGATCAATAAGGCATTTAGGGGGCAATACCTACTTGATTGATATGAAGTTTGAGATCAAGGTGTTGGCAAGGTTGATTCCTTCTGAGGACTGTGAGGAAAAATCTGTTCCATGCTTTTCTTCTAGCTTCTGGTGGTTTGCCGGAAACCTTTGACGTTCCTTGGCTTGTAGGAATGTCCATCCTGTCTTCATCTTCACATGGTGTCCTTCCTGTGTATGTATGTGTGTGTGTGTGTGTTTCTAAATTTCCATTTTTGCCAAGGATGCCAGTCATATTGGATTAGGGCCCACTCTAATGACCTCATCTTAATATGAACATCTACAAAGATCCTGTTTTCAAATTAGGTCACATTTACAGGCACTGAGGGTTAGGACTTCATCGTCTTTTTGGGGGGAACAATTCAAGCCATCATAACCCTGACACCTTCTAACATACTGTAAAACTTTTGTTTGCTTGTTTATTGAAAGTATTCTCCCTTAAGAATGTTTATTTCTTGGCGTATTAGTTTGCTAGTTCACTGTTATATGTCCAGGGCATAAAACTGGACCAGCATACAGTAGGTGCTTTAATAAATATGTGTGGAATGAATGAACTGTAGCCATTTGGTGGAGCAGGGAGCTGGAAAGGTAGGAGGAGGATGTAAGATGACGTTAGACCAGTAGTTGAGACCCAGATCAAGATGGCCTTGTGTTCTTGATACACTTACGAATCTGTGTAGTTAGTTATATCCCATGTCTGCTTATAAAAAATTGGCCTGCTTTGCTGTGCTAAATGCTATCAATATATACTTTAAGGGATTATTTTGCTTAATAATTAAATTGCATTTTAGTGATTAAACACTTTTACATTATTGATTTCTCATGCAGTTCTATATTTTACCAATAGTCTATACATTTACTATCACTTACAAATTTCAAAACAGCCCTTCATCATTTAGGGCCTTAGTTATAACAAGAATAATTCTTCCTGATAGAGATGTGGATAATACATATATGACCAGATACATCTTACTGTTCTTTTTTTCCCCTCTATCAGATTCTTTCTCAATTTTGTCAGCCTGCATTGGATATATATATAAATATATAAATATATATATATATATATATTCAAAACTCTCCCACCCCTCTGTTGCACCATGAGTAAGAAATTTTAATCTTTGGTTAATTGGATCAATAAGGCATTTAGGGGGCCGTACCCACTTGATTGATATAATCAACTGAGGCTGTGCACCTGGTAAACCAGGAAAAATAAGGGGAAACAACACAAGCAGCAGCAGTTTACGTTGAACAAATGTGTGAGTTTTAAAAATACTTCTTCTCACTTCAGAGTTCACCCTACAATTTATAAAATAATTCACCTTTTTTGGGCATTTTCTGCTAGGGACTTCTAAACTGTCAATTAGCATTCTTAAAAGCAGTCTCTTTATTTTAGCTTAATGACCCTGAACACAAGCAAAGTCATTCAATCTCTGGCAGATGAAAATGAAGTGAAACAGTACACCAGCTGGGTCGAGGAAAAAGTGTTTCAGGGACCTGCACAGGTTTTCTTTTACAGGTTTCTTTTTTTCCAGAATGACTGAAGAGAAAATACTTAGATGTAATATAACATGCTCAGTCCTTCAGGCCTAGAAGGAAACTTTTAAATTTGGGAAGGACCCAGAGGTTATCTAACTGAACCTCTATATATTTACAGAGCAGAAGGTATAGGCCCAAAGAGTGAAGTGATTTCTCTAAAGACCTTTGGCTTTAAGAGGATGGCAGCAGGAAGGCCTGGTGCCTGGGAGAGCACTTGTGAAAACCTTAGCCTGTAATCTGAATTTTCCACGATGATCCCAATTTTAATTATGCAGTAAACTGTCCAATTATCCCCCCAATTTTAATACCTAGGCTACATGTGCCAATAATTTTCAAATTGGAATGCTGCGCACAACTTTACTGTCAAAT
Source organism: Globicephala melas (assembly GCF_963455315.2). Lineage (NCBI taxonomy): Eukaryota > Metazoa > Chordata > Mammalia > Artiodactyla > Delphinidae > Globicephala > Globicephala melas. The sequence goes on from NC_083321.1 coordinate 60,653,224, forward strand.
GATATATTACTAAGAATGAGTTATTGATGGGGACACCTGCCATCTTGATTCAGAACAGCCATAGCAGGTGGAAGGGCAAGGAGTTTATAACTGTTTTTCCTTAGAAGGTAAAATATGCATCCCTAAGTTCATTTACTCTGCAAATATCCTGCCAGAGGAAAAACTGAGGGGATAATCTGAACCTCAATCATAAAGCTTACAGTGAATAAGATCTATATTCTGTGATCATGAAGTCTTCAATATGCATTTTAGGCATTCACCCTGCACCTCCCCTTAGCGCCCTCAAAGAAATTTCTTAAAAGTGAGTTATCTGTGGCCAAGAAGCACATGAAAAGCTGCTCAATATCACTCATGATTAGAGAAATGCAAATCAAAACGACAATGAGCTATCACCTCACACCCGTTAGATGGAAATGTAAATTGATACAGCCACTATGGAGAACAGTATGGAGTTCCTTAAAAAACTAAAAATAGAATTACCATATGACCCAGCAATCCCACTACTGGGCATATACCCAGAGAAAGCCATAATTCAAAAAGACATATGCACCCCAATGTTCATTGCAGCACTATTTACAATAGCCAGGTCATGGAAGTAACCTAAATGCCCGTCGACAGATGAATGGATAAAGAAGATGTGGGACATATATACAGTGGAGTATATTACTCAGCCATAAAAAGGAATGAAACTGGGTCATTTGTAGAGACGTGGATGGATCTAGAGACTGTCATACAGAGTGAAGTAAGTCAGAAAGAGAAAAACAAATATCATACATTAACGCATATATATGGGACCTAGAAAAGTGGCACAGATGAACTGGTTTGCAGGGCAGAAATAGAGACACAGTTGTAGAGAACAAACGTATGGACGCCAAGGGGGGAAAGTGGCGGGGGATGGTGGTGGTGGTGTGATGAATTGGGAGATCGGGATTGACATGTATACACTGATGTGTATAAAATGGATGACTAATAAGAACCTGCTGTATAAAAAATAAATAAAATAAAATTCAAAAATTCAAAAAAAAGTGAGTTATCTGTGATTTAAATCTCAAAAAACAAAACAAAACAAAACTACAAGTGACTATAATTCCAGAAACTTACTGTTTCTTTATTCTCAAGCTTAGAACTTTCATAATATTATTAACATAGAGTAACATAGTATTTAGTACTATATTAAATACTTAATACTTTCACAGATAATAATACAAGTACTAAAGTATTTAGTACTATACTACTTAGTAATTTCACATAAGTTCTAGCTTATAAAGCTATTCCTTAGCTTTACCAATTATAAGTTATATATATATATATATATATATATACATGTATATGTATTCTTGCAATAGCACATAATGAATATATCCCATGACACATAAAATAGAAGGCCTAGACTGACCTATCACAACCTCGAAAAGGGGGAGTATGAATCTGAAACTATCTTCTACACATAAGTTAAAAATTTTTTAATAAACTATTTCAAAATGAATCAACCTATGATAGTGTTAAAAATACCATTATAACATTTTTGTTCTACATAGGAAGACAAGTTAAATATTTGCTAATTCCCCTGGAAACAAAAGAAAAATCACACCTTCACTAACACCTACAACAGGCAAAAATTTATTTTGGGCACTGTCAAGGACACAAAGAAATACAGGGCATAGACGTTATATAGGGCAATCTCTATAAGAACTTATCAAATATGTACAAGTAGAAAAGTAGCAGTATATATCTACAAGAATGATCATTCCTAAGCAACTACTAGGGTAAAATAATCATATAGCACTGATTCTTCAGTACCCCATTTGTGCCCAAATGGTCACAAGAGCAGAAGTAAACCACTTTTCTCAAAATGGATAAAAATCCAAGTAGAGGATAAAATGCATGAAATTTCTACTTGTAAACTTAGAAGTAAATGGGCCAGATTGACTCTCCTCTTCAAAATGCTTTTAGGGAAGTATCTCAGATTTCAAGTGGAACTACCTGCTCTGAGAAACAAAATCACACAGAGAACAGAAAAACTAAGGGGGGGGGTCATCATTCAGAAGACAAACATATCAGAAAACACTGGGATGAAGATAGTGTAATCCAGATGTTGAAATCAGAAAACCCAGCATTTACATGTACTTTGTAGGTGGGCAAGTGTATGCGTGGCACAACCTGTGTCCCCGATTATGACAGCCAGAGCCTGGGCATGTCCTCCGTGACACAGGCTGGAAAGGCATTGTGGAGAAGATAAGAGGTAAAGCTGGTTTTGAAAGTGGAAAGGGATGAGGTTCCTCTACAGAGAGAAGGAGGCAACTTAGGAAACATAGGTATAGTGAGGAATTGAGGACCAGTTGTCCAAAGCAGGGAAGCAGGTAAGAGAGAGTTGAGTGAAGAGGGAGATGAGCCAGCTTAGATGATCACAGCCTATGATAAAATTCCAGTGTTTTAAGGATAAATATGCCCTCGTATCCTCTACAGTAGATCTGATCCCTTTCAGATTTGTGTATGTGTGTGTGTCTGCATACATGCAGAGACATACACATGCGCACACACATACATACATAAGCAGGTGATCTATTTGTTCACCTGCTTACTCTAAGCACTGAGGTTTTGGTACCTTCTTCTCTTGGACTACATAAAATTTCATTCATTCGCCTATTATTTGTCAAGAGTCTACTCTCAGTTAAGTACTAGGGCACTAGGATTATAATGATGAACGGTATCCACACGTAGTACAGCAGGGGTGAGGTAGAGTGGTCATGCGTGCAGATGGAAAGGTGACTCAGGCATGACCACACTGGGCTATGAAGAATTAGGACTGAGGTGTAAAGAATGAAGAAACAAAAAGAAGGCAGAAGAAAATTCTTCTGACATATATCAGGAATACTTCTTTAATTATGATGTCTCACATGGAGCTTTCTAATCCTTTCTGCTTCCCAGATGCTTATGTATATGGAAAGCAGGATATGAACTGAGTCTTTCCTGGCTTGAGCTTAGGTCAAGGCTTTCAGCTGAATGGAGGTGGTTATAAAAGAACTTAGCATATGTACAGCCTAGTCTAAGTGTTTGTTTTAAAAAGTTTTGCACTGAAATACTGATGTGAGCAGAGCAGATTCACCAAGGTGTTATCAGGATACCTGCTACGTAGTGGCTTTGGGTTTGTGCTTGCAGAATTCTGCCATGTGATGGGGTGGTGATGGAGAGGTGCTTAGAAAAGAACACAGGAAGCATGATAAAATTATTTGACACGTTACTGTAATCTTCTCACTCTCCCAGTTGGCAATAATTCCTAAACACACACATTGCTTATAAAAGTGAGCACCAGGACAATGGTACATTAAAAAAAAAAAAAACAGAACCCAGAATTTTTACCACCCGATACTTGGAAAAAATTGCTTTTAATGTATCCCTTAATTTATTGAGAGCCTACTGTGTGCAAGGCACTATGCTGGATGCTACATAGTCACTGGTGAAAAAAACAAGGATGGTATCTTCTTTTGTAGAGTTTAATATCTAATGATAGAGGCAGATGTTAAAAAGAGAAATAAGCAAACACAAAATCGCAAGTACTATGGGAGTGAATAATAACAGGGGATGGCTAATTTAGATTCAAAGGTCAGAGACAGCTTCTTTGAGGAAATAACAGTTAAACTAAGACCTGAAGGATGGCTGAAAGTTGCTAGGAAAAGGGAGATGAAACAGCATTTTGGCTGAAGAATTAGCATTTTTTAAATCTTGGCTTTTCATGGCATGAAAGTGTCTAAGCCTTAAATAGGAAACAGGAAAAATAAAACAAAATTATCAGGAGCAAACAACTAGAATATCTTTAAAGGAAAGCTATGTTTACAGAAGTTAGGTCAGAAGATTATTGCCCTTGACCAAAGGTCACTGCAAATACATTGAAAAGCTGTAAAAATAAAATAAAATAAAATAAAAGTTTAAACAGTAAAGCCAAGGCTGGCATTCTGTGACACAGACAATCAGGCAGGAAGTTTGAAGGAATATTTTTCCCTCAAATCTTTCTCCTCTGAAATAGTGATAAGATGAAGTCATAAGAATCAGAATATATATATACATACACGAAAAAAGAAATTCAAAAATTCAAAAGTCTAGTATCCTCAAGGGAACAGAATGAACATTTCAAGGCAAATAAAGGAGGAAATATATTCTATTCCTATTTTGGATGTTTTCAGTTCTGGAGGCATAACTGATGTCACATGATATCTTCAGGTAGAAAAAAAGAAACTGGTAGAAATATCATCTCAGAATGAACACTTTTGGCCAGAGGAGGTTGTACCTGCTAAATATTTATAGGATTTTTTTTATTTTAAGCATTCTGTTTTAGGTTGGAGTTGCAGCCAAACCACATATGAAAAATACTGTGTTGCAAAATGTATATAGCTAAACTGAAGTATTTCATTCTCATTTAAAAAATACCTTACAATAAAATAAATCATTTTATTTTTGATTGCTTGAAAGAGGATATGTTTTATTAGTATATATAATTATCAGAAATTTCCTACCAGAGGAAGAAATGATATGGGGTGTATATTTTTGGTCCTAATATTGGGTTCCTGTGTTGACTCTGGGTAAGCCCTTGCAACCTCTGTGACACTCTATTTTCCTTATCTATCAAAATCAAATTATAGGTTTGAATTAGCTGTCAACCTTCTCCAGCTCCAATATTTTCTGATTCCATAATATTAATTCCCTACTTTAGAAGAAACCCATTTTCCTTCCTTCAAGTATTTCTTACTAGGTAGATGCTTGGAATTCAGCAAAAATGATACTGCCCTCAAGGAAGCCCAGTTTGGCAGAGGGATAGAATGGGGTGACTGACCAGGAAACAGGCAATCGTGATATAGTGTGATATGTGCCTGGGTGTTATGGTATCATCTAGGAGGAATGTCTGCTCCAACTAAGGAAGTAGAGTTTTCCTGAGGAGGAAGGAACAAACAATTATTTAGCAAATATAGCTTTACAGCAACTAAACTTTGCTCTCTTGAATTATTTTCTTGGTTCCACCGAAAAGAGGTAATTTTAATATGGGTTGAGAAGTGCTACTTCTCAAAGTTTATGAAACATGGGGACTCTGAGGACAAGTACCAGTGGTCTACATCTTATTTCAGGCCTTAACAATGCTCAGAAGCCCATTCATATTCAAAGCTTAACTTCTTATCTTCTGAACATCCATCAGGGCACACACAGTGCCTTTTGACCTAGTCAATTCCCAGTCACCCAGTTACCAGTGAAATAGGTCTGGTTTCCAGTACCAAATATTTGAAGTTGCCATCTTCTGAGATAAAAGTAGAGTTCTATCACATGTAATTCTGTCTCAAAGAACCTCCTTTGTTAGGGTGTGTGCATGTGTGTCTGTGTGTCTGTGTGAAGTAACATAATCTGAGACTGGGACTGTTTTTAAGTCTGTATTACTGATATATTTGTACAATGACCCTGATGCGTCTGCAAGAGCAACACTTGCTAATATCATACTTCCACCTTTCTGGAGGTGCCTGGGGTCCATACAGTAGGGAGTAATTATCACATCACTCATCCATACTAGTCAATGGATGAAGAACAATGACCATTTTAAATGACAAGTCCCATTTCAGGGGGAAATATTAAATGGCTTTTATCTCTTATGGCAACTGAGGTCAATATAAATTTGCACTGTTTTTTCTCCAGAGCACTTATTGACATCTAAGATAATATTCATTTTACTTATTTATTTAATGTATTTAATGTCTCCACCACTAGAATATAAGCTCTCTAAGCGTAAGAATTTTTATTTGTTTTGCCTACTGTTATATGGCCTGAGACTTAAATAGTACATAATATATGACAGTTGATCAACAAACATTTATAGGCTGACTGACTGAATGAATGTCACTAAACCAGCAGAGACTCAACATCTGATTCCATCTCTAGGTGGATTCTGGTAGGATGGAAAATTTGTACCAATGAATGGCTGCACAATTGTGGCAGAGAAGGCAACTAGGTCACTCTATTTTTTTCTCTTTAATTAAATGTACTCTTTTTTGAAGGATAAAAAAATTGGGGCTGTTAATATTAATTTCAGCAGCTACCAAGGGACATCAACTCATAAGTTCTGGAAAAGGGGCTGTAAGTCTTCTTGTTAGAGGACATTCAAACAACCAATAGAAGAAGAAGGTACTTGAGAATTAAGGGATGTGCTGGCGAAGGCTCCTAGAAGGAGATAATACCTAAACTCCCACAGGAAGTTTGAGCAGGCATTAGTGAGGCAAATGGGGTGGGGCGTGGAGAAGAGCATTCGTAGGAAAGAGGAGGTGAGAAAAAGAGAATCCTATGTGTTTGGGAAATTTGAAGTCATACCATGTGGGTGGAATACAGACGCAAGGAAAGAGTGATGAGGGATAAACTGGAGCTTAAGTGAGAGGTAGAAAGAAGATGTAAGGCCTTGGAGGCCGAGCCAAGAAGGTTGGATTTTACCCAGAAGTCAATGTAGAGTACTGAGTACCACAGTCATGCTTTAGGGTAAGAAAGATCACACTGGCTACAGTGTGGATAATGCACTGAAGGGGGCTAAAGACTGGGACATAACCACCAGTTTGGAGGCTGCTGTAATCCTGGTGAGAGACGATAGTGGCCTGAAGTGGGTAGTGTGTCTGGGGAAAAATAGGTGGATTTGAAAGGGATTAAAGAGGTGGAATTGACTCAGTGGCTGCTTAGGTGTGAACAGTAAGAGCTGCTTTCTGGCTAAATAGATGGTAATCCCAAGATGAGAATACTAGAGAAGGATACTACTAGAATGCTCTAGAGATACACAGTGCATGATTTTTCTCTATCCCTGACTTTTTCAAATAAACCCTGAACATTGGGTAAATCCCTTAACTCAGTTTCTTCATCTGTATAAGGTTTTTAATAACAGCTACCACATAGGTTTATAGCAAGAAGCAGGACTTGCACAGATATAATCAAATGAGCTGGGACTAAATTCTGGCCCCAGAATAGCAATGATTTTAAATCCAAGTTACTTAACTACTATCATCTTCAGTTGTCCTATCTTCCCAATGAGGATAAAGAAGCTAAAAGGTTACTTGTAGAGCTCAAATAAAATAATGGAGGCCTCAATAGTATATCTCAAATACTTAGGAGCTATTATTAGTATAATCATCACATGTATGTTAAAAGTAAATGGCACATTATAAACTATTCTGTTCATTTAGTGGGCCAGTTTCTAAAGAAGTGAAGGATATGGCTTGGTATACTTGGGAAAGGGCAATGAGCAAAATTTTAACAGTGAACTCAAGAGGCAGAATAATGAACAGGAAACAATTGGTTCGAACTGAGATTTTTCAGCTAACGCATGGCAGGAAACACTGGGTCAGGAACTCTGCAGTTGGCTGACAGTTCATTTGTGTTTACGGTCAAGGCGAAGTCTCTGGAGGGCTCTATGTGGCAAGGCGAGTGGGTAACAGCACTTGTTAAAACTCAGTGCACTTCCACTCAGGCCCAATAAAACAGGAGATTCAAAGTTGCTGGGAGCTGAAAGGTCTATTGTACTGACCACCCTCATCCAAAGCAGAAGGTGGAAATGTTTCACTGAATTTTTCTTTTGGAATTTCTACGAAGGATTCTGGTCTGCCCAAAGAAACTTCATACCAAGGACAGAACTGAACGGAGAGGGACACAATAGAAATAAAAACACTACAAAATGTTCCACGTTCTCATTCTAACCAGACTGTGGGCCCAGTGCGTGCAAGGGGGAGCTTGTGATGAGAATCGCAGATTTTCCAGCACAGAGTATGTTTTTGGCTGCAACTACGTCGGCTGTGGCAACTTACCAGACAGCCAGGAAATTCTGTGATGGTTTGGGGCCCTGGTAATTCTTTGGTGGCTTATAAATGTTCAGAAGGCTCAACTTTCGCTTGAGGTTTTTAAACTATGCAGTTTTGACATGCTTCATAGGAAACTGCCTAAGTATGGTTATTTAATCTCCTTTTGTAGACTTTTTAAGAACTCACAACCATATTTCTACCATTAAAAAAACAGCCCCACATATTCACAGTGAAGCTGTTTCTGTGAATGAGGTTTCAGCAATGCTGGTGGGCAACCTTTTTCTGAGGTGACATGACCAACTTGTGTGTGTGTGTGGGTGTGTGTGCGCGCATGCACGCGTGCATTTAAAACGCTGTCTCCACATCCTGTATTCATTATTACAGTAGACATTTTATAGCTCAAGCAAGATTGGGAAACACCAATTTGTTCTCAAGGTTATTATCAACAGATGTTTTATTATTTTGATCACAGAAGACAAGTCAGTTAGAAGACCTGCTGTATGTGGGGCAACCAACATAAAATAATCTGAAAGAATGTTTCCACCATATGGCTGAGTCTCCATGTGACTATAAATTGCGCATTATGGATTTGAACTGGGTTAATATTCAATTTCTCTTCTCAGAATTCCAAGAATGATACACAGCCTTCTAAGACTAATTCATTAATTCAAGAACCCTGAGATTTAAAAGGTCACTGATTTCACAGTCAGTGCTGCCTTCATTTAATGTCATTACTCTTCCTTCCCCACTGAGCACAAATGCAGACACTATGTTCAAGTTGAGAAACATCACTTTGGAAACCAGAGGCAAGAATCCTCACATCAGCTGTTCAAATGCCAAGCTTTCCAAAGGGAAAATCACCATGCCATGTGAAACAACAGCACAGGCAGCCTGGATCATGGGTGGAGAGACACTGAAATTATAGAGCAAGAGGTTCTTTGGGAAACTTTAGCATTGAACCCATCTCAGTTCAGATTTCTGCTGTATCCCCTTTTGAGCTGTGCAACCTTGGACACATCAATCTATCACTCAGCGCCTCAGTTTGCAAGATAGCATGATGATAATTACTTCATAGAGTTGCTGCAAGTAAGATTACATAAAGTAACACAAATAAATTGAATCACATAGTTCAGATTTCCAGAATATTTTTCTATATATTTGAAAAAGAAATCCCCTGCTTATTCAGAAGAATAGGTAAATCTGAGTGATGCACAGGTGGTCCAAGCAAAGCAGTGTACTGAGTTTCAATTACATCCTCAAGTGTTGGCACAGGAGTTGGTCCATTCACCTAAGGGCATCCTTGTAGGCACTGCCAAAATGATAGACTGCTCTGAAAAGCATGTGTTGCAATTTCTGTTGGAACAGCCCAGGCTGAAAACAGCCTGTCCCTAAAGTAACATGTTTGCAGAGAAGGTGGTTAAGTAACACTGACATGAGTTAAATTTTGAAGCAGTAATAAACAGCCCTCACAAAATACTTTGCCACTTGTATATTTTATCGTTGAACGCAGACACAGAGAAACATACCACGAACTAAGAAACACTCACTGTAATAAGCAGTCAGTGCAAAGGCCTGGGTTTTCATTTTACCACAGGAAAGTATGAAAAGCACTTTTCTTTTTTTCAGGCTTATGTCATAGATAGTTGTATAAAACAAGAAGATGACAAGCCTGGTCAACACTCCACAGTAGTAAATAGATCTCCCTGAAGTAATGACTCTCATTCACCTGTCTGTCTCCATTACTGCCTCTTAAGCTCTCTGAGGGCAGAGACTATCTCACCTCTCACTTATTCACAGCCTCTAATACACCTGTCACAGAAGAGATGCTCAATTAATGCTTGCTGAGTGAACAAAGCATGAATTCCAGGCATCACAATCGATGCATATCTGTAGAAAGAAAGAAAATTTTAGGAAGGAAGGTAATAATCAGGAGTATTGGCAGAGGAAGAAGACTGTGTAGGAAATAATTAAAGAAATAGGGGAGTAGTGGTGATTCTGCAGAAGAAAGAGTCCAGGGACGAAGTAGATGTTGATTTCTTTTTTGTTAAAATTCAAGGCCTCTCACACGAAGAGAACTAGACAAGTGATAATAATGATAATAACTAGCTCTTATATAGTACGTATTAGGGCCAGGCACTGTTTTAAGTACCTCATTTTACATTTATGAACACATTTAGTCTTCACAACAACCCTATGAGAGAGGTATCATTATCATCCCTATTTTACAGATGAATATACTGAGGTACAGACAGGCTCAGTGACTTGGTCCCATTCACAAAGTTGGTAAGTGGTAAAGCCACAGTTTGATCTTAGGCTAAACGGCCGTAAAGCCCACATTTGAAATACTTTGTTATGTTGTTAAAATAGTTTGGAAGAAATTACTAAAAGAGAATTCAAATCAATATAAGAAATATTAAACAGTGATGTTCAAACTTTAGAGGGTTAAAGGGTTTTTCCCACTTACTGGCAGTGGAAGATAAAATCTTGGTATTCGGAAGTGCTTCTCATCAGTCTAAGCATGTATGATAGTTGCTTTAAGAAGAGCAAGTTTAAGTGATTTGGGGTGGTTTAAAATCCAATTTGACATGAGAGAAACGTTTCTTCTGATCTCTTAGTTTCAGAAATTAATGACCACATTTTGATATTTTTAGTCTGTTCTACCTGAATAGGCCAATTATTTGGATTTGTTTGCTGTTAAAACAAAACCCAAACAGCAAGAGATGGAGACAAAAGAGCAAGGCTGGAAGTTAAAGATGTGATTTAGACCAGGCTTTGCTCTGTATTGAGTGACCTTGGGAAACCTATGGTAACATTTTCTGAGCCTTCGCATCCTCATTTGCAAAATGAGGGGCGGCAAGTTTTCTTTTCCTAATTCACAGGGTGGTTTGAAGGATGAAAAGACATATCTGAAAAAAACATTGGAAACAATGAAGTAATCTTAAAGTATGAGATGTATCAGAATGTGTATATCAATTGAATGAAATACTAATACTGTATGCACGGTAGAACTACCAACCTCACCGATTTTAGCTTCGTAAAACCGGGATATATTTTCAAGAGGAAAGTTTTAAAAGCACAATTGGAACGCTGCTTGAATTGGATTTCTTGAAGCAGAAGAGTGCTAAATTTGCAAGAGGTGGTATTATTTTTGTTGCTGTTTTTCCCAAGTTAGGGTAGCATTACTGAGCTTTGAGTAAAGTTTAAGTAAATCGGGGGAGATGGGTGTGGCTTATTTCTCAAACATTAAGAAATAATCCTACAGAGAAATAAAGGCATCTCCATCCACCTAGGACTGTCTTTGTCTTTTGCTAGAAGCTGCTTTCAGCCTTCCGATGCTAGCCTAAGCCATTTTGCCATTCGGCTTAGTGTTTCCTTTCGATAAATGTATAAACCTTAAAGGTAATCTGAATATATCACGGCTGGTCTGAGAATATTTTACTCCAAAAAGTCTTCCATATTTTTCATGCTTACTAACAGCACCTCATAGTGACTGAAGACCGACCAACCAGCTCTGCCGTATACTGGCTTTGTGACCATGGACACGTGCCTTAACTTCGTTGACCTACAGTTTGCTTCTCTGTAAAAGAGAGGCCCTACAACTTATGTAATAGACTAATTGCTAAGATTTGAGATAACCAAAGAAGAGTAAGTAACATACAAAGCTAAAATTTCAATAAATGATGTTGATACACTTAGTGTGGCACCAGCATTAGTAAGAGCATGAACATCGGCTCTGGCTTAAAAGAAGATCGTATCTGTCTATCTGTCTATCCATCCATCCATCTACAAACACATGTAAATACAAATACGTGAAAGAAACGTATATATCACAAAATGTACATAAAATTTATACATGTATGTGCATGTGTGTATATATATATATATATATATATATATATATATATATATATATGCATGTGTGTACACACACACAATCAGGATGAGAATCAAATCTCTACATCTTGTCAAAAGACTTAAATATTCTTCTAGTGATTCTGTTAGTGATATACTTTGTTATTCTAGTGATTAAAAACAGCCAGATGTAAAATGCCAAATTAAAAGGATTTTAGCTTCTAAGGGCCTCAAAATTTATATAAAAGGTAGATAGGATATGAACACAGGGGACGATGAGAAAGCCCTGAGGTGATGAAAAGGATGGATAAGCTAACTCTGACTGGGGAACTTGACAACCCTTTTCAGAGGAGGTAACACATAAGCTGGGTTTTGAGTAAGAGCTTCTCAGGCAAAACTAGTAAAGGTGTGAAGAGCAATAATAGGAATAGAACCTAGTTGGTGATCCTGAATTAAATGCAAGGTGACATCTTCTCAATGACTAAATGTGCTTTGTTTAATTTATGCTGAGTCTATACAGACCAAACATTTTTAAACTATAAAACTAGGTAATACATCTTGGAGGTTCTGGTGTCTATGAAAATTTTCATATTATGTACATCTTGTTTCTCCAAAGGATAGATGATTTGAAAGTATAAAAATGCATCAAGCTAAGTAGATAAAATATAAGCTTTTAAATCAACTAGTTCTAATCATTTCTCAAATGCTTGAAATAACTTTCAGTTTTCCTACTATGTATCTGTATTTTGAGATACTAGTGTTTTTTTCTTCTCCCTGTATTTTTCCTTTTCCTTTCTCCCCATTAAAGCAGTTATTCATTGTAGGGGGAGGTAAGAGGGAGTTGAAATCAGAAGCAGCCTGCAAAGATCTCCCTGCTTTTGTTTCCAAAAACCTAAGCCCTTTGAAGAAATTAAAGGGTTTTTGGAGGAAGTAAAAGGGGGGAGAGGAGTCCTCTGCAGAGGGAATTAGCGTGAGGCTTCCCCAATGGGGAGGGGGGCAGGGTGGGGACAGATTCACTGAACTGGAATAAGAAGGGAGAAAGAATAATTTTCAAAGATAAATGATTTTGAGGCATGTCTAAGAAGATGGGGCCCTAAACAGTTTGCTAAAGAGTCTCATGACCCATTTATATAATTTAGGATTTGTTTAGTTGCAAGTAACAAGACTCACAATTTAAACCGGCTAACACAATAAAGGAGATTAACAAAAATTCAGAAGGAGTGCTTCAGAGATGGTTTGCTTCATGGTCTCAAGATGTCACCAAGACTGTTTTCTACCCCGTTTACCTACTCTGCCATCTAAAATGGTACTTCATTCTAAAGCTGGAATCCTCTTCTGGTCATAAAATGGCTCCAAGCTACTACCTGAGCTATAGGCTCCATCACTTCATGACCGTGGAGAAGAGTGGGTTTCTGTCTCAGAATTCTAAGCAAGAGTCACAGAATTCACTGTGATTGTACTGGATTAGGTTGCATAGTCACCACTGATGGAGGCTAAGGGCCTCTATCAGTGCTCATTGGCTTAAATCAATAAGGACCTACCCCTTGAGTTCAGAGTCACTTTAGCTTCCATCACAGTACATGGGTTGTGTGGGAGAAGGCAGACATCTGAACTAAAATCCGGGCACAGTTAGCAAAAGGGAAGGGGTGAAAAGAATGAAATGGGTAGATAACTGACAAATGTCTACTATACTGGAAAGGTGTAGCAGAAACTGACAGGCTGAAAGGGACAACTCAGAGAGGAACTATGGGTGTTGCAGCAGCCACCTCCGAGGAAACATGGCCAAACAACGTGTAGGTTGTCTTGTCACTGTGTAAGGCCATAGAACTATGGGATAATTCCGGAAGGGGTTGAAGTGTTTGAGAAAAAAAGCACTAAGAGTGACTCAGTTTATATTTGCTACTAGCCTGATAGCTGACCTACAGAAAAATAGAGCTAGATCACTCAGAGTTTGTTCAGTTGCAAGTAATAAAATCCCCAGCTTTTCAGCTCTCAAGATCTAGTGTTTAGTGACTCAGGTGTGATTGCTGGGCCCCCGTCCTGTACTGCCTCTTGGGTCTTTGCTTTCCAGTAGTCTCAGGATCTAGTACCTCCATCAGGATTCTGAAGTCTCAGGGCATCCCTGAGTTAGAGCTTTCCTTGCCAAACCTCCTTAACTATCCACACCTCGTTGATACAAGTCAGGAAAATAGATCTACTCTGATTAGAAAACTCAATTGGGAACAATGGAGCTTTGCCATTTCCGTGCAAGTCTTTCCATTGTAGATTTCATCTTAAAGCTGTTAGTTTTAGAAGTACCATTATACTAGCATCAGATGTGCTTGTAATAATCAAGAGCCATGTTGAAAAAAGATAGGGGTGATAGTATAACAAGTGGCTTGCAGAAGAAAATATACTGGTCAGTTTAGATGATGTGAGGGCACTACGGCTCACACTAAGGAACTGGAGAGAGCACTTGTTAATACTCTGGTGACAGTGTGTGGGGTGAAAGAAGGGAGATAAATCAGTTGGGAGGTATAAAGAAAATGGAGAAGGCTGGAGACAGCAGCTGAATTTCAGCTAAATGCATTTTGTGCCAATTCATCTATATCAGGCCTTTGAAGTATGTTTACCAGGTGATCTTCAATTCTGAGACTTTGATGCTTACGTCTAAAGAAAAGTTAGATTAATGACCCACCCAAATGTCTGTAAACCATATTTCTAACAGTCAATTTTTTTCTGAAATCTGAGGCCAATGGTTAACACTGCAAACATGTACAAAAACTTGCTAGTTTCCAAACCAGAAAAGTTTCTAGACAGTAGAGACCTAAGTTCATAGACCTGTCACTAGGCATTCTCTTTACTTGCCACTTTTTAAAAATTGTTCTTTAATTCTGGGAGTTGAAACACAGTAATGGGTTACATTAAAGGGGATGGTATGTGTAAGCTTTGGGGTATTAAGGTTTATTGCAACCTGCCAAAAACATTCTCTGCCGTAGAGCTTTGCTTTATGAACTTACCTCAGCGGTAAGAGGCCCAATTAGAATTTAGAGAAGATACATCTACGCAAGGTGACATTTATTTTGAGGACGGGCTATGGCAGCAGGAGCCTAGGGCAGGACCTATTCAACAACTTCCACACAGTGATAACTAAAATACAACACCAAGATACATCTGTATAAGTCCACTTGTTGGCGAGTTATGGATGATGGATTTGAACTAGTCTGGCTAAGAAGAATTTAAGAGAAGGGCTCATCTTGCCACTGGAAACAGAGTGGCTGTCTGGTTGGGTCTTTAGGACAGATATAACGTAGAAACTGGATGCTGCCAGTTCTTTCTCTCTCTTTCTCTCCCTCTTTGTTATCTTCTGTCTCTGGCTCTCTCAGCAGGAAGCCTCATTTTCTCAGATGAGCTTACTCCACGAGGCAGGAAATTCATACGGCAGCCACTCTTACACCTCACATCTCACAGCTATACTGCCCAGGTGGAATGCAGCACCTCTCATCCCCCAAACTCCAGGGTGAAAAATCCTGAGGAGCACTCTTATTGGCTCAGTTTGGCTCAGGCATCAGTCTGTAAACTGTACATCAAATCCCTAAGAAAAGTTTTAAAAGTCAAGATTTCTCATGTTCCACACTCCTGAGGCTCTGATTTATGTGGTCTAGGGCACGGCTCAGGTATCTCTATTAAGTTTTTACTAGCTTGCCTGGTAATTCCAATAAGTAGCACTAGACCAATCAACTGTATGACCATGGGTACTGTAACTGGCAGGTGGTCCCGGAATGATGTGGTTGGAACGGGGCAAGGAGCAGTTCCCCCAAAGGAGGACGTTCTTCTTGCAAGTTGTACTGCGCAAACAAAAAGAAGAGTGGCTCACTATATCTCTACAAAATATTTTAAGGAGGTATTAGAGCATCTGAAGCAAATATCATAGCCTGAAGCTATTGAAAACAAAAGAAAACACTGTGACTGCTTGTCTAGCTGGGAACTAAATTTTTGTGAGCTAACAAAGAAGGGAAGCTAGAGCTACGAATAGTGTGGGGTTATTCCAGAGGAAGCTATGGCTGCAAACTCAGGGCAGACTCCTTTTATATACTTAACATGCTTAAGAAACACATTGATGATTGGGCACACATACATTTTGGAGATTACTTAAGAAGCTTATCATTTACCATAAATACAGTCTCTCTCTCTCTCTCTCTCTCTCTCTCACACACACACACACACACACACACGTCCACACGGAAGAAAAGCATACATTTGCCACTTGACTTAGCCCTAGAATCATAGCCTGAAGTTATACCAACAGTGACATCTTTAAAAATAATGAGGCTTAGATAAAGGTGTGAGTATTCACTTTATAAAAACTAATAATACTGAGAATCTATGCCGTTCTATGAACTATTTTAGGCATTTTACATATGTTGTTTCTATTTTTCACAGCAATGCTGTAATAAAATAGATATCAGTGTCGCATTCATCATGAAGAAAACTGAGGCTTCACAGGCTGTCCCTTGTTCAAGGTGACATAGAAAGTGGCTGATTCTGGATTCAAAATAAGGGCTGAGTTCAAAGACTGCTTCTTTTTACTGCTTATGTGAATCTACTTTTGTTCTACAAATCTTGCAATACCTTCCACAAAGCCAATAAAACTTTGATCAAAATTCATACATATTAAATGTTTTTATATCTACATACACACTTAGGTTTGGATGGTATCTATGTCCTTAAATAGACATATGTGTGCATATATTTCAAACACACTAAAATATACACTGATAATTGGAAATACATAAAATTTAAGAAAATTATCTAGCATTAAAAATTATTTGACTAAAGTAGAATAAGACTGTGCTCTAGCTGACTATATGAAACCCCCTCAAATATCTTCAGGACTCTGGCTTGTTGTTCCTGTTACTACTAATTTGAAATAGCTAAAGAGACCCAGAAAAAACCCAGACATTTAGAAACCCTAAAGCCTCTACATTACTTGAAGCAATAGACCCTTAATTCCATTTGAATTTAGGAATTTTCATCTTCATGAAAACTCAATAGTGTGAGATAAATAAATTTGGCCTAAGTGATTCAGACATCCAATGAATTTCTAACTAATTTGATACCTGGATGAGTCTGGAAAGTCCATCAGTAGACAACTTTAATGGGTCACTTCTTACCTGCGGTTCACAAATACTGTTTAAAAAATTCCCACGTTACCCACCTTATACCCCAAACTCGGTTCACCTGCAGGAATTTGCAGGGTGCAATAAATCAGTCACTTTTCTGTACCCTATAAATCTGTTTATTTTATCACGGGTCAAATAATAAGTAACAAAAGTCAATGATTTATATTTGGGAAGATGGCTCAGCTCTTTGATTTTTTTTTTTAAATTGCAAAAGAATATCCCTGACTTGTCAGACAGAACATTCGTATAGTGTCACATGGTCATAAATTGTGCAGCTGTCAGGAAGGCACTGCAAATGTTCTTTTTTTTTTAGAGGCTGGGGGTAGGGGTTGGCAGATGGTCAGATAGTCACTTCAACATCTCTGCTAAATTGTAGACATGCATGCTGGTCAGGGTTATGAAGGCATGATGAATCTATTATCCATGCTGGGTCAACTAGCTTCTCTTGATACAAATCATGTTAGGGGTACGTAACCTATTAACTTCATATATGGATAATGGATAAGTCACTCAGAGGCATGAACTTTATACTCAGCTACCTTTATTAATGTCACAAGAGCTGAGGGTGTCAGAAAGGCTTGAAATATCACAGGTGTCCATCGCTGAGAGGCCCAGATTGTGTTAATGAATTTCTTGGATTACTGTCTAGGCATCTTTGAGTTCCTTGCTCTCTCTAGCATTTTCCCATCCTACAAAACATCAGAATCTGTTCTTCTAACATTCTTAACATATTTTGAATCATCTCCTCTTTCATCACCATTGACAGAATTTAGCCATTAATTATATGTCTTAAATGGCATACCTGCATCATCTCCTGAATCCCATGAAATGTACACCCAATATTGCAGCTAAAGTGATCTTTTGAAACCACAAGTATGATTATGTCACTTTTTCTGCTTAAAATTCTCCAAAGGCTCTCTACTGCCTTCAAGATAAAATTTAAAATTTAAGTTTAAATGTTATCCAAGGCACCTATATTCCAAGTCCTCTCCATCTCTCCAGCCTGGTCTCTCTCTCTCCGAGTCCTACTTCATACCTTGAAATGCAGTCAGTCATCTTGAACTACTTGCAGTTCCTTCAGCATGTTACTCTTCCATGGACCCTTGAACATTTGCACTTGCCGTTTCCTGAGAGGCCCTCTTCTTCTACTCCCTTCTCCATGGCTAGCTTCCTCTCACCTTTCTTAACCCAAGCTCAGGTATAATGCCTCAGGGGCGTACTCCATTCTGGGCCAGGTAGCCACAGCATTCTTTTCTTCTTTATGGTTTCTGCCTAGTTACTTCTCTGTGTCCTCCCCCAGGTGGTGACATTTTATGAAACAAGGACTGTGCCCAATGCCCTTGTTCAGAAAGTGTTCAACAGCTAAATGTACAGAAGACATGTGTGGGATTCACCATGCGTGGCAAGTGGTCAATGCATTGACCAGTGATGCTCTAGGAGAGGAGTCATCAGCTTGTCCTCAAATTGTCCAGTGGCTTTCCCTTTTCTTTTTATATCATCATAGTAATATAAAGAACACTAGAATAAAATTCCTTCCATCAGAGAACTCACAGATCAGTGGAAAGACATTTTATTCATCACTTAGTGTGAGAAATTCTCTCCTTGTGTTAATTTATGAAGGGGCACCTTTCCTAAGAGGGGAAGTCAAGAAAAGTTTCTTGGAGAAAAAACACTTGAGCTTAATTTGGTGCAGTTTAACTTAGTGGCAATGAGCTTAGGTTTTCATGTCTGTTGGGTATGGGGCTGAATCCTACTTCCATTTTTACTAAGATTGTGACTTTTGACAAGTGAGTTAATTTCTGAGTTTAATTTAAACTCATTTAAATTATGAGTGTCCTAATGTGTTAAATGAAGTTAGCAATATCCACCTCACAGGGATGTTACTAAAGGGGGTTAGTTTATTACTAAATTAAATGTTATGGAGGTGGAATGTAGAAAACGTGTAAGCTGCAAACACATATAGCAAAGACCATAACTTCATCATTGGATGTCTGACATCTAACCAAGTAACTGGGGAAGAAAAAAGGAAAAATAAAGGGAAAGCTGGTATGAAAGGAGTTCTTGTTAGATTAATGTAAATTGTTCACTGACACTGGGAAGCTAGGTTTTAAGCTCGACATTGATCCTGATAAATAACACTTGTGAGAACTACCACATTAGCATAACGGAAATGTTAAGAATAATTATGATGCATGCTATTCTAAACCTTTATCTTAATGCATGGAATACTCACAAGAGTCCTGGGAGGTGATTACAAATACCTTAGCCTCATTTTCAGATGTAGAAACTGAGGCACAGAAAGGTTAAGTATTCAACTCACAGTAACTTGACCAGCAAGTGACAGAGACAGGAGTCAAACATAGGCCATGTGTCTCTACTTCACTGTACTTAGAGGCAGAGCACAGGCATAATCCAATCATCCACCAAATAGTCACCGAATGCATACTACATTCCAGATACTGTTCTAGGCAATGGATATAGAGTTGACTATATATTTATATATAGTATACATTTAGGGGGGGCATAGATGTTAACAAAGTAAACAATAATAAGTACTATAAATTTCAGATATTAGTAAGTATAATTATAAAAGAATAAAGCTATGAAAAGGAAAGAAGTGTGATAGGGAAGCTGGCACTACTTTAAATGGGGTACAGAGGAAACATTTTTTCTGAGAAGGAGACATTTGAGTTGACATTTAAACGATGAAATGAGCAAACCTTATAAAGAGCTGACAGGAGACTTTCCCAGGCATATAGAATACCATATATAAAGGCCTCGAGTTGAGAAAAGCTTGGCATTTGAGGACTGATGAGAAAGTCAGTATGGCTGAAGTGAAATGTTCTAGATGTCGATGGTTAGGGCATAATATTGGAGACAGAAGCAGAGGTCAGATTGTATAAAGCCTTCTAGGTGATGATAATGAGTGTAATTATCACCTCTCGGAGGGTTTTAGGAATGAAAGTGGTAGGATCTGGTTTATATTTTGAAAAAGGTTACTCTGGCTACTTTGTGGAGAAGAATGGGCAAAAGTAGAGGTTATTGCAGTGGTTCAGGCATGGGATGATATTGACTTGGACCAGGATTCAGCAGAGCAGGTGGTAAGATGCAACTAATTTTGAAATATATTTTTACGGTAGCACCAGTAGGACTTGTTCTGGATACGGAGGGAAAAGAGTAATTATACAAGACTCTTAGATATTATTGTTGTTTTGGGGGGCCTGAATTACAAGGAAAATAATAGAGCCAATTAGTTAAGATGATGAATATTAGGGTAGAAGCAGTTTTGGCCCTAAGGATAGTGAGTGCAGGGAAATCATGAATTCTGTTAGGAGTATATCAAGTTTAGAAGATCTTCTTAATGTTCAGGAGAGATGCCAGCTGGACAGCTAGCTGTACACATTTGGAATGTGAGAAAGAGGTCATGACTTCAGATTTGGGAATCTGAAGTTGATAGTTGGTATTTAAAGCCATGGGTCTGGACGAAATCACCAAGGGAATGAGGAGAGATTACGAAGAGGTCTGTGCACTGGGTTTCTGGAGTGTTCCAACAATTAGAGGAAGAGCTGGTGAGGAGACTGAGAAAGGGCACTGAAGACATGGTAAATAAACAGGAGAGTGTTTTGTTCTGGAAGCCAAGAAATTAACATCTTTGAGGACGGAGGCAATGACAGCTGCATCAAATGCTACTGAGAAGTAAGTTAGGACTGAGAACTGATGCTTGTATTTAGCAAGACGGAACCTGCTGTGACTTTGATAGGGACTGTTTTAGGACTACTGTGAGGATGAAAACATGAAATAGGTTAAAATAAGAAAAGGAGGTACTAAAGTGGAGTTGAGGCAAACAGACAATTTCCCTAGATTTTTGGTTAAGCAAAATAGAGTAATGAGGCAATAATGGGGGTGGGGAACATTGGGTCAAGGGACATACTTTTTCTTTAAGATAAGAGATATTACATCATGTCTAAATTAAATTTATCTGGGAAAAAGGAAGAGAGAAACTGATATTGCAGGAGAGAGAGGAGAAAACTCCAGAAGTAAAGTCCTTAAATGGATAAGAGGTTATGGAGACCAGGTCACAGGTGAAGAGCTGGCCTTGGAAAGCAGCAGGGAAAATTCTTTCATCGTAACGGGGAGAGCACACTAGTGGACCTGGTGGTAGGAAACTAGTGTGGTGTTCATTTGATCGCTTGGATTTTCTCAAGGCCATATGAAGAGAGATCAATAATTAAGAGTGAGGATGAGGGAGGGAGTGTTTGAGATTTGAGGGAAGCAAATGAGATATGAAACTTTTGTCCCAGAGAAAGAGAAAGTGATTCTTCTAAAGAAATGTATAAGAATTGCTTGGGTGTTTTGAGCGTTCATTTGAAACCAATGGCTATAAATTTGAAGTGAGATGACTAGGTGCTTCTCTAGCTATGTTCAGTTACACAGGTGCTGGCATGGAGTAAGTAGGAAGGTGTAGGTCTAACCAGGGTAGATTAACAAGGGCTGAGAGTTTGCTGGATGAACACAAAAAAAGAGAGAGGAAAAAAAAATGTTGAGCGTGCGAGGAGAATTAGAGTGATGGGACCAGGAAACATATGCTATAGGGGAGGAGGAAGGGGAGGGCATAAAGAAGGGTGAAAACAGGAGGTAAATGGTGAAATCAATAATTCGAGGTCCCAATGGGGGTGAAGAATTTTTGGAGTGGGGGCAGTAGAATAAATGTTAAGGGCAGAGAGGAGGTGGTGTTCTGAGAAGATGATGCTTGACACAGAGGTCCTGGAGGGGGTACAGCTAATGGGCACCACAAGGTTCAGAGTGTGATCAGGAACCCTAGGGCAGGAAGTAAAGGCAGTGAGATGGCAAGCTGTCTCGTGAAGCAAGTAAGCATCAGAACACATACTAGAACCCACAATTGTCTGACTCCTAGAGAATGTTCTACCTCACACCTATGTTAGCTTCTAACTATTTCTGACCTGTAAAGCCAGGGTAACTAAATGGCGTTTTAGTTCAGAGACAGAGAGGTTGGCCCCATAAGAATGAGATCTGTGTAGTTGAACAAGGTCTTACATTTGGAAGGCTCCTGCTGTTGCCATCTTTTAATTCTTACTAGTTTTTAAACAAGGGCCTCACGTTTTCATTTTGCACTGCATCCCACAAGTTATGTAGCTAATTCCAGAGAGAAGATTAGTAATTTAGAATGAGAAATGTCTTCTCTTTTCTCATTGAAGCTAATTTTCCACAAATCTCACTTTTCTCCATTTAACCTGCCTTTAAAATTTTATCAAAGTTCATAATGGAAGTTTTAAAGAACCCATCTGTCAAACTCTTAACTTTTAATGTAAATTTCCTTTTAAAGCCACTCACAATAAAATTTACGCTGGAAGTGAGAAATTCCCTGACTCAGGAAAGTGAATTATCAGTAAACTGAAAAGGAAAAATACATGTAAATGTAGATCTAGAGTCTGACTTCATGCTTGAATGATAGCTTAGGAAAAATACTTACATTTTTATTTTTTAATATATGTGTATTACATGTTTATTATGGAAAGTGTAGGAAATAAATATAAACAAAAAGAAGTAACTAAAAACTACCCAAAAATCCTTAAGAAGAGTTAAACACTTCTAACATTTTGGTGTATATTCTTCCAGGCTTTATGTAAATAGTTGTGAATGTATATTATTCATATATAGCTTTATTTGTGTTTATTGGATTATATTTAAATGTCATTTTTAAACTTGATTTTTAATTTAATAATAGAGTCTGGTTGGACCGCCTATCCTTGTAATTAAATATTTTTCTAAAATACTATTAATATAACACAATTTTCTGTTATGTGGACATATAATAATGTATTATTAAATACTTGGCTTTTTCAGTCTTCACTATTATAAACAATACCAATGTGAACATTCTTTGTAGACTTGTGTATTTCTATAAGTATAACTCTTGGGTCAAAAAGTGTCCATTTTAAAGCTTTTGATCCATGTTTCTAAACTGCTCTTTCATGGCTACTCCAATTCCAGGCCCACTCAATGGCAGTGAACATTAACATTTCTTTTAAATGTTTTGTCAATGGGGTTGACAAAAACTGTTTAGTACTATTGTTTTCTTTGTTTAATAATAAGGTTGAGCAGGTTTTTGGATGTTACTGGCCTTTTCTTTTTTGATGAATGTCCTGTTAATACCTTTCAGTCATTTTTTTTTTTCTAGGCGGTCTTTGGCCTTTCTTTTGTTCTTCTGTAAAATATCTTTATATATTAGGGTTATGGTACACAGAATTTCCCTAATTTGTCAAACCCATGCCAAGGTCTTAACAACACACTGGCAGAGCTCTGCAGGGTTGCTATGTTTTTCTCTATGGGGGAGGTTTTAAAATCCATCACTTGTTTTTTTAAACTAAAAAATGCATGGTAATGGTAGTTATGAAGATAGTATTAATATCACATAAATGAAAATATTTTATAATATATCTTAAAATGTACAGAAAACATGTATAATGAAAACAACAGGAAAAGAGTATCATACAAGCTGACTGAATATTTGTCTTTCCTATTCATTTCTCCAAATCCTGGCAATGTAGTTTACATACTGAACATTCTGGTGATTCGGTCTGCTTGTCTCCATGCCCTCCACTGCAAGCATTTCATTAATATTCTCATTGTGAGTGCTGTCAGAAATTTCCAGGGTATAAGACACAATCGCACATTTTCACAAGACAACCCATTAGGATGCAGAATGTGGAATGCAAGATTAGGGTTTTGGATTATTGGGTTTTTTACTTACCCTCTCCAGTGTAATTTCTTCAAACTCATATTCAATTTCTGTTCCATTGACCTGTAAATAGGAAAAAAAAAAATAGAGAGACATATTAAATACATTTTGAGGAGGAGAGAGCTGCATTTTAAATAACATTAGGGGGTTAAATTTCATCCTGGCTATGAATAAACCGCATTTTATTGACGTTTGTGATTGTATGTTTTCATCCAAATGAAATATAATCCAAGCTATTCTAAAATGTGAGTGAGACTCTAGAAAAAAAATGCTTATTGCATCCCTTAGAATTTTGTGATGTTTGGGGGAGAGGAAACAATACAAAATGTGCACTCTGAGTTTACAAAGAATAAACCAACTAGGGGCAATGTTACAGTTACAAGGGGAAAAAAATTCCTAATATCTTTAAAATTTTCCATGAATAGACACTAAAATATGACCTTAAGAAATCAGTGGCAAGGGCAGCACAACCATATGACATTTCTGGCTGTTAAACAGCATTAAGAATGACCATGTCAGATAAGAAATGCCTTTTCTTTATTGGTTCAAGCTCAGGTAATTTATCCCCACTATCCTCTTGTTATATTTGTTGGGAAGCCCTGGACCATGTAACCATGCTTTCAGTAGCAATGAGAAAAGAACAAACCAGGACATGTTTGAAATTCCTAGTGAGAAAGCATTTTCACCATCCAACCAACCCTTAAATTTATTTAAACTTACAGAGAGAAACATTTTAAATATAGCCAGGCAACATATAACATATGCCTTAGATTTCAACAGACATGAATACAGAATATATGAAGAGCTACTTTAAAATAATCTAACAAATATTCAATTCCCACTTTTATCTATCACAGAGCCCTTCTCAGCCAGACAAAACCTCTGAGCAAGAAAATTCTTGAATAGGCGGTTTCTTTTTTCTTATATATGTCTTGGCAAAATCATTCACATTTAGAAATCAGCCAGAAAAATCTAATTTTCAACCAAAAAGCCATAATTTTTGTAATGTTCTACCTTCAGTTTACTGTCCCTTCCTTAGAAGAATTTAAATATAGTTCTTGCATACTGAGAGCTCTATAGAAGGCAAGGATCAGATAGCCCCATTACCTAATAGAGGCTGGCAAAAAAGAAACGATGAAGGGGAAAAAAAGTGAATGAATGAATGACTGAACTAAGTAATTAAATTATCTATCTGATTTATAAACACAGACGCTTGTGGGTTCTCTTCCATAAGGAATTTGTATATGGTATCATTAATTGAAGCCATAACACTATCATCAGCAAATAATAAAGAATGACAATAGACTTTACTTATGTGTGTCCACCAGCCACTTAGAGCATGTTTTTGATTTTCTAATTACATGAGCTAATTGGGGAATCACATTTTACTGTGTTACTATATTATCAAACAGCCCTAAACCAAATTTGATTTTCTGGGCTTCAGCAACTTAATGACTCAGAGAAGAGAACTTGATGATGTTAGAACTAAGCTTTAGCAACTTTATAGACATATTTTTGTTCTTCACACGTAAAAGTACAAAAGGAAACTCAAAACTCCCTGTATATGTGTGTTTCCATATTAATCCTTTTTATTCATAACTTTTTTTAGTTGACAGAGAGAAGGCAGAGGGGGAAGGCTGAGTCAATGTGATGTGTTTTAATTCTCGCAGTATGGCTCCATGAAGCTCTTCTTTGCTTCAGTGCTTCTCTAGAGTGGAGCCCTTCACGTTATTAAAGTGTTGCAAACTGCAGAGAAAAAGACAACTTTAAAGAGAAGAAAACAAGCCTCTGATAATAAATATCAGTGGTGAAAATTCTGTTAGGAAGTGCTTAAAAGACAAGAATATTTTAGTGACACACATTGCATAGCTGGGGACTACCAAAATCTTTGCTGAACATTTGTATGATCATATATGTTGACTTTTAGATCCTAGAAGCATTATTTATACGCAACCTAATCTGTATTCAGAAGTTCCCCAGTCAGCTAGGTGAACCATTGATGGCTTACATTTACTCCATGGGTCTTTAGTTTTCAACCCAAGAAAATTATGTCATTTGCCTAATTCAGTAGTATCCAGGATCTCTTTGTAAGAGGGGAAGATGACATCCAGGTTAGGAGGTAACCTTACCTTTAAAAGAAAATATTCCATGACTACAACAGGATTTAGTGAAATTATAAAGAAGTGAAAGGATTTTAGCATAGGTGAAGTAATATTTCAACCTTTAATTGAGGAGCATTTAAACCATGGAATAATAAGAGCCAGAGTGGGAATTTAGGAAAGACATTTAAGAGGTTCTAGTGTTTATTGTTTCGTCACTAGGAGAGCATGATCTGTGTTCTGCCTAAGGACCTCTAAGACAAGAAATCCTACAAGGTCCCTTGGCAAAGACCTTGGGGAAAAGAATGAAATAGAAAGAACTAAGAATACCTCCATTCTAAACAGAGGTATATAAGAGTACGCTGTGACATTTGTGAAAATTTAGTTAACTTTTCAGAGGAGTACACCAATTCAACAGTCTTTAAATATTTTTTGTTCACATTTGCTTAGAAGAATGGTTGCTTACTGAGTGGTAATGAGACAAAAGGCATGAACAGTAATTCCCTCCTAGCCATAATTTTGTGTATTCTTATTCAGAAAAACCAAGAAAAACTGTTGTGAATGGCTCCCATCATCTGCTGGGGGGGGCGTGGTTTACAGTCTATTGTTTGAACTTGTCTCAGTGGCCTCACTCTACTCCCAATTAGTTTGACAATATATGCCTTTTAATTCACAAAGGATTCTCTTCCTGAAAAATACTGCCAATTATATATGTTTTTTTTTTTTTTTTCTTGAGCAGTAACACTTCCTGTGATATTTAAGCACCCTGGTAATGTTTTATGGTCCTGATAGTTTGGAGCCTGTACAGCGGCATGGTGAGGGCTCTCATTATTTCAGATCTGGCTCTGACCATCACTGACAGTCTCCCCTCCACCTGGAAAAGTGAGAGGATTGGCAGTATTTTAGACATGGAGGGTCACTAAAGTAGATGGAATTTCCCAGTTTTGAAATATGTTTTTCTTCAGATACTTGATTTTTCTGAACCTAATGGTTATGTAGTGACAGCTGGTAGGTTTCCATGGTGGCTAGAAAATCAAATTGATGCCACACATTGTCCTGCATAGTTCTGGGCATGTAGCCTTCCTGGCCTCATATGGAAGTTAAGACAAGAGCATAACTTACTCAAATTCAAACTTGGTATTTAAGCTTCTAATTTCATAAACTTTGAATATTTTTCATATATTTTTCTCTCTCTGACCGTCTTTAGGTTAATTTCCCTGATTTTCTTTTTTTTCCCTTCAGTGCTATAGTACCACCTGCCTGGGTGATATAATTTGATTTGAGACCTACTTTTACGTCCTGAAAAGAGGTTTTTCATGAATAACACATGTGAACTAGTCCATGTTTTAATGCTCTTTAATTGGAATCTTAAGTAATGATTTCTTTTGTTCTTTTCCACATTTGTAATTTCATTAAAATTAACAGCATACTAAAATGTAAGATGATTTTTATACATTCCCATATCACAGATGAAAACAAATGCTAAAACATGAATATCAAAGTGTTGGCTTCTTAGGACTAAACACAATTCCACCCAATGAACAAGTATTGAGCATGCATAGTGTACCAAGTGATGTGACAGGTAGTGAGAAAATAAAGATTTTACGACATTATCCCTATTCTCAAGAAACATACAGTCCTTAAAGAGGTACCAAACACAGACATATTAAAACCTCACAGAAGTGTGATATCCAATACACAAAATATACAAGTGGACAGCCCCACTGTTGCCACATGCAAGATCTGTACAGATCTATTTACTATTTACTATTTTACTATATATATTTGATTCCTTAGTAGTATAGAATATGACAGATAAGGTACTAATTCTGCCCTTTATTATAAGTGATTATGATATAGTAAATAAGACTTATCTCTGAATCTTATGGCTTTAGCATATAAAGCAGAGTGATGAACGTGAACAATATTTAAAGATATCTGCGACAAGTGTCTTAAAATAAAAAATGGGGGAGGACCTTCAAGATGGCAGAGGAGTAATACGTGGAGATCACCTTCCTCCCCACAAATACATCAAAAATACAACTACGTGTGGAACAACTCCTACAGAACACCTACTGAACGCTTGCAGAAGACCTCAGACTTCCCAAAAGGCTAGAAAAATCCCCATGTACATGGGTAGGGCAAAAGAAAAAAGAAAAAACAGAGACAAAAGAATAGGGATGGGACCTGCACCTCTGGGAGGGAGCTGTGAAGGAGGAAAAGTGTCCACAGACTAGGAAGCCCCTTCACTGGAGGAGACAGGGTGTTGGTGCAGGGGAAGCTTCAGAGCCACGGAGGAGAGTGCAGCAACAGGGGTGCAGAGGGCAAAGCAGTGAGATTCCTGCACAGAGGATCGGTGCCGATCAACACTCAACAGCCTGAGAGGCTTGTCTGCTCACCCACTGGGGTGGGCGGGGGCTGGGAGCTGAGGCTCCAGGTTTGGAGGTGAGACCCCAGGGAGAGGACTGGGGTTGGCTGTGTGAACACAGCCTGAAGGGCGCTAGTGCACCACAGCTAGCCGGTAGGGAGTCCAGGAAAAAGTCTGGACCTGCCTAAGAGGCAAGAGACCATTGTTTCGGGGTGTGCGAGGAGAGGGGATGCCTTCCCTGTCTGCCCACAGAAGAAAGAGCACTGCTTAAATGAGCTCCAGAAGTAGGCATGAGCTGAGTCTATCAGCTTGAACCCCAGAGATGGGCATGAAATGCTAACGCTGCTGCTGCAGCCACCAAGAACCCTGTGTGCAAGCACAGGTCACTATCTAAATCCCAAAGGGGGCCTGTGCAGCCCGCCATTGCCAGGGTCCCGTGATCAAGGGACAACTTCCCCGGGAGAACACACCGGACACCTCAGCCTGTTGCAACCTCACACCAGCCTCTGCTGCCGCAGGCTTACCCTGCATTCCAATTATAACTACCATACCCCTCCCTCCCCCCGGCCTGAATGAGCAAGAGCCCCCTAATCAGCTGCTGCTCTAACACTGTCCTGTCTGCACGTGAACAGATGCCTGAGGGTGACCTACACGAAGAGGCGGGGCCAAAACCAAAGCTGAACCCCAGGAGCTATGTGAACAAAGAAGAGAAAGGGAAATTTCTCCCAGCAGCCTCAGGAACAGAGGACTAAATCCCCACAATCAACTTGATGTACCCTGCATCTGTGTAATACCTGAACAGACAACAAATCAACCCAAAATTGAGGCGGTGGACCTTGGGAGCAACTGCAGATTTGGGGTTTGCTGTCTGTGACTGATTGTTTCTGATTTTTATGTTTATCTTAGTATAGTTTTTAGCACTTGTTATCATAGGTGGATTTCTTTATTGGTTTAGTTGCTCTCTTTTTTTTCTTATTACTTTAAAATAATTTTTATTTTACTAATTAAGAAAAAATTTTTATGTTCATTATTTATTTATCAGGTTTTTTTTTTTTCTCTTTTTCTCCATTTTCTTCTGAGCCGTGGGGCTGACAGGGTCTTGGTGCTCTGGCTGGGTGTCAGGCCTGTGCCTCTGAGGTGGGAAAGCTGAGTTCAGGACATTGGAACACCGGAGACCTCCCTGCCCCACATAATATCAATGAGGGAGAGCTCTCCCAGAGATCTCTGTCTCAGCGCTAAGACCCAGCTCCACCCAATGGCCAGAAAGCTCCAGTGCTGGACACATCACGCCAAACAACTAGCAAGACAGGAACACAACCCCACACATTAGCAGAGAGGCTGCCTAAAATCATGAGTTCCGAGACACCCCAAAACACACCACCAGACTCAGCCCTGCCCACCAGAAAGGCAAGAACACAGAACACAGGCACCAGTCCTCTCCATCAGGAAGCCTACAAAAGCCACTGAACCAACCTTACCCACTGTAGGCAGACACCCAAAACAACAGGAACTACGAACCTGCAGCCTGTGAAAAGGTGACCCCAAACACAGTAAGTTAAGCAAAAGGAGAAGACAGAGAAATATGCAGCAGATGAAGGAGCAAGGTAAAAACCCACCAAACCAAACAAATGAAGAGGAAATAGGTAGTCTACCTGAAAAAGAATTCAGAATAATGATAGTAAAGATGATGTAAAATCTTGGAAACAGAAGGGAGAAAATACAAGAAACGTTGAACAGGGACCTAGAAGAACTAACGAGCAAACAAAAAGTGAACAACACAATAAATGAAATTAAAAATTCTCTAGAAGGAATCAGTAGCAGAATAACTGAGGCAGAAGAATGGATAGGTGACCTGGAAGAAAAAATAGTGGAAATAACTACTGCAGAGCAGAATAAAGAAAAAAGAATGAAAAGAATTGAGGACAGTCTCAGAGACTTCCGTGACAACATTAAATGCACCAACTTCAGAATTATAGGGGGCCCAGAAGAAGAAGAGAAAAAGAAAGGGTCTGAGACAATATCTGAAGAGATTATAGTTGAAAACTTCCCTAACATGGGAAATGAAATAGTCAATCAAGTCCAGGAAGTGCAGAGAGTCCCATACAGGATAAATCCAAGGAGAAAGATGCCAAGACACATATTAATCAAATTATCAAACATTAAATACAAAGAAAAAATATTAAAAGCAGCATGGGAGAAACAACAAATAACATACAAGGGAATCCCCATAAGGTTAACAGCCAATCTTTCAGGAGAAGCTCTGCAGGCCAGAAGGGAGTGGCAGGACATATTTAAAGTGATGAAACGGGAAAGCCTACAACCAAGATTACTCTACCCAGCAAGGATCTCATTCAGATTTGATGGAGAAATTAAAACCTTTACAGACAAGCAAAAGTTAAAAGAATTCAGCACCACCAAATCAGCCTAACAACAAATGCTAAAGGAACTTCTCTAGGCTAGAAACACAAGAGAAAGAAAAGACCTACAAAAACAAATCCAAAACAATTAAGAAATGGTAATAGGAACATACATATCAATAATTACCTTAAATGTAAATGGATTAAATGCTCCAACCAAAAGACATAGACTGTCTGAATAGATACAGGAACAAGACCCGTATATATGCTGTCTACAAGAGACCCACCTCAGACCTGGGAACACATACATACTGAAAGTGAGGAGATGGAAGAAAATATTAGATGCAAATGGAAATCAAAAGAAAGCTGGAGTAGCAATTCTCATATCAGATAAAATAGACTTTAAAATAAAGACTATTACAAGAGACAAAGAAGGACACTACATAATGATCAAGGGATCAATCCAAGAAGAAGATATAAAAATGGTAAATATTTATGCACCCAACAAAGGAGCACCTCAATGCATAAGGCAAATGCTAACAGACATAAAAGGGGAAATTGACAGTAACACAAGAATAGTAGGGGACTTTAACACCCCACTTTCACCAATGGACAGATCATCCAAAATGAAAATAAATAAGGAAACAAAAGCTTTAAATGATACATTCAACAAGATGGACTTAACTGATATTTATAGGACATTCCATCCGAAAAAAACCAGAATACACTTTCTTCTCAAGTGCTCATGGAACATTCTCCAGGATAGATCATATCTTGGGTCACAAATCAAGCCTTGGTAAATTTAAGAAAATTGTAATTGTATCAAGTATCTTTTCTGACCACAACACTATGAGACTAGATATCAATTAGAGGAAAAAGACTGTAAAAAACACAAACACATGGAGGTTAAACAGTACCCTGCTAAGTAACCAAGAGATCACTAAAGAAATCAAAGAGGAAATCAAAAAATACCTAGAAATAAATGACAATGAAAACATGATGACCCAAAACCTATGGGATGCAGCAAAAGCAGTTCTAAGAGGGAAGTTTATAGCAATACAATCCTACCTTAAGAAACAAGAAATATCTCAAATAAACAACCTAACCTTACACCTAAAGCAATTAGAGAAAGAAGAACAAAAAACCCCAAAGTTAGCAGAAGGAAAGAAATCATAAAGATCAGATCAGAAATAAATGAAAAAGAAATTAAGGAAACCATAGCAAACATCAATAAAACTAAAAGCTGGTTCTTTGAGACATAAACAAAATTGATAAACCACTAGCCAGACTCATCAAGAAAAAAAGGGAGAACACTCAAACAGAATTAGAAATGAAAAATGAGAAGAAACAACTGACACTTCAGAAACATAAAGTATCATGAGAGATTACTACAAGCAACTGTATGCCAATAAAATGGACAACCTGGAAGAAATGGACAAATTCTTAGAAAGCCATCAACCTCTGAGACTGAACCAGGAAGAAACAGAAAATATAAACAGACAAATCACACGCACTGAAATTGAAACTGTGATTAAAAATCTTCCAACAAACAAAAGCCCAGGACCAGATGGCTTCACAGGCGATTTCTATCAAACATTTAGAGAAGAGCTAACACCTATCCTTCTCAAACTCTTCCAAAATATAGCAGAGGGAGGAACACTCCCAAACTCATTCTACAAGACCACCATCACCCTGATACCAAAACCAGACAAGGATGTCACAAAGAAAGAAAACTACAGGCCAATATCACTGATAAACATAGATGCAAAAATCCTCAACAAAATACTAGCAAACAGAATCCAACAGCACATTAAAAGGATCATACACCATCAAGTGGGGTTTATCCCAGAAATGCAAGGATTCTTCAGTATATGCAAATCAATCAATGTGATACACCATATTAACAAAATGAAGGATAAAAATCATATGATCATCTCAATAGATGCAGAAAAAGCTTTCAACAAAATTCAATACCCATTTATGATAAAAACCCTCCAGAAAGTAGGCACAGAGGGAGCTTACCTCAACATAATAAAGGCCACATATGACAAATCCACGGCCAACATCATTCTCAATGGTGAAAAACTGAAGTCATTTCCTCTAAAATCAGGAATAAGACAAGCTTGCCCACTTTCACCACTATTATTCAACATAGTTTTGGAAGTTTTAGCCACAGCAATCAGAGAAGAAAAAGAAATAAAAGGAATCCAAATCAGGAAAGAAGCAGTAAAACTGTCATTGTTTGCAGATGGCATGATACTATACTTAGAGAATCCTAAAGATGCTATCAGAAAACTACTAGAGGCAATCAGTGAATTTGGTAAAGTAGCAGGATACAAAATTAATGCACAGAAATCTCTTCCATTCCTATAAACTAATGGTGAAAAATCTGAAAGAGAAATTAAGGAAACACTCCCATTTACCATTGCAAGAAAAAGAATAAAATACCTAGGAATAAACCTACCTAAGGAGACAAAAGACCTGTATGCAGAAAACTATAAGACACTGATGAAAGAAATTAAAGATGATACAAACAGAGGGAGAGATATACCATGTTCTTGGACTGGAAGAATCAACACTGTGAAAATGACTCTACAAGCCAAAGCAATCGACAGATTCAGTGCAATCCCTATCAAACTACCAATGGCATGTTTCACAGAACTAGAACAAAAAATTTCACAATTTGTATGGAAACACAAAAGACCCCGAATGGCCAAAGCAATCTTGAGAAAGAAAAACGGAGTTGGAGGAATCAGGCTCTCTGATGGCAGACTATATTACAAAGCTACAGTAATCAAGACAGTACAGTACTGGCACAAAAACAGAAATATAGATCAATGGAATAGGTTAGAAGCCCAGAGATAAACCCACACACATATGGTCACCTTATCTTTGATAAAGGAGGCAAGAACATACAATGGAGAAAAGACAGCCTCTTCAATAAGTGGTGCTGGGAAAACTGGACAGCTGCATATAAAAGAATGAAATTAGAACAATTCCTAACACCATACACAAAAATAAACTCAAAATGGATTAAAGACCTAAATGTAAGACCAGACACTATAAAACTCTTAGAGGAAAACATAGGCAGAACACTCTTTGACATAAATCACAGCAAGATCCTTTTCGACCCACCTCCTAGAGAAATGGAAATAAAAACAAAAATAAACACATGGGACCTAATGAAACTTAAAAGCTTTTGCACAGCAAAGGAAAGCATAAACAAGATGGAAAGACAGCCCTCAGAATGCGAGAAAATATTTGCAAATGAAGCAACTGACAAAGGATTAATATCTAAAATATATAAGCAGCTCGCAGCTCAATGTCAAGAATCAAAGAGCCCAATGCAAAAATGTGCAGAAGACCTAAATAGACATTTCTTCAAAGAAGATATACAGGTTGCCAACAAACACATGAAAGGATGCTCAACATCACTAATCATTACACAAATGCAAATCAAAACCACAATGAGGTATCACCTCACACCAGTCAGAATGGCCATCATCAAAAAATCTAGAAACAATAAATGCTGGAGAGGGTGTGGAGAAAAGGGAACCCTCTTGCACTGTTGGTGGGAATGTAAATTGATACAGCCACTATGGAGAACAGTATGGAGGTTCCTTAAGAAACTAAAAGTACAACTACCATATGACCAAGCAATCCCACTACTGGGCATATACCCTGAGAAAGGCATAATTCAAAAAGAGTCATGTACCAAAATGTTCATTGCAGCTCTATTTACAATAGACAGGACATGGAAGCAACCTAGGTGTCCACTGACAGATGAATGGATAAAGAAGATGTGGCACATATATACAATGCAATATTACTCAGCCATAAAAATAAATGAAATTGAGTTTTTTGTAGAGAGTTGGATGGACCTGGAGTCTGTCATACAGAGTGAAGTAGGTCAGAAAGAGAAAAACATATACCATATGCTAACACATTTATATGGAATCTAAAACAAACAAAAAAAAGGTTCTGAGGAACCTAGGGGCAGGACAGGAATAAAGACACAGACGTAGAGAATGGACTTGAGGACAAGGGTAAGGGTAAGGGTAAGCTGGGACGAAGTGAGAGAGTAGCACTGACATATATACAGTACCCAATGTAAGTTAGATAGCTAGTGGGAAGCAGCTGCATAGCACAGGGAGATCAGCTCAGTGCTTTGTGGCCACTTAGAGGGGTGGGATAGGGAGGGTAGGAGCAAGAGGGAGGGGATATGTGGATATATGTACACATATAGCTGATTCACTTTGTTATACAGCAGAAACTAACACAACATTGTAAAGCAATTATACTCCAATAAGGATGTTAAATAAATAAAAATAAAAATAGAAATTTTAGCTATAATAGCACACAATTCTCTTCATGAAATTGTTGGGAAGAATAAATGAGATTACACGCCTTCACTGCCTTTCACGTAGTAGGTATCCAATAGTGACAGCTATTCTATTGAGTTCTGGATTAGAAATCTGCAAGGGTCACAGATTTATTTGATCAAATGTTGAATGCTTGCTAATTTCAGCAGTAGTACAAAATATCACTTAAGAAGCAAACAAACTTGCTTTCTTCTACAAAATCCACTAAAAACCTTTTTTAACACAAAGACTTCTTTCATGAACCCATCTAAGACGTACTCCCTTATGGGCAGGAATTGTCTTCGCAGTCTCTCCCAAATCAGGTCAGTGTAGCTTTCACTCAGAATATAACTGCAACTGGATTTTCTCCCAATCTTTTGTCCACTCGCTCTTGTATTTTCTTTTTAATATTCCCTTTCCCAGTTTGACCATCATGTTTCTCTGCTACTGGTACTCAGTTTCCTAAGGTTGCTCTCATTGCATCCCTTATACCCCATGCTCATAAGGATACACACTTTATTTTACTCATTTTTTGTACGCCTGTAACTTCTGGTGCCGTGCCTTGTTCATAGTATGTCTTCAGAAGAATCTTTAGAACCAGGTCATGTGAGAATGCCAAAATTTGCACTGTCATTGAATTCTTCTCCAACTTCAAGTAAGTATTAGGCCTCCCCTAATAACGGTGGTCTTTTCCTAGGATATATGACTTGAATTTATCTTTCCATCTCGGCAAATTTTTAGGCACATGCATTGGTAATTTCTAATTTAAATACTGAATACATGAATTAAAACATAACCTAACACTTATTTAGAACCTACCATGTGCTAGGTATGGTGATAAGCCCTGGAGATATAGGGATGAATGAGATATGGCTTCTGCCCTCAAAGAACTCACTCTAGCAGAGGGAGACTAATGAAAACATGCAACAAAGTGATATGACTGCTGTGGTAGATGCCTGGGATTACAGCAGCTGCAGAGATGACACAAAGAAAGGGATAGGTGATTGCACGTGGAGGTTGTCAAAAAAGGCTTCATAGAGGAGATGGTATGAACTGAATGTGTTCATGGGCAGGTGTTCATCAGAATGAGTAGGAAAGAGAGGAGCTTATCAAGGCAGAGGGAACAGCACGAACCACTTCTTCAGAGTGCTCTGCTAGACAGAACACTGGCATTAGAGTCAGAAGACCTGTATTGTAGTCTTAATTCTGTGGTTTAACAGACTGGGTAACCCTGGTTAGGTCATGGTGCTTCAATTTTCTCATGCAGACAGATGATCTCTGAGGTCGCTCCATGCTCTGACCTCCTCACATCAGGGTTTTTCTCCCCATCTACTGTTTAAATCATATTTACTTTGCCTGTCACTTTGGTCAAGGTGCACCTGAGCAAACTTAACTAAGGACTTTTCTATTATTCTTTATTCCAAAGGTCCCAATCAGCAACCCATAATCCTACCAGCTAGCATCTCCCTAACCTCCATGTACCTCTGCCATGGCCCTTCTCCTTGATCTGAGAGGATCAGGGAAGAAACTAGAGGGCAGCATCACCTGCTCTCCTTAGCTCCACTCAAGGACATCACCTTCAGCACCTTCCCTATTTCTTCTTAAAGATCTCAAATCTTTGGGTAGAAATAAAAGGTAGCTCTTTCTTTTTGAAAAAGGGGACAAAAAGGGAGTTTTGCTCTACTCTAATCCAAAAGAAAGAACTGAAGGCTGATGTTCATTATGTCCATCTTTTTAATCACATTTAACTTTACATGTCTCTGCTGAATGGATGCAAAACAATCAAGTACTGAAAAAAGTGAAAGTTAATCTACAAGCATGGAGGTTCTAATCGGGATGAGAGCATCATTAGACGAAGCCTGGAGGTTCGTAGCACACAACTAAGCTGTCCATCACTTTCATTAATAATGTCCCTTCTCCTAGACTATTTCCAGTGGCTAAAATTCTGTCCTCTCTTCATGTTAAGAGGAATTATCACAGAGAAATTAAAAGCTCAGACTCTGGAATCTAAAAGGCCTGAATTCCAATAGCAGTTTTGTCACTTACAAGCTGTTAGAATTCACCTTTGTTAAGTATTATACACATTTGTGTGTCAATGTTGTTTATTTAAACTGTAGTAAGCAAAAGATTTTCTGTTTAAGCTTTAGTGAGCACCTATTTTAATCTGAGGTATGCATCTGCTTATTTTAGGAATACTATTCAATTATAATGAGACTGGTTTATAAATGTACCGTTTTATAAGAAGCTAAGCATAGTTAGAATTTCTTGTTTTTAACAAACACAAACTACAGAAATAACTGTTGATATTCTTAGTTAAGATTCTAATTTTGGTAAGAGCACTATTCTTATTGTTCACCTGAATGTGTTCTTACCAGTAAACCCTGATTTCAAGTTAAACTTATAATCTTAGTTAGACAAACTTCTGAGTTCAGTGAACTGCCAAATCATAGCTTCCAGCAAATATAGAAAAAAAAAAAATCAGTATCCTATGATCTGTTCCATTCTTAAACAATTTTCTTTTGGTTTTATTTCCTCTGCCTTTGTCATTAAGACTTCATAACACATAGAAATTTGGGGCTAGAAAAGTGATCATCGACTTAATATTAATTACTATGTATCTTTTTAAATTTAATTATAAACCACAGATTTTTAAAAATTAAGTAGCTTCTTCCTTGTAAAATTGTGATAATTTTCCCTGGTATTTCTGTCAAGAGAAATCAAGGAAGATAGCTTAGGGTTCTTACATGAATAAAAAGAAAGTCATTTTATATATACAAAGTTGTCTTGATTAAAGGCTTCTGTAAAGAAGGAAAAATATAGTCACTTAAGTTCAGAACTGGATTTGCCTCTGGTTTGGAAATGGCACATTTCTTCCCAGCTTTGCTTCCTTACTTTGCACCATTTGCTGGATGGTGTAATAACAGCTGGCTTGAATGCTTTCATTTGGCTCCAGCCTGTTGCAGGCTGTTTTATTCTTGGGGTTAAATATTCCAAAAATTTGAACATGCTCTCTGAGGGCAGTAAATGGTCTTAAAGAGTACAATCGAATAAGAAAGCATCATGATACAGGTTTTTATCCCATCAAGGCCCCTCCCTCACTTGACCACCCTCATATACAAACCACCTGGTCAGTTGCAAGTAAAGTGTCCAAGAGAATCAAGAGCTCAAAGCACATACCCAAAAGATTTAGAGAAACAGAAACAAAGTGTGTGTTGAACCACAAGATAAGATTTCACAAATATTATGATGGTGTCAGCAGAGAGCCAAGAATATTTTCTCTTACACCTGGGTATAATACAACTATAGTGTGCGGCAGAACATCACTGTCGTACATTTCTTCATCTTTGACTTCTTTCCTTAACCCCCTGCAATCTTGTTTTTGTTTCACCACCACACAAAAGCTGAGCTCTTAAGGATCAACAAAGATCCGTGTGTATCCATATAATGATTTTTTCCCCAGCCTTCATACTCCCTAGTTTTCACGCAGTATTTGACAATCTGGAGCATAACTTAAAAATCCCCTTTTCTTTTGTCACATGGTTGATATCTTGCTGGTCCCCTCCCTACTGATCTATCCAATGCATTTATATCCATTTCCTTTCCTCTTGCCAGATATGGGCATTCACAAAGTCTGCCCTTATTGTTATACAATCTTTACCTGAGTTTTCATCTCACCTAACTTTTGTTTTCTAAGTAAATGCCCTAGTATCACCCCAGTCTCAGTAAGTCTAAAATAGAACTAATCATCTTGCCTAATTATAACTATCATTTCCTCCAGGCTACTCTATATACCTGTTAAGGGAATCCTCTTTTTCTTATATATCCTTTGTATTTGTTATCCATACCCACTATCCTATTTTAAGACGTAAACTATCACTTTCTTAGGACCATCAATATAATTTCCTAAAAATATCTCTGCCTCTCTAATTTTTCAATATCAGTCTATTCTTCATATCCTTTGAGATTTATCTTTCTAAAAAGCAACATTTTCATTGTATAATTTTGCTGCACAAGTAGCTTTAAGTAACTTTTCTTTATCCTTAAAGAACATTCCAGAATATCCACCAGCTGTCCCCAGTCTACCTGTCTAGCTACAGACCCTACTTCTTATCTTCAAAGACATTTTCTAGCCAAGTAACTGAAATTAAATAAAGCATATCCTCTTTGGTATCTTTATTAATGTCATATACCCCACCCTAAATATATTTAATTTATGCTTATTAAAATACTAATTAATTTAGAAAAATATATTTGAATGCTGAGAATTTCCCAGGTACTATGTTAGGTCCTAGGGATACAGTAGTAAACAAAACACAGTCCCTACCCTCATAGAGCTAGATTCTATTTGGGGATATGGGAAGCTTCCATTTCTGTCAGCCAAAGGCTGCCTCTTCTATAAAGTCAAAAAGATTTTTCTTAACAATCCTCTGAAAATCATCACTCTATTCTCTAAATTACCCCTCTGTGATAGTAACAATAATGATAGTACTACTACTGTGACTATTACTACTGTTGCTTTTCTTTTGTTTTAAGTATCTACTATATGCCAGGCACTATGATCAGTTGATCTAAACATTAAAATAATCCTGAGAGCTAGACATTTTAACTTTAATTTTACTACTGAGAAAGCCAAGTTTCTAAGTTAAGCAACTTCTCCGAGTTTATCTAGTTGTAAGTAACATGAAACTAGGACTATCTTGTTCATCTTTTTCATCACTTATTGATGGGAAGTATATGCTCAATCCAGATTTGTGGAAGAAAATTAAAGAAGGAGTGGCATAAGGAGAGAGGAAAGAATGGAAGCATCTATTGTTTGAATCAAGGGAAGTCTAATGTTAAAACACTAACCTTTCTCCCTGGTCATACATAGCACAGTCCCTCTCTCACTGTACTTGTGGTCTTCCTCACTGTCCAGCTCCTTACATCGTGCTTTATCTTTCCTGATATACTGTCCTACTGTACAGATGAGGCACTGTCTTTTGCGGCACCTATCATAATGACTTGCCCATAGCAGCCATTTCATACATAGTTATTGAAGAAATAAATCAATTGAACCTTATGGGAAGGGATTCTTATTTCTCATGAATCTTTTAAAATCCCTTTGTACTCGAAAGTCCTACTCACCATTGTCAGTTTCCAGAGGAGTAAACTGTCTTAATTTCTCTCTAATCATTTTACTTCAAAACTTGCTAACAATAAGCTGTCTCCCTTTTCATCTGAATACAGCTCACCCTTTCAGCAGCCTTCAACACCAATCCATCCATCAACAACAAATATTTATTGAGTGACTTTCCCCACCTTCTTTGCCAGCTCATATGATCTCTTTTCACCTGATTTTAAAAGTACATCAGTATCTTCACAACCTTGGAAAAGAGCTAGAGAGCTGTATCACTCCACTAATTCATCTGCTCTTTCATCAAGATCACATGAAGAAGTTTTTTAAGTTCTGTGATTCTGGAAAAAATGCGTTGGTTCGCTTGTAATAAAAAAAAAAAAGGTCAGATCAATCTTTCCGGATCAGATGCTAAGGGAGATCATTCTGCTGCTTTATGTTATTTCACCTTTCTTGAATCCCCTTAGGATCATGACGGGGAGCTAGTATTAATGCTGTTTCTGTCCCCAGCCGCCTAGCCTGTTGATAAAATATGGAAATTGTAAGGTTTCAAGTTGTTTATATGTAATCTTTTTCAGATTATGCTAACAGCAGCATTAATCATTAACATACTATTTTCACATACATTATTATTTGCTCCTCATAACAGTCCTATGAGGGTTGATATCTCTATTTTATAGATGAATAAATAGCTAAGAGATGATAAGTTGCTCAACATTGCTCACCTAGTAATGTTGGAGTTTTGATACAAATCTAGGTTTTCTGGACTCTGAATCTAGAGCTGATCCCACTACCTTATGCTACACACTCTAAAAGTGAGAGAGAATCTGATTGAATCGTTTGAAGTTGCTGATGTTTCTGACTTACAAAATGGTAAGTTCTGCATGGTTCAACAACTTAGCATGGTGGTTAGGAGCTAGAATTCTGGAGTCAGATTGCCTGGGTTCATAGCATGATTCTCTCACTCTCTAGCTATAAAACTTTGGGTGAGTTACTTAACCTCTCTGAGCCTTGGTGTCCTTATTTACAAAAAGGATGGTAATTATCTTATTGGGTTGTATAAGGACTGAATGATACAATTTTGTAACGGTTTAGTGTTTAGCACCTAGTGAACCCTCAAAAATATTAACTGCAATTATTTTAAAGTTTTTCCTAGGTCTGCCATTGGCATATTTTAAGTCCTGCCTATTCACTCTTCTAAACAGAAACCAGTGTAGGCACATGTGAGTGTTGGGGCAGAGGGAGAATGGCAGGTATAGAGATGAATACCTATTGTTTGTAGGAAATTTTATAAAACTTAACATATATTTGTTAAGTTGTGCACAATATTCCCACAGAGGACTTGAGTTACCCCTCTTTCCCCTGTGAGAGTCAATTAACTTAGATCAAATAGAAATCTACAGTGACAAAAAAAAGTATAATATATTTTTCAAAGAAAAATTTAAAAGCTCAAGTTTCTACATTTATATCAGTGCTTCCTAAACTGGATCTGGGCGTTTAGAAGTGGTTATGCATACTGAAGCTGTGGCTGACAACAGCTCGTCACAACAGGGATCTCTGGGCTGCAAATTGGAGGCACCAAATCTTTCTCTCTCTGGACTCTTGTCTGCCCACCCCCCAGGGCTTTTAAGTGTTCCGGCACAGTGTTAACTGGTAAGATGATAGTATAAGCTCTAAACAGTGTGTCATGATTAACCATAAGTCATTGCTCCTTTTTTTTTTTTTTTAATATCTTCTTGGAACAGGAATACTCAAAAGGGTACCAACATAAATCCCCAGTTACATTAAATTAAATAAATTCCATAAATAGCTTAAGCATAGTAAACAAATATTAATCAGACAGTAAATCTTGGGTGGGAAGCACAAGGATTGAAGACAGTTTGTAGGAAGGGAGAAGATATGAAGGGAAATTAAAAATCCTATTTTCACCCCACTATCATTTTTCTTAATGACCTTAGGATGATCTTGTTTGCCACGTTTTCTCTGTGTAATTCCTATTTATGCTTCACAAAAAACCTTCCACGATTCTTCTCCCTTTCCAGCTATCTAATGCTACCATAAACCCTGCCTTTCTTTCTCTAGCCCTCCTATACAAAGGCCAGGTTGTGCCAATGTCATTTCTCTGTGTTTACAGAGTACTTGTGTAGATCTTTTGCCCTGATTGTATAACGTGTTGGCTACCAGCTTCTGGCTTTAGGTTCAATCAGACAGGGATGCTAACCCTAAATTGGCCACTTACAAGAGTTGTGACTTTAAAGAAGTTACACGGCTTCAGTTCCTCCTCAGTAAAATCTTATTTACTCCAATAAAGTTGTTAGGAATTTTAAATTAAATAAGAAGTATAGCACAGTGCTCAAGAGTACATACACTAGATACTCCAGTTGATAAAATATAGAAATTGTAAGGTTACTTATACTCTAGAGCCAGATTGCCTGAGTTTGACTCTGCCAGTTACTAGCTGTGAGATATCTGCCTCAATTCTCTCATCTGTAAAAGAGAGTTCATAATCTCATAGGACTGTGAAGACTGGATGAATTGGTGAATTAGTATAAATGAAAAGAATAAGTAAAATACTTGGAACAATAGCCTGGGACATGCTAGGTGTACCTGTTACTACACTATCCATTATTATTACAGAATGGTGGAGTAAGGTACTCAGAAAATCCTCTCCCCAAAGAACAACTTTAAAACAGAATTGCCAAAAATAGCCATTTCTGGACTCTGAAAACTGACTAAGGGCATACAGAAAATTGAAAAACTTTGATTCAAGAACCTCAGTTAACAGCAGTGGGAATCTGGTGTTCTAGGCCTGCGACTGCTCTTACACATCCCCTCCCTCAAATTCTGTGCATGTAATAATTCTACAAGGGCAGGAAAGGCTATGAAACAGAAGCTTTGCTGACACAGGGAACCAGCTTCACTTGGAGCAGCATGTGGGCAAACCTCATAATCAGGGATGTTGTTAGAAACAATAGTGATTTTGGTGGTAAATATTAGAACAAGTAAACACTGCAGTAACTTAAGTTAGCAATACTGGTTGGCAAAAGCTACAGGCTGTCCAGACTAGCTAGAAATATATCTGGAAAATCTGTTGAATCATGGCAGGCCTTGATAGCTCCAAATGATCTCTGCCAGGCTGGAAGACTGAGTGCATGTGCAAGGTCATTCATAGACTCAGTAGAGACTGGAGAAGGTCCTGGCCATCTACACATCCCTAGCTGAATGTGAGGCCTTGCATATATGCAGGGGAGTCATAATAGGTCTATTATAAAATAAAATCTCAGGCATATTTGTAAACCATTTGAATTTAAACACATTTCCCTGTCCATACACAAATCCACTGGCAAAGAATGGAAGACTTACTGGCTCAAAGTGTTTAAGTGTAATCTCTGACCAATCATTGGCTCACCACTAAGCTATGCTGATCTAGAGGCAACACTAGGATGCCAGAATTTAAAAAGAAAAAAAGAAAGAAAACTCAAAAGAGATATCAGTAACTATACACCTCAAGAAGGATAGACTCTACAGATCTAGCCCAGATATGTGACTAAATATACAAACAAGCAAACACAAAGAAACAGGAACTGTGACTAAACATACAAACAAGCGAACACAAAGAAACAGCAAATGGCAAGTAAGAATTAAGAGTTACTATAACATTATCTCAATGGCCTGTTTTCAAAAAGAAATTATGAGACCTTCAAAGAAAGCAAAATATGACCCATACATAAGAAAATAATTAGCAAAAAATAAACTGTTTCTGAGACATCTTAGATGTTGGAATTGACAGAAAAAACATCAAAGCAGCTATAAATATGTGCAAAGAACTCAAGGAATCCTCTTTAAAAAAGTAAAAGAAAGTATGACAACAATGAATAATCAGATAGACTATCAATAAAGAGGCATAAATTATAAAATAAAATTATGTAA
Source organism: Globicephala melas (assembly GCF_963455315.2). Lineage (NCBI taxonomy): Eukaryota > Metazoa > Chordata > Mammalia > Artiodactyla > Delphinidae > Globicephala > Globicephala melas. The sequence goes on from NC_083321.1 coordinate 60,697,034, forward strand.
AAATTCTGGAGTTGAAAAGTATGACAACTGACATGAAAAATCCACCAGAGGTTCCAGTTTTTGTCTAGCACATAAGAATCACAAGTCACCACTTTGTCCTAATAACAAATAGAAAGCTAAAGAAACTGAAAGATCAACTCTGTCAGAGAAGTGAGGTCACAGAGTAAACTGCTGCCCCCCCAAATTGGAAAGACAGGTGGGCAGATAGAGAGAATCACTATTAGTGGGGCAGAAATCACCACAGGAACCAGTGCCAGGGTAGGAAAAACTTAAACTGTAATTGATGAATTGTGGAGGCTCAGTGTGGACAAATCTGAGGATTAAACAGGGGTTCGATCCAGAGAGGTTCAATTTTTGGGGTCACAGCCATATTTAAGTGAGTTTTACCTCTAGTAAATCTATCAGGTTCTCAAAGTGAAGAGTGGAGAAAAATTCCTCGTGCTTCCAGCAGGTGAGGGAAAAAGGAACTATTTTGAAACATGTAGAAGCATTCTGTTCTTCTTAACAAGGTCTATCCTCAGGAGAAACTATTTTATCAGAGCCTAACCTGCTGTGGTTTTACCAGAGCCTAATCTACCTGGGGAAGGGAAATACCAACTTCAGCACCCTTTAGCCATTCAGTACCATCTGAAAGGCGGAAAAACTGAAAAGCACTGGTGACATTCACAGTCCAGAAACACAAGCTCACTAAAAGACTGAAACCAAGTCATATGAGTATAGAACACTAACCCCTCCTCTGCTACTTTACCACTACATTACTAAAGGGCTATTTACTGCAGTTCCTTTTACCCAGCACATGATGTCCTTTCAACAAAAAATTACAAAGCATAATAAAAGACAAAACACACAGTTTGAAGAGATTGGGCAAGTATCAACCAGAGTCAGATATGGCAGGAATGTCAGAATTATCAGAACAGGAGTTTAAAAAAAATAATTGATATTCTAAAAGGTTTAATGGACAGAGTAGACAACATGCAAGAACAGGTAAATAATGTAAGTAGAGAGATGGAAAATCTTGGAAATGTCCAAAAAGAAATGCTAGAGATTAAAAAAAAAAAACCCAAAACCCACTGTAAAAGAAATGAAGAATGTTTTTGGTGGGCTCATTAGTAGACAGGGCAGGATTGGGGAAAGAATCTCTAACTTTGAAAATATGATAATAGAAACTTCCAAAACTGAAAAAGCAAAGAAAAAAAAAGACTGAAAAATAACCCCAACCAAACAGAATATCCAAAAACTGTGGAGCACCTACAAAAGATGTAATATACATGTAATACCAGAAGGAGAAGAAACAGGGAAAGGAATGAAAACAATATTAAAAGCAATAATGACTGGGAAGTTTTTCCAAATTAATGTCAGACATCAAACCACAGATCCAGGGAGCTCTGTGAGTAACAGAAACACCTAGGCATATTATATACAAACTTCAGAAAATCAAAGATAAAGAAAAAATTTTGAAAGAAGCCAGAGGAAAAAAGCACCTTATCTATAGAAGAGCAAAAATAAGAATTACATTTGACTTATCCTCAGAAACAATGCAAACAAAAAGAGAATAGAATGAAATATTTTAAACGTTGAGAGGAAAACAACAACAACAACAACAAAAAACAACCCAGAATTCTGTACTCTGAAAAATTATCCTTCAAAAGTGAAAGAGAAATAAAGACTTTCTAAGACAAAAAAGAAAAACTGATGAAATGTATTGCCAGACCTGCTTTGCAAGAAGTGCTGAAAGAATTTCTTCAGAATGAAAGAAAATTATATAGGTCAGAAAAATAGATCTACATAAAGAAAGAGTATCAGAGAATAAATAAGTAAAACAAACAAAAAACACCACTTTATTTTTCTTATTCTTAACTGACCTAACAGATTTGTCAAAATAGTAACATCAACAGTATATTCAATTATGTGTTTTTATGTGTGTGTGTACATACATATACATATATATACACATATATGTATATATATATTTAGGTATGCATGGAATGAATGACAGAAATAATACAAGGGATGGTATGGAGTAATTAGGAATATTTCATTATTATTAGGTACTTGCACTACCTATGAATCAGCATAGTATTATTTGATAGTAGCTTGAATTAGTAAATGTATAGAGCAAATTCTAGGACAACCACTAAAAAAAGTAAAAGAATTAGAATAATTGATATGCTAAGAAATGAGAAAAAATGTAATTATATAAAATGCTGCATTAAAACTAAAAAAGGCATGAAAAGTTTGGGAAAAAACAGAAACAAATAACAAGGGCAACAAACAGAAACTAGGAAAGATGGTGGATATTAATTGAACAATATAAATAGTCACTATAAATGTCAATGATCTAAATACAACAATTAAAATACAGAGACTGTCAGAGTGGATCAAAAAAACAAGGCCCAACTACATATTTTCTACATGAAACCTACTTTAAATATAGAGATATATAGAGAGATTAAAAGTAAAGAGATGGATAAAATATACCATGCTAACACTAATCACAGGAAACTGAGAGTAGCTATATTGATTTCAGAAAGACTTCAGAGCAAGGAAAATTATTAGGGATAATGAGGTGCATTATATAATTATAAAGAAGTCAGTACACCAAGAAGTCCTAACAATCTTTATTGTGTATGCCCCTAGCAACAGTGAGGCAAAAAATGATAAGAATTCAAGGAGAAACAAATGAATCCACTATTACAGTTGGAGACTTTCACACCCCTCTATCAGAAATGCTCTATTCAGCACCATGCAGAAAATCACCAAGGACATAGTTGAACTCAATAGCACCATTAATCAACTGGATACAATTAACGTCTGTAGACTACTTCACACAACAATAGCAGATTACACATTCTTCTCAAGCTCACGTGGAACATTTACCAAGATAGACCACTTTCTGGGCCATAAATCACACCTTAACAAATAAATAAAAAAAACGAAATCATACAATGTCTGCTCTCGGACCACAGTGGAATTAAACTAGAAATCAAAACCAGAAGGATAATTGGAAAAATTCTAAAATACTTGGACATCAGACAACACACTTCTAAATAACACAGGGAGCAAAGAAGAAATCTCAAGAGAAATTTAAAATATTTGGAACTAATTGAAAATGAAAATACAACTTAACAAAATTAGTGGGATTCATTAAAGGCAGTAACTAGAGGGAAATCTATAGCACTGAATGCATATAAAGAAAGAAAAATGATGTAAAATCAATAATATAAGCTTCCACTTTAGAAAACTAGATAAAGAAGAGTAAGTTAAATACAAAGCAAGCAAGCAAAAAAAAAAAAAAAAAAAGGAAAGAAAGAAAGAGAAAAAAAAACCCCAGCAGAAATCAATGAAATTGAGTAAACGAAATCAATAGAGAAAATCAACAAAAGCAAAAGATAGTTCCCTGAAAAGATCAATAAAATCAATGAACCTCTAGCCAGGCTAAATAAGAAAAAAATGTGAGGTGATACAAATTATTAATATCAGAAAGGAGAGAGGGGACATCAGTACGGATCCCATGGACATTAGAAGGATAATAGAGGAATATTATGAAAAACTCTATGCCCCCAACTTTGATAAGCTAAATAAAATGAACCATTTCCTGAAAGGCAATCTGCTGAAACTCAGAAAAGAAGAAAAAGACAATCTGAACATACATATTTCCTAACCAGGAAACCAGACAAAGACATTATAAAAAAGAAAACTACAGACCAATATTGCTCATGAACATGGATGTAAAAATCCTCCACTATTATTTGTATCTTCATCATTGTCATCTTTGCAGCACTTATTGTAATTATACTATACTGCAATTGTCTATCTATTTCCCTATTCCATTAGACTTCCAGCTCTCCAAGGGCAGGAATCATTTCTTATTCATCTTTCTATACATTGTACCTAGCAGAGTATCTGGTGCACAGTAGATATTCAATAAATATATTTTAAATTGAACTTCATCAGATCCAAACCTAGGGGTTCTTAAAATCTGCTTCAGGGGCTCACAGAGTTGTACATATACTAGGTAAGTGAATATATGCTGCCTAAGGACACTGTTTCTACCTAGATACCCAGTTGCAGTTACAGGCTCCAAATAAAATTTAAAATGATAGAGAATGAATTTTTTAAAAGTATATTTATATAATAAATTTGCCAACATCATCAGCTTCATTAAAATAGCAGTGTTATGCTGAATTGCATTAAGGCTGGAAAATTATTTTTGAAGCAGAAATATATAAGACTTAAGTAAGTGAATGGAAGCTAAAATTACCTGCTAGTAGCAAAGCCGTAAGTACGAATAGTAATTATTGAGAAATATCTTTCTGAAAAGAATTAAGTACCACTCAGTTGTTTATTTCAACTTGCTTTTATCCTTGTAACTGGAGTGAAATATGGTGAGTGCTATGGGCATTTACTTCACTTGACACTGATGTTTACGCAAAATCTATCCTTGGAGATTTATACATATATATGCGTATACATGCATATATCCATATAAAATTATATATATGTGTGTATACACACACACACACACACACACACACACAGAATACATACTTAAGATGTCGATGTTTCAACTGAAAAAATGTGATAAAACGATAGCATTCTTTCTTAGTAAAAATTGATAAGAACAGAGCTGGTATATTTCTACTATATTCATTATCTTTATAATACTTTTCCAGATATCTAGGCTTACAAAAGAAGACAGATAAAATGCAGTTCCCATTTTCAGAGCACGAGTTTTGTTTTAAAGGCCTCTTGAGGGTGGTCTGTCAATTTCCTTTGAAATCAAGGGGCCTGTAAAGATTCAGAGGAAGTGTACTCGTATGGATTTTATCCCTTGTCATCACAAGGAATAAAAGATGCCTCTGTCTTGTTTGAGCTACGAATCAAACTGGACCAAGGATTATTTCACACAATTGCTGTTTTGGAATTTGGGCATCTTAAAACCAAAAGAGAAAATACATTTTAAACCAAGAACCCATTTTTTTCTATGTCTAGCCTTAAGTGAATTTTCCCCTTGTTTTTGCTAAGTATTCTTGGTATGTCATCAGCAGAATCTGCCCATATGAGCATTATTCTAGGTAAAAAGAATAGTGATTGCTTTATACCTCTTATCTGTTAGAGTTGATGTAGGATATCTTTATGGAGGGTTCACAGTAAAGGCCTTCAGACTACTTAAAACTATCAGCTGATAGAACAGGAATATTCTTTTAGTAATATATATGATCACTTTAAACATAGGGTTAAAAAACAGAAAGTACTCAACATAAAGCAAATTACCTTGGCAACGTGGCATGTGTTCTTTAGAAGAGATCTTTAGACAGACTCTAAAGTGTAACCACTACTGCCTAAAATCTTAGCAGAATGCCCACAGCATTTGGCTTTCCCAATATCAAATAGGATACAATTACTTTGCTGGTTTATGGTCAACATTCAGATTCATTTTAAATGCAGCATCCTATAAACTTGCCAGTATCCAAATATTCAAACCGTCTTGTGAGAACAAATTTTTGGACCAACGATTCAGTTACTAGGGCAGGAAAAAGCTTTTGGAATCTTGAGGGAGCCACTTAGACTGAAAAACAAAGCAGTTATATTCTTTTAAAATTTTCAATCCCTCAATTACAGACACATTTTAAGTAATAAATCCTTGTTTCGTAATAATATCTCAAGGTGTTCTCACATACATTATCTTACTATGAGATAAGCAATGATTTTATCCCTACTTTACATATGAATAAACTGAAGCTTAGAGAGGTTAAGTACCTTGACCAAGTTCAGCGAACAAGTTATGAAGTTGGGGTGAGCATTTATATTTTTTGATTCCTGGTTCAGGATTCCCACTGAAAACTTGGGAACTTCAACAAATTTTCATAAGCTTTGCAAGAAAATGTTTTCCCACTGAGCTAATATTGGAGTAAAAACTTAAAACAAGAATCATTCCTTATAAAAAAAAAACTGGCTTCAAAATTGCAACCCCAAAGCCACAGCTCTCCCTAAATATTCCCTTCTGCTCCTCCTACTTCTCCATTAGGGAGGTGTTGGCAAAGAGTTGCTTATTTTTTTGCCAAAAAACACCCTTAAAGGAGCAGCCCACTAAGCCAAAAAGCAGAATTATTAGGGAAAAAAAAAACAAGAAAAACAGACTGTAACAAGGCCTTGAGTGTGCTTGCAGTAAAAATCCTTAATGCCCAACTTAAAAGATTTTTTGTGTCACTGAATTATCTGTTTCACTAGGTTCAAAGTTGAACCAAGATGTAGTAGGGTGTGCAATGAAGCCCATTAATAAAATTTGCTCATTCATTCATTCATTCATGTATGTCTTAGGTGCCTACCATGTTCTGGAAATGTTGAACAATGTAGGTTTAAAGAGGGTCAGTGCTAACGTTAGGACCAATGAATGATCAATGCTGAAGTATTATGACTTAAGGAACTTTATTAAAATCTTAGAGACTAGTGTGAAGGACAGGCAGCACAGTAAGGTAAGTGTCATGATAAAGGTGATGAGATGGTGCTGTGGGAGTCTATAGAAGATACACATAACCTGACTGGAGCACAAGAGGTATCTAGGAAAAGTTTTGCAGAGGTAGCAATGCTTAAACAGTCTTGAAGGATGAATAGACAATACAATGGAGAATTGAGGAGATGGGAAGTATTCTCTAGAGGCCCAGATAAATGGCTCCAGGCACATAAACACCAAGAGGAAATAAAGAGAAAGTATCTGATGAACTCTCTGGACTACAAGGAGTTTACCATGATTAGAAAATGTAGCAAAGTTTAAGTCTGTAGTTTCAAAAATAGATCTGATTTAATATACCTTATTGCTACACAGTTGGATTTGGAACCAGAAGCCGACTCAAACTATGCATGTAAGGCACATAATTTTGTTAAAATAATTCAGGGTTTTAATTTTCAGACACTTTAAATTAGTTTTTAGAACATGAAAGTTCCTCTTTCAGAAAAGAAAATGGGCTAGTATATTCTATGAAATAGCAACAGCCTGGGCTTTTTGGAAGCCTACCAGGGATTCCTTGCTGGGAGATTTGCGATGATCTGCAATATTCTAGGGCTAAAAGGAAAGGGCAGCTAGGTGGCCTTTCTTCACACTCAAAAATTTCTTGCCATCCAAAATGATTTCCCTCACTTCTTTGTCAATTGATAAATTCCTTTCAAGACTTCATGCAATTAGGAAATAGCTCTCCTACAAAAAATAGTTGGGAGACGCTGGCTTATTGATGAAGAGAAAAATAAATACTGGTCGATTAGTATTATGTATATTAAAATAATGATAATGCTCAATTAAATATTTACGGAGCAGTCTTTGAAACAATTTTAAGAGAAGGGCAAAGAACATCAGACGCAAAAAAGAGGGTAAAAGCATTAAAAGTTTGTTCATTTAAACTGCAGCCTGGTTTGTGGTCTGGGAATCAGGAGACCTGGAGTCTAGCCCCGACTCTACTGCCAACCAAATGTACGATCTGGAGAAAGCTGAATCTTCTACTTGGCCTGTTTCTGAATCTATAATGTTAGGTAGTTGAGTAATGATCTCTAAGGTTTCATTTTGTTTTTGTTTTTTAATATCCAAAACATTCACGATTATCAGAAATTTCAATTTTAAGACGAAAGGAAAATGATCGGTCGTGTGAGCTTTGCAAGATAGGGCTCCAGGACTCCAGACGGAATTATTCAAATGGACTGTCTTAGTCTTTCATTCCTAGTCTTACTGTATGTGATTTTAGCTGGAAAACAAAGAACAAAAAATAATTTGGATATGGTTACCCCATAAAAGGAAAGACCACCAAATCTTTGGACAAGATGGCTTACTCCCCTTTCAAAAATTACAATAGAAACTGCATAGAATGTATACCCCATAACACATATCCCATTTCTTAAGAAAACTTTGGCTGAAATTTTTTTTTAAAGGGCCATATAAATGAGAACTGAAAAAGGCTGGTTGTTAATGCTGTTACAAATATCCAAAGTTAGAACTTCTGAAATATTTGATCACACTTTTCATGGCATTTTCTTAAAGAAAATCCTTAGCTAGAAGAAGTAGCTTATATTAAATAATTTTTGCAAGGATCCTGGAACAGATGGTTATTATCAGTTAATAAATCATCACTGACAACTGAATAGTCTTACTTGAATCTACAAAGTGGGTAGGGAGAGTGGTGGTAGTGGGGATAAGGACTGTGGACATTTAGTTCAGCTTCCCGTTCTGGCAGCCAACTCAAGAACAAACTGTAATTTGTACATAGAACCTTCTGTTAAATCTGCCACTGAAAGTTTAAAAAACCCCAACAAGCTGAGGATAAAGAAACCCAAGCATGGAGTAGCATCTTGGAATTTCCCTGAGCTACTATTATCAACTAGCCCGTTCCTGTTATAGAAACGGGGCATTCTAATAACACCAGGAAGATTTGCTAGAACATAAATGAAAATTTAAAAGGACATGAAAAGGTTAGGTTACTTCAAAGTGTGCCATTAAGGTACTACTGCTGCCCATGGGAGCCTGAGTTCAGGAGTTTGGACTCCTTTTTACTAGTACTTTACCAGTAGAGAAACTGTATGATTCAGAAAACAGGGAAGAGGAGACATATACCTCCCAGCTCTGGGTAAAAAAGGAAGTTTGTTTTTAATATGTTAAAAACAATAGGAAATATTTTAAGTCAGCAAGAGTGGATGAGTATTATAAATATGACATTGTCTTCTGCGTAACTTTTAAAATCTGGCCTGCATGTAATGGTAAGATAATTTAGGGGCTTGCCAAGTGAGAGAGATCTAAAATACTTTCTGAATAAAGTTAACAGTTTAATAAGTTAAAAAAAGACACACATATAAAGAACACATGGGCCTTCTCCAAAGAGACATTCTCTTTTGATCAGAAGAAATTGGGAAAGAAAGACAATTTTAATAAAAAATTCCTTATAAATGAAACTGTATTGACATCTGAGAGGCCCCCAATGTAAACATTCCTAATCATGACAAATGCAATACACATTGCTATTTAGGTGATGTCAACTCTTCAGAAAATGTTTGGGGGAAAGAAGCAAATATTCTCATATTAAATCAGAATTGATTCTACGTTATAAATTACTTTATTGAATGTTTGCTTTAAAATAATCATTTTTAATCCACTGAAGAATGATTTTTGTATCTATTTCTTAAGTGGTGGACAATGAATGCAGTAGATTGGTTAACTGACAAGAATTTATTAAGCACCTATGGTATGGGTGGTATAGAGGGGCATCTACATGACAGCATAATTATTGCAATCTAGTTAAAAAGTCATCCCTGGAGAATAATAAATTAAGACAATATCCAAGGCCCCCAAATTTGGCAGGAACTTAGGAGGGGAACACTTGATACAACCACGGATCTAAACAGTGACTCAGGGAGACTAATTTTAGGAAAAAACAACCAGCCCCATCTCCTAGCGGTAGACTGACCTGGGATTTGTAGATACTAAACTAACATATAGGCAGCCCAGAGAAAAGACACCTGGACAGGAAGTGAATGTTGGTGATTAAAAGAGGAACTCGGGACCAGACTGTGAGGGTAAAATGAGTCAACATATGAAAAGAGCACTTAGAACAGCATATAATAAATAATGAATAAATGTGAAATGTTTTTATATAGTGAACCATCCATCCTCAGAGCAAAATGGCCACTAATTCTCTCGGTCTTCTATGGAATATTTTGGGAATTTTTTCCTTTTTGGATTAAACCCATATATTTCATTTTATTTGAATTTCATCTTGGAAAGACACATATCATAGTTTGCTCTGGGTCCTATGCTCTATAGGGAATTGTGTACTGTATCTTACAGGTCAAATTAGACGACTCTGACTGACTTAGTTGAAATTATGGTAAGAACTACAATATTATAGATATTTCTTATGAAATATCCTCCTTTGTTCCATTGTGCCTCCATTTGAAAGGAGAAGACAGGAAATTCTAAGCAAGGAAAGCTGCATGAAAAAGTGTTAAGATGTCAGAATGACTCTCAAAGACTATGAATGATAATTATGAGGCCAGTTTGAGGTGTAAAAAAAAAAGATTCTATTGAGGAATTATGAAGTATAACAGTGGGGATAAGTTGCAAAGTATTAAGTCCGTTTGGGGAAACAGAATTTTATCCTGATGTTAACAGGAAACTATTGAAGAATTTAAAATAATATAGTCAAGTGATGTTTCAGGAAGACTGACTTCCAGTTAATTTGCCAGTGTAGTTTATCATAAATTAAAGGGAAGGAGTTGATCCTGTCACTTAAATTCATTTCTGTATATGGTGTGTTTTCTAGGTTAGAAATCAAAATGAAATTCAAATGAATATCTATTTTTAACTAGAAGGATTTGGACCATATGTTGAATAATTTGATACTAAGTGTGATCTAAGGTATATTAAATATAGAGGAAAAATGAAAGTTAATTTCCAAATTATCTCTAGGTCCACATGCCTAATACACTCATTTCCCTTTGAATAGGTCCCTAATGACTTATATCATGTTATTTTTGAAAAGGAAGGATCCATGATGTGTGAGGTAGTCTACATGTATAATCAAAACGTAACAAAAAAACTCCCATGCATAAAATTATGATATTATAGTTAAAATGCAATGAATTTACATTATCATTTTTTATTTGTTCTCCAAAAAAATTAAGGATAACCTATTGCTCAACTCAGGACCAGGGCAATGATTCCCATGTCACCCATGTCATGTGAAATGTAAATCACTAAAAAGCCTCCAAAGTGTCAAGAAACTATTAACATTTAAAAAAAATGTATACACTAAGTGGGGAATATTTCAACACTATGGGACTTAAAAAGATTTTAAAAAATTTTAAATAACATTTCCTATATCAAAGGTAAAATAAAACAACCTAAATGTCAACAATAAAAGTGTGGCACATTAGTGACTAAAAAAATTTCTAAAGCTAAATTATGTGCCAGATATATACTCAAGTAACTAAAATAACAGCCAAGGTTCAGTTAGCCCCTGCTGTGTGCCAAGCAATTCTGGACACTGTTTATGGGTCAACCTAGAGGTTTCCAAATATTTTCACTAAACTGTGTAATGGCTACAAAACGATTGAATTGGGAGACAAAATATTTGGTGGTATAGGTTACATACTGCTTCCCTAGCCCCTATCCGAAGTTAATTATTATCTCATACTTCATCTTTAAAATTAAAACAATATATATATGATACTAATATACTTCTCCCTAAAATCTCTGCATAATGATCTAAGAAAATGAGCCATATTTTTCCTTTGGTTTGAGTACCTTCCTGGACCACTTCTGTTTACCCAAAGGTATAGATGTCGGGCTTAATAACTAATTTAAGCTTCACACCCACTGTATGAAGTAAATACTATTACTCCCATTTTATACATGAGGACATGTCTAGCCCAAGGTCATGCAGGACAAAATGGTAGCAAGTGTATATTAATCCCCATTCTTCAGAAACTAAAGCCTGTGACGCTCTTTCTATGATATCATAATGCATTCAATGCAAAATGCAGGAAGTAAAGTTAGAGCCTACCCTTACTGAAATTTTTTGTCTATTAGGAATTCTCAGAAGAAGCAAGAGTTTTAGAGAAATGTATTTGAGAAAAGGTAAACAGATTTTTTTCTTGATTTTATTTTTAAAGAAACTGAAATGTACTGAACGGGCCTACAACTGACAGTTTACTCCAGTTTTAAGAGAGCACAAGGGAACAAATAACCGGCACAACAGTATTATTTTACAGATAACGTAACATCAAAATATACGAAAAAACATGAATGTTTTTGTAAATAAATTGCACAGCTTCTTCAAAAACAGACATAAAACCAAGACAACTATGTAAAAAGAGTCAAATAAATGGTACATCAGAATTAGGGGTAAGATTGAACAGTATGAAAAGAGTGCTAACCCTTTATCAGTATTAGGGAAACTGGAACTTACATAAACAGAGTAGAGGAAAGTCAGGTAGGAAAATTCTGCATGTGGTTTCGGATGTGAAAAAGTGTAGATAAATCATGCTAGATCAACTAGATGTCTGTATAGGCAAAATTGAACCTCAACATCTATCTCACATCATACACGAAAACTAATTTGTGATGGATTAAAGGTCTATATGTAAAAGCTAGAACTATATAATTCATAGAAGAAAACATGTAAAAAATCATTTTAAAAGAAGAATTTTGTGACCTGGAGATAGGCAAAGGTATTTTAGAATGCAAAAGGCACTAACCATAAAAGAAAATTTGATAAACTGGACTTCACAAAAATTTCAACTTCTTCTTGTCAAAAGTCACTGTAAAGAAAATAAAAATGTAAGTAACAGTCTGGGAAAGAATATTTGCAAAGTAAACATCCCCAAACAAACTGCATCCTGAACATATAAAAAAAATCCTTACAAATGGATAATAAAAAAGTAAACAACACAATTATTTTTTAAATGGGAAAAAAGGAGGAGACCTAAGTAACTTTGGAAAATGTTGTTTTGACCAGAAACTATATGGTTAAAAAGAAAAGGGCCCATATACTGTACATAAACACTGTATTCTGATACGTTTATTTCTCACAAGAATTCAAGCAAAAAAGTTTGAGACTACTGTACATGTGCACTGGTATTAAACAAGTAAGCAAAAGGATGGTAGATGGTGGAAGGCAGGCTTCTCACTGTCAGAGGGTAGGGGGGTGGGAAGTTACAGATAAGAAAGAGAGGAAGTCTAGAATAAATCCTATCAAACTGGATTAGAGTCAGAGACATCAATAAGAACTGTTTATATAGACTCAGCACACAAATGAAAAGATATACAAATTATAGATTGTAATGGTTACATGCGATAATATACATACAAATACTACCTAGTACTCTCCCTTGAAAGAACCTAGAAACATTACTTTAACCAAGTGATAAAGGTTAACATTGCCAGGAATGACATGTAGATATCATATATCCCCTCATATAATGTGATGAGAACACTTGATTTCTGTGGTATTCTTTCAGCAATTCATAACTCTAATCACGAAAGAGAAAAAAATCAGACAAATCCAGATTGGGGTCATTCTATAGGATACCTGGTCAATATTCCTCAAGATCATCAAGGTCACAAGAAACAAGGAAAGAAAGACTGAGAAATTGTCACGGACTAGAGGACACGGAATCACATGACAAAGAAATGCACTGTGGAACCTTGGACTGAATCTTGGAGGAGAAAGTGTACAGTCATGGAAACACTGATGAAATCTAAATAAAGTCTGGAATTAGCTAATAGTAGTGAACCAATGTTGGGTTCTTCATATTGACAAATATACCATGGTAATATAAAGTGTTATCAATAGGAAAAACTGGGTGAGAGGTATAAAGGAACTCTCTGAGCAATCATTTCAAATATTTTGTAAATCTATAATTATTCCAAAATAAGAAGTCTATTTTAAAAAATGGGCAGAGACTTAGACTGACACTTTGCAGGAGAGGATATATGAATGAGCAATAAATGTATAAAAGGATGCTCAAAATTGTTAGTCATATGGGAAATGCAAATCAAAACTATAGAGATGCCACTCTATACTCACTGGAATGGCTAAAATTAAAATGACTAACAATACCAAATGTCGGAGAGGATGCAGAGCTACTTGCTCTCTCATACATTGCTGGTATGAGTGTAAAATGGAATAACCAATATAGAAATTTGTCTGGCAGGTCCTTACTAAACACTTGCAGTTTCTTGTTAGGGTCAAACACATGTCTACTTAATGATCTAGAAACTCTACTTTCAGATATTTACCCAAAATAAAACATATGTCCACAGAAAGACTTGTACAAGAATCTTCATTGAAGCTTTATTCACAATAGCAAAATATAGGGAACTGAAATGCCTATTCATAGGTAAATGGATAAACAAGTTGTGATATATTCATACAATGGAATACTACTTAGAAATAAAAGGGACAAGTTCCTGATACACACTGCAATATGGATAAATCTTTAAAACATGTTGAGTGAAAGAAACCAGAACAAAGCACATATGTACATAATTCCACTTATATGAGTTTAAGGACAGGCAAAACTCATTTATGGAGAAAGAAATCAGAGTACTGGCTGCTTCTGGGAGGGCACATCTTGTGCAAGAGAAGCTTTCAAAAATTATTTTGAATAATTTAATTTTAAAAGGTTAAAAAAGGAAAAAAGCATAAGCCTACAGGTATATATTACATGAGCACGCCCACTATCCAAATTTTCCCTATTGCTTTAGACAAAAAATAACACTAAAAAAAAAAAACAAAATTTTTAACCAAGAGCAAGTAGACCTTCCTTAGGATTATATTATGACTATGTTTAAAAAAGATGTTATCCAGTTTTATCACCTACAAGAAACTTAGGCTATAAGAATCAAATTTAACTGTGTAGGGAAGAAAAGGACTAATTATATTCAGACATTTGTTTGTTGTGGAGATAAGACACATTACTCAAAATTAAATAGAGTACATGGCTTCAATATTCCCAAACTTAGAATATATGCTATACTTCCATTCTAATATAAGGGAAAGAGGATGGATTTGTATAGATCCTCAAGGAGAGGGGCTCACTGCATTGCACATCAACAGTTATGCCAACATGCTGATTTCATTATGATCCATCTACAGTAAGCACTGTTCACTTCATGCAGGTTGTTCTGTGTTTTTCTGTTACTTTCAAATGAAATCATCCATCTGTAGAAAATGAGTAAATGGAATATTCATGAGCAAGAGATAATTTTATCATCCCTGGAGAGTTCCTTTCTTTGGGTTGTTTATTAACTGCAGAGCTCAACTGTATGAAAACTGATTAAATATCATTTACCAATTATATGATGCCAGAACACATTCCTCAAAGCAAACACGAAAACTGTAATCATTCTTACAATAGAAGGTATGCTTTCAGGGATGAAGCCAGGTTTCGTGGAGTTTTTTTTTTTTTTTTTTTTTTTTTAAAGACACAAAATTATAAGAACAAGTTTGCTAAAATTTTTCCTAGGGTCTTAGAAAGGGCTGTTAAAATAAATGACCTGGAGCATATGAACTTTAAGCATATTAACTTAAAGATAAATCTACCTTTGCAAATAATTTTTTTCGGAGGTGATGACAAGAGGTCAAAGGATTTGTCTATTTAAAACCTATATAGAAACCATCAAGTAAACATTTGAATTTTCTTAATCTGAATTGAAAATAAGCGGTTAATGACTCATTTCTAATTGCTCATTTAACTGAATTCAACTATTGTACTTGCTTTCACTTTTTTATTTTTATTTTTTCGGGTCGGTGGGGAGATGAGGATAGTTCCCATCTGAAATTGCTGTCAGGTTGTGAGCCACATTCTTAGTATTCCTCACTTGTAAGAGTAGCTGCTCACATAGTTTACGAATTCCTTAGGCCTTGTTCCAGCAAAGATAAATCCTCAAAATGAAAGAACTCCTAGTTCTTAAGTCTTAGGTCAGAGAAGTCTTCCATTGCCTGCTCCCACCTTCTTGCTGCACTGCAAGAAGAATTAGTCACTCCCCATCTGACCTTCTTCAGCCTTTGTAGTCATCTCAATTACACTACTTTTTAAATTTTTCATTAGTTATTTGTGTTTGAGCTTAACTTTGCTAGAATGGAAGCTCCTTAAGAGCAAGGAAATGTCCTATCTTTAAATCTAAAAGGCCTAGCTCATATTGGGGACTTAATAAATATCCATTGACTGACTGACTGAATGAATGCTTTAGAGGTAAGCTACTTAAAGTAAGGACCAAAGCATAGATCAGTAGCATCAGCATCATCAGAGAGCTTCTTAAAAATGCAATATTTCCAGAACTATCCCAGACCTACTGAATCAAAATGTGAATTTTAACAAGATATTTGGGTGATTCCTGGGCACATTAAAATTTGAGAAATACTGTGGTTTTTATTCCACTAGCTTTAAAGGAGGAGACCATACCAAAAATAATATAGTCTTAAATTTCACTACAATCATTTCTTCATTTGTTCTTAATATGTTTGGCTATGTTAGTCACACAAAGGTCAGATGACCCAATGGACTATTATTCTACTTATTCTTTCTTGTCAGTAACAAAATAAAATACTAATTTAAAAAACAAACAAGAAATAAAAGAAATTTAATATTTAGTGAGAAAAAGCACAAACATAGTAGAATTGGTGGAAAGGAGATGATGATGAATATTACAAATACTGACGTGAATGCTGAGCTATAAATTCAGATCCAAACCTGGTGTCTTGTCCTATTTTTTAAATAAATAAATCTTTCAAAAGCCCAAGCCTGATCACTGCAAACTTTGTAGATCATTGTTTCTCTGCTCTGGGAGCTCAAGATGGAGAACTAATGCTGGAAGTTAGATAAAATCAAATTTAGCCAGAGTGCATTCTCAGCTCAGCTTTTAAAATGTATGTGCCTATGAATTCTCAGGTTGGAAATTAAAGCTCAGCTAGTTTTAATTTCACAAGAGAACCATAACTAGTACATTCAATTTACAGCTCTCCTCCTCATCCCCCTTGTTGAACAGATCACCAACTGTCTGGATGTTTTCCAACTTGACTGTGAGAGAAAATCATCTTGGTTCTATCTTAAGAGTGGCTATCTTTTCAGGCAGTTAGGTAATCTATTGAAAAGAGTTATCACATAATATAAATGTGATTAATTCTGGATAGGTATAAACATATCCATTTGAAGAAGATACATTTCAATGCAAATCTTAAAAAAGAAAAGAAATAGAAAGACTGCAAAGAACTGTCACCTACGGCAGAAGCTATTAGTCATGTCACAGTGAAGAAATAATGACTGTCTTGGAGATGCTCTGTTCTTCAAGGTGAGATTCAAATGAATGAAGCAGCTTCAAAGAAAATCACAGGAAAAAGAGTATGGATCACAGTAGAGACTTTGCTTGGGGGAATTAAGCATGTGCCTGTTTTAATCAATACACAAGTCCAACACTTGTCAAAACTTAGTTTTGCTTTTCAAAAATCACATTCTGAATTTTCATTCAACACAAATTAGAAAACTTTCATGTGATTTTAGGCATAGTGTCTTGGTTTGATTTCTATATAATCAAGAATAATCCAGAAACCTAGCAAAATATTGTCACTGGGTAGAACTTATCCTTGCTCTACCTGTATTGGTCAGGATAGGTTAGGTTACACTGCTGAACAAAATTAACCCCTGAACTTCAGTACCTTAATGCTACAAATTTTGTTTCTTACACAAATCTGAAAGTTGAGCAGTTCTCCAGGCCATTCCTTAAAAGCCGAAGGTCAAGAGGGGGCTTTTCACCACCTCAGTTCATAGCCCATTGGCTAGAATTAATCACAAGACCCTGCCTAAACTCCGAAAGGCTAGGAAATGTATTGTTCTATATGCCCATGAAGGAGAGGAGAACTGGATACTGGGGAGCACTAATAATGTTACTAGTGAGCATGATAAGTTTGATGATATCAACAGAGGGTCTAGCATCAGTAGAAACAAAAAATCACTGATGAAGGGGAATAAATAGAGGCATAGTATGGCATGAAAAGAGAAGAAGCACCATCACTGGTCATGAACAGGATTACCTCATTTTTAGTGTAGAAATATCTAGAAAAGTAATGTATTGGGCAATTTCTTTGAACCAGCATATAATTTTAGTGTATTACAATGGCTCACTGCTTAAAAAATTCCAGTATGGCTGTTCTGGAAAGCGAAGAACTGACTTGTTCCCTATGTTTTAGTTTTCTATCGTTACATAACAAGTTGCCACAAATTTAGTGGCTTAAAACAATAGTTATTTATTACCTCCTATCTCTCTAGGTCAGAAGTCTGACATGGCATGACTAGATTCCACACTCAGAGCCTCACTGGGATAAATCAAGGTATTATCCAGGGTTGTGGTTTTCATCTGGAGCTTAGGGTTCAGGTTCACTGGTTGAACTGATTTCTTTCTCACACTTTTCATGCGGTCTTTTAACGCTTCAAGCAGCAATGACAGGCCAGTACTTTGCATGCTTCAGACCTCTCTGACTTCCTCTCCTGATTTTAAGGGATCCTGTAATTCTATTGGACCCATCCAGAAAATCCAAGATAATCTATCTTAAGGTCAGCTTATTAGGAATCTTAGCTGCATCTGCATATTTCCTTTTGCCATGGAATTCAGTGACACTACACAGGAATGACACCAATTGGCAGAGATCATGGGGACCAAAACTCTGCCTACCACACTGTAATAGAAATCTGTATCTCTAATATTTGTTTTATATGTAAGCATTTAGTTTGTCTAATAGGTTATCACAAAACGGACATAATTGCAATGTATTTGGGTTCAAATGAGTGATGAGTTAAGAAAGAGAAAGATGTAAAAGAATAAACTTGTCTAATTTGGTGATGGGGGAAAATGAAGACAAAGAAGAGGGAACAGAGCAAACTATGACATATGTTGCAAAGTGTAGACATAAGTAAGGAGAATAAAAGAAGCAGGGGATGTGCAACTGGAAGCATGAAGGATATAATAAGGTTGATACAGGGAATCAGTGGAGAGATTTTATAGTGGGTCATTAACAGCATAGAGAACATTATATTGCCTGTGGTAGTTCAGGTATTAAGAAGCTTAAATATGGTGAAAATTTTATGATTCCCCACTACATAAATGAATTATAATGAATAAAGTGGTTTTGTATTTCTGCATTCAATAACTGACATTATGCAATCATCAAAATAAAGTAACAACTGGAGGAGACAGTATGTATATGAGTGGTTAGCTCATATTCAGCTCCTGAAAAAATGAGTTAACGGTAGAAAGAAGTTCAATTACTAAAAAAGCCTGATCATTATTAGCCAATATCAAATCAATAGATGGGGCTAGGCAGAATGTCTCCTAAACTAACAAATCAATGAATATAGTCAAACTGTCCATTACCCGTTTGAGCTTCTTCTTGCCCATTGTCTAGTCAAGGTTCTAATACCTCTGAAAGGAACCAGAAATAAACGGGCAGGAAAAAGAGTAAAAGTAAGAGACATGATGACCATTTTCCAGGGTTCAGCAGAACACTGATATTACTTCAAAATAACCCCAAAAAGCAAGGAAGAGATTCTATAAATCAAATACATTCAAGGCATATTAAGTTACACAAAGGTGAACAAATGTATTTCATGCTGAACTGTTCAGAGACTTTAAAGTGCTAATGTGTTTTCTGAGTCTTTAATGGAGGAATATAATTTGAAGATTTTCCGAACATCTATGACTAGGGAAATTTCTTTTAGTTCAGACTATGGCAGAGATGGCTAGCTGTTCAAAGTTGTGCTTTCTTTTCCATAGTAGAAAGTGGAATGGGAAAAAACTTCCAGCTAAGGAGTATATTTCCTGGCTCCTTTTGCTACTAAGTATGACCATGTGACTGATTCATGCCAATGGAATTTAAGGGAAAATCATGTGAGTAACTTCCCGAAACAAGGCTTTTGAGAAATGGGTATTCCTTCCCTATGATCTCTTACTCCTCTGTCAGCTGGTACTGAGGACAATGGCAGGCCCTCAAGATGAAAGAAACTTGGGCTTTTGTATCACTGTGTGGAGGAAAGTTCTCAGTAGCCAGAATATATATTAGACCAGTGATTTTTGTCTCTGAGGAGACATTTAGCAATATCCGGAAATATTTTTGGTTATCACATTTGAGAAGGGGGTGGTATGACATTACTGGGTATAGGCAGGGAATGCTGCTATTACTCCATGATGCACAGAACAGCCCCCAACAACAAAGAATTATCTAGTCCAAGGTTGAGAAACCCTTCATTAGACGGTTAGGTGAAAACAAAGTATTTCTGTTGTATTAAGAGCCTGAACTCTCAGGGTTTGGTACAGCAGCTACTGTTACCTTAACTCCTATGTAGTTTCTCCCAGAGCTAATGTTCCAAAGACCATACTTCAGGAAAAACAGACCATATAATGAATACTGTAAATATCAAGATAATACATTACACTGGTTGCCAAAACATGCTGACTCTACCCTCAGAGAATTTCTGAAATCTATTCCAATCTCTATTTTCACTGGTAATATCTTACACATATACATCTTCTCCGTCCTGATCTGTTGTAACAGTTTCTTAAATGGGTTCTTTGTCTCTAGTTGGCTTAGATATTGTCACAACATTAAGTAGTGGCTGAAACCGAACTTGAACTCAAGGTTTTGCCTCTAAATCCTTTGTACTTTTTCTCTGGAGTAGGAGATAGCCTAATGTAGAGAGAGCTTGGACTTGAGGATTGAAAAGACATATTTATATCCTAGTTTTGATACTAAAATTATAATTTTTGAAAAATCACTAAGTATATATCTTTGAGTTTTACCTCATTTGTAAAATAGAAATAAAGAAAACTTTAAGTTTAGGGTTTATTATTTAGAATGAATATAGTACTTGGAACATGGTATTTATTAAATCATAAAAAATCATTAGGGAAAAAGAAACATTGTACCAGGATCCCTGAACTATTTGCTATTCCTCTCTCTTGAGGCAAATGTTTGCTTACCCTTCAATGAGTTTCTTCAGGGCGGTGAGAAATCCCTAAGATTGTTCAAGTACTCTCCTTCCACCCAGAGATACATACATGGGCCTGCACGGAATATTCAGACTTATGGCTACCGTTTTGTTTTTGTAATACTCAGGACCTGCAGTCAGCTCACATCTGGGTTTCTTTTGGTAGTCATTCAATCTTTTTAGTGTATTGGTTTGAAAGTTGCCCCTTTGTATGTACTGTAACTAGGTTCTCATTTTTAGCTGTTTATTTATAATAAATTCAGATTCTAAAGAACAATTAGAAAAATAAACAAAAAAAATCTAGGTAAAACCTTATGTTGATCCTCCTTTCTGGAATTCCTTCATGTCCAAATTCTACCACTCTACCAAATGTCTCACTTCCACCCTGAAAATTTCCCTGAGACATCTGTTAAAAATAATCTCCTTAGTCAGTATCTCTCTTTGTGTGTTCTTTCACTTCATTGATTTATTCATTCCGCAAATATTCATTAAGTACCAGGCTCTGTGCAGAGACTCATCACCTTGGGCCCTGAACTTTGGTAATATCTTCTCTTATCTCTTCTACTAGACTCCTTAAGGGAGTAGCCCACAGATTACTGATTTATACACAGTATGTAAACCTGCACATAGTTAGTGCTTAATATATCTCTCTAATACTCAGTGCTTCACACAAAAGCTAGAGATTATTACTATTTTTTAACCATATGTTTTTCAAATATCCCAGTGACCCCAAGGAGAGAATTCACAAAACATACACAAAAACTTAATTCCATTGGTTCCTATGTTTCACCTGTGGTGTTAACAAACTCAACTGAAAATTAAGATAGAGTTGGATAAAACAAAACTATAACTTGGGCAATGCTGATCTATAAATTAGTATACTCAGGGAATAATATCAATCTTCTAACACATGTATAACAATTACACACTTAAGAAGTGCTGCTAATGAACGAGGAATAAAAGCCCAATAATGTATAAAAATTACATTATTTTTAATGTATGCTCAATTCCCTTAACCAAATGAGTTAAGGGGATTGAGCATACTATTTATATTACAAAGAATTTATATTAGCTGAAATAGTATCACATGCAGTCTCTGAAGCAGCCTGATTATGTGAAATAAAAAAAGGCCTGTATTTGTACAACCATTAAAATTTAATATTAGGAAGCAAATCTTCCCAATTAATGCTATTTATGTAAAGTGCTGAATAGCAAAGAATTTTTTAAGTTTCCTCCAGGATATTTTTCTATCAAAAGTTTTCTTACGTATACCTGTTCAGTTTGATGCTCACATGCTGCATTTAAAGAAAACTCCTTTTACGTGCCCTGTTTTTGCCAAGAAGATTCCTTTCAACTTTTCTAAGAAATATCAGAGAATGCTTTCTCTTAAGAGAACTGGGAGTTGGGGTTAGCTTAGGCATTTGAAAGCTGAAACTCTCTCTTTTCATTTGCTTATCACTAGTAACTAGTGCGACATTTGCCTCATGTTAGAAACTTAGCAAATGCTTGCTGAGTGAATGAATGAATTTGATCTTCCTATGACATTCAATTCTAAATACATAGAAAAAACCATATCCATTTTTCTATTTCTCTTAACATTTACAGTTATTATTCTATTAATGTTAAATAAATGGCTAAAGAACTAGTAGGACATACTGTTAGCACATTGATACAATGTTAGTCTTAATATAGCAATCAGTGTATTTCAATATTTTTAAGTGCTGGTGTTTATAATACATTAATTTCTGATGACATTTCACAGAGATGTCAAACTATAACATCTTTTTTAAGTTTTAATACACTTACGAGTATAATTCAGAATTCAATTACAGTTCATATTGCAAGAAAGACACAAATGAGAAGAAAGTTCTGTAAAGCAGGCTTCTCTTCCTTGGTTATTTAATAACAATATCCAATTTTCCTTATGTCCATTAAAGTTTATAAAATATTTTCACATATATCATCTAATCTCATCTCACCACAACTTTAGGAGATGGGTATCAGTATTCTGGTCGTACAGCCTGAGAGCCCGACACTCACCCAGAGAGATCAGTAGGCATGTACAAAGTCACACGTTGTAGCTTCTACCTACTCCTCTCATCAATTTATAGAAATCCAGTCTAGAGCTTAATGATGGATGTAGAAACATATGTTTAAAACTAATTAAATGACTACTAAAAACCCTCTCTAATTCCTATTAATGGGAAAGATACTAAGATCAGATGACTAATTTGGTGAGATTGCAAATGAACAAAAAAGGTAATAAAATCCTTGGCTAATGCATGGCATAATGAAGATGTTAATGAGTTTAATACTTGGGTATATTTTATGAAACTCATCAGGTCTGTGTAATGGGAAACCTGAGCATATCTCTCTGCTATTAAACCTTTCTCCAATGTGGCAGGGGTACAGCAGAGTCAGATTCCTGAACAGGCCAAAATGTTCTAGAATCTGTTATTGTTCAGCTCCCAAATAATATTAAGATGAGCATGATTAGAGCTTATAAGGACTAATCAATACTAAGATGGGATGGCAATAGAAAACATCAGGTTGTATTGTAAAAATAGGACACATGACCCAACAATGAGGAGAGATTCAGTGGTGGTCAGACCAGGAAGCACCACAGAATTGAACAAAATGTTATTGTTCTGGATAAGAAATTGCCTGAGACAGAAAATAGTGTGGAAGACGTGCTTTTCTGGGTAGATAAGTCTAAACAACAGATTTCTAGAAATTTAACTTCTCTTAAGATACTTCCCTGTATTTTTCTATACACCGATATCCACACATTTTATTATCCTGTGTGCAGCATTCAGTGGGCCATGTTATAGCCAGCCCACCATAGAGCCTCTTGCTCCTGCCCCAGGCTTTGGAGGTACATAGGTCTCTCTCTTAAGGCCATTAATTGGAAAAAAAATACAACAACTTTCATCATACATGGATATAAAGGTCACATCATCTTTTCTACCCTTCTACCCTCTTTTTGACACACACTCTAATATCAACCCACCAAGAAGGCCAGGTGAGAGAAGAGTGGTCTCTTCCCACCTTTATAGAGGCCTGCCTTTCTAGTCAAGGGTCAGGGTATAGGAGTCCAGGTCCTTGGCAGGAAGAAGTGGAGAATGGAAGATAGAGAGCTTCTCTATCCACACAATACTCATCTCCCCATCTCCTCCCACATGTCCATCCCCACTGCTGCCCAGACATCACTGACTTTATTTCAACAGAAAGGTTATGAAGACTTTGAAGAAGGGTGCAACAGAGAGCTCTAACCTAGGCTAGAGGAAGTTAAGAGTAGTCATTTCCTGAGTGCAGGAATTTAGCCAGGAAGAATGGTGTTGCCAGGAGGAAGGTTGGAGCAGCCAGTTAAGAGTCAGGCAACCCCATCCTGGGTTGCCTCTATCTCAATAACCAAGCCTGACAAAGCTCTTTCACTGTCCGCCTCACTTTTATGTTGGGAATCCTTCAATAAAATAATACATGGGAAAGTCAGAATAAAGGACCAATGGCAGTATACATTATTTCCTAGGAATAGGCTGGGGGAAATCATGATAATAGTAACAGCTAAGACATATACTCTATATGATGTTCTAGGCACTTTTCTCAGGACCTTACATATATTACCTGATGCAGTCCTCAAACAACCTTATGATAGGTACTATTGTTACCCCCATCTCATGGAGGAGGAAGCTAAGGTCACTGCTCAAGGTCATGTGGGCCACAGAGCAGGAATTCAAACCCCAGCAGTCTGGATGAGCCAATGCTCTTAACCACTGTATCATGCTATATCGCTATAGTAACAACCACCTGTTCTGTCATCTCTCCCCACTCCTCAGCTTGCAGACCTTATTCCTACTACATCAAACTAGAAACAGCTTACTGCATTTGCTAAGCTTTCTCTGAGTCTTTCTTTTTATTTTATTATTATTATTTTTTAAATTTAATTAATTTTTTTATACAGCAGTTTCTTATTAGTTATCTATTTCATACATATTAGTGTATACATGTAAATCCCAATCTCCCTGAGTTTTTCTTTATATTTTCCTTTCCCCATGGATTGCCCTTCCCTAAACCTTATCTCCCTTGGGGATTCCTTTCTATACATTAAGATTTGAAAAATTTCTTACATAAGATTTTTATAAAATCTTTTTTTAAAAGAAAGATTTATTTATTAAAACATTTGCCTCTACTGAACTCAATATTAACTACGCCCTTGCTTGTGTCCCACAGTACTTCTTACTCCCTCTTCATAGTTATCATATCGCGTTTCATTTGTCTTTTTACATATCTTTATCATCTACAAGCCTGAGACCTCCACGAAGACATGGGCTCTGTATCTTATTCCTCTTTGCTGCAGTGGTACATCACATAAGGTCTCGCACATAGTAAATGTATTTAATAAATATTTCTGTAATAAATGAATGAATGAATGACTTATTAACAACAATATATGGATAGCATTTAAGAGCTTATGGTATGATTTTTATGCATTCCCTTATTTTTCTACATAGACACACACATACATATGACAAACACTCACGCAAACTGTACAGCAGGGACCATTAGCCTCACTGACAACTGAGAAAGCTAGGTTCAGAGAGAATAGCATCACTTCCTCCAACTTCAAACCCTGCTCTGGGGATCTGGAGATGACAATTCTTTCCCCAACACCAGGAAGGTCTTGTGTCAGGGTTTTTAATCATCCCAAATTGACTTATTCGTTTTTATGCAGGATATTCTATTATTTTATTTTAATTGAAGTATAGTTGATTTACATTCTTGTGTTAATTTCAGGTGGACAGCAAAGTGATTCAGTTATACATATACATATATATCTATGTTTTTCAGATTCTTTTCCCCTATAGGTTATTACAAAATGTTAAGCATAGTTCCCTGTGCTATACAGTAGGTCCTTGTTGGTTATCTATTTTATATATAGTAGTGTGTATATGTTAACCCCAAACTCCTAATTTATCCCTCCCTCCATTTCCCAAGGATATTCTACTATGATCATTCCACTAGAATATGATTCAAGGCAGTTTTGTCTTTTGTTGCGCATTTTTTGCCACCAGCTCTGTGCCACCATGATGGGACACACACAGCAATGGGGCATGGAGGTGCACTTCCCTCCAAACCTCGTCCTTTCCCCCAGTGTAGATTCCTTGGAGGATGAAGTTTCTATATTTCTCACCTTTATGTTTCCCATAGCATTAATCACACTCTTTTACCTAGAGAAGTTGCTCCAAAATATATTTATAAAATCAATATGTAAACTTAAACACTATCTTTGCATAGTCAGCTTATTGCTCATATTTATATTGCAAACTACATGTTTGTTTGCTTTCTTCTTCCAGTTTTATTGAGATACAATTGACATACAGCACTGTATAAGCTTAAGGTGCACAGTATAAGGATTTGACTTACATATGTCATAAAATGATTATAACACTAAGTTTAGTGAGCATCCATCATCTCATATAGATAGAAAATTAAATAGAAAAAATATTTGTGATGAGAACTCAGGATTTACACTCTTAACAACTTTCACATATAACACGCAGCAGTCTTAATTATATGTATCATGTTGTACGCTAGATCCCTAGTACTTCTTTACCCTATAACTGGAAGTTTGTATTGTTTGACTGCCTTTATCCCGTGTGTCCTACCACCAATCCCTGCCTCTGATAACCACGAATCTGATCTCTTTTCCTATGAGTTTGTTTGTTTGATTTTGAAGTATAATTGACCTACAACATTATGTTAGTTCCTGTTAGACAACATAGTGATTTGGTATTTCTATACATTTCAAAGTGATCACCATGATAAGTCTATGTAAATTTATTGCTCAATTTTTTAAAAAAATAAATTTATTTATTTATTTTTGGCTGTGTTGGGTCTTCATTGCGCGGGCTTTTCTCTAGTTGTGGCGAGTGGGGGCTACTCTTCACTGTGGGGCGTGGGCTTCTCATTGCGGTGGCTTCTCTTGTTGCAGAGCATGGGCCCTAGGCACATGGGCTTCAGTAGCTGTGGCACATGGGCTCAGTAGTTGTGGCTTGTGGGCTCTAGAGCACAGGCTCAGTAGTTGTGGCGCACAGGCCTAGCTGCTCTGCGGCATGTGGGATCTTCCCGGACCAGGGCTCAAACCCACGTCTCCTGCATTGGCAGGCGGATTCTTAACCACTGCGCCACCAGGGAAGCCCTATTGCTCAATTTTTATTCAAAATTTTGTTAGACCTATAAGCAATCTTCCAACTAGGATACTAACATGTTTTAAGCATATTTTAACAGAAATATTTTTGTGTTATTACTTATTAAGGATGGTATTTATTTAACTTATGCTTATTGGTTTTGATTCATTTGGAACAGCAGATTACAAATTCTCTAGTTTTTCAGAGCTGCCTAGCTTAAACAGGCACCTCCTGAAATCAGGCATAATGTTTAAGAAAGTTAATTCACTCATACAGGACCAGCCTGATACCCTTCATTCTAATTCAGAAATGGAAAAGCCATATAAATCCCTAACAAAGTGAAGATAGGTCAAACACAGACTCCTTAGTCAAACATGCTTTTAAACCTCAAATAGGTCAGTGTAGAATCAATTAGAAGTACTACTGCCAAGAGCACATGTACCATAATATGTATCAACTGACTATCTGTATCATGGGCCAAAAAAGGAAATAGGTTACAGAAAGACTTAAATCAACTTATTTCATCCCTCTGTGTGTCAAAAACCAAACCAAACCAAACCAAAATCACTTCCTGGAAGCCCAATACACGTCAGGCACTCTGATAAATCTTGGGGCAGATATAAAGACAGAATCTTTGCCTCTGGGAGTTACAGATGCATAACCAAATATAATGTGACATGTGCTACAACAGAGCTAAGTTTAAACTTCACTGGAACACAGAGGAGGGTGCAATTAACAGGAGAAGGGGGAAGGCTTCACAGAGAAGGTGGCATTTCAGGAGGCTCTGCCCTAAAGAGGAACAAGATTTTGTCAGATGGAGATAAAAAAAGATACTCCAGGCATAGAGGAGAACATATGCAAAAGCATGCAGGTTAGGAAAGATCATGGAATGACTCGGAAAACAAATTCTGTGTGACCAGAGGGACTGAGGCCTAGGGAGAGAAACATACAGTCGATATGGATATAAAGGAAGCCAGGCACTGGATGAGATTCGCTCAGGTCATGAAGATCATGGAAAACTGCAAAGAGAATTGAGCACCCCCATATTTGGGTCCCCAGTGAGCCATTTATCTGCTTCTGTCATGGCACCTATAACGAGTTACAGTTATTTGTCCACCACAGTTTAATTTTCTCGTATTAAACTATAAACATCTTGAGGGCAGAAGCCAAGACATACTGTTGGCCACTGAGCACATGAAAAGATGTTCAACACTGCTAATTATTAAGCAAATACAAATCAAAACTACAACGGGGTATGACCCCACACCAGTCAGAATGGTCATCATCAAAAAGTCTACAAATAATAAATGCTGGAGAGGGTGTAGAGAAGAGAGAACCCTCTTACACTGTTGGCAGGAATGTAAATTGGTGCAGCCACTATGGAGAACACTATGGAGGTTCCTTAAAAAAGTAAAAATAGAGTTTCCATATGATCCAGTAATCCCACTCCTGAGCATTTATTTGGAGAAAACTCTAATTTGAAAAGATACTTGCACCCCAATGTTCATAGCAGCACTATACAATAGACAAGACATGGAAGCAACCTATACAATAGACAAGACATGGAAGCAACCTAAATGTCTATCAACTGATGAATGGATAAAGAAGAAGTGCTATATGTATACAATGGAATACTACTCAGCCATAAAAAAGAATGCAATAATGCCATTTGCAGCAACATGGATGGACCTAGAGATTATCATACTAAGTAAGTCACACAGAGAAAGACAAATATCATACTATATCACTAAT
Organism: Globicephala melas; assembly: GCF_963455315.2. Classification (NCBI taxonomy): domain Eukaryota; kingdom Metazoa; phylum Chordata; class Mammalia; order Artiodactyla; family Delphinidae; genus Globicephala; species Globicephala melas. Next base: position 60,725,491 of record NC_083321.1, read on the forward strand.
ATGCGGAATCTAAAATATGATACAAATGAACTTATTTACTAAACAGACTCATAGACATGGAAAACAAACTTATGATTACCAAAGGAAAAAGGGGGGTGGTGGATAAATTCAGAATTTGGGATTAGCAGGTACAGACTACTATACATAAAAGAGATAAACAATAAGGTCCTACTATATTGCACAGGGAACTATATTCAATATCTCGTAATAAACTATAATGGAAAAGAATATGGAAAAGTTATATATATATAACTGAATCACTTTGCTGTATATAAGAAACTAATACAACATTGCAAATTAACTATACTTCAATAAAAAATTAAAACAACAACAACAAAAAGTATGTTGAATGAGTAAATTACACCTTCTCATACCACAAAATCTGGACTCAAAGGCTTGAATCTATGGTGCTATATGGGAAGACTGTAAAATCTTATGTTCATTTTAATTAAAACTAAGATGACAAACTATTTCATGAACGCTTTTTTCTAAGTATCTGACATCTTCTTCTGGTTGCCTCATTGATAGGATGGACTTCCGTATTCCTCTAATACCTTTTTTTTTGACTCAGTCTCTTACTCCTCCTCCAGCTTCCATTGAACTTGACTATTTGGGGACAGTTTCCAGAATTCTTCTATTGCTTTTTTAGTCAGATCCAATCATGCCTCTTTTAATTGCGTTGGTCATAAACTTACTATGATTCAAAAGAATTTAGAGGCTAATTGTTTTTGGCACGCTAGCCCTTGACACCTTTATCTTGAAGCTCATTGGCACTTATTCAATTGATGCTTCTCGGCAACTGCTCAATTGTTAGTTATTACCAATAGGGAATCAGATTTCAATCAGAGTTTTACTCTTAACTATGTATTGCAAATTCATATGTGGTCCATGCCAGCCAATTTTGGGGGAAAAAAATTCCAAATGGTTCTCAGAGTTTCGGCTAAGTGTTCTTCAAAACGAACACCCATGTTATTCTAATTCAATGCTACACATTCTCATCCAATATGATGCATGAAAGAAAAGGGGGCTGTTTGAACGATAAGATGTTTAAAACATTTATCATTTAAAAAGTATAATTTTGTGAGACCAAAATTATAATTTAGAAACACAAGTAAGTTAACAACTGCCTTTCAAAAAACAATGTGTAAATCCTACTACTGTTATGCCCATTTCTACACTTGCTGTTTGTGATGAAATCCTGGCTGACTGGTACACTGGTAAAGCCGGGGGGCTCTGGAGTCAGATTGCCTGAGTTCAACTCCAGTTCCATTGTTTACAAGCTGTGAGCCTTGGGTATGCTTTTAAACTCTCTGGGCCTCAGTTTCCTCACGTCTTAAATGAGGATCATAATCATATCTCCATGAGAAAATTGTGGTGAGGATCAAATGAATTACCTAAGGAAGAAAACCACTTCGCACAGTTCATGGTTTCTCACGTATACTCTACAGAAGCTGGAGATTGTAACTATACCCCGGTATGCACTCAAATAACTCTGAGACAAAATGATAAAGTACTATAAGAAAGGTACAGATAAAACTCTCTGGTCATACTGTCTTTCAAATTACTTTTTAATGGAAAAGTTACAAACCAGAGAAAGAAGAAAATGATGCTGGCAGGTATCCCTGTAATAAAAAAGAGCAAACACACAGAGAGAAAATCAATGGAGGATTTAAAATATTCTTTTCACGTTGACATATTACCTCCTGCTTCCAAATTTTTCCAATGTAATAGTATAACCACTTTTAATGATGAGATGATACCGCATTTCTCTTAATCCACATGACCCAAGGAGTTCGCAAAACAGAGGTCAATGGTGTCAGTATTTTTGACAAATATTTTAATTAAATCTCAACAAGCAGCCAGATTCCCAGAGAGGATGTAGCATTCTGATATAGAATGTGAGAGATGGAAAGTGCATATTCTCTGAGCAAGCACTTATGTGGCCGGGGCTACAAGAAGATACAAAGGGAACTAAATAAACACTTGGCATTTGAGAGTATACCCAAACTTAAGCTGGTCTAAGGTAGTATAGAATAGTGGTTTAGACCAGCGCTTCTCCAATTTTGATATGAATTTGAATTATCTGAGGATCTTATTAAAAAATACAGATTCAGATTCAGTAGTTCTGGACTGGGCCTGAGAATCTGCATTTTAACAAGCTGCCCAGTGGTGCTGATGCTGCTTGTCTGGGGGCCCTTCTTTTGAGCAGTGAGGGTGTAAAGCACAGACTCTGCTTGGGCTTGGGTTGTGGCTCCTTCACTTACCAGCTACATGACCTTGGCCATATTAGTTAACCTACCTCTGTGTCAGTTTTTTTTTTTTTAATCTGTAAGATGACGGTTAGATCATTATCTAAAATGGTTGATGTGAGGACTCAATGAATGAATGAATGTCAAGCATTTAAAACAGCACCCAGTACTGAGCATTCAATAAATATAATTTATGAATAAGTAAGAGTTCCTCATTATAAACATTTAGCCGGTCAACAGAAATGAACATCCCACAAATTTTAATTGAGTTTAATTTACCACAATAATTTATTTTAAGCCATTAATGTCAGCAGTCACATTAATCTCCATATCCAAAGCTTGGCACGTTATAATTTTTCAAGTCACTGAACTCAAAAAAGAAGCTAATTAACAATTCTCTTGGTGATAACCGTACTCAGAGGCACGAATCTGTCATGACAGAACACAAACTTCTTAATCTACTTTTTTCCATGAAGAATGCAACAAAAATAAGAACTAAACATGTTTATGAATAACTGAAATGTATCCTGCTTGTAGCCCCACAGCATTATAGGTACTTGTTTTCTTCTCCTTTGTATTAATCTCTTTCACAACTAGAATTATGCTACTTGTTTATGGCCTATCTCCCTCATCGTGAATTTAAACTCCTTAAGGGAGGGACAGTCATTGTTTTACATACCGCTGTATCTCAGTATCCAGCTTGCTGATTGAAATTAGACATACCATTAATAAACAAATGTTTGCGAAAAATATGAAACAAGTGGCTGAATATATACCTCCATTGCACATTTCATTCATTTATTCAAGAATGCATTGAGTGTGACTTTTTTTTTTTTTCCTGGTCATGTTCTAGGTGCTGAGGATTTAGAAATAAATAAGCCATAGTCTGTATTTTCAAGGAGCTCAGGGTCTAGTTGGAGGCAGGTAGGTGAACAAATAATTGAAAATAAGATCAACCGAAGATGGATAGGGGACGGATACAGAGAGTGCTCATAGCCTAGAGGTAGGAGTGGGATAGAGCATTCCAATTAAAGGAAAAATCATGCAATTTTACAAAAGTGTGAAGCAGACAAACAGAAACCTTAGATAGAATGGGTACTGAGAAGGATGAATAGTCCTGGAAATTAATAGTAGAGACAAAGGCAAGGTCCAGATAATAGATGACAACAGGTGTCTTCTATTCTATACCAGGCATGGGTTATGTTAGAAGAATGAAAACTTAAAAGATAAACCCTAAAAGAATAAACCTCATAAGGAACACTACTATACAGAGTGACTGTAGCAGAGCCTGCTAGCTGCTTATGAATATCTATTCTCTTCTCCTTAGAAACTGTCACCACACTAAAGAATTAAATGTTAACTTCTCTAAGTTAGATGTAGCTGTGTAACCATCTTTGGTCAGTGAATGAGTTGACTCTTGTGTGTAATTTCTGGAAGTGTCCTTAAAAATAGGGAGCATACTCTTTTTTTTTTTTTTTGCGGTACGCGGGCCTCTCACTGTTGTGGCCTCTCCCGTTGCAGAGCACAGGCTCCAGACGCGCAGGTTCAGTGGCCATGGCTCATGGGCCCAGCCGCTCCGCAGCATGTGGGATCTTCCTGGACCAGGGCACGAACCCGTGTCCCCTGCATTGGCAGGCGGACTCTCAACCACTGCACCACCAGGGAAGCCCGGAGCACACTCTTCTTAATCTTCCTTCCTGCTGCCTGAAATGTGATGTAATGGTTGGAGCTAGAGCAGCCATTTGAGCCAAGAGGTGCTCAAGAAACAGGGATCCTTGTGCTTGAATGCTAGAAAAGTTAAGATGGAATGACTCTAGGTCTCTTGAACCCATATCAACTATGGGTTGTCTAGCTTTCAACTTCATTTATGTGAGAGAAAAATGATTTTTTTCCCACTGATTTTGCTGCTCTTATTTTGGGGTTTGTATGCCACTTATTCTAATTCTCAGTGTCACACATACAGAAATATGGAAGGGCTTCAATAAAGATGTGAAGTAGTTACTGAAGGAAAGGAAGGAGATTACTAGGAAACAGGGCATCAGAGAAGGACCAACATGTGCATGGAAATCATCAAGAATACAGTGTGTTCAGGAAACTGAGAGAACTTCTGTGAGGTGGGAACACAGACTACATTGTGGGAAAGAAGGTGGGGAAGGGATGACAGGCACCAGTAAAAAGCCTTAAATATCATACTAAAAAGTTTAGATTTTATGAAGCAATTAAGTGCCATTAAAGGTTTTCAGGTAGTTAAATGATGGGACCATAACTGGCTTTTATAATAACGCAGAGAGCTACGTGGACTAGAAGAAGTAAAAGCAAGAAACGAGAGACAAGTTCCGAGGCAACTGCAGGAATCCTGTACAGTAAAGAGGTCTGGACTAAGGGCCTTGACAATGAAGAATATGGGACAGAGACAAGATATTTAGCAAACATACTATGTAAGAATTAGTAACCATATAAGGGAAGTGCTATGAAGCAGAAGGAAGTCAGGATGACTCCTAGAAATGTAAAATGGCTTGGTTAGTTGAGTTAAAGATGATGTTCACTAAGACAGGGAATGAAGGAGCAAGCAAGAGAAATAAAAAATGCAAATGAAAGTCAGGTTTTGGGGACTAGGTAGAGGGAAAAATAGAAAAGAAAAACAGGAATAATGAAAGCATTTCTGGCTTTTTCTTGTAGTTAGGTTACAACTTAAACATCACTTCCTCCAAGAAGCCGTCTCCAAATCCTCTTTCTAAAGAAGCCACTGCCCTCGCCAGTCCCACTATCACATCACTTTATTTTCTTCAGAGCACTATTACTTTATAACATCCTTTTTTTTTTTTTTTGCCGTATGCGGGCCTCTCACTGTTGTGGCCTCTCCCGTTACGGAGCACAGGCTCCAGATGCGCAGGCCCAGCGGCCATGGCTCATGGGCCCAGTCACTCAGCGGCATGTGGGATCTTCCCAGACTGGGGAATGAACCCATGTCCCCTGCATCGGCAGAAGCCCAACATCCTTTTTTTTTTAAAATTGTTTTAGGCATAATCACCATGTGTGGTTATGGTTTTCTTGTTTTTTTTTTTTTTAATTTTATTTATTTTATTTTTGGATGTGTTGGGTCTTTGTTGCTGCACGCGGGCTTTTCTAGTTGTGGCGAACGGGGGCTACTCTTCATTGCGGTGCGCGGGCTTCTCATTGCAGTGGCATCTCTTGTTGCAGAGCACAGGCTCTAGGTGCAGGGGCTTCAGTAGTGGCAGCACGTGGGCTTCAGTAGTTGCAGCACGTAGGCTCAGTAGTTGTGGCACGTGGGCTTCAGTAGTTGTGGCTCGCAGGCTCTAGAGCACATGCTCAGTAGTTGTGGCCCACGGGCTTAGTTGCTGCACGGCACGTGGGATCTTCCCAGACCAGGGCTTGAACCCGTGCCCCTGCATTAGCAGGTCGATTCATAACCACTGCACCATCAGGGAGGCCCTCCTTTTTGTTTATTGTGTACTCCGATTAGAATATAAGCTCCATGAGAGTAGAAATTTGTTTGCTCCTAATAATTGAATTCAAGAGTGCCTGACATACAGGAGGCACTCAAAAAATTTTGTTATATGAATTTATCACAGTACCTAACAGCAGTGTGGACCCCTGAGATCATAAATACAAATTACAAAATTGAAGGGACCAAAGCCATCACATAGGTGAGCTCCCTCATCTGATGGAGGACAAGGAAGGTGAGCTCCAGCAGTGTCCATAAAGACCTTCCCCAAATGACACAGCCAGTTATGTGGGAGAAGGTAGAAGACCTGAGTTCAAGTCCAATTTGCCATTTACTAATGACACAAGCTTTACGAACTTCCTGATCTCAAAGCATCTTTGTTTCCTTAGCTTTAAAAAATATTGCTTCCTTCATGAATGTTTTGAGAATTAAATAAAATATAATACATGAAAAAAAATAATACATGAAAGTGTGTTGTTCAGGATTTTCACCCAATCTCTCATTCTCAATTCCTATTTATTATTTGTTACATACAATGACATCATTAATACCTCTTCTATGATCTCCTTCCAGCTTGTTTTAACTTTCACAACATATTTTATATATGTGCATATTTCCCCTATTTACCACATTGTATTGATAGAACAACTTTCCTCTCTTTGTAGCTCTTTGACCTTTTATCAATGAGGTGTAAAACTATACTCTGTTTGACCTTCGCTGCTTTTGTGTCTTTCTCAGTCTCTTAAGTGAGTAATTCAGCAAATTAAATTTTATTACAACTACTGAGATGCAGGGAGCATAACGTAATTCTTATTGCAGGCCCCTCAGTACATGCTGTGTGACCTTGGACAAGTTAAGAATCTCTCTCTTGCCTAAGATTCCTCACCTGTAAAGTGGAGATAACAATATACTTCACAGGGTTATTGTGGGGATTGCATAAATTAACACATGAAAAAAATTTTAATAGTGCCCAGCATATGGTTCAAAAATTATTAGTGTTTATTATTCTTCCCATTTATTAAACCACGTATGAAATTGCTCAGACAATTCTCTCACCAGTACCGTGAAATTATTTCCAATTTTCCCCATTTTACCACATACAGTACCAAGGCTCTGAGTGTTTAAGTAACTTCCTCAAGTTCACATAGGTAGTGAAGTGACAGTGTTGATAATCAAATTCAAAAGCCACTTCTGTTGAACCCCAAGTCTATGCTCTTGGCCGTGTCAACAAAATGCTCCACTTTAAAGGAACCAGATCGTTTCCCCATCAAAGCAGACATTTATTAACCCAAGTTGCCATCAAATAAACTTGAATTAAATAAACTTTTGACCAGTATACTTCTTCAACTAAGAGCAACAGCCATTAAGATAAGAGGAAGGTTCAGGGAGATGGGAAAGCTTCTGGAGGACTTGAGAAGAGTCTAGATATTTGACTCTTTCTAATTAGCCCCAGGTTACTACAATGACCTACCTAAAGGTCAACCCCAGACCAGCTTTCATCAGTAACCTGGCCTGCAAATTTCTTTTCTCAGTTTTGCTGGGGGCCCTTAGGTCAAAATGCTTAACCACAGGCCATGTCTCTCTTTTTAATTAACTGAAAATGATGACATGTGTCATCAGAACAACCCCTGGAGGGGCATTTCCTTAATGTGATCATGTCTGAACCTAGAGGCATGTGTCTGGCAAGGACAGCTTTGTTAGCTGTAGCTGTGCCTGTTACCAAGTTAACAGGGGGCAAGCTGAGTTTATTACCGATAATGAGCCCACTCAACTAGTGATTCCCACTGGAAGGCCTTTCCAGAATCACAATGGATTAGACAGACCAGATGCTTTAATATGCTTGATGATTTATGACATAGTCCACACTGTGGTTACTGTTTTTTTTCCCTTCAAAATAGTAAGTAGTGTTGAGTGCTGGCATCAAATTTTATCATTTCGATATAGGTCGCTTTCCTTTTTTTTTGGTATCTTTTTTTTAAATTTAATTTTTATTTTATATTGGGGTACAGTTGATTTACAATGTTGTGTTAGTTTCAGGTGTACAGCAAAGTGGTTTAGTTTTACGTATATTTACATATATCTTCTTTTTCAGATTCTTTTCCCATATAGGTTATTACAGAATACTGAGCAGAGTTCCCTGTGCTATACAGTAGGTCCTTGTTGATTATCTATTTTATATATATTACTGTGTATATGTTAATCCCAAACTCTTGATTTATCCCTGCTCCCCACCTTTTCCCTTTGGTAACCATAAGTTTGTTTTCAAACTCTGTGAGTCTGTTTCTGTTTTGTAAATAAGTTCGCTTGTATCATCTTTTTAGATTGCACGTATAAGTGATATTATATGACATTTGTCTTTCTCTCTCTGGCTTACTTCACTTAGTATGATAATCTCTAGGTCCATCCATGTTTCTGCAAATGGCATTATTTCATTCTTCTTTATGGCTGAGTACTATTACATTGTATATATGTACCTCATCTTCTTTTATTTTTTTAAATTTTTATTTATTTATTTATGGCTGTGTTGGGTCTTCGTTTCTGTGCGTGGGCTTCCTCTAGTTGCAGCGAGCAGGGGCCACTCTTCATCGTGGTGCACGGGCCTTTCACTGTTGTGGCCTCTCTTGTTGTGGAGCACAAGCTCCAGACACGCAGGCTCAGTATTTGTGGCTCACAGGCCTAGTTGCTCCGCGGCATGTGGGATCTTCCCAGACCAGGGCTCGAACCCATGTCCCCTGAATTGGCAGGCAGATTCTCAACCACTGCGCCACCAGGGAAGCCCCCACATCTTCTTTATCCATTCATCTGTTGATTGACATTTAGGTTGATTCCATGTCTTGGCTATTGTAAATAGTGCTGCAGTGAACACTGGGGAGCATATATCTTTTCGAATCATGGTTTTTCTCCAGATTTATGCCCAGGAGTGGGATGACTGGATCATATGGTAGTTCTATTTTTAGTTTTTTTTAAGGAACCCACATACTGTTCTCCACAGTGGTTGTACCAATTTACATTCCCACCAACAGTGCAAGAGGGTTCTCTTTTCTCCACATCCTCTCCAGCATTTATTGTTTGTAGACTTTTTGATGATGGCCATTCTGACTGGTGCGAGGTGATGCCTCATTGAAGTTTTAATTTGAATTTCTCTAATAATTAGCGATGTTGAACACCTTCTCATGTGATCTCTGGCCATTTGTATGTCTTCTTTGGAGAAATGTCTATTTAGATCTGTCAATTTTTTGATTAGGTTTTTTTTTTTTTTTTGGATATTGAGCTGCATGAGCTCTTTGTATATTTTGGAGATTAATGCCTTATCATTTGCAAACATTTTCTCCCATTCTGAGGGTTGTCTTTTCGTTTTCTTTATGATTTCCTTTGCTGTGCAAAAGCTTTTAAGTTTCATTAGGTCCCACTTGTTTATTTTTGTTTTTATTTCCATTACTCTAGGAGGTGGATCAAAAAAGATCTTGCTGCAATTTATGTCAAAGAGTGTTCTGCCTATGTTTTCTGCTAAGAGTTTTATAGTATCCAGTCTTACATTTAGGTCTTTAATCCATTTTGAGTTTATTTTTCTGTATGGTGTTAGAGAATGTTCTAATTTCATTCTTTTACATGTAGTTGTCCAGTTTTCCCAGCACCATTTATTGAAGAGACTGTCTTTTCTCCATTGTACGCTCTTGCCTCCTTCATCATAGATTAATTGACCATAGGTGCATGGATTTATTTCTGAGCTTTCTATCCTGTTCCACTGACCTATATTTCTGTTTGTGTTTTAATTACTGTGGCTATGAAGTATAGTCTGAAGTCAGGGAGCCTGATTCCTCCAGTATCGTTTTCTTTCTCAGGATTACTTTGGCTATTCGGGGTCTTTTGTATTTCCATACAAATTTAAAATTTTTTTGTTCTAGTTCTGTGAAAAATGCCATTGGTAATTTGATAAGGATCACACTGAATCTGTAGATTGCCTTGGGTAGTATAGTCATTTCGACAATATTGATTCTTCCAATCCAAGAACATGCTATATCTTTCCATCTGTTTGTGTCATCTTCGATTTCTTTCATCAGCATCTTACAGGTTTCAGAGTATAGGTCTTTTGTCTCCTTAGGCAGGTTTATTCCTAGTTATTTTATTCTTTTTGATACGATGGTGAATGGGATTGTTCCCTTAATTTCTCTTTGTGATCTTTCGTTGTTAGTGTATAAGAGTGCAAGGGATTTCTGTGTATTAATTTTTGAAAAAATATTTATTTATTTGGCTGCTCTGGGTGTTAATTGTGGCACACAGGATCTTCATTGCCATGTGCAGGATCTTTAGTTGCAGCATGTGGGATCTAGTTCCCTGACCAGGGATTGAACCTGGGCCCCCTGCATTGGGAGTATGGAGTCTTAACCACTGAACCACCAGGGAAGTCTCTCTGTGTATTAATTTTGTATCCTGCAACTTTACCAAATTCATTGATTAGCTCTAGTAGTTTTCTGGTGGCCTCTTTAGGATTTTCTATGTATAGTATCATGTCATCTGCAAACAGTGACAGTCTTCCTTCTTTTCCAATTTGGATTCCTTTTATTTCTTTTTCTTCTCTGATTGCCATTGCTAGGACTTCTAAAACATGTTGAATAAAAGTGGTGAGAGTAGACATCCTTGTCTTGTTCCTGATCTTAGAGGAAATGCTTTTAGCTGTTCACTGTTGAGTTTAGCAGGGGTTTGTCAAATATGGCCTTTATTATGTTGAGGTAGATTCCATCTATGCCCACTTTCTGGAGAGTTTTTATCACAAATCGGTGTTGAATTTTGTCAAAACCTTTTTCTGCATCTACTGAGATGATCATATGATTTTTATTCTTCAATTTGTTAACATGGTGTATCACAGACTGATTTGCAGATACTGAAAAATCCTTCCATACCTGGGATAAATCCCACTTGATCATGGTGTATGATCCTTTTAATGTATTGTCAGATTTGATCTGCTAGTATTTTGTTGAGGATTTTTGCGTCTATTTTCATCAGTGATATTGGCCTGCAATTTTCTTTTTCTGTGGTATCTTTGTCTGGTTTTGGTATCAGGGTGATGGTGGTTTCATAGGATGAGTTTGGTAGTGTTCCTACCTCTGCAATTTTTTGGAATAGTTTCATAAGGATAGGTGTGAACTCTCCTCTAAATGTTTGATAGCATTCCCTTGTAAGCTATCTGGTCTTGGACTTTTGTTTCTTGGAAGTTTTTAAATCATGGTTTCAATATCAGTACTTGTGATTGGTCTGTTCATATTTTCTATTTCTTCCTGGTTCAGCCTTAGAAGATTGTACCTTTCTAAGAATTTGTCCACTTCTTCTAGGTTGTCCACTTTATTGGCATACAGTTGCTTGTAGTTGTCTCTTATGATTCTTTGTATTTCTGTGGTGTCCACTGTAACTTTTCCTTTTTCATTTCTAATTTTATTGATTTGAGCCCTTTCCCTTTTTTCTTGATGAGTCTGGCTAAAGGTTTATCAATTTGTTTATCTTTTCAAAGACCCAGCTTTTAGTTTCATTGATCTTTTCTATTTTTTTTTTTTCTGTGTCTCTATTTCATTTATTTCTGCTCTGACTTTAGCCTCCATGTGTTTGTATTTTTTAGTTTTTCTTGTAGTTGATTTCTAATCTCACAGCATTGTGGTCAGAAAAGATGCTTGATATTTTCAATTTTCTTCAATTTACTGAAGTTCACTTTGTGGCCCAGCATATGATCTATGCTGGAGAATGTTCCATGTGCACATGAGAAGAATGTATATTCTGCTGCTTTTGGATCAAATGTTCTATAAATATCAATTAAGTTCATCTGGTCTAATGTGTCATTTAAGGCCTGTGTTTCCTTATTGATTTTCTGTATGGATGATCTGTCCCTTGATGTAAGTAAGGTGCTAAAGTCCCCCACTACTCTGTTACTGTTGATTTCTCTTTTTTTGGCTGTTAGAATTTGCCTTATATATTGAGGTGCTCCTATGTTGGGTGCATATATATTTACGATTGTTATATCTTCCTCTTGGATTGATCCCTTGATCCTAATGTAGTGTCCTTCTTTGTCTCTTGTAACAGTTTTTATTTTAAAGCCTATTTTATCTGATATGAGTATTGCTACTCCAGCTTTCTTTTGATTTCCTTTTGCATGGAATATCTTTTTCCATCCGCTCACTTGCAGTCTGTATGTATCCCTAGATCTGAATTGGGTCTCTTGTAGACAGCATATATATGGGTCTTGTTTTCGTATCCATTCACCTAGTCTATGTCTTTTGGTTGGAGCATTTCATCCATTTACATTTAAGGTAATTATTTATATGTACATTCTTATTGCTATCCTGTTAATTGTTTTGAATTGCTTTTGTAGGTCTTTTTTCTTCCCTTCCCCTTTTGTACTCTTCTCTTGTGATTTGATGACTATCTTTAGAGTTGAGTTTGGATTACTTTTTCTTTTGTGTGTGTGTATCTATTGTAGATTTTTGGTTTGTGGTTACCATGAGGTTTTGATATAGCAGTCTCTATATATACAAGATTGTTTTAACTTGCTGGTCTCTTAATTTCAAATGCATTTCCAATATCTTGCATTTGCACTCCCTTTTTCTCATGATTGTTGGTTTTGATATCATATTTGTGTAGGGATGATTTCCTACCTTTACTGTATGTTTGCCTTTACTGGTAAGCTTTTTCGTTTGCAATTTTCTTGTTTCTAGCTGTGGCCTTTTATTTTCCACCTAGAGAAATTTCTTTAGCATTTATTGTAATGCTGGTTTGGTGGTGCTGAATTCTCTTAACTTTTATTGTCTGTAAAGCTTTTGATTTCTCTGTCGAATCTGCATGAGACCCTTGTTGGGTAGAGTATTCTTGGTTGTAGCTTTTTCCCTTTCATCACTGTAAATACGTCCTGCCACTCCCTTCTAGCTTGCAGAGTTTCTGCTGAAAAATCAGCCGATAACCATATGGGGATTCCCTTGTATGATATTTGTTGCTTTTCCCTTTTTGCTTTTAATATTTCTCTTCATCTTTCTTTTTTTAAATTTTTTGGCTGCATTGGGTCTTCCTTGCTGCGTGCAGGCTCTCTCTAGTTGCAGCGAGTGAGGGCTACTCTTAGAGGCAGTGTGTGGGCCTCTCATTGTGGTGGCCCCCTTGTTGCAGAGCATGGGTTCTAGGCGTGTGGGCTTCAGTAGTTGTGGCGTGTGGGCACAGTGGTTGCGGCGCACGGGCCTAGCCACTCCACAGCATGCGGGATCTTCCCAGAACAGGGATCGAACCTGTGTCCCCTGCATTGGCAGGCAGATTCTTAACCACTGCGCCACCAGGGAAGTCCCCTCTTCGTCTTTAATTTTTGTCAATTTAGTTAAAATATGTCTTGGTGTGTTTCTCCTTGGGTTTATCCTGGATGGGACTCTGCACTTCCTGGATGTGAGTGTTTCCTTTCCCATGTTATGGAATTTTTTGGCTATTATCTCTTCAAGTGTTTTCTCAGGCCCTTTCTTTCTCTCTTCTTCTTCTGGGACCCCTATAATGTGAATATTGGTGCATTTAATGTTGTCCCAGAGGTCTCTTAGACTCTCCTCATTTCTTTTCATTCTTTATTCTGTTCAACAGCAGTGATTTCCACCAATCTGTCTCCAGCTCAGTTTTTTGTTCTTCTGCCTCACTTATTCCGCTACTGAGTCCTTCTACTGTATTCTTTATTTCAGTTATTGTATTGCTCATCTTCGTTTGTTTGTTCGTTAAATCTTCTAGCTCTTTGTTAAACATTTCTTATATCTTCCTGGTCTGGGCCTCCATGCTTTTTCTGAGACCTTGGATCATCTTTACTTTCATTATTCTGAATTCTTTTTCAAGTGGATTGCCTATCTCCACCTCACTTAGTTGTTCTTCTGGGGTTTTATCTTGTTCCTTAGTCTGAAACATATTTTTCTCCCATCTCATTTTGTCTAAATTTCTGTGTTGTGGTCTCTGTTTCTCAGGCTCCAGGTTTGTAGTTCCTCTTGCTTCTGGTGTTTACCCCCTGGGGGGTGAGGTCCAGGGGCTTGTGCAGGCTTCCTGGTGGGAGGGACTGGTGCCTGCCCTCTTGTGGGTGGAGCTGGGTCTTATCTCTCTGGTGGTCAGGGTCGTGTCAAGAGGTGTGTTTAGAGGAGGCTGTACACTCAGGATGACTTTAGGCAGCCTGTCTGATGATGGATGGGGCTGTGCTCTCACCCTGTTGGTTGTTTGGCCTGAGGTGTCCCAGCACTGGAGCCTGCAGGCTGTTGGGTGGGGCCAGGCCTTGGTGCCAAAATGGTGACCTCCAGCAGAGCTCACACTGATGAATATTCCATGGGGCCTCTGCCAGCAGTGTCCTTGTCCCCATGTCCCCACAGTGAGCCAGAGCTGACCCCCATCTCCCCAGGGGACCTTCCAAGAACTGCAGGTGGGTTTTCCCCAGGCTCCTATGGAGTCACTGCTTTGCCCTGGGTCCCAGTGCATGTGAAATCTTGTGTGTGCCTTCCAAGAGTGAAGTCTCTGTGAAGCTCCTGCACTCAAGCCTCACTGGCCTTCAAAGCCAAATGTTCTGGGGGCTCCTCCTCCTGATGACAGACCCTCAGGCTGGGGAGCCTGACGTGGAGCTCAGAACTCTCACCCCTATGGGAGAACCTCTGCGATATAATTATTTTCCAGTTTGTGGGTTGCCTATCTGGCAGGTATGGGATTTGATTATATCGTGAAAGCATGCCTCCTACCATATCATTGGATGTAGAATATCTTTAGATGTAGAATCGTTGGATGTAGAGTATCTTGTTTGGTAGGTTCCAGTCTGTTTTGTTGACGGTTGTTCAGCAGTTAGTTGTGATTTTAGCGTTTTCATGAGAGGAGTTGAGCCCAAGTCCTTCTACTCTGCCATCTTGTCTCCACCCTCCTCCAACACTCTCCATTTAACAACTCGAAGTCAGTGGTTCTCAACCTTAGCTGCACAAAGGAATCACGTGGAGAGGTTTTCAATATCCCAGTATTCACACCCAGCTACACTCAGGCCCAATAAGGACCCTCTGTTACTGGAATCCAGGCATCAGTATATTTAAACCACACAAACAGATAAAATGTGCAGCTAAATTTGAGAATCACTGCTTCAGGGGATCAGAAAACGTATTAGCAATTTGTTTAAGAGCAACAAACAAACAAAACTTCCCTGAGATTGTTTTTAAAGAGATACTGATTATGATGGGCTATTGTTTATCTGCTCCTCTCAGCACGCTGCTTGAATGATCTGGCTTTTTTATTTCCTGACTACATTTCCTTCACGTAATACCTCATTAGAATGCTATTCTTTGAGCTTTATGCTCCTGAGTTTCCAAAAACAACCACCTCTGGGCAAAACATCATTGGGATCACTTGGTGGAAATCAGGATAATCAAAACATATCGTTATTAAAGCTGCTTGTGAAGCAGCAACTATGCTTTTTCACCAAAGGAAAAGCTCATGAAAGTTCATCTTGCTAATCAAATATTCAAACAAACCTGGAACTTCTAAGCGACAATTGAGGAGAAATAATTTAGGCTGAGATATAATACACTGAGAAGAGAGAAGACAGTTGGGGAAGTCAACCGTTGAAAGCCGCGTGGTAGAAGACTTCCAGCATATATCCATGTGTGACAATGCCGCTTTGACTTAGATCCTGTTGTTATAGACATAGGCGACTGAATCACTTGCATCTTTTAAAAACCAAATCTTCAAAAAAATATTTTTGGTCAAAATGTTACTTATTTTAAAGATGGATTTTTTCTACAAAAAATCATAGATCTGAGGTAATTGACTGCTCTGTGCCAGGTTCAATATTAGGTGGTTCGTATTCATTACTTCATTTAATGAATGAATCTATGAGGTAGGTGATATTATCCCATTTTATAGGTGAGGAAACTGAGGTGCAGAACTTTTAGGTAACTTGCTCAGTGTTATAGGTCTAGTAGGTAAACCAAAAAGATATGAATTTATGCCTGCCAGAAAAGAAAACCAAAGTAACTCCATGGCCAATACTATAGAGTTCTCAGAAAGACAACTAGCCACTAAGAAAAAGACAGTTCTTTTTTAAAAAGGGCCTGTGTCCTGGGGATGAACCAAAGGGAGATGAATGTCAATGGAAAGAAGATTTTCATAAATTCAAATAGTGATGTGTGGGCACCAAAAGAATGATTTATATTAAAATAGTCACAAAAGAAACACGGGGTTTGCCTAATTTTCCAGAGAATAAGTAACTGTAGTCACCCTCCAAGAACTGATTCCTGAACAATATCAGTGCAGAAAAGTCCATTTAAAAGTCCAACAAAATTTAACAAGGGAGAGGCATGATTATAAACTACTCTAAGCATCACATAAAACTCCTGAGGTGCTAGGAAATAATCTTTTAGTATTTCTACTTTATTTTTTTTTAAAAAAGCTTGAAGTAGGGGTTTCTAACTTCATTCCAATGATAATGTTCTGAAATTTGAAGGAAGATAATGTAAAGATTTTAAGCCATTTCTCTTTATTACTCTGCTATCATTTCCTTTACTGATTTTGCTTTTTACTCAACTATCATTCTTTTCTCTTTCTTCTATTTGAGCTCACCTAACTAACCATGATCTCCTTTATGATATATGACTACCTATATTTTCTTTCAAAAACGCACGTGAGAAAAAAAGCATTTTAAAAGCATTTTACTTTGAAAGGAGTTGTTATGAATGAACATGTTAAACATTTGCAAATTAAGCCAATAAATTGGGCACCCCACTCTTGGATGGTAGCCTGTATCTCAATCCATGTGATCATGTGGCTTAAACTAAAACACAATTTTACCTGACAAATTACATTGTGAAATAAAAATGTATTCTTTATTAAAACAACTAAATTTGAATAATACAACAGAATGTAACAGTGACAAACTCAAGTTTTATTGAAATCCTACTCTATGCATGGACTTGAGTTTAGATAATCCCCGAAATTTAAAGATAAGCTAAATATTTTGGCGAATATTGAATGATGATGATCATTAAACAAGGAAGAATGTCATAAATACTAATTCTGCACAGTAACAATGGTCATCACTGTTGAACATTTATTATGAGTCAGGCAATATCTAACTGTTGTCTCTAATGCTTCCAACCAGTGATTGCTATAATTTTTTATTGATTGTTTCTATCTGTAAAATGTTTGTGAGCATGCATCCCCTATATGTGCTAATCTGTAGAGTAACTATATATTTGTACAACTGTGATACTATATTTATTATAAAATATATTCAAATGTTGAGATTAGAAATGATGAGAAAATATAAAGAAAAAGCATCCAGTACTTCATAGATCATCTTTAGCATTTCCTGGGAGAAAGCTCTCACACTGGAGAATACAGCTAACTATGCTGTGTGGCAGAGACCACTGGTAGTCTCCAAATATTCAATATCCTCTCCTTCCATAGTGATTGGATCCCCAATTTTTACCTGGGCCCAAGTCAGCTCAGAATAAAGATTACATGTTTCGTCTTCCATTGCAGGTAGGTATCCTTTGTGCCTAAGTTCTAACCCTTGGGATACACTTCCTAGAGGTGTTTTGAAAGGGAGGAACCGTGCATACCTCTCTGTAATTCTTCTCACCTGCTTCTTGGTAGGTCATCATGGTGCCTATGTGCACAAAGGTGATGTGCAAGGGTGGTAGAGCAAGGAGATAAGGTGCTTTAGTCTACATAAGACCCTGCAGAGCAGAATAGACATTTCAGTTCTGGACAACTCACTCATGGACTGTTATATGTGAGAAATACATTTCTGTCTTGCAAAAGCACTGTTATTTTGGTCTCTGTTAAATGTAAATGAAAATATATATTAAATAACACACCATGAAAGACAGTTACTACTCTCTACTTGAGGGAAAAGATGAGGCAAAAGTATCAGAAAAGTTAATTTTCCAAGGTTAGCCGGCTAGTATATGGTAGGATCAAAAGAGCCCAGAGTTCATCCTCTTTCCACTAAAGCAGGCAACCTTCTGTGAGTAAAATACTATAAAATCAAGGAGGAAGGAGACATTAATTGTGCCTAGAGGGACTGATGAGGGCTTGCTGATAGAGGTGGCAATTTAATGGGATCTTAATATATGGGTATGGAGGAAAACGGCTTTCTGAGTGAACAATGGCAGGGAGATAAGGAAGTATAGCAAAGGCTCAAGAAAACCTTGTCCCTCGTTGTTGTTAAATGATCGCTATTGCTTTTTGGCTTTATTTATTCAACATATATTTCAGAGTACCAACCACATAGCAGGCACAGACAGGATCCAAGAGGTAGAGTAGTGAAAAAAGATGTCTGCAAATTCCCAAATATATGGCTAGATGATACTAATGGACCAGATAAAGTCCAAAACTCATATCAAGCAAGCAAGGTCTTCATAATCAGACTCAGCCCTACCTTTCCAGCCTCATGTTATACTACTGCTCTATGCTTCAGCCACACAGAACTCAGGACATATGAGTTTCCAGGGGTCTGATCATTGCCCAAACAGTTCCCTGTCCCTGAAATGTTTTTCCGTACTTTGCCTGGATACGTCTTACTTATTCTTCAAGAGCCGGCTAACATTCTGCCTTTCTCTGACTTCCTGCAATGGGATGGTTCCTTACAGCATATTCCTTTAAAGCAGTTTCTACACATCTCCATTCATTCATTTATTCAGCCAGCCAGTCCAGCAAAAATGTTCCAGGTTATAAAGGTACAATGGTGGGAAAGATGAAGCAATTTTTCTCTGTGCTTATGATGTTTATACTCTAGGAAGAAGTATCAGCCATTAAAGAAACAGTTATAAGGTAGTGTGATAAATTCTATGAAGGGAAATCAGCGTCTGAAGTGAAAGCATGCAATAGGGAGTACTACGCCTAACCTTAGCTTCCCAGAAGGAGCATTATCTAAGCTGAATCCTTTTGGATGAGTAAGAGTGAGCCAGGCTATCACTCTGCATTATCTGCTAGATTCCACTAGACTATGAGAGTCAATGCTTTTTAAAAGCATCCCACATGATTAAACAACAACACCACCAGGATTAAATGCTGGCTCAGATTAATTCTGTGTTACATTGTACTTTAGTGAGTCCCTATAGCTTTATTTCATTCTTCCTGTGTGCAGTATTTCCTACCCTACCCTTCACCCCTTCT
Source organism: Globicephala melas (assembly GCF_963455315.2). Classification (NCBI taxonomy): domain Eukaryota; kingdom Metazoa; phylum Chordata; class Mammalia; order Artiodactyla; family Delphinidae; genus Globicephala; species Globicephala melas. The sequence continues at coordinate 60,744,343 of NC_083321.1, forward strand.
TCAGTCTAGCATCCAGAAGCTTCTTTGGGTGTCCACTAGCATCTCTCAAATTTTAGTGTGCATAAGAATCACCTGGGGTGCTTGTAAAAACATAGATTCCTTGGCCCTACCCTCAGAGATTGTGATTCTTTAGGTCTCTGGTGGAGCTGGAGATTCAGAAATTCTAGTAATCTGCCTGGTAAAATCTGCTGCTACCAGTTCAGAGACTGCATCTTGAGTAGCAATGTTGTAGAGAAACTATATAAATCCTTCCCAGGATTATTTACCCTTGTTCTTAACCTGCTCTGCCAGGCTGAGCTCCTTAGAGCAACAGTGGCTTCTTTGCCTAGGTATATGGGGCACGTGCCTTCAAAGGAGCCATTACAGAAAGAAGGGCCTGTGTGCGACTCTCATCCATCAATCACATTCTTCACTTGGACAACTGTTATATTTTCTCACTGCTTCCCAGCTTAGGTCCAATACGACAAGCCTATGTACAGGCTGCCCAGCAGATGAGGAGTGATGAGTAGAGTAGGCAGCAAAGTGCCCTCTATAAGGGAACCACAGGGAAAAAAGATTGAGGTAGGTTTGTGAATGAATAAGTAGATCAGGTCTTCTACTGGAATAATTAAAAGAATTATTCCAGTCTAAATAGGAGTTTTATAATTTCACGGAAAGAAAATGATGGGAGAATCAGTGAACTTTTAAGAAGGCTTTTAGTAATTGCTTGCATTTGCTTCCGTGTGTGTCATGTATAAGAGCCTTTAAATTTGACAAACACTTAAGGGCCATGAGGACAGGGACCATGTCTTCCACATGAACATACCCAACAATTTCCTAGGACAGGGATGACTATTTAGAAGATTTGAAAATATTTAATTCTAAGAAGGAAATGAAACCAACTCACAAAAGTTGGGAGGGTAATTTTATCATTAATTAGGTAATATATATAAAACACCTAGAATAAAGTGGTCCTTCAATAAATATTAGCTCCCTTCCCCTTCTATTTCTCTCTTATGATTACCTAGGACAGCTCTGTCCGATAGAACTTCCTGGAATGATGAACATATTCTATATCTGCATTGTTGGATGTGGCACCCACTAACCATCCTGGCTACTGGGCACTTCAAATGTGGCTAGTACAACTGAGGAACTGAATTTTAAATTTTATATTATTTTAATTAAATTTAAATAACCACATGAGGCTTGAAGCTACTGCCTTGGAGAGCACAGGTCTAAAAGCTTATACAACATGCTAGTTGGCCACTACATGTGTCTATTTGCTGAACTGAACTGATCCTTTTTCCTACAGCTATGCATATATTTAAGGTGAACGAGTGAAAAGGACAGCTGCCCCAGGGGCAGACCAAAAGGTGTGGTGAAAGGACAAAGACAGCAGGATCCAAACCGAAAAAAGAAGCTTCTGCCATATTGACCAAGCTTCTCAAAATTTAATATGCATACTAATTACTGGGGTTCTTCTTAAGAACACAGATTCTGATTTAGTAGGCCTTGAGTGAGAACTTAGATTCTATGCTCACAAGCTTCCAGGTAACAATGATGCTGCTAGTCAATGGGCCACATTTTAAGAAGTAAAGATCTAGATGTAGGGCAGCCCACGAACCTACATAACTGCTATTGGCCCTACCACTGAACTAGCTATGACTTCCGCATTCTTGTCTCAACAGTTCAAGATGATTAAGTCAAAGGCATGCTCTGTTTTATCAAAGGCACCCCCCAATCTTATGATGAACATTTATTAAGCATCTTCTACATACTGGGAAGAATATTTATAATAACCCCTGAAAGGCAAATATTATTACTCTTGTTTTACAAATAATAAAACAGAGGCTGAGATGGATAATTTGACTTAACCTGACTTGCTGACTTAACTCAGGCAAGTACTAACTGGCAGAGGTGGGCTCAGAACCCAGTTGCTCCTGAATTCAAAGGCTAGTCTCTCTCATTAGACTCTTGTTACACAATGTGTGATGCACAACTGAGCAGCAGCTTCACCTGGAAACTTATTAGAAATGCATACTGTCAGGAGTCTTCCTATACCTACTAAATCAGAATCTTCATTTACGATCTCCAGGTGATTCTTATGTACATTAATATTTGAGAAATACTAAAACTTGTTCCACTTTTTGCCTTTTAGAGCAAAGTAACAAATGGAAAGGGATCTGCTGACTGTGGCAGTTGAGAAATGGATTTAGGTTGGCTAGGTTTGACTGTGGAACAAATATTGATAGCACTGCCTCTATTGCTAAATTCCTATTGCCTCATGGGCATAGTTAAGCCAATATTAAGCTGTTTTCTGGCGTGTAAGCATATTTCATTTCTGGATAATACTACAAATCCAACAGATAAAAATATCAACAACATAGTTTTAACAGTGTTCACGGGAAACACCACCAAAAGAAATAAACTTGTTTGCTGAAAAATAAATGTACTAAAATCAGCAAATTCTTCGAAACTATCTCCATTATTAATCACTGCCAGAACGGTTCAAAGAAACAAACAATTCTGCTTTCTCTCCCTTCATGGATAATTCTGGAAAACCATCCAATTAAAAGTGAATAGTAGCCTAAATCACAAGGCTCTGTTTTTGTACAAAGTGACTCAAAGAAATTAATGCCTAACTCTCCAGCTCTATGACCAAGTGCTTGGTCATCCCATTTCTGCAATACGGCAACTTCCTCCTCAGAGAGTTCTTATTCTCAGCTTCTTGCCGCTGGGATCAATCAGAAATGCATTTTAAATCTTCTTTAACAACACCTCTTGGTCTCAAGCTCATTCTTTGGCTCCCAAATGAAACTCACTGCTAATCTGATTGTTTCTCTGTGTCCCTGAATCCACATTATCTTTTATTTTCTCTCATCCCCAACTTTTCTCACCAATCTTTCACTCACACTGTCAGCCTTTCCTAGGGTCGTTTTATCCCCTTTAAATCACTCTCTTGTCCTCCGCCCCAGAATCACAGTTCTATTTTCATCCAGTGACCTTTCACATTTAAAGCTCTCCATAAAAATCTCACTGATAATATTGTAAGAATATTATGGTGGCTTTCAAATTGCTTTTACATAAATGATCTTGGCAGTCAAATACAATGGGTGTTACTACTAAGGACTCTCAACATTTTTGTAACCTAACTCTTCCTTCTTCTTTTCTCTCATCTACTCTCCTCTCTTTTCTCTCTCTCTCACTTTCTTGGGAGGTTTTCAAAGACACAATCCTGGAATTTCTGGAACAAAGTTCCTTGTCTCCACTGTTATTTCTACCTCTGGAAATAAAGTGGCAGACAACAAAATGTCTCACAGGAAAGCAAAATCATTATACTGCTAATACTAGCTAGATGTTCCTTTTATTTTCAATATTTTCCCTTAGACATCCTTGATAATGTAGACAATCACTCTCCATACCAGTTGAATCCGTTCCCCTTGGCACTTTGTTTATTTCTACCAATATTTTTAAAGTGTAAGATTCCTTCTTTTGTACCTATTTTTTCTTACAATGGGACATATACAAATTCTTAGCCCTTTTATTTAAGGCTTTGGTGGGGTAAATTAGTTTCTTGTTTAGAAAATATTCACTCCATCCTCCACCTTGAATTTGGCAATATGACTTACTTTGGTCACTGGGGTGTTAGTAGATGGGATCAGAGGCTGTAACTCAACTTGTGTCTTGGGCTTGTATATTCTTGCCTCCTTTATTGAAAATAAGGTCACCATATGTGCGTGGGTTTACGTCTGGGCTTTCTATACTGTTCCATTGATCTGTATTTCAGTTTTTGTTCCAGTACCATACTGTCTTGATTACTACAGGTTTGTAGTATAGTCTGAAGTCTGGAAGTTTGATTCCTCCAGCTCCATTTTTCTTTCTCAAGATTGTTTTGGCCATTCGGGGTCTTTTGTGTTTCCATACACATTCTGAAATTTTTTGTTCTAGTTCTGTGAACTAGAACATTGCCATTGGTAGTTTGATAGGGATTGCATTGAATCTGTAGATTTTCACAATGTTGATTCTACCAATCCAAGAACATGGTATATCTCTCCATCTGTTTGTATCATCTTTAATTACTTTCATCAGTATCTTATAGTTTTCTGCATACAGGTCTTTTGTCTCCTTAGGTAGGTTTATGTCTAGGTATTTTATTCTTTTTCCTGCAATGGTGAATGGGAGTGTTTCTTTAATTACTCTTTCAGATTTTTCATCATTAGTGTATAGGAATGTAAGAGATTACTGTGCACTAATTTTGTGCCCTGCTACTTTACCAAATTCATTGATTAGCTCTAGTAGTTTTCTGGTAGCATCCTTAGGATTATCTATGTTTAGTATCATGTCACCTGCAAACAGTGACAGCTTTACTTCTTCTTTTCCGATTTGGATTCCTTTTATTTCTTTTTCTTCTCTGATTGCTGTGGCTAAAAAAACTATGTTGAATAACAGTGGTGAGAGTGGACAACCTTGTCTTGTTCCTGATCTTAGAGGAAATGCTTTCAGTTTTTCACCATTGAGAATGATGTTGGCTGTGGGTTTGTCATATATGGCCTTTATTATGTTGAGGTAAGTCCCCTCTATGCCTACTTTCTGGAGGGTTTTTTCAAAAATGGGTGTTGAATTTTGTTGAAAGCTTTTTCTCCATCTATTGAGATGAGCATATGGTTTTTCTCCTTCAATTTGTTAATATGGTTTATCACATTGATTGATTTGCGTATATTGAAGAATCCTTGCATTCCTGGGATAAACCCCACTTGATCATGGTGTATGACCCTTTAATGTACGGTTGGATTCTGTTTGCTAGTATTTTGTTGAGGATTTCTGCACCTATGTTCATCACTGATATTGGCCTGTAGTTTTCTTTTTTGTGACATCTTTGGATTTGGTATCAGGGTGATGGTGGCCTCATTAGGAGTATTCCTGAGTTAGGGAGTATTCCTCTCTCTGCTATATTTTGGAAGAGTTTGAGGATAGATGTTATCTCTTCTCTAAATGTTTGATAGAATTCGCCTGTGAAGCCATCTGGTTCTTGGCTTTTGTTTGTTGGAAGATTTTTAAGCACAGTTTCAATTCTAGTGCTTGTGATTGGTCTGCTTATATTTTCTATTTCTTCCTGGTTCAGTCTTGGAAGGTTGTGCTTTTCTAAGAATTTGTCCATTTCGTCCAGGTTGTCCATTTTATTGACATATAGTTGCTTGTAGTAATCTCTCATAATCCTTTGTATTTTTGCAGTGTCAGTTGTTACTTCTCTTGTTTCATTTCTAATTCTATTGATTTGAATTTTCTTCCTTTTTTTCTTCATGAAACTGGTTAACGGTTTATCAATTTTGTTTATCTCTTCAAAGAACGAGCTTTTACTTTTACTGATCTTTTCTATTGTTTCCTTCATTTCTTTTTCATTTATTTCTGGTCTGATCTTTATGATTTCTTTCCTTCTGCTAACTTTGGGGTTCTTTTGTTCTTCTTTCTCTAATTGTTTTAGGTGTAAGATTAGGTTGTTTATTTGAGATGTTTCTCGTTTCTTGAGGTAGGATTGTATTGTTATAAACTTCCCTCTTAGAACTGTTTTTGCTGCATTCCATAGGTTTTGGGTCATCATGTTTTCATTGTCATTTGTTTCTAGGTATTTTTTTATTTCCTCTTTGATTTCGTTAGTGATCTCTTAGCTATTTAGTAGAGTATTGTTGAGCCTCCATGTGTTTATATTTTTTACAGATTTTTTTCCCTGTAATTGATATCTAGTCTCATAGCATTGTGGTCAGAAAAGATACCTGATACAATCTCAATTTTCTTAAATTTACCAAGGCTTGATTTGTGACCCAAGACATGATCTATGTTCCCTGAGCACTTGAGAAGAAAGTGTTTTCTGTTGTTTTTGGATGGTATGTCCTATAAATATCAATCAAGCCCATCTTGATTAATGTAACATTTAAGCTTGTGTTTCCTTATTTATTTTCATTTTGGTTGATCTGTCCATTGGTGAAAGTGGGGTGTTAACGTCCCCTACTATGACTGTGTTACTGTCGATTTCCCATTTTATGGCTGTTATAATTTTCCTTACGTATTGAGGTACTCCTATGTTGGGTGCATAAATATTTACAACTGTTACACCTTCTTGGATTGATCCCTTGATCATTATGTAGTGTCCTTCTTTGTCTCTTGTAACAGTCTTTATATTAAAGTCTATTTTGTCTGATATGAGAATTGCTACTCCAGCTTTCTTTTGATTTGCATTTGCATGGAATATCTTTTTCCATCCCCTCACTTTCAGTCTGTATTGTCCCTAGGTTTGAAGTGGGTCTCTTGTAGACAGCATATATACAGGTCTTGTTTTTGTATCCATTCAGCCAATCTATGTCTTTTGGTTGGAGCATTTAATCCATTTACATTAAAGGTAGTTATCAGTATGTATGTTTCTATTACCATTTTCTTAATTGTTTTGGGGTTTTTATTGTAGGTCTTTTCCTTCTCTTGTGTTTCTGGCCTAGAGAAGTTCCTTTAGCATTTGCTGTAAAGCTGGCTTGGTGGTGCTGAATTCTCTTAGCTTTTACTTGTCTGTAAAGGTTTTTAAAACAAAGACTATGACAAGAGACAAAGAAGGACACTACATAATGATCAAGGGATCAATCCAAGAAGAAGATATAACAATGGTAAATATTTATGCACCCAACATAGGAACACCTCAATACATAAGGCAAATATTAACAGCCATAAAAGGGGAAATTGACAGTAACACAATCATAGCAGGGGACTTTAACACCCCACTTTCACCAATGGACAGATCATCCAAAATGAAAATAAATAAGGAAACAAAAGCTTTAAATGATACATTCAACAAGATGGACTTAACTGATATTTATAGGACATTCCATCCGAAAAAATCAGAATACACTTTCTTCTCAAGTGCTCATGGAACATTCTCCAGGATAGATCATATCTTGGGTCACAAATCAAGCCTTGGTAAATTTAAGAAAATTGTAATTGTATCAAGTATCTTTTCTGACCACAACACTATGAGACTAGATATCAATTAGAGGAAAAAGACTGTAAAAAACACAAACACATGGAGGTTAAACAGTACCCTGCTAAGTAACCAAGAGATCACTAAAGAAATCAAAGAGGAAATCAAAAGATACCTAGAAACAAATGTCAATGAAAACACGACGACCCAAAATCTATGGGATGCAGCAAAAGCAGTTCTAAGAGTGAAGTTTATAGCAATACAATCCTACCTTAAGGACAAGAAATATCTCAAATAAACAACCTAATCTTACACCTAAAGCAATTAGAGAAAGAAGAACAAAAACCCCCCAAAGTTAGCAGAAGGAAAGAAATCATAAAGATCAGATCAGAAATAAATGAAAAAGAAATTAAGGAAATGATAGCAAAGATCAATAAAACTGAAAGCTGGTTCTTTGAGAAGATAAACAAAATTTATAAACCATTAGCCAGGCTTATCCAGAAAAAAAGGGAGAAGACTCAAATCAATAGAATTAGAAATGAAAAAGGAGAAGTAACAACTGACACTGCGGAAATACAAAGGATCATGAGAAATTACTACAAGAAACTATATGCCAATAAAATGGACAACCTGGAAGAAATGGACAAATTCTTAGAAATGTACAATCATCTGAGACTAAATCAGGAAGAAATATAAATTTGAACAGACCAATCACAAGCACTGAAATTGAAACTGTGATTTAAAATCTTCCAACAGGGGGCTTCCCTGGTGGCGCAGTGGTTGAGAGTCCGCCTGCCAATGCAGGGGACATGGGTTCGTGCCCCGGTCTGGGAAGATCCCACATGCTGCGGAGCAGCTGGGCCCGTGAGCCATGGCCACTGAGCCTGCGCGTCTGGAGCCTGTGCTCCGCAACGGGAGAGGCCACAACAGTGAGAGGCCCGCGTACCGCAAAAAAAAAAAAAAAAAAGTATAATCTTCCAACAAACAGAAATCCAGGAACAGATGGCTTCACAGAGGACCATATATTTCTAAAACCAAATTTGCTATTTGGCAAAATTAATACATTTACTTGTAATGAAATTATTTTTGGGGAGGACTTTAATGCATAAGTTAAAATTTGTCATTTAGGTAATATTTTAAGGAAAGAAATGTTCTTATGCAACATGACTGAAATGCTCTGGGGAACTCTGAATTTGTTTTTTCATTAAATAGAACTGAAATTATGTGAACTAGAACATGTGACAGAAAAGAGGAAAACAAAGTATAGAACACCAAGGAATGAGAAAATAGACTGCAAAAGGAACAGTGATTTGTTCAAGGTCACCCAGTGAGTCAGGAACAAAAGGGAGGGTGAGGCCTATGTCCAGACACAAAGCACATTGATCTACATTAATGCTTGTGTGCTAAATCTGCCATTTTTCAATACATATTATAGTTATGTTTCTCATACATGGGGGAAGATATTAATATTTAATATTCTCTCAGGGTCTAGCACATGTTATTGCATATGTATTTATTGAATAAAATAATAAATAAATAAACCCCCATTAACTGGAAGTTAATCAAGCATGATTTCCTACACATAACCTTATGAGATCCTCACTAACACCTCTGAGGTAGATATTATAATTCCTATCTTATATATCAATTTACGTCCAGAAGGAGTAAATGAATAGCTCAACAACACACTGCCATGAGAATTGGGACAGTTTCATCATACTTAGCAAACATCTCTAAAGATCCTACCCTTAAGGAAGCTCAAAGAGGGTTTGCATTAAGTACAACAAAGTTGAAGATAATTAAAAAAAATCCCTTTGAAGAACTCAAAATCAGATACAGAATTGATATTTAGGAGAATGAGAGCAATTTGATTAATTTGTTATACATGGCTGATTTTACTAGCTAATCAGTTGGGCTACCAATTGAGCATGTCTATTCAAAATCCTTAGATTCTTATTCATAAATTATTTGTACATGATGGCACCTGGAAGTTAGTCATGAAAACCCTAATAGAAGGCTTCGAATAAATATAGGTCTATCACAAGAAAGCAGTCCTACTTAACACGGTCAAGTCTCTCTGCTCCATGTCTACTTCAAAGCACTGCTCATCTGCTTTAGATGATGCCAATGGGTATAGTAAAGAGATTCATTATATTAAAGACATGGAATCCCTTAATATATATATGGATCCCTGCCTCGAGGGTATTTAAGCTTCTGTGACAACTTGTCATCCACCCAAAGCTACACATTGCTGGGGAGTAAGTAACAAAACTTTGTTCTCAAGCTGAGAGGCAGAAAAGGAGGGAGGGAAGGAGGAAACACAAGCAGCAGAAAGATCAGAGTCAAATAAGATCTCAAACTCTACAGCCAGGATACCTAGATTCATTCTTGGCTCTGCCTCTTACTGTGCAATTTTGAGAAAGTTACTTAACTTCTTTATGACTCAGTTTCCTCATCTGTAAAATGGAGAAATTAACAGTACCTATCTCATAGCGTTGTTACGAGGATTAAATGAGTTAATATTTGATAAGTGCTTAAAGCAGAGTCAGGCATACAATAATCCTAATATAAACGTTTGAAAAACAAAGAAGGGTAGGAAGAGTGACAGATAGAATAGGGAACACTATGTGTCTTTAATATTTGCTTTGCTTCCTTCCAACAGAGTCGTTTACTTTCCACAGCTGGGGCCACTTGATTCCTACCGGTAAGCTTAACCCCATTTCCAGTCTGACCCCAAATGACTCTTGTTCACAAAGATTTAAGAAGCCCTAGTTCAGTAGTTCAGGTGATTCAGCATTAAAGTCAAGCTCGCTGTTATTCCTGTCCTGACCCTGCGTCCCAGTTTTAATCACTTGTCCCTGTAATCAAGTCCCAACTTGCACTCCACTTCTGGCATTCTGCTCCCCTGTGGCCGAGTCCCGGCTTGCAGAACCTGCTCAGGACCTCCAGTTCCTCTGAGGCAGGTATCTCCCAAAGGGCAGCCTTTAGACTAGACACACTTTGGCACAGAGGGTTTGAACTTTTGAGAATTAGTTGCCTGTAAAATTGTATAAAAATTCAAATTTCTGATTTCTCTTGAGAAACGGAATGATCAGGCAACTCTTGATCCCATTTCCCTTTGGTCCCCACCCACTGGAGCCAAGTGGCAGCTGCTCTCACTTTGGAAGATCACATGCTCTCTATTACCCTCTCTCCCCATGCCTCCTGCTCCAACTATTTCTGTGACTTGCTTGGTCCTTGTAGGCATTTGAGGTTGGGGTCTAAGACTGAGAATAGCCAGTACTTACCAAGCACTTTGTACTCATTTAATCAAAGACCAGGGATCTGTTTGTTCTTGTGCATTATGCCTGCAGCCCTTCTCTTTGCTTCAAACCTTCTGTCTGCATGCATCTGTGTCCCATCTTCCTAAATCACTCTCCTCTATCCATCAGCTAGGGCGACTCACAAAGCTTTACGACTTTATGGACCTCCATGAAGTCAACCACTCATACCACTGTGGCCCAGCACCACTTTCCAATCACCCCTGCCCAGCCAGACTGTCCTCAAGAATTTTGGCCATCATAGTGGTTATATTTCAGATACAGAATTTGGGGCTTTACTGATCTGCCTGTGCTTTTTATCTCATGCCCCATGCTTCTATAAAACCATACATCTTATTATATATAGATAGAATTCACCCTCCCAAAATTTTGTTCCAATTCTTGTTAGAAGCCTAGCAAAATCCATTAAATATTTAATGATCACTTATTATGTTCTAGACTCTATCATATAAATTGATTTGAGTATTCCTTTATTAAGAAACCCAGAGAAGTTTGTTCAATCTCTTTTCAGGGAACCACTTAAGAAACTAACATTATTTGATCACAATTGGCTGCAGTTTATTTTTCTCATGATAGGCCCTTGTGCTTTACAAAACAATGAATCAAAGAGGAAAATGTCAGCATGCCTAAGCTGTGAGTTAGCAAATATCAAAAGAAAACTCAAAAGAGAACTCATGCTACACATCATTTCACGAGATTATCTGGATTGGGTAAAACGGAATATGTACAAAATTTTAAATTCAGCTGATTGAGTTCTATCGGTTTTTAAAGATAGTCTTAATAAAAATGTTACTTACATAAGGAATCGTGTCCAAAGTATCTGTGTTGACAATTATAGGAGCAGGGCTGGCCTAAAAAAGAGAAATAGAAAAAAGTTTTAAATAACAAGTTGTCTATTCTGAGATAGGATCTGTTAACTTATTTAACCAAGAGCTCCACAGTATTTCTTGAGAACCTGTATAGGCACTATGTCAGGTGTTGTGGGGGGGATAAATGAAGTGGCTCAGAGTCCCCTTCACCCTCCTCCCTTCAAATATATGTTTGCTACACTGACCACATAATGAAATGAAGTAAGCAACAGAACTCAAAGGTGAGGAAGTGAGGATTCGTACAGTGTAAGAGGCAAGGACTTCCAATAAACTTGGCGAGGAGTTAAAAATTTCTTTATGAAACAGTTGTGCTAAAGAATTTTGATTTCTCTCTCATGGAAGCAAAACTAAACCTAAACCAATGTAACTCTTTTCTTTAAACTGGCTTTTGAGAGTATGTTGTATCCAAAACAAAATAGAAGGGTTCACTTATTGACATCTTACATATATTTACTTATTTTTCATGCTGTGTCATACCTTTTCTTTGTCGTTTATGCACCTTTGATGATATACTTTAGATATCCTCAGAAAATTAAAAATTAGTCAAAGGTGACAGAAAATCATATTATATATGCTAAAGTTTCTTTAAAAAAATTGTCCAAAATACAGCCATTCCTTTTAAAGTTGAATAGGCATCTGTGTAAAACTGATACAGGAGTGTTACAAGCCAAGTCTTAGAAAATAAGAGATTACAATCTATTTGCATCAACCAATCTGACTTCATGAATATTAAGTAGATCTATCTTTATTTTCTGTTTCTAGAATATTCACAGCAACTTTTCCTTCATGCCCTGAAGGATCTTTAATCTCCTTCCCAAACTGCAGATTTCATTTAGATAGAGGAAATAGTCTCATCATGATTAATCGAGAGCTGTCCTATACGACACGGTAGTTTGCGCAAGTACACAACTTTGGGACATTTCATTAGCTATGCCCTCTGGAGTTAACAGAGTTAACAGCTTTTTAATGTCAATCTGTGCCTATGGAATCCTAATCTAATGGCAAAACCAATGGCAATCCAGCAGATTTTACAGAACAAAATTCCAGGTTTTAACTAAAATCACTGGTCAGTGAAAACACGACCCTGTTCTACATATCTGCATAGTGGGTCAACTAAATATTCATGGTTTATTTGTTAACTCCTAATATCAAGTACCTTGTGGATAAATAGGGGCTCTGGAGAAAGACAGTTGCCACTGGACCTCACCAAAAAACAGTGTTTGTTAAGAGGCCTGTAGTATAGGGAGAAGAACATGAGGTTTGGAGTCAGAAGACCTGGGCTCAAGTTTGGTTTAGCAACTTCCTGATTATATGATTTGGGGGCTCAGCAACTTCTTGGTAATTTGATCTGGGGTCAAACCCACTAACTCTCTTTGCCTCATTTTCCTTCTCTGTAGAATGGAAATAGAAATAATCACCTTCTAAAAAGGTTGTCTGAAGAATAAATGAGGTGATATATTTGAATGTGCTTTGTAAACATAAATTTCAGAATCAATGTTAAATGCTATCATTAGTTAATGCCCCTAAAGATGGACTATCATAAGGATAAAATACCATTGGATGGTTTGTGAATTGTTTATGCCCCAGAGACCTCAATACTATGTTAGTGGCACAGTTGCACTAAAAAGAACTGATTAGATCATGAAAATTACCATTTATTAAACACATATTACTTGTCCATTTATAAGAATATATATATGTATATATATCCTAATTTAATCTCCACAAAACCATACTGATGAGGCATTATTGTCACTATCTCTATGTTATAGATGAGAAAACTGAGGCTCAGAGAAAATGACAGCTGAGATTTCACACCAGCCTTTCTGATCCATGTTTTCCACACTGAGTTGTTCTGTGATTCCATTATCTAGGAGTCTCCATCACAAGAGGCCTGCAGTGATTTGAGATCTCTAGCAAGAGCAGCAAGTAAGACCCAGGCAAAGCAAAGACCACCCTGAAGGTAAGAGATGCCACAGGATCTTGCATATTAGATGTTGAAAGCAAACTGGTAATTCCTTAATGGTTTTTGTTGTTGTGGTTTGTTTTTTAGTTTTGATGATGTTTCTTCTGTGCTTTCTAATTGGTTCCCAGGACTCTCAAAAGATTTGTGTCTTGTCTCCTTGACTAGACTTCAAACTTTCTGAGTATCATATGCAATACTTGTATTTCCCCTTATTATCTACTACACTTTGATCAATAAGTATGCATTGATTTGATTTGGGACTTTCAACTCATCTTACTCTTGTTTTCCTTCTATAAATTGCATTAATGTAGTCTGGAAATAAATATTATGCATAGGCCCAGTTCCTATACAATGACATTTATCACTTTGTGTGTTTCTATTGCTATTTTCCATTTCATGTATGTAAATTTGGTCTTTCCAATGAGACTCTCTCAATGACAAGGATTGTATACTTTCCTAGATTTTTTCACAGCATGTGGGTACACAGAAGGAGCTCAGGAAATACGTAGGATTACTGACTAAATGTAGCTATAAAGTATAGTACAAAGGAAAGTAGTATCTCACTGAAAGCTTTGGAGAGCATTTCTGAGATAACCTCAAAATATCTTATGTTACCAACAAAACTGTGATGACTTTTCCAATATCCACTATCACCTTCTTTCTTTAACCAGGCACCAACACTTAATTATCCAGTTTTTTGAAATAATAATTAATTATTTCATAAATGCAGGATGTAAAAGCATTTATGCATTTATGCATTGAAATACAATCTATGTAATGTGGAAAGTTCATTGCTCCTTCTTGGTGTTAAAAAGATCCAGAAGCACAGTTAATTCCTACATCTAGAAAAGTCGCTAAAAATGCATGAACAAACGTGTGTGGATTGTGTGAACAAACATACATCACATACATCTGACATTGGCAACTCCCTGATGTGAGTGCCAAGGAGATGCCAGGGTGAGCTATTCTGAATAACACAATATCCCACTACATCAGACTTTCTGAAGATTCCCCATTGCTCTGCTCCAGGACCCCCACAGCCCTCCCCAGACCATTTTCCCAGAAGCTTCCTGGAATCTTTTAGGTACTCAATGGCACATAATAGCAGAGAATAAAAGCCCCAAGTTGTAGTAGCACAGAGTGCAGTAGAGTTCTAGGTATGGCCCATGAATGTGCTTTTCTCTCCAGCTGTTAATGTCAGATTTTTCTCTCGGCTCAGCCTGACTCCTGTTTCTTTTCTCTCTTTTGAGATCATGTGAGTCCATGCCTAGTTTGATCAAGTTTGGTTTCTGAGTCTGAAAACCAGTTCCCCAGTTACTTTGATAATTCCCTCTAAGCTTCATCTCCACACTTCACACTGCCTCGCCATACACACCTTCTCTCTCCATATTGGATATTCTCTTTAAATGAACCCCTAAATCAAATGGATGACTTAGCAGATTCCAGCATCCCCCTTCAATATGCTTATTTCCATTAACTGGAAAGAGATTTCAGTATCAAATACAACCCCCCCCCCCAAAAAAAAACTCTCCTTTAAACCAGAAGCTTAAAGGCTTGTCTTCATGTAAATATAAAGGCTTAAGAAAATTCATCTCTCTTGCACGACCCAGCTATAAGATGTAAATGGTTTGACTCTTATATTACATTCTCTTCCATGTGGGAAAAAAAAATAGTTTATAGCAAGAGGGAAGAATAAAGATAATCATAGAGAAGCCAGATGCAAGCAGAGAAAATACTGATACAATTTAGATTATTAGATCAAGTTATTCATAAATTCCTGCCACCTTCCTGTCCTTGGGTTCCATGGGATACCCAAATATTACATCAATAACTTTGCTTATGATATAAAAGAGAAACTAAATTTCTGTTGCTTGCCACTAAGAGAATGTAACTAATAAAGACTCTTATATAGTGAATGCAAATTTTCAAAGAAGTTCATTAATTCCAACTGATGTGATATTTGTTAAGTGCCAGATCTGTGAAGTACCTCTGACATAAATGGGCAGGTGGTCACCCAGCCAGAGGAAGACCCTTCAAGCAAGGTATTGGCAGGGGTGGTAGAGCAGCCAGTCAGTCAAAGAACATACTCTGCGAGGCTTAGGTCCGACAAGTACAGGCTAACCAGCGGGAGGGTCAAAAGACCGAATCCAGGCCTATACCTAAACTTTTAAGAAGCGAAGTAGAGAAGAAGAGAAACCCACACAGCCAAGTGACCCAGATACAGCACGAACTGAATAGTAACGTTGATGCGGCTAGGAATTGTGCAGGGATTTCAGCTGACCTGGAACATGCAAGTAGAAGGCAGGTAGTTGCCAGTAGGACAAATTAACAGGCGGTAAATATGGCAAGAATAACTTGTGAGCTGTTCTGGGGGCCTAGAATCTTTGGCTTATCTTCTTAAAGGACAAGGCTCCTGAATATGCAAGAAGTAACACAGGCTCTATCTACAGTGTGGCATGACAACTTAAAACAAAATGGAACTCACTGAGTTTTAAAATGAGTCCATTTGTGTGGGAATATGATTTCACTGAGAGAGGTGGAGATCCCAGAACCTCAAGATAAATATTAGCTGGTTTAGACTGGATGCTACAAGATACCATATTAACAGTCTTTTAGCTTCACAATTCCCACAGAGGGCTGTCATCAGGGTGAGCCCCAATCAGACCATGTCCCGATCCTAACCAGGGGAGTAGAACATGGGGGTTACTACCCACATACCCAATCAGCTCTGAAATGAGATATCTCCCATTAAGTACTGATTTGGTATGCTAAAGACTGAACTCAGGACAACGTTATTTTTATTAGGTTTTCTCCCTAATCCTCCATCATGTTGGCCCATTCTGGAAATTAAAAACTGTGATGTGGTTGGGGGGACTTCTGCCTCAATTGACTGCCTGTAGTTCTCTTCTGGACTGAACCCCTTTCTTCCTTCTCCTTCTTTCCCACAATCTGTTGGGTGGAGCCACACACCCCTGGTTGTCCGCAGGTAAGGTCCTACTCTTACTTGAAGGAGATACCAGGATTTACCTACTTGAAGGATCCGTAGTTGCCTGGTTGATCATCACTGGCCGAGCATCATGACTACCTGGAATCTCACGGTACCATGACCTACCATACACAGATCTCCTGATATGTTAACACTGGGATGGATAATAATAAAGGCAAATACTTATGCGACACTTATTTATATCAATTAACTTAGTTAATCCTCACATAACCCAATGAGACACTGTTATTCTCAATTTACAGGTGAGAAAATAGAGGTTAGGTAACTTTCCCAAAGTCAGACATCTGGTAAATAGATTGTCTTCAAACCCAAACAATCTGACAGTCTGGCTCAGAGCCCATGCTCTTTTCTTTTTTAAGCTATATACTTTTATGTTATTTATTTTTTTTTACCATATTTTAAATTGAAGTATAGTTCATTTACAATGTTGTGTTAGTTTTAGGTATACAGCAAAGTGATTTAGTTACACATACATATATGTATTCATTTTTATGTATTTTTTTCAGATTCCTTTCCATTATAGGTTATTACAAGATAATAAATATAGTTCCCTGTGCTATACAGTAGGTCCTTGTTGTTTATCTGTTTTATATATAGTAGTGTGTATCTGTTAATCCAAACTCCTAATTTATCCTCCTCCCAACCCCGAGTCCATGCTCTTGACAATCATGCTCTACTGCCTTTCAGAATGGAATCACACTTTACCAGAACTCTTTAGATTCTAATTTTGACTGTTCACCAACAACTCAGAGGCCAGCTGAAAGCCAAATTAGACATCTACCTTGATCCAGGATGGTTCCAAAACCCGCCCCTCCTCCCTCTGGCCCTAGTGCATTGTATGAACAAGCCTGAAGTTGCCACGACTTAGGAGAAGGCGAAGCACAGGCACACGCAGGCTGACTCAATCAGGATTTCTTTGAGTAAGCTCCAAAGAAACTTTTTGGTAAATCACTGATTAAAGACATATTGATGGTTATATGAGAGACGAGGAAACAAAACAGGAAGAACAAATCTACTCGAGAATCATAAAACTTGAAGCTGAGGCCTTAAGAATCATTTAATTCTACCTTTCATTTTACAAGTATGAAATGGAGACAGAGAAAGGAAGAGGCATGCCTCAGAGCTCACAATTATTTAGTATCAAAACAGAAGACAGGATAATAGCAACAAGAATAACAATAATAAAATATTAAGCATTTACTGAATGAATATTATGTTCCAGGGTTGTGATAAATACTTAAGATACATCAATGCATTTACTTCCCAAGATGTTCTAAGGAAAACATTATCATTCTCATTTAAAAAAAGAAGAAAGAAAGAAAGAAAGAAGGGGAGGCTCAAAGTGGCTAAATCACTTGCCTAAGGTCACAAATCTAAGAGGTATCACAACCAGGTGTCAAACCCAGGCCTTTCCAGGCCCAGAACCCATGCTGGGAACCACCAACATCTCCTGCTTCCCTCTCCTGAGTTTTTCCAGTTAAGGCCGAAAAATGCAGTTATTTTCTGCCCCGAAAGTTGCTAGTTTCTCTTTGCCAGTCTGAAGAGAAATTTCTCACCGTACTGACTCAGATTCAATTCCCAATTCTCAGAGGGTTTCTAGGTCCCTTAATCTCTTTCAAAACCCTGCTTAAAAAATGGGACAATGCTATTTTCCAGTTAACCTATTTCCCAAGAAGTTAGCTAGGGAAATAATGCATGTGAGGTGAGAAAGAGAGGTGTTCTATAGATGTAAGGTTATATTATTTATTACTGTGGTTATTTCTTGCTTTCCTGGATTTCCTCTCCCTTTTCATATTCCCTCTCCGCAAGACCGGCCAGGTGGGTCAATTTGATCTGAGTCATCACCAATAGCAGCACCAAGTGGTTCTGGCCTGTCACCTGGTTTGCCCTTACCCTGCAGTGACATAGGGGAACCCCCCTCACAGGTGAGGACACTGAGGCAATACCAGGTGAGTGGGTGAGTGATCAATGTGAGCGCCCAAGGCTTGGCTAGCCAAGGCATAACTGCAGGTTAATGGTCATGGCAGGATATCTCAAGGGAGCAACTTTGGAGGAAGCTAATACCCTGGTTCCTCTCCCTAGCACTTAATAAAACGCAGGAATCATTACCTACCTAGCTTACCACCAACCAGACTGGCTCAGAAAATGGGAAGGAAGAATGTCAGATTTATGTTTGGCTTGAACTCGATTCATCTCTGCTTGCCTGAACTCTCTTAATAATAAAAAAATAATAATATCCTCACTCTACAGAAAACTGAGGCACAGAGATGTTAAGCAATTTGTTCAAGGTCATCCAGCTGGTAACGGCAAGGTCAAGAGTCAAACCTATCAGCCTAGTTCCAAAGTGGGTAACACTTACATACAAAATATTTGCTTCTGCTCCCTATTAAAATTTGATACGTATCCAGAAGTCTGTTTTAGTCAACACAAGTTCTTTCACTGATCTTTGAAAATACACTATTAGTATTTCTTCCCTTTGGATTAAAGTGATAACATGTCTGTTTGATCCTCCCTTAAAATACAAGGTACTGTAATATTTTGCAAAATATGAATGATATCCTAAGGGCCTCAGTTAGGCTGAGTTGGGCACCTCTTTATTCCTAGTACAGAAAAGATGGGGCAGCCTGGAGAATGAGGCACAGAAAGTAAAGACCCAGAACTAAACAGAGTTTTTCTTACTATATTTCTCTAGAATCAATCCCACTTGGAGAAACAGATATAAATTGCTTGAGCTGTTATGAAGACTCTTCAGACCTCCATCCTACACCCTCTCCACATACCTCTTTGCAGTTAGTGTAAAAGGCTAAAATAAAAGACTCACCAAAACTAGGTCTGTAGGTCATCACTCAAACTCAAATAGATAATTATATTAGATTGGCCACCTATATCATGCTTCATAATTTATGATGTGTGTCCACACACATTAGATCATTTCATTCCCACAGGCAGAGGAAAGGGAACTAACATTCATTGACCAATACCCGCTGTGTGTCAGGAAATATGCTAAGCTCTCCACCTCTGCTTTCTTATCTGCTCTTCACAGAACCCCAGAGGGACTGGTGGAACTTTCCCTTGTCTATAGGTAAGTAAACAGAACCCCAGAGTGATCCAGTGTATTTCCCAACGTCAGACATCTAGAGAAAAGCAAAGCTGAGATTCAAACCTAGGTCTTCTGACTGTGAGCCCCTTGCTTTTTCCCATTATTAGTCCATGATGCCACAAATCCCACTGATTCACACTGAGCATTTACAGATCTAACTGCTTCATTTGTGCAAATGCTCTCTGAAGTTTGCACGAAGAATGGAGTCATTAGCTCAAATCTCAGATGTGGTTTAGTCAATGTGCCCCATGCCACAACAACCATACCTACTTAATTCACTGTTTCACTCCACGTGGTGCTATTCCTGGAAAGAGCCATGTGGATACCATCTGCTCCATTTTGCAAAGCCACTGAACAGCTATAATCTTAGCAGTCCCGTTGTATTTTCCAGATTTAGGGTACCAGAATTCTGAGCAAGCTGTCAAATCTTGCTCAAAGCCGGTTCATCAGGCTGAGGTGGGGCCTGTTTCTTCTGTGGTACCTGGATCAGGGCCTTGCACACAGGGGGTGATCAATCAGTGATTGCTGTTTAGTTTCCTTCTCTCATCTCCTTTACTTCCATCAGGCCAGGACTCTCACTACTCCAAGCATACGCCTTGCTTATGCCTACTATAAGGTCACTGTTTACATTTCTTCCTTCTCCCACATCCTGAACCAATCATGGTCCCCTCTCTTATCTTCCTAACCAAGCTCCCTCCATCCTGCAAGGACAATCTAAAGCCCCAGACTCTGCATGAAAGCTTCCTCAATCCTCACTGCAGGCCTCAATCTGTCCATCCTGCCCCTCTCAAATTTGAAAACATTCATTATTTGTACTACTTCAGTTCACATTAAATTATAAATATAAAGGAAAAGGAATTACGTGAAAGCACCAAGTTCTGCCATTCTTAATGAACGTTTCTTTCTGTTCTTACATGTATGTTGATGGCTAAGTGGTTCATGTGTGACATTTGCATCTCCTTGATGAAACTGTAGTCATTGTGAGGGCAGGGCCCTCATCCTACTTCATTACTTCACTAGCCACTTCCACCAACACTCCTAACCGTGCTTGGCATACAGTATACTCAAAAGATGTTTGTTAATGAGTTTTTAAACCTTTGGAACTAGAACCACAGCAACAAGAGAGAAGATTCATGAGAAACCTGCGAGGCAACAGATTAGACGAAATGGGTAGAAAGGGGCAATTGCACGCTGCCCCTTGGTGACAAGCTGTTGTATCACACTGCCTGGTGCTATTGATAGCATCTGGAGCTACCATGCACTACAGACCATGCTACTCGGAACCATGGCATGTAAGTTAGGGAAAGTTATAAACAGAAAGATTCTTCAGTGTCTACCATATGCTGTTCCTTTACACTCATTCTTTTCTACTTCTCATTACAAGCCTATGAGTTGCATGCTATAATTATGCTCATTATACAGATAAGGAGAGTGCGGCATGAACCTGTAACAAAACTTGCCCAAGGTCACTAGACTAAAAGTTAGAGGAGCCAAGGCTCACTCTTTTTGACTCCAAATCCATATTTCTGTGGTATCACCACCCTGTGTGGAGCGAGGAGATGTTCCTTGCTCTAATTTACTACCCCGCTGTACATTTCAGAAGTTGGAGAGGTGAGAGGAAGCCTGGGATCTGGTGAAAAAGCTAAGGACTCAAAGATTGTCAAAAAAGTAAAATGACATCCTCAGAATTTCTTAAACTTCTCAGATGAGCATGAAGATATATCTCAAAAGATCCACCCCAAACTGGACATTTATTTGACCCATCACGTTCAGTAACTCACAGTGAAAAGGCAATTCACTGAGCCTCCCAATTTATTTTTATATTTGAGAAATAAAGAGTGAAATGGATGACCTCTAAGAGTCTATGTCTCATCAAGGATCTGATTTCACTCATCATAAATTTGGACCTGCTGGGAAATACTGGAAAGAAGGCAGGGATGCTATACAAGTCTTCTTTCTGGATGGTGATGATCTCTGCTTTTATCATTCAGATACAGAAAGTCAGAAGACATGACATTAAGACAGGCATGCAGAAAAAAGACAAAAGTCGAGTTGGGAAAAGATCAATAATATAAAGTGGCTTCTAATGAACTGGATAAAGGATGAGGTTCGGACGTCTTAGACAAGGCACCTCAAAAATCCACTTATGATCATTTTTATAATCTGTATTTTATATGATCATGTTTAGAGCCTGTATTCTGTTTTTCTTGTGAATAAGTTACTTTTCTGGCCATAAGACCATGCAATTAGTGGCAAAATATTCTCTTCCATATTAAAGAGACAAAAAGATTTGAAGTGAAACAGAGAATTATCACCAAGCTCTTTTTTCCATTCTTGCCTTTCTCCATGTTCGATTAGCCTTAACTGCAGGAAAAGTTTCTTAACACCTAAGGTCTGCTTGATTTTTTTCCCCTACCAATCATAATTTGATACTAGATAATATGCTCAAAGTTTAAAACATAACAGCCATGGAGAAAGTCTTAAAATATTTCATATCTAGAATGTTTTTCTGGGGTGTGTATGAGAGGAAATGTACGGGAGAGAGATGAAAAGGAGGTGTGAGTTTGGTTTACTATTTCATCATTAGTAAGAGATAATGTTCTTATGTTCATGTTAGGCCTGGAAGATGTTTCAATACCTGCTTTTAAACGATGGCACTTGGACTGGGTTGTGGAAAAAACAGAGTAGACAACATTTTAGATCAATTTCCCTTATTTTAAATGCTGAAAACATCTATACGTCTATTAATCTCCCCTCTATCCACTTTTTCTTCAAAATTAATGTCTTATTTGAAATCATTTTCAATGAGGAAAAACATGGGGGAGAGAATAGATAAAAAGGAGAAGTGAATGTGGACTAGAAGAATAGAGGTTGGCTAAATACTGCCAGCAATTGCTGGTGCCAAAGAATATATTTTGCAGATGTGTTTGTATACTGTCATTGACTAGGCAATGAACTCTTTGTTTCACAGCCAAGAGCCTACAAATCTCTAGGTCCAAAAATGCCACCCAGTTCCTAGCCCTGCAGCTGCCTTAGCTTCCCAGAGTGGCAATATCTATGTTACTTTGGGTTTCTCAGTTTTCCAGTGGCTTTCTTACCCTTTGTTATTCTGCAAGCAAGCGTTCTGTTCCCCAGTTTACCTCCTCCTGAGCCTAGGATAATGCTACAATTGTGCCTATCAGAGGAAAGATGAAGGGATATTATCTGTTGCAGTGGGCTAGAGGAAAGAGGGTAGCAGTGAGAGAGAATGAAATGAAGAGAAAGAAGGCAGAGAGGAGGTTGTTCTCTGGTACATGGGGACTCTGTCACAAGTTGGAGAGTGAAATGATGGCTCCCAGGCTGACTCTCCTCTGTTCTCTCAGACCACTTTGTCCACTGGAATTATAAACTCAGATACTTAGGAACCTTCATTTGTTTTATAAAGGATTTCCCCAAACAAATGGAAAGGAGATGATGACTTCCTTATGAATATAATGTTTGTAACCTTACATCTCATGACCCCCTCCTTGCCCATTTTAACTTGACAAACATCATTTGCACGTTATGCTTTTATGTTATAGGAAGAGCACCTCCCAGCCCTATACCTGGAGTCAGCAGATGAGGCATCTAGGGACGGCTGAACCATTGCAGAACTTGATCAGGTCACTTAACTCCCTAAATTATTTCTAAGGCTACATTCAACTACTAATAAGAACTGGATGATTCCTGATTTTAATACTAACCTAATTTTTAATATCATAAAAGCAGTAATAAAAAGAGTTTAGGATTTGGGTCATCTAAGATTTAAGACATTTCTTCTTACTTTTATGATGGTCTTAGTCAAATAATGTAGCCTTTCTGAAATTTCTGTTCATGTACAAATGGAGATTATAAATTATTATTTGGTCAACCTAATGTGCTTCTTCAAGAAGCAGATGGGATAATATATAAAAACCCTATGCAAAACAAACAAACAAAACACCCTGTACAATTTGTAAAAGGATACATTTGGGCTAATTATTAAAAATCAGCAACATTAATAATGGCAATCCTTACTGGTCACTTTCTTTGCTTAGCTGTTTTGCTAAGGGTTTAACTCACATTACGTCATTTAAACTACAAACAAACCTAAAACTATCTGTATAATATCTAATTTTACAGAGGATGAAAGTGAGGTACAGAGAAGTTAAGCATTTACCCAAGATAGCAAGTGGTAGAGCCAGGATTCAGACCTAGATTTTTTTAAGCTAAAACTCTGAATCTGAGCAAAAGTGCAGTAGATTGAGACTCTAGCCCTAGTACATTATGTTTTACTACTTAACCACTTCTGACCCCAGCCACTTCAATTTTTTGAACTTCAATTTTCTTATGAACAATATGGGATATTAAAACCTGTCTTGCTTACCTTACAAAGTTGTAATGAGAGAGAATCTAGTTTACACTGCTTTGAAAATTGCAATAAGATAAAAAAAGATAAGGAAAATATAAGGTAATAGTAATGGTGTAGTGGGGGGTCTCAGCAGCAGCAATAGTAAAAACATTAGTACAGTATATTTTCTGGTGTCTACACAAGATAAACATTAGAAACTCCATTGTTCTTAGGCATGTTCCTGCTAAACAAAAATATCTAAACGAAGCTTAAAAGAGTACTATTTTTCTAGTATTAGCTTATTAAAGGTTTTGAGGGTTTGATATGTGTGTGTTTTAATTTTGTTTTGTTACTTGTAGGAGGACTGCTATTATTAACCCCGAGCAACTGTCTATTTTTCTGTCCTGTAACAAATATGTTTGGGGCCCTACTTTTGTAATTTCTGGAGTAGGTGAGGAAAGTGGGAGAAGCAGAGGATGGGCTTACTCTGTTGTACCATAACATATATCTGCACTAATACCCCATTTTGATGAGTCAACACAAACATTTTACAATGAGCGATACTGATACAAAAAGAAGCCATCCTGCACTGGGCGTTAATTTTTCACGGACTCCAGATACCTATGCACAGAAATCACAAGACCAGCAGTCAAAGAAATGCAAACTGCACAAGAGAGGAAGATAAGAAGATGGCAAGTTTTGCCTTTTGTTCAAAAACAAAAGTGACAATTTCATCCCATTTTACCACAAATCTGCAAATGTTCATTCAGATCCAGGCTGTTGCAATTATCCAGGTCACTTCAGATACGGTTCTTTCCTTCCCCTTTAGGTTGAACATCTCTATAGATTATGTGTCACCTTTATTCCTTTACTAATAGAAATTCCATTAATAGCCTTGTTCATATTCTTTGGAAGGAAATAGACTAAAAACTGGGGTATTACTAGACAGAAGTGCAAAGTGAGGCTAAGAGGAATGAAATAGAAAAAGGCATCTGGCATGATTGAGGATGATGAGTCAAGTAATATTTAGAATCCAGAAAGGACAAAACACACTTGGAACACCATGAACTAGGACTGAAACTCATCATTGAACAAATCCTATTTAGAGCTGACCTGAGCTTATGATGGTTCAAATTTGACATTCAGGGGCTGGAGGCAGGGTCTGTGGAAGGGATGGTTGAGCTGAGGAGACAGGTTTCAAGGATGTATTTGAGACAAGAAGAATTATTTCCTCATTATCATCTCACTGCTGCCTAAGTTCTTACATTTGAAGTATTAATCAGCCCATACAGATTGGTTTAGGAAACATCATATTTAAGGCACTGTACTCGGGGCTGCAGAATCTAGGAAGAGGAAACACATGGTTTTGCTCTGCAAAGAGTTTACAGTGTCCTGTGGAAACAAGAGAAATCCCCCGAATGCTTCTAATACAAAGCAGAGAAACACCACAAGAGAAATAGGGCAAAGTACCACGGTGGGTGTGAAGGAGAAAGGCAGGTGGGATTAGGGTCAGAAGGCCTGGTTTCTCTCCTGGTCTTAGCATCTATATGATTTTCAACAAGGTACTGATCCTCTAAAATGGAGACAATAATATTGGGGCCATTTCATATTGGTACTGCGATGATTAAAGGAGAAAGTATAGACTAAAGCCATGTGGAAGTAGGTTTCCTACTCTCAGTTTTCTTCAAGGAGTGTTAATCAGGGTTGAAATAATGAGGGAAAAGGCATATCATTTGGTTACATAGTATGAGGTAAGTCTCACGGAAGGGGATGTGAGTTAAGTCTTGAAGGATGGAACTTCACCTTGAAGCTTAATGTACTCTGTTGATTTGCTCACTTTTTCTCCAGCTGTTGTTCTGCCCTTTCGTGTAGGGATGGATCCTGTCCCTGGACCACTAGCCACTAACCAGTCCCTGCTGTAATGAAGGTTCTCTGGTTGCAGGGAACAGAAAGCCACTTGCACTAGCTTAGGCAAAATGTGAACATATCTGGTTAAAAGGGAAGAAGCTCAGCAGTTAGGCACTTGATAGACAGGAACTAAGAACTGGGAGTTCTGAGGGACCCAGGAAGCCACAGTCCAGCCTCTCCCAACCTCTCACCATTTCTGGCAGACTCATCTCTCTCATTATCCTTCTTTGGGACCACTTGGTTTCTTATTTGCTTTTCTCTTTCTACATTTGTTTCATTCTTTCATATTTGTGCACAAGCTTTTTCTGCTTCTCCACGTATATTTCCTCAGTTCCAGGCATAGATAGGTGTTAACCTGTGGGCGGAGATTTTCTTCTAAGGCTCCATAAGTATTCAGTTCTTCCTTTCTGATTGACCTACAGGATCTTTACCTTAAATAAATGACCCCACTCTCATCCTTGTTGTTCCCGACATTCCTTCCGAATGCTCAAAGAGGAAGATCAGGACTTGAGGAAAGTTGATAAATATCCCTCACTCCATACTGTTCTTTCAGGCCTAAGTGCCTTTGCACCTACTGTTGCAGCCTCACTCTCCTCCTTCATCTGATAAACCACTATTTTAAAACCATCCAAAGACTTCTCTCCTCTTTTCAGTCTTCCTTCGTCATCTTTCCTCTCCATTCCAAGCAGATGGATCACTCCCACCTTGCTGCATTTACTGTGGTTTGTATATCCCTTGATTACTGCTTTTAACATGCTGTGCTGCAGTTGTTTTGGTTTCAGTGGTTTCCTCCTTATTCTAGTGAACCTATTAAGAAGATGGGCTCTGGAGCCAGATAACTAGTTTCAAGGCCTGGCCTTTCCATTTATTAGCTATGTGATCATGAGGAAGTTACTTAACCTCTGTAAACTTTGTAAAATGGAAATGATAGTGCCTACATCAGAGAGCTGTTGACAGAACGGAGTGAAATAATATGTGAAGGGTTTAGAACAGTACGTGACACACAATAGGTGCTCAATAAATACTATCACTTTTATACTGAAGTATCAAGTCCAGCATGTGTCAGACAGGATGTACTAACTGTTTGCTAAAGAAATTAACATGTGCTTTAAGACTACAAAACATTTGGGAAAGAATGATTTATTTGTTTTGTTTGTAGTGGCTTTGCAAAATATCTACAGTTGCTGTACTATTCTGATCATAGATATATATATGTGTATGTATATGTGCAATATTAAGTTACAATTTTGAGAAATGCTATGAAGAACTTTCACAGGATAGGATTCAAGTGTGCAGTACAGATGTATATGTAACTATTCATTTAATGTTTGTCTCATCCATTTGAATGTAAATGCCCTCAGGGTAGGGTTTGAACTTGTGCTATTTATTGCTATATGCCTAGGCATATTACACAGTTTCTGATACATAGAAAGTATCTGATAAATATTGGTTAAGTGAATGATCAGATGGAAAATGAACCACGATTACACCATTAGTAAGTACCTTTACTATTCCCTTCTACTTGGAATGCCCTCTTCCACCATCATGACTACATATCAAAATTCTATTTGATCTTCACAACTCAGCTGAGATACCCTTCCACGAAGCCCGGCACCCCTTTTCTTAACTCTTATGGTAATTCATGGGTACTTAAGGGACTCAACACTTTTTATCTGGTGTTAGAGTGATTTGTGTGTCCATTTGAAAATTCCCGGTGGGCAGAATTCCATGTAAGTATCCTCAGGGATTCTCTTGATTTATTCATTTTAGTATTTGAACCAATGCTTGGCAAGCTGCATGAACCTCACATTAGACCAAATCCAAACATGATGACTACCAGCGCAGGGAAAATCAACTTTGTTCATGGCAACAAAAGACAGTAAGGTACCATTTGGGCAAGGGGTAATGCAGTCTCTATTCCAAAGTGATGGTGTCACAAAGAAGTTGAAGTGTACCTTCAGGTCCTTATCCTGTGCCTAGGACCATGCCTAGAACATAGTAGGGGCTCAATAAAATCTGAGTGAAGTGAACGAACTAATAAGTGAATAGAAACACAGGCAAGTCTCTATGAAAATAACTACTAAATATGGGACAGTTTTTTACAAGCATATCTGCTCATTTGAGTGATAAAACAGCAAAGCCTTTGATTTGCTGATATACAAAGATACTGACTATCTAGAAGGATGCTCTTACCGTTCCATTGATGGAACTAATTTTTAGGACTTCATGAGAGAGCTTTTTCTTAGTCATTCATTCAATAAATATTTAGGTTACATTGGCCGGCACTTATGCTAAAGATGTGGGAAATTCTGCATTGCTGTTTTATACTCAAGGCTCTTGGGTCAAGAAGATGAACCTGCCTGAGAATCCAGATTTGATCTCCACCTCATCATTACAGGGGATGATCTGTTATGTGAAATCAAATACTGAAACTTCGAGAGTCTATAATTTGTCTTCCTTCTTTCTACAGAGTGTTTTGGGCAGTACACTATCCAGGTAACAGCTGCTTTAAGTTTCCCCTCTCCAGTGTATATTTTAGGCTGTATGTGGAGGTTCTCTGGGGAAGACTGTATTATAGCTTGAGATTTTATGTCAGGTTTATTATTAGTACACGGATCTGCACTGACTGAAAAACCACTTGTGATCTATGGCTTATTGCACACGTGAGAGATGGTCCAGACCATCTAGGAGGCTCTGTATTCTAATGATGTGTTAGTAATCCACACTCACAGGAGATGCACAGACAGCTTGTGAAGTTTTCAGGTCAGTGTTTCTAAGATCAGCTACATCAATGTATGTCTACACTTCCTACATACTATTCATTTCCAAGTATTTTATTTTAAAAGATAACCAGGTCTATTCTAAAGGAGGCAACTGATTGAGTCAATATAGTTTTTCACTTCCTTAACATGCTTAATGCATCATTGTAAAGATGTGTGTTTTAAGGATTTATTTGGATATTCTAAATAATGAAGGGCATCATTAGCCAAGAACGCCACATATTCATGTATGTATATGTGTGTGTGTGTATGAAGTACATATCACTGGGCTTAAAAAGTACATAAAATATGGAATAAATGAAGTCCTTTTCCTGAGATCTAAATTATATATTCTAACAATGAAATAAACTGAAGCTCAATTTAAACAGAATTATTCTCAACTGATAGTAATATTTTAATAATGTCTATGTTTTCTAAAAGCAGTCCTTGTAAAATTATGATGACAGAATGATACATTTAATGCAAGACTTGGAAGAAATTTGAGAAGAGTTGAGAGACTGGCAAGTTCCTAATACCTGCTGGAAAAAGATTTAGAGCAGTCAAAATGAAGCAAACCTGAATAAAACTTGAATACGTCTATGTGAATGCCTGCAGTATGGGGAAACAGACACGAGAATAGAAGAAGAGTAGCCCATGGACTATGGGAATTGAATCCAAGGCTACTTTTTCCCATAAAGGTCTATCTCCTGCACTAACACACTACCACTCCCACCATCACCCCATGGCAATGCTTTAGTCAAGGTTTATTGTTATCTCCAGATGTATCTGAATAGAAATAATTTTATGAGGTCAGTATAGACAAAGCTAGTGATGAAAACTGCCATGTAGTAACTAGAAATGCTGGAACTGGAGACTCTCATTAGTTGATTTCATTCATTCCTCACATGTTCACCAAGCACTCTTTGTTTTGCCAAACACTGTGTTAGACCCTAGGAATAGATGCTGCCTATATTCAAAGAGTTCGAGACAGGAAAATAAGAAAAGAAACAAATATCAGTTCCTTTCTCCAACTTACTTTCCTTTCCTCCTTAGCTCCAAGAAGTTACAATATAATTAGAGAGACAGAAAAGAAAATACTTACAATAAAATATGTTGGGTGATAAATCAGTGGTGCATGCAAGGAACCGAGATAGAAGAAAATAATTCTGCCTAGCCAGAGAAAGCTCTATGAAGGAGACACAAGAGCTTCACAAGGGGTATCATAATCTTCTTGTTAAAACAAAGGAGGAAGAGTTTAATAAAGATAGGAGAAGCAAACTATACACAGCAGATTCCAGTTCAGAGCAGAATAATTATAACTTAATCTGATTTAGAAAGCTTCCCACCATTAGTGTTTTAAATCCTTGCAAAAATTATATGTTTTATGTCTTTAACAATTAAGATCAACTTACAGAGATCCAATTAGAGAATAGTATTCAATGAGAAGAACTTTAAACATAGTACAGTCTTTGAAACAGGTGATTCCCCAGTTACAGAGAAAGATATGGCATCTGACTTGAGCCACTTGAAAATAACTTGAATTTCAAAGAAGATTGAATCCAACTATTTCTATGTCAGAAATAATGTTTTTCTTAAGGAATTCCAAATAATTTTTTGCAGGTCTTAATTTTTAAGAGTGTTCTCTTATTTCTAATAGATTATCTCAATCCTTCAAAATAGATCTATTTAAAGGAGCAAATATTTTTATATTCTTCTTCCAAGTCCCATTTACCCCACCTTAGCCTATCAAATGTAGCCAGCCTGGTTCTTCTAGTTGGATAATTATAAGCACAAATATTATATCTGCAATGGAAAACACAATGACACTGACTCAATTAATTGATTTTATATATCTATGCACTTTTTTTTTCTTTTTACAAATTTCTAAGCCATTTTTACAAATCTCTAAGTAGTATGTTACTACTAAAGGAACAATCGCTTTTCAGAAGAGGTTTTATGGTAGATTTTACTTGGATAAGCAAAGAATTGAAACATAAGAACTAACTTTTGGCTTCCTGATCTATGTATCAAACCCACTGCAAAAGATATTCAAGCCATTCTAAGTACTTTGGGGGAACCAACCAGGAAACATGCACTGTAAGCTGTTTCAAATATTAATATGAAGAATATCAATCTTGTGCCCTTTCTTTAGTACATGTTACTATTAGAACCTACTATCTTCAGTGGGATAAGTTTGCCTGGACCACTGTTTACTCTTTCTCACTGATCAATATTTGATCATATTAATAATTCAGATTTCACACAGAGCAAAAAGAGACATGTTTATCCCAAACAAGAACTACAGAGAAGATACCACATCTTTAAATACATAGAATACATGCCATTTATCTATAGCTATAAAGGAAAAAATAGGAGAAAAAGAAAAGAATCCCTAGGAAAATAAAAGGAAATTTTCCTTACCGGTATAAATGCATGTTGCATAGCTTGTTCACATTGTTTTAAGGAAGCAATAGTATCCCACAGAAGCTGATAATTTTCAGCCCGGGAAGCGCTTTGCCGCTGCATGGCGAAAGCTAGTAACACTCAAACTGAGCTCAAAGAACCCAGTTGAAGGAGGAAAAAAAACCCCTGCAGATCTGTTACATAAACTTCTTAATTAGATCTGCTACACAAACTGCTATCTTAAGACTTAAAAAAAAATGTTAATCAGAACATTTCTTTTGGGGGATAACTGGGCATGACTTGAACAGAGACAGATGTTTTCATTGGGAAGGATTTTCGTTCCCACACTTGTGAAAAGCAATCCCATCAGTGTTCCCCTGTCTTTACATGGGTCTGGCGAAACTGCACATACCATAAGTGTGTGGGGGGAAAGAAGTAGGAGGGAGAGAGATGTAAAAAAATATTTCCACCAGAAGATCTGGGTGGCAGGCCATGGAGGTAGAATTTCAGCAGCTTGTGAAAAGTAGTAAAATTGAAGGGGTGGGTTACATATCACATATATGTACATAGGCAGGTGTGTACACTTGTCGGCTCTGTGTGAAACACATGCGTTCTCACAGTGTCATTTAATATATCCAACTCTCCTCTCAGTTTAGTTATGATCTAGATGTGATATATTTTCCATCTAGAGAGTATTACTGCCTTTATTAACTACAGTTATTTATCTGGGATTATTTCTAAAGACTAGCCAGAAAGTTCGTGAGCATAAAATGCAGTCAAATATTTATATTAAAATTTAAGAGTAATTAGAAGGTCTTTCTTTTGTCTTCTATATTAGGTAAGAGTCACATTTATTTCTTCTTCCAGGTAGAATTTACATAAATAATGCCAGGAGAATTGAACCTTCACATATTCTTGGGACCTGAGAGTGGGCTACACATAATTGGAATGTGTTAATCCCAGAGAAATTGCTTGCACACTTTAACAAAAAAGGTATAAGCACTAAATAAAATCTGAACAACAGAATATAGCAACACATTCTGAGTGTTCCTTAACTTAAGCCTACAAGGTAAGGCTCTACTAACCTCCTCCCTCCCCCCTGCCCCACAGACTCTGTGGGATCCTTGAGGCAGGTGGTAATGCACCTTGTAAGGTGCTGAGCACTTTGAAGTTCCAAAGGAATCTATGCTCTCAGGGCTAGTTACACAGCCAACAATGGGGATATTTATTCAAGTATTTCTAGAGGTCAGGGGTAAACTGAGGGCAACACACAGCATAATGAATAAATTGTGCTTTTAATTGACCTAGAAAATCCAAGGAGTGTAAAACAAGGTACAAACTGTAGGAAACAGTGTGATAACATAAATGAAGGATTTTTGCTGTATTATTTTTAGAAGAGCTTCATGATTTGGGTTACCTAGTTTTTCTGCATTTGTACCCTGGTGATGGTGGATTAGTTCATACTAATGACTTGGTGGTGTGAAAGTCTCAAAGGCAAAGTTTTCCCCTTGTCTCAATTACTTTTCAATTTGGAATTGAAGGAATTGCAAGTAGAATTGATCTTTCAAAATTTCTACCTGGGCTAATTTGTAAGGAGATTGTTTTTCCTTAATATTTCATGAGTACACACCATAAGGTTATTGCCATTAGACAGTTTATTTTTCCATATTAATTCAACCAACCTTCTCTTTTTCTCATTCATGGTGTTCTGTTCAACTCACACCCACAGTCCCTCCTCTGCCTTCATTCCTGCCCTTATACTCTTCCATCTGCCCCAGCCACATGCTTCTCCCTCATGCACTGTCAACCAGCCAGCCCACAACTCCCAGAAAATATTCCTTCACTAGTAGATGTTCCATATTTATCAAACAACAGGAAAATAAAAGTTGTTTTCTAAGTTATCCTCCAAAATTCTAATCTATTCTTTCTGAATTCCTTGAGCAAATGTTCATCATTATTCCGGACCCCAACCTCTGGGTCTTCTGTCATGCCTTGGACTACTTCTATCTCTTGTTCAACAGATCCCTTCTGCTTTTCATTTAAGCAGCATCTTTTAAAAGGTCCTTCTTTCCTACTCTTTCACAAAAGGGTAGAGAATCCACAGTCTCTGCATGTAGGACCTCTACATAAAAAATGCCCCTGGAGTCATGCATTCATTCATTTATTTATTGGTCCAACAAGCATATCAAGCATCTCCCATGTGCTATACTTTTTCATTGTATTACGGGCAAATGGATATCAGATGTTGATTTTGTCTTTAAGGAACTTAGAGTTTAACTGAAGGGATGATACATGGGCACAAATCACAAAAAGACAAGTTAAAAAAGGATACGTGCCATAAAAGAGGTAGTATAAACTATTCACAAAACAATGAAAAAGAAAAGTTACATTAACTGGGAAAATCAGGGCAGCTTCCAGAAGATTTAGCACTTAGCTAGAGCTTGAAGTTAGGGTAAAATTTGGACATGCAGAGATAGATAGGGGACATTCCTGAGTAAGAAAAGGTAGAACAAAGGCACAGAGTGGGAAAGATCATTACTGGTGTTTTGGAAAGAACATGACACCAAGAAAGCTTAATACTCAAGATTGTTACTGGAGCCAAGTAACAATTATTGAATAAAATTATTACTCTTGAATAAAAAGTCAATAGCTTCCTATTCCTAATGCTAATCAATCTTAGCTTTAACTAATACTTAGAGCATCAGTGTGCATAAATTCGGGGAAACTAAACCTCATGAGATAGTAAATTTCATATATTTATTCCTCACTCTTTAAAATAGGAACACTGATATACTTTTGGAGGCTTTAGGTAGCTCAATCATTTAGGCCATATTGCTTAACTATTTAGTTTTTATTAGGTGCATATAGCATGTTTTGCACTCATGTCCCATCACTTCTATAAGTTCTAAAGTCTATTACCTTTGGTATTCAAATAGAGTCCACCACGAGTCTTACCTGATCTAATATTTGACATAATTCAATTTTGCTCAGTTTAACAAACATTTATTGAGCTCTACTATGTGCTAAGCACTGTGCTAGAAACACACAGTACAAAGATAAATATTATATAATTTCAATTCTCTGCTTCTTTTCAAGAACCACTCAGTGTGCATTTGCCTCTGCCCACAAAGTAGAATGTTGTATGTATTTTTTTTCCTGCCAGCACAATGTCTGATATGTCACGGCTGCCATTTTTCTGTTAAACCCTTAGTCACTAGGCCATATGTCCATCATATCTAAATATACTGCCATGCTCTAAATTAGATTACAGGCCTCAGAGTGTCTGAAAGTACCTTTTATATGGTTGGTACTATTGTCATGCTCAAAAGGTCTGCATTTGAATGCTTTCTGCTAGTGATTGGTTTAAATATAACTTCACGACAATAAAAATGGAGTAACAGGGCTTAGATTTACATTCCTATCTGGAAAAAAAAAAACTGAACAAAATATATGAAACAATGAGTTTCAAAAATGGACATCAGAGAACAAAAAGTAGTGAACTCTAAGAGACAGGAAACAAACAAGATAAGTCTTATGATTGCCCCTTTTACAACCTTGAATGTCTAGGCCACATTGCAGGAGAGTGGATCCAGTTGGAACCCAGTGGACTTGATGAATTGAGGATATAAAATTGGTTTGCTGGAGAAACCAAAGCAACAAGGAGAAATAGAGAAATTCATGACTATAGTTGGTGATTTTATTATCCTACTCTGAATAATTAATAGAATAAGCAGGCAAAATCTATAAGGATATAGCAAACCTTTACAAAACCATCCATCAAATTAGGCTAATATACCTTTAAAAAACATTTCACCCTACAACAGCATTCTTTTCAAGTGCTCATGGAACATTTACCAAGGTAGAACATATTCTGAGCCATAAGTCAAATTTTAATACATTTAAAAGGATTCAAGTCAAAGAAAACATATTCTCTGATCATAGTAAAATTAAGTTAGAAATCAACAATAGAACAATTTCTGAAAATTCCCAAAATATTTTACAACTAAATGACACACTTTTAAATAACCCATTGGTCAAAGAAGAAATCAAAAGTAAGTTAGAATGCATTTTGAACTGAATGAAATGAAGTCACAACGTATCAACATTTGTTAGATGTCTTTAAAGCAGTAGTTAAGGGAACATATATATCACTAAACACCTATATTTGAAAAGAAAGAAGGTCTCAAATTAATGATCTCAGCTTGCACCTTATTAAAATAAAAAAAATATAGCAAATTAAAATCACAAAGCAGAAAAGTTAAAAGATTAGAAGGGAAAATAGAGAAAATAAATAAAACTAACAGCTGGTTTTTTTGAGAATATCAATAAAATTTATAACCCTCTAGCAAGACTAGTGAGGAAAGAGAGAAGAAATAAATTATCAAAATCAGAAATAAGAGAGGTTGTGTCACTACGGATTCTGCAGCCATTAACGGACTAGTAAGGAAATCTCAGAAACCACTTTATGCCAATAAATTTGACACCGTATATGGAACAGACAAATTCCTTGAGAGATGTAAACTACCAAAGGTCACTCAAGAAAAATAAGTACCCTGAATAGCCATACCATATATCTATTAAAGATATGGAATTTTTAATTAAAAACCTAACCACCAGGAAACTCCAGGCCTAGATGCCTTCTCATGAATTTTATTTAAGGAAAAAAAAATAATTCTATACGAATTCTTTCAGAGAACTGAAGAGGAAAAAATACTTCACGACTTGTTTTTTGAGGACAGCATTACCCTGGTATCAAGCCAGATGAAGATATTACAAGAAAAGGAAATATTCATATGCCCTCATTAGTATATATGAAAAAAGTTCTAAACAAATTTTAGCAAATTGAATCCACCAATATATAAAGGGGGTAACGCATCATAATCAAGTAGGTTTAACCTCTGAAAATGACTTAATATAATTCATCGTATTACAAACATTTAAAGAAAATAACCAAACAACTAACCAACCATATGGTCAATAGGCACAGAGAACACATTTTGCAAAATCCAGTATCAATTCCTGGATAAGAAAAAAAAAAATCTCAGGACAAGATAAGGATGTCCCTTTTCACCACTTCTGTTCAGCATTGTCTAGAAGGTTCTAGACAGTTAACAAGTCAAGAAAAAGACATAAATATTGGAAAGGAAAAAATAAAAGTATCTTTCTTTATATTTGACATAACTGTCTATGTAGAAAATCTCATAGAATCTAAAGTAAACTTTAGAATTTATAAATGAGTTCAGCAAGGCTGCAGAATACAAGATCAGTATACAAGAACCAACTGTATTTCTCTTTACTAGCAATAAATAAATGGAAGGTGAAAAAAATAAATTTATAAAAAATATAAAATACTTAGGGATAAATTTATAAAACCACAAACCCTTCCTCAGTGAAATTAAAGACATATAAATGGAGAGATATGAAGTTCTTGGGTAATAAGACTCACTATTTTTAAGATGTCATACACTGAAAATTAATTTATAGGTTCAGTGCAATGCATACCCAGTCAAAACCCCAACAAAGTTATTTGTTTGTTTGCTTATTTGTTTGTTTTAGAGAAACTGACAAGCCAATTCTAAAATCATATGGAAATTCAAAGAATTTAGAGTAGCCACAACAACTTGGAATAGCACGGAAAAAATGGAACAGAATAGACACTCCAGGAATCAACCCACACATCGGACAGCAAACTGATATTCAACAAAGGAGCAAGGGCAGTTCAATAAAGAAAAGGTAATCTTTTCAACAAATGATGTTGGAACAATTAGCTATCCATATGCAAAATAACAAACTTTGATGTATACCTCTTACTACATATAAACTCTAAATAGATTATAGACCTACATGTAAAGCCTAAATAAAACTTCTAAAAGAAAACATAGAAAATCTTTCTGATCTAAGGGTTAGATACAACACCAAAAGCACAACCATAAGAGAAAAAAATTGAAAAATTGGACATCAACAAATGGGAAATTTTGTTTCTTGAAATACTGTTAAGAGAATGAAAAGACAAGTCATAGAATGCAAGCAAAACTTATAAACTATATATTTAACATAGGATTTGTTTCTAAAGTATATAAAGAACTCTCGAAACTCAATAATAAAACAATCCAATTAAAAATGAGCAAAACATTTTAACAGACACCATCAATGAAGATATATATGTATCAAACAAGCATGTGGAAGAGTATCAACACTGTGATTTATTAGAGAAATAAAAATTAAAATACACTAATTATTAGAATGAATGATATTAAAAAAGACTGACCATATCAAGAATTGGTAAAGATGTGGAAGACTGGACTTCTCATACACTGCTCGTGGGAATATAAATGCTACTTTCCCTTTGGAAACAGTTCAGTGGTTCTTGAAAATTTAAACATGTACCTAGCATGATTTAGCCATTCTACTCCTAGATATTTATCCGAGAGAAATGAAAGCATATGTTTATTCGAAGACTTATATGCAAATATTTATAGCAGTTTTATTTGTAATAGCAAAAAACTGGAAACCACAGGTGAGTGGATAAGTGAATTGTGATATATCCAAATAATGGAATACTATTCAGCACTAAAAAGGAATGACTTATTGATACACATAACACATGGATGAATCTAAAAATAATTATGCTGAATGAAAGAAGAGAAATAATATACACTGTATGGTCCCATTTATATAAAATTATAGAAAGTGCAGGCTAACCTATAGGGATAGAAAGGAGAAACTGGGAATGGGGAGGTACAATGGGCAGGGGGAGGGAGTTGGATGAAGTGATTACAAAGAGGCATGAAGAAACTTTTGAGGGTGAAGGATATGTTCATTATCGTGAATGGATGGTTTCATATGTCAAAACATCAATTTGTACATCTTAAATACGTGCAGTTCATGGAAGGAGTATCAATAGACTTCACTGAAGCCATTTTTTAAATTTCCTTAAAAAGTTCCTAGAAAAACCATCAGAAAGTCTCAATCTCCTGGACTTGATCCAAAGTGACAATTTCTGTTATCATTTAATGTTTTAGTCTTGTAGTTTGATCCATCTGCCCAAGGTGGAGAGGGGGTTAGAAAGCACTGACCTTCCCGCAGGAAGGGAAGCAAAGAATACAAAAAAGTTTAACTAGGGGAAAGGGCTGAGATTTCATATCCAGGGGCCTTACTCTTTGTTATGATTCTTGCCCTAATTAGCAGTAAGATCTTGGTTCAGTCATTTTGCTTTGACAAGCTTCAATTACTCATCTACAAAATACAGAAGTTAGATTCAATCATCTCTCAAGTGTCTTTCAGAGCTATAATTCAGTGATCTATGGATAGATTTTAATCCTCAACAATCCCATTTTTCTCTCAACTAAGCATTTACAACTATGGCCTTAAATTTAGCAAAAATATCCCATGCAATTTTGAATTGTACATTATCGTGTATGCTGATAATCTCTCTACTAAGACAGTAAACTCTTGAGGGTAGGCTCCTTCATCTTAACATTTCTGGTTTCCTCATAATATTTCACATTCAGAGCCTACATTATTGTAATAGTGACACTGTAATTGGTATTAAAATTATAAAGATAGAAATCTACCATTGTACTTCTTAAAAAATTACTTTCCCATGCAGCACCCATCTTATTCCCATGAAAGTATTATTCTCAATTTACAGATAAATAGGTCCACAGAGGCTAATGTAACTTGCTTCACCATGTACCAGCCATGTGACCTTGGACAAGTTCCTTAGTTTCTCCTTTGCTCCTGTTGCTCATGTATAAAATAGAGATGATAACAGTACTTATCTCATAGGACTGTTGAGGATTAAATGAGTTAATATTTATAAAACTTTAGAGCAGGGCCTAGCATACAGTTATCACTGTTATTCTTTGTGAAATTAACTTTATTTTAACTTATTTAATAAGTAAGAATTAAATAGTAAGTAATAAAGAAAGAAGACCTAAGATAAATTCATATTTTTTGGCTCTTTGTTCAACACACATTTGACCACTGATCGGAAAATACTTAGGTACTTGCAGATTCACCTTTCCTGACAACCACACCCCAGTCTAAGTGTGTATCCTCCTAATGTTCTTTCTCCCTGAACCCTGTTTCTTTCCTTCACGGTTCCTATCTTAATTTGGAATATATTTACTTATTTACTTTTAATCTCTAGTCTCTCCAAGTAAACTGTAGGATCAGAAAAGCGAAGCCAGTGTACAGTCAGCGCCAGCACAGAGCCTGGAACATCATAGACTCTTTCAGTGTTCACTTGATATTATTTTTATTAATAGGGCCTAAAATAGATAAAAGCATATTAAAACTTCAAAAACATATGTTAGTATATTTACCCAAATCTTCTGTATTTCCAAAGATCTCTGGTGAGTTTGGCCATGGCTCTTATCAAAAGCTCATATCTGACCCATTTTCTCCTATTTAAGAAGAGTGACACTTGTTTTTTTTGATGGGGTAAGACTCATGCGACTTTACCAAAATAAAAGAGAGCATGAACTTTTACTGTATGCAATAGTCTTCCAGAGGGCATGATATGACCTGTGGGATACCAGAATTCTTACAATAGAGAAGTGTGCTATATATTTGATCAGTCAGTCAGTATATTTCATATGTGCTTAAGAGATGCACGTCATTGTGGTAAAGTGCTATTCCATATACTCCGCAGTCTGGAATCATAAGCCCAGTTCTATAAGGGAGAGAAAGCAGAGGATCCCAGAGAAGCTGACTGAAGCAGGCAGGGCAACAGGTCTTCTTTGAACGTAGTTCTACCGAATGCCAGGTCACAGCATGTAAACCTCAGGCCAGAGTTAAAGCTAGGGCCAACCCGGGATAGAACTACGGGGCAGATCAAATCTGTCTTCCTCATCTTTGCCCACTTCAAGAGACCTCAGCCGTTCTCCTCTGGACTCTCCTGACAGAAGGAAAGCTACACAAACTCATTTACAGGACAGTATTAAGAATTTACTGTCTAACCAACAAGGACCTACTGTATAGGCACAGGGAACTCTGTTCAATATTATGTAACAACATAAATAGGAAAAGAATTTGAAAAAGAATAGATACATGTGTATGTATAACTGAGTCACTTTGCTGTACACCTGAAACTAACACAACATTGTTTTTCACCTATACTCTAATATAAAATAAAAGGTTAAAAAAAAGAAAAGAATTTTCTGTCTCCCCTCCACCCACTTGCTTTCTTGACTCCTTCTGAGAGCAAGGTCAATCTTATTCATCTTTTTACCCCAGGCCCTAGCACATTACCTAGCATATAACGAAGGAGAGCAAAGGTTTGTTAAATAAATGGATGGATGTTAAAAGCATTATACTTGATGTTTATAATAACAGGAATTCCTTATATGTGTAAAGCATATTTTGAAAGACAAAGCACTTTCACAGCTAGGAATTCTCTTTCCTTTTACTTTTTACCCTCTCTCTTTTTACTCATTTAAATATTAGTATGCCAATGGATACCTCATTTATATTCTTGGCCCAGATTTCTTTCCTGAATTGGATATCCTGCTGCCTGCTGGTCATCTGCACTCAAATATCTCACAGACATCTCAGACGGAAACGCCTTCAAACTCTGAGCTCTTATCCTCCTTCCTCCCCCTCAAATCTGCTTCTCTTTCATTTCCTCATCCGGTAAATCCCAGCTTCTTCCACTCAGTTGCTCAAGGCAGATGCACAGGAACCCACAATATCCACTTCAGCATGACCCTCCCGGCCCTGCATGGTCCCACCCCTTGGTCTTTCACCAATGTCATCTTGTGCTACCTCCCCCCACTCCTTTCCCCAGCCCCACAGGCCTGCTCCTAGCACTTAGGCTATGATGAAGTGCATTCTCATGTCAGTGCTAGTTACCCTGCCTCAAATCTTCTCCCACCTCTTCTCCAGAATTATCTCCCACTTATCCTTCAAATCTCAGTTCTACTGTGCATTGTAGGAGGCTTAGCAGTATCCCTGTCCTATACCCACTAGATGCCAGTAGCACTCCCCTCCCCGAGTTGTGACAACCGAATAGGTCTCCAAACATTGCCAAATGTCCCCTGGGGGGACAAAATCATACCCAGTTAATAACCTCTGCCCTAGACCTTGATCAGGATATTCCATCATAGATTTTCATAGAACCTAGTTTATAAATCTTTTTTGTGACTTCTAGATTATTGTTGGACTACCCTATTATGGACAGAGAAGAGTTCTTTTGTTTATCATTTTACACCTGTATGTACAGTGTCTAGTGATGAGATAGGTGTTTAATGAATGTATGTTGAATAAATGAATGAATTTGGTTATTGCAAAAACCTTATGGTGTATGTATAGACAGAATTAACACAGCCACTTTAAATTGAGGTAACAGATACACTGAATGGTTAAATGACAGGCATGCAAATCACACTATCAATAAATGGCTGATACGGGACTTGAACTTAGGTTTTAACACTCTCAGTTCTTATCAGCATAGATCAGTTTACTACCATTACCATTTTTTAACCTTCTCAGATTACTTAACCTCTCTCCCTTCCAAGTTCTCCACTGCATTTTGTCCTTGCAGTATGTGCAGTAGTGATATAGACCTAGCACTGTCTCAAAGGCTGAAATGCTCAGGGCCTCACAGTGGCTTACGGTGACGCCTCACTATGATGCTTTTTAAAAATCACGGCATATTAAATATAAGAGGGAGGTGGTTAGGGCTTCTCGTGTTGTAATAGGAATGCAAGAGGGGAAAAAAAAATCAATAACTCTCGGGAATGAATTTGCTTTTATGGTACTCTTAGCCTTGTGGTCCACTCTAGTAAACGGCCTAGAGAAAAATAATCACATGACAGGTTAAGATACTCTGATCTTAACGTAGGCATTGCCGAATTAACTAGAACGTGAAAGAACTTCTAAGGATACCTGATTGAAATCTTTTACTTCCATGTTGCTTAAGCATACCCAAGCAGAAAAATCTCAGCTGGAAATAGAAAGTCTTTTAAATTGCACTTTCAACATGCCTAATACACTTCTATTTTCCAAGGTTTTGAAAAGCAGGATTTATACAGCACAGTTACTCAATTTTTTTTTCCAAACGTTTTTTAATGGCCTAAGTGCTTTGATAGCCAATATGGAAGTAGCTGAGGGAGGGGAGGGTACACTGTTGAGAGGTAAACCTGACACAGAGGTGCCCTTCAGCCATGGAGAGGAACTGTGTTGGTGGGCTTTGTGGTGGTAGAATCTCCTTACTGGCAGCAAAGGGCTTCTCCTCTGCAAGCAATGCCTATTCTTTCCCAGCTCATGGAAGAGGCAGAGAGGATAGATAGTTAAGAGTATAAGATCTGGAGTCAGATCTCCTGGGCTAGAATCCTAGCTAGACTGCTTTTTAACTAACTGTCTGACCTTGATCAGGTTACTCTACATGCTGGACCTCAGTTTCCTCTTCTGTAAAATGGGTTTGAGAATGGTATTTATGCCATGTGGTTGTTGCGAAGATTAAATGAGTCGGCTTATGTGACTAACATAAAATAAGCACCCAATAAATAATCATTAGCTATTAACTTTCTTCTTTACCTAAACATATTTTTATTTCTGTGTAATGCTAAGCTCTGTCCATATGTCAGATATTTATCATTTCACTAGTTCATAAGCACTTCAAGAATCTGATCTCCATTACCTTTTCTTCATCATATAAGTATTTCATTTGATTCTTAAAACAATCCCATGAGGCTGGGATGGTTGTGCCCATTTTACAGATAGGAAACTGAGACCCAGACTGATGTACCTGTGATTATGCAATTAGATAGTGGCAGGGACAGGACTAAAGCATTGGTCTTTTAAGGAATATTCTTTTGCTCTGTTAACACCAAAGAATGTTTTTTACAGATTCACTTCTTGTCTCAACTCTTTTAAGATATCAAAATGGCCCTAAAGTAAAGCTCCCTGGAAGTTTGCCCTCTCATTTCCTTCCTCTAATCGATACATCTCCACTGGGTAGCAACATCTTTTAGTCTGTTTGCATACGTGTCTCTCTGTCTCAGCCTCTCTCTCCTTCCCTACCTCTCCCACTCCCTTTTTTCTCTTTTCTTTCTCCCTTATCTCCACCTCTCTCCTTTCCTCCCCCTCATCTCTCTTTCTCTCTCGTTCCCTCTCCCACACACACGCGCACAAGCACAAACACTCAGAAACATCTTATTGGTCTATTTCACATGGAAGGAGAGGGTAGTATTAATAATGACTTTGAGGTTTCTAACTTATGTGAGACAACTGGGGTCAGGTGAGAGCCAATAAGAGGTAAGCCTGGATTACTAGGGCAGGCAAGGGGCAAGGATTAGATGAAAAAGCAAAGGAGGGCTTCCCCGGTGGCGCAGTGGTTGAGAGTCCGCCTGCCAATGCAGGGGACACGGGTTCGTGCCATGGTCTGGGAAGATCCCACATGCCGCGGAGCGGCTGGGCCCGTGAGCCATGGCCGCTGAGCCTGCGCGTCCGGAGCCTGTGCTCCGCAACGGGAGAGGCCACAACAGTGCGAGGCCCGCGTACCGCAAAAAAAATAAAAAATAAAAAGCAAAGGAATAGAGTTTGGATTAAGAAAAACTAGTATAAAGAAGGAGACAGTCCTTGATTCTAGTAAAGCTTATAGGCAGGGAACAACAGCAATTAATAAAAAAATCTTGCTGGGGGACAATAAGTGGGTCTGTGTCTGCTGCATTAATTATTTACTGAGTAAATTTGGGAAAATTAGTTAACCTTGCCAAGCCTCAGTTTCCCCTCTTGTAAACTGGGAATCATAATAATGAACAATAATGTTATCAATCTCTTGGGATTATTGTGAGGATTGAATGAATTACTTATACATAACACTTCTTAGAATAAGTAATAATAAATAAATGTTGGGTGTCATCAATATTATTATCATTATCATTAATACCATGAATGCTATCAGGAAGGAGAAAGTACAGAAGGCTTCCAGGGTAAGGATGATAAATATCTGTTTGATACTTTAGGCAATAAAAATCTACAAGGAGAGAATAATTTTTATTGAAAGAATATTTACAGCTATTTGTTAAGAGACTAGAGAGGTAAGTACTGCAGATGCAGGGAGTTCAGGTAGGATTTATTTACAAGAACCAGGTGATTTTCTGCTAGAACAAGAGATAAATCCAAGTCTCAGAGTCATGGAAAGCATTTAATCTCAGCGCTCATGAGGTTCTGGCCTATTCATCCCAAAATGAAGTTGCATATGGAATGCTAATACATCAATGGCAAAACCCCCAATTAAATGAACTAAATCATTTGAAATTATACTATGAAGTCAAGACAGTAACAGGTAAACTGTTCCAAAGTCGAAAGTCCAGCACCATCATCACAAATAATGGGTTTCACCAAAATAAGCCTTGCAAATTTGATTTCACTGAACTATGTTGATGTGATCAAAGGTCAGTTAGCATGGGGATTGCAAACACTTAGAGTGGGGTGAAGCTTTTGTGATATTCAGTTTTACAAGCACTGAGACTTAAATATTACTCCTGTGCAGAAATATAATGTTTTGTTGTCTTTAGGATT
Source organism: Globicephala melas (assembly GCF_963455315.2). Lineage (NCBI taxonomy): Eukaryota > Metazoa > Chordata > Mammalia > Artiodactyla > Delphinidae > Globicephala > Globicephala melas. The sequence continues at coordinate 60,788,493 of NC_083321.1, forward strand.
CTTTTTAAATCAGCAGTCTTTCCCCATAAAAAAGTCAAAAAGCAAGGCCCTTAATCATGTCATATGCTTTTCGATGTCCTTTTACTCAGCAATAATTTCATTTAAAAAACATTTCAATGAACATTAATTGAACAGAAACTGTCAACTTTCCTTTCATAACGAAAGGAAAACTGCTGTGATGAAGAGTTTCTAATCATTATATCTAATTAAAAAGTTCATCCCTAGGTTTCTCATTTTTAAGTCCTTTCAAATGTAACAAAAGAATTGCTCTTTCAAAAACAGGAGACAAAAGCACAGCCATTAGGTAACACTACTTCTATGGTAAAGTCACAGAACTGGAATTAAAGAATATTGGCCCGAGCTATTGTGATGGAATTAGGAAAATTACAAGAATCAACCAAACCTTGGCCTTTATTGACCTATGTTTCTTAATACAGAAAAATCCCATATTGTACCATCAGTGGGGGACTGAAAAAGAAACTGTGATTTAAGTCTTCTATACAATGGAGAGAGAAAAATGGGCTCTGCATCCCAGCTCATGGGGAATGGGATGTGACTCACTATCCTAATATGAATAAAAGTAATCTTTCGAGGTCCAGAGCTAGGAGCAAATTATCATTCTAAATAAGTGAGCCTTTACCCTAAGGTCCAGATTCACAAGCAATCTTTTACTATCACCCTCCAACTTTCCAGAGCCCAGTGGAGAAGCAAGGGGAGAATCCTAGATAATTATGGGAGATGATCCATCCACACATGACTGTCTCACTTGCATGATGAGTAAGAGGATGGGAATGGTTCGGAAAGCCTGAATGCAAACTGCAGGACTCTGAGCAGACTGCATTAACCATTTCTACTTCCAGTTTATATGTTTTAAGAATTTTAGGGTGCTACGTGGTGATCAAAGGAAGCAAGTCTGTTTCAAAGTGCCATTTGCTGGATGGTCAACAGGCAATGGTAAACAGATCCATCATTTAGCAATGCGTTTTATAAGGGGACTTCCCTGCTTTTCATTAACAAGGATCAGCAAGATCACTCTTGGCAACTAAGTTTACTCATTCTGATAATATGCAATGTAGCCTCTAACCTATTACAAAACAGTCCTCACTAAAAGCTGAGTATCTGCAGCTCTGAAATAAGCAAATACTATTAAATGTCAACTCAATTATGGCCTTCGCTGAGCAAAGGGAACAATCTTCCTAATGGATCTTACCCTTCCTTCCTGAGTTCTTTCTAGATTTTTGCGTCTCAGGGAAAGGAGGGTTAGAAGATTGAGCAAATATCTTTTTGCAGGACATTTTTTCATATAGGAACCTTTTAGATTTTATCGATGTCCTTCCTTCTGCCTTCAGTGTACTTGCTTTTCGAGAGGTAAATACTGTGTACTGAAAAGGAGTGAGAAACATAAAGCCCTTGCTCTGTTCCTGACAAGATGTGTATGACCAAAACTAAGCCTTTTGACTTTTCTGAGCCCTTATTTTCTCTACTGTAAAACAGAAATAATAATCCTTGTTAAACCAGGGATCTTAGGGGCTCAAATAAAAAAAATATGGAAAAGCTTTGGAAACATAGGGAGTATTATTTTTCTCTGTGAGGGAAAGAAAAAGGGATTTAGCATTTACTGAACATCCACCAAATACCAGGTACAACACTAAGCTCCTTCTGTACCAGGGCTTTTAATAAAGTAATCCCATGATATAGGCATTGCGCCCATTCCACAGGCAAATAAAGGAGGTGGAGAGATTGAGTAACAGAGCTAGGGTCGCAGAGCTTGTTATTTGTAAAGACAGAATTCAGTTCAATTCTGTCTCTCTCTAAAGGCAATGCTCAGCTTCCAGAAAGTGAGAATTATGCTTTTGGTAAAACAGTGTAAAAATGCAGGAATTGAGAGTGAGTCAGCAAAAGCTTGAACTCTAACGCTGCCACTCAGTCAGTGTTGCCATGGGTAAGTTGCTTAAGTTCTCTCTGAAGTTTTGTTGTCTCATCTGAAAATGGGGAAGACTAGTGACTAACCCACACAGTTGTTGTGAAGATTTCTAGAAAAAAATGCATACGTAGCACTTAGCAGGATACTCGTCGCAGGGTTAGCATTCAATACACATCAGTTATTATTGTTCTACCATTTAAGAAAAATTTGTTAGCAACCAGCTCAGTAAATGATCCAGGAAAATCTCATAATTCCTTATAATTTACTCCGAGTATTTTGAAGATGAGGTAGATTTTATCACATACAACTAAACATTGACTAAAATGACTGGAGGTCAGCTGGGTGAGCTCAGATATATCAGATTAAAGACATACATCCAATAAGATATATGGGGAAAAGATAAAGATAATACAGAATGAATGAGGTCAGGAAAAAAGAAGGAATACTGCCAAATAAGACTAAATGGGTGATGCATAAATCTTAAAATTAAATATGTTGACTGACAGCTAACCTATAGTCTACCTGGGTTACCCATTCATATGTTGTATAACTTACATTAATAACTTCTCAATGATATGAGACATAAGGTCTCCTCAGTGAAAGCATTAAAAAGTCAATATTGAAATGCTAACTTCTAAATATATACTCCCCCTTATCTATTTAAAAACTTATTTTAAAAGGCTAAAAAACACGAGTGTGAGATTTTTGTCCTTATGTTATGACTTTTATATCTGTTTAATTTATATTCTGAAAAACAATCTCAGTTTACAGATAACCCAGGGATCAGGGAGGTATAAGGGTTCATCTAAGAACAATAGGCCAACTTGGGTTTGAATATCGGCTCCACTGATAGTTAGGCAAAGTTCTGTGAACCTCTCTCTTCATCTGAAAAATGAGAGTAATACCTTCAGTTTCTCAGAGTTGTTGTGTAGATTAGGTGAGTTAACAGGAACAACTTTCCATCCCAGCTAGCACCTAGTAAGCGGTCATCGAAGTAAGTAATTTTCACTTAGTCTCCTTCTACGTAGTTTAGAAAACATCTCTATTTATTAAGTGCCCACAAGGTTCTAAACTCACTCTTAGGTATTGGTGAAGCATAACACAGCCCCTGACCTTCAGGATTTCACAGACCAGCTAATCATTTCACTAAATTGACATCACATACTATAATGGAGTGAACATGGAGTGTAATGGAAAATAACACAGTTAAGTTGGTTAAGAGTCTAGGGGAGATGGGGAATACGCAGACCAGAAAAGCTACAGACAAAAAGAAATATCGTTGAGGCTGGATGGGCAGGGGTAGCCAGAATTCCACAGAAAGACAGAGGAATAAAGGGTTTCCCAGGCTCAGAGTATTGGTTTCGAGTAGAAAGACTTCCCCAGTGTAATGCTCTGGATCTCCTTCTCCATCCCCACAAGGAGAAGGAAGTTTTGTGCTGGCTAAGTTTGTAAAAAGGAACTGGGGATGCTCAGCTCACTTATTCCTCTTGGGAGCCGGCCAAGCTGCATGAGCCTTGCATTCTCTCTTGCTATAAGGTAAGCTTAGCAAGGCAGACTGTGGCTCTGCAGAAGTTGGCAGTTTGGGGTATGGGGGTAAATCAAGAGTTCAGAGGCTTTGGGTAAACCCATTTTACAGCCTGCCATAGCCACTTCCTCCAACCTAGCTTTTAGCAATAATAAATTTGATTTAAAAAAAAATCTCTATCAGAATCTGGCACCTCTGTCTTATCTGGTTTTAATCTTAAAATTTTTAAAAGGTGCTAATTACTAAGCCTCCTCAAACTTGACAGAGAATGAAATTTGGAAACAAGAGAGTGCACATAGTGTATTCAAAATGTGACACTATTTTTTCAGGAGAGTAATGTACTTAGGAAGGAAAATGGAGGAGAAACTGGTTTTAAGGTTTAAAAGTTGGTCAGTCAGTGGGTTATGGGGCTTCTCTGTCACTTTAAGGAATTTGGACTGTATCCCATGTGCAGTGTGACGCCACTGAAGGATTTTAAGCAGAATGACAAGACATTTTGTGGGAGGAGGGGGTATTAGAAATATTCTGACAGCTTGAAACGGATGGGTTTTGTGGTGCATTGGAGGCAAAAGGCCAGTTTAAAGACTGTTCCAATACTCCTGGTAAGATCCTTGTGAATAGATTTAGTCCTTGATTCCCTATTGATTTCTAAATTCCCTTATAATCTAAGAAATATAAGACAGAAGGCCAACATACCTTACTTTGAAATCACAACTTTAAAACATCATAAAGGCCCAGGGCCGGAGGCTGGGGGGAAGCGGTGCACAATGAGAGTTCCAATAAGAGGGATACGCTAAAGCTCAGCTGTTGCTGAGATGAAGAGATGACCATGTGACCAATCTAGAACTCATCAGAAATAATCACACCTAATTTAAAAAGCATTGTCTAAGAGACAAGCCAAATTTTCCCAGTCATGCAATAGTTAGATGTTCTGCAGAAAAAAAAGATACAAACCTCCTGTAAAATACCAGCTTCTCCCTCCTTCCCTGTGCCGACATCATCACCACCAGAAAAAGAATACGCACATAATAGCACCTATATAACAGACTAGGACATAAAGGGTTCAAGAAAGATACCACATGACATGATTCATCTAGTGATGTAATCCTGTAACCAGATAGGAGGCAAGTTCTAGTGGACAGAAAGCAGCACTGAAAAGTCACAGCTGCCTGCCTAACTCTGGTCCAGGTTCATCTGCTAAACAAGCACTCTGTTTTTAATTTATTGAGTAGTATGTGTTTATATCTTAAAGTTATTATGCATAAGGAAAAGTGGGTAACTTGAGCTAGCTTTTTGAAGAACATCTCTTGTTCTCTACCGTAGAAATAAGAGATGAAACTTAGGAATGCAATATCCTATTTCTTTATTCAGCAATTATTTATGAAGGACTTATTGAATGTCACCTATCGTGTGGTATAAGTGACAGGTCCGTCCTCCATTCTGTTGGAGAGAACAACTACACCAGACACACTGGACCCTGAGCTTGGGAGTGAGGGTTATCCTTAAATCATCTTCAATTGTCTTCCAAATTTCAAAAGAGGCTAAAAAGTTTTACTCATTCCAGAATTTGACATCTTTACTCCCATTAAGAAATTATGAAGTCTTAAGAAGTTAAAAAAAATTAAACAGAGCTTCCAGAATATCTGTAAGTAAATTATTTTAAAAACTACATTGTTCCTACTTCATTCTCAAACCTATTCAATTTGCAGAGATCCATAATGATTATATTTTCAACTGTGTAGTGACCTAAATAAGTTTAGTTCTCTGACAACTTCATGCTTATCAGCCTCTCATAAGTCAAGTCAACATCAACAAATGCAGGCTTACATATGAACCTGTAGAGAACAATGAAAGGAGTGGCCCTTTGGGGTCAGACCTGAGTTCCAACCATAAATCTGGTCCTTGTTAGAGGTATGAACTAAGGCAAGTTACTTTTCTTCTAAAAGTTCATTTATTCATGTATAAAATGGGGATGAGATGACCTACCTTCCTGCATTATTTTGAAGGTTAAGTTAAATTAAGATAATGGTATATAAGAAAAACTTCACAAATGGTAGCTACTATCATAATTTATTATAATTATGCCATTCCCATGAAGCACATGGTAACATTGAATGCCAGGGCTATCAAAGAAATTAGAGATCTAGGGTCACACTGTTTTCTTTCTAATTCATGGCTGACTGTGCTAATTTTTACTGTCTTCTTTCCTGAGGGGCCTGATGCAGCCTCACCATCCTTCTTAGCACCATGGTCCATAGCGCCATCATGAATCAATCTGAGTTGACAGTCAAATGTATAAATCATGGTTTTTGTGTTCGTTTTTTTTTTTTTTTAACTATTCTAACTTCCTCCAGTTGAGAGGTAGACCCTAACATTCTGAACCTTGACTAGGGTGATTCAAAGAGTCCAGAGTAGCCCAGCTACAAGTACCCAAGTTTCCTGACCTCCAGTTCTGTATTTTTCCACTGCAGCACACTCACTCACTCACTCACTCTCCTCTGAGTTATGAAATTCAAGCATGAGTCCAAATTGGAAGAGACAGATCACTTAGCATAGCCTGTCACTATGTGATTTCTGCTGAGGTATGAATTAAACCTCGGCCCTTGCAATATACAGTTACAGACTGATATGAAACAAGGAACTGTTTAGCAGACTCTTCATTCTCTCTGTCAAGGCCAGTGCTACCATGGGGTCGACAATACAGTAATTTTAGTGATGGGATAATGGACATTATGACAGGCTGCTGCCATGATAGCTACAGGCAGCTCATAATAGGAGGATACTTTCAGATACTACAAAATATGATTTATCAATTTCTACATCAATTTAGTCAATTGGTCTGGAATATATGAAGGGACTATCTGTTCCCACTGGCTGAAGTTTATTCCCCAAAATACAACTCATTCATTACTGTCTTGAAATAAAACTGAAGCTTAAAGAAAGAGTAACTCTTAGAAAAATGTTTGTTTGTTTTCCAAAAACACTCTTGAAATTTAATCAGCAAAATAACCAGCATCAACTCTTAAAATAAAAGATTCAGAACGAACAATGGACACATACCTATGGCATCATTTTGTTACTTGAAGTTTAATGGTAGGAAACTGAGAGAGGATTCCATTTTAAATGGTCTCAATTTCCTATATCAATTCTCCTTCATATTTGGGGCAATTTCTAATAAATCCAATAAATGGCGTTCCAGGGATATACTCATGATCTCATAGCTCAACTGAAAAGTAAGAAATAAAAGGGGGCAAGGAGACCATAGGCTTCAACCATATACTCTAAAAAATTAAAATCGTTTTCTTTAGGGTCAAATGATTACTTTATGTCCTCCTCGACATCCCATCCAGACTCTCTTTACCTGGTGACTTTCCTAGGTAAATGATATTCATCATCTAACATATTAGATTGTATTAAATTTCAAATATCTTTCTCATGAAAGTATTAGACAGAGGGGTCAAGACCAGAGCTGAAGAGAAAGAGGAGGGTCAACATCGGATATTTGGTGAGCCATGATCTATTGCCTTGTGGTAAATATCTGGGGACTTTATTAAGATACCCTTCCAATTTCCAACTTAAACACGAGGTAAATTATGAGCTCCCTAATAAGATCAAAACTCAGCCACACAAGGCCACCTTAAAGGAATGAAAGAACATCCAGGCCAGCAGAACTAATGACTACATTATCCTCTCTAAAGAAAAAACTGTATCAACCAGAAGTTTGGGAGGAGGTTTGGGGTCAAGAAGGGAAGTAAAGTAAAAGGGAAGTCAGATGGTTAAGCTTTTGTCCATCAATCTAGGACCTTACTGGTGGGAAGGAATCTGGACATCTGAGTTAAAGTAATTAACAAATTTTGAAGATGGTTTGACCCCCAAAGAAAGAAATCCAATACCTGGAAGTTACCCTTGACTTCTTATCTGTCTCATTTTGTTATATTCTGGCTCAAATAAACCCACGCTAGTTAATCCATCTTCCTGCTCTATATCCAAAATATATCCTCAATTCACACAGTGGATCTTCACAACCACTGCTACTCAGTCAAGTCATCATAATCTCTCCCTTGGAAGTACTGCTGTATAACATTCTAACTAGTTTCCCCTCCTTCCACAGCTCATCTCACTATGTACATTAGATCATGTCATGTCCTTATTTAAAATAACCCAATGGCTTCTTGTTGAACTTTGAATAAAATTCAGACTCACTTCCACAGTCTCCAAAGTCTACATGACCTGGCCTTACCTCACTCTCCAACCTCCATTCCTGTCCTTCTTCCCCATATTCTCTTTTTCCACACTAGGCTTCTTCTGTTGCAGGAACATATCAAAGTTGTTCCTACCCTAGGGTCCTTGAACATGTTGTATTTTATTTGTGACATCCCCTGAAGATTGTCGTAAGATTGTCCCCTTTCCACCTTCATCTTTTAAATATCAATTCAAGTGTCTCCTCCTTACTAAGGCCTTCTCTTACTTTACTGTCTTATCCAAAGAAGTCCCACTTCCACCAACCTAACCGCCATATCACATTGCTCTAGTTTATTTTTTTTTATAGTCTGTCACCATCTGAAGTAGTCTTATTTGTTTGTTAATTTTATGTATTTCTCAATATAAGCTCCAAATCTTGCCAACTGTATCTACTGCTATATTTTCAACTTTCTAGAATAGGTCTGAACATCAACAGATGATCAATATATCTCTGTGAATGAATAAACAGATGAATTTTATGAACATGGGTGTTTCACTTCATCTGACACTTACATTTTTCACTGAAATAAATGATTTTGTCATAATGTGATGTCATGTATATTTTAGCCAATCTGAGTCAGCTTCTTAGTCCCAGTTCCCTCTGGATACTTATCAGAATGGCTATCTGGGATTTAAGAGAGACAAAAATAGGATAGAGGGACCTGATCACAGTATTACCTAAAGAAGTACCCCTCTAGAATGCCTTGTCTAACACCACTCTATTTCCTCTTTACCAATTTTTAAAGATACCATTCTTTCAATCATTCAAAAAATATGTCAGGCCCTATCCTAGCAGTAAAGATGCAGAAATAAATAAGGCATGGTTTGTGTTCTCCCAAAGCTTCCAATATGGTAAATGAAGCAGAAATGTAAGCAAGCACACTGTTAAGTGAAAAGCAGGACCACAGAGAAAGAAAAGCTTAAAGAAGATAACATTTGAGATGATCCTTGAATGATGAATGAAATTTTACCAAACACAGAAACAGGGAGAGTCATTATAGACAGAGTGATACATAGAAAAGATTTGGCAGGAGACTGCATGGTGGCTTCAGGGAATCAGGGAACAGTGAATGGTGGGGTGTGACCAGAATACAATAGGAGTGGCTGGAGATAGGGTTGGTAATGCAGGTTGGGGCCAAATTGAAGACAACTTCTAATGCTTTGCTAGGGAAACAAGTTTTATTTTGTAAACTAGTGTTTGGCTAACTATGTTTCGGGAGATACTGGTAAACATGTATCCATGAAAAAGAGATTTCATCATCACACACACTTAAGAAATGCTCTGCACACTCTACTTGCCTTTAGGAGATATAAAACCCCAAAGGCTTTGAAAAATCCTATAATAAAAAATAAACAACTGCTTAACACGTTATCCAATATAAACGACCCATTAACATTTCCAGACATACTAGCCTTCTCCAGAAGTTAGAGTACATTTAAAGTGAAGCACTACCTTTAAGTGATCTGGAGTTGTTCAATTATTTAAATTAATGAATGTTACGAACGGAACTGAGTGTAGAGATAAATTTGGCGACAAAAACACTTAGAATGGATGGAAGGAATCTGGGAGGCCACTGATGCTTGCAAATATCTTATGTGAACGATAACGCACATCTATACTCAAGCCCTGAGAGTGTGAATGTAAAACGGGAAAATATCTGAGACACTCTAAGATAGAATTCTATATCAACTAGTCATCAATTAATTAGTGATCGCCCTGGGTGTAGAAGGTGATGAAGCTAACGAAGACTTCCTGATATTCTAACATGGTAAACTGAGTGAATTGTAAAACAGGTTTGAGAGCAGTGCAGGGTAGGAAAGAAGAAGAGTAATGAAAACTCGGCTGAAGCTTCTGCACAAAAAGGGATCAGGATCATCATGTCAACTGTTACCTGTTTTTGACTCATTTATTGGAAAAATAATAACTATAAGTCTACAAGGAACTTCCAGTTATGCTAGGCTCTTTCATAAACTCAAGAGTTTCTGTCCTTAATCTACCTACAGTCCTCAACCAGTTTTCCTGTCACCTTTCCATTCAGTCCTTTGAAAATGATGTGCTCTCTTATACTAGAAAACAGCTGCCCTCACATTACTGACATGTTGGCTTCACATTTTTTTTTTTTTTTAGAATGGCCAGAAGGTGCTTAGTTTTGATAAGGGAGTCCATAGAGTTGTTGCATATGGAAGTTTAATTCTAAATATTGGTATAAGCAATATAATAATGGTGTGGTTTCAAAGGATACAATTTCATACAATCATTCTAAGATATTATGGTTGACTTGCAGGGGCAGACTGCCTGCATTTTAAGACATGTGGATCCAACTCAACCTTGAATATGTCTACATACAAATTTCATAAAATTCTTAACCGTATATAAACATACTATAAAATAGACAGGAAATTTCCAGAATATTTCCCTTCCCCATCTGATCAGTTAGATCACTCTTCCTCTTCAACATCTCTTCCTGTCAATTTAATGACCATACTACACTCCTCAGCAAATTCTCTGTTTACACAGTCAGATGGTCTGCCTACTTCTATCTGTTGTACTAATTACCTTTTCATCTGTCATTCAATTCAATCTTGCTCACCTACAGCAACGTGAAAACGAGAGCATTCAGCTCTTTTCCTTCTAGAGAACAGACACAAGGAAGAGTTACAGTGACAGGAGAAAAAGGGGTGTAAATCACTCATGAAGATGATTAAGAACAACCCTGCTATATTTAGGGTAGGTGGAAATTTCTCTTACCAGGACTTTTATTAATTTAATTTTACTTTTGGCTGCATTGGGTCTTCGTTGCTGTGCATAGGCTTTCTCTAGCTGCCGTGAGCGAGGGTACTCTTCGTTGTGGTGCAGGGGCTTCTCATGACGGTGGCTTGTCTTGTTGTGGAGCATGGGCTCTAGGCATGCAGACTTCAGTAGTTGTGGCACACGGGCTCAGTAGTTGTGGCTTGCGGGCTCTAGAGCACAGGGTCAGTAGTTGTGGCACACGGGCTTAGCTGCTCTGCAGTACGTGGGATCTTCCCGGACCAGGGATTGAACCTGTGTCCCCTGCATTGGCAGGCGGATTCTTAACCACTGCGCCACCAGGGAAGCCCCTTATCAGAACTTTTAAACAGAAACTACTTGCCTATTTGTATATATATCCTTCCTTCCTTCTTTCCTTCCTTCCTTCCATCCATCCTATCATCCATCCAGTCAACAAATTAAGCATGTATTAAATTACCAACTGGGTATTATCATTATGCTACGTGTTATAGAAGATGCCATAATAGTGTCCAAAGTTGGCTGCAATCACACGAAAAGTATTCATCTTCATGAACTAATAAAAGCAAATTAAAAAAGCAACAGCATGCAATTTTTAGCTTACCAAATTTATAAATGCTTTTTATAAAGAAAGAACCATCAAGAGTACAGGAGGAAAGACATGTTCACACACTCCTGGAATGGGAGGACTATAAATTTGTAAAGTCCTTTTAGAAGCAATTTGGCAATTAACTCTAAGCTCTATGGGGCAGGAATCAATCTCTTTTGTTTTCCATTATGTCCCCATTGATTAACACAGTGCTTTGGCATCTGGGAACTGTTCAATAATTAATTGTTGAATAAAAATCGACTGAACAACAACGTTCTAAGCCTAAAAAAATTTACACCCTTCACTCACTGATTCCTTTCCTGAAAATATATCTTAATGAGAAAACTGGTTAGAGGTTAATGTACGCCAAAACTTACTTCACTACTGTTTATATTAATACTAATAATATAACCTAAACGTCCAACAAGATGAGTTTTTGTAGAAACAGTAATATTTGGCAGTCATTAAAATTATGTCAAAAAGAAAAATATTTTACTAACAGAAAAATGTTCATAATTAATGTTAATGTAAAAGAAGCAATACAGTTTTATATTCTTAACTTCCCACTAGCAGACACATATAACCAATACTTTATATTTAGGTACATCTGTGAGCTCATGTTACTATAATATATTACATTTTTTTCTGAAGATACACATGCAGAGTCAATTGAAGAAACTAAAAAGGTATCAAAATACTAACTGTGGTTACTTCTAGGTGGAATTATAGCTATTTTAATATTTTTCAAACATATCTTTAGCTTATAATAATATTTTTTACCATAAACTTGTATTATTTCTACATCAAAACCAAATAATAAAATTATTTTAAAAGAGTAATATAAATGCTCACTTTAAACTAAGAGAATTTATGATTATCCACTTAGACTTCATTTTTATTTTGAAAAACTTCAAGTTGAAAACAGAGAAAAATATATACACTGAAAGTATCTTCCTCTTAATTTTGCTGTGAAAGTGCTCTAAAAATATAAAGTCTTAAAAAAAAACTAAAACATTGTAATGAATTGCAATAATATGTGTGATGGAGAACAAATAACATAGATCAGAGAAATGAATGATCAGTATACAAACAGAATCAAAAAGCATTTTCTAAGATTGCCTTCCCAGTCTGGCAAAGGCAGATATATTTGCTAATCACTCTAAAATGTAATATAAATCTAGGAATTTTTATATAATTTTAAACTTAGTACATTTTTAAACTACTTATTGAAGAACTATAACAACGTTGACCACTAACTAAATAGCACAGCCTATCAGAATAAAGTGCAAATGTGTTCAGTTATGGATTTTTAATGTGGTGCTGCCAACTACTATACTCTGAGCACTTATATTTAATGACGAAAATGATGGAGAAAAAAGGTCATGTAATCTACAATAGACTGTACAGAAACTAATTATAAAGTAATAGTTCACGACATTATTTCAACCTTCTAGAGAGCAAGTGACTCCTAAATTAGGCAAAGAAACTGTGTAGAATCAGATTTTCTTTTTCTGATTGTCCGCTCAAAGTGCAGTTCAGTACCTTCCATCACTGAACAGCATGACCCACTTGAATGCAGAATATAATTTCTGAACAGTGATTCCTATATTTTAACAGCACCACCAAAAAGAAGAATCTGAGTCAAACTAAAAACAAGACAAATATGCAAAGCAATAAATCTGTGCTAACAACTTTTTATTACAATCTCTTTGTTATTAAATAGAGCTACTTTAAGGACAGAAGATGTTACTCTTGATCTTATGGCACTTGTATAATGAGTAATAATAATAATAAATCAAATTTGAAACTTAAGTACCTTTACGTACAAGATCCCGTGTTAATATTCATTCAGAAATCAACAACACCTAGTTGACTGATTGCTACATGCTGGGTTACTGGGAGAACAAGGGTAAATAAACAGATTGTGCTCTAATTGAATTCGGCTTAGAGAAGCAGATAGATACTTATTCATAACTGTGATACAATGTGATAGGTGAATTGTGCATGGTGCCCAGCTAGACATAAAGGTAGACAAGACATAGTCTTTCTTCTCCACAGCCACCAATGCAGCTGAGAAGTCAGGGTCCAAAAACAGAATAGTGATACTACAAAATTGTCACGAAGAGATGAATGGACAGCTGGTGACTATGAGTTAGGCATATGAGGAATCTTTCACTCTCTAATCAGGAGACCGAGAAGGAAACAACTAACCACAATGCCAGGTAATGTGCTAATTGTGCAGGATACCACATTAAGTAGAGGTTTTAGGAGCTAAAACGGACTGGAAAGGATTAGGGAGGAGGATGCTTAAACCAGACTTTTAAGTAACATATAGGCTTTGTTACGCAGAATGGGACATTCCATCAGAAGGAACTAGAAAGCTGAGAGTCTAGTGCAGAGGTTGGCAAACTTTTTCTATAAAGAGCCAGATAGAAAATATTTTAGGACTCTCTGGCCCTACAGTCTGTATTACAACTGCTCAACTTTGCAATTGCAGTACCAAAATAGCCATAGATAATGTGTAAACAAATGAGCATGGCTGTGCTCCAATAAAGCTTTCTTTATACATAGTATAATTGGGATTTCATATAATTTTTCACAAAATTATATTAAATATTATTATTCTTATTTTCTTCAACGATCAAAAATATTTTTAAAAATTCTTGGCTCTGAGGCTATACCAAAACAGGTAGCAAGTTGGATTTGACCTGTAGGCTATACTTTGCTGACTCCTGGTCTAGTTAGAAGGCAAGCTAAATACACACACATAACAATACATATAACAATTTCAAATATCTAACCAGTGTTCTCAATTCTACCCAGCCTTTCCATTTTATAATACATGTTTTGTAATACCCTCTTTTCTCCATCTGAAATGAAATTCATGGGTAATACAACTGCCTACACATTTTTAAATAATGCCTTAACTGAAGTAAAAGAAGAAATAAAAAGAAAGTACTTTATGTTAAGATAGTATGTTTTCAATATGGCAATCTGTGAGCCCAACTATACCAGAAAATGTAATAAAGTAGTCACATGTTTACGTGTACTTATAATGAATAAATTTAGATTTAAATGGAATAAAGAGACCAGATATCACATCTGCAAGAAACACAGGAAAAGTGCAAGAGTAGGCATATGAAGAGTAGACACATATGAAAATTAGTGTTGGAAGAAGTAATAATGGCTCATTTGTATATAATAAGAGAGCAAAGGAAATACTTTAGTTGAAATATAATCTAACAAGATTGCTGATAAAGTGGAGAAAGTAAAAGTGTCATATTTTTGCAAATACACTTATAACTTAGTGCCAAAATAATTACTTATAACTTAGTGTCAAAATAATTCTCTGCTTTATATGGGGCAGACTGGTGAGGAACTTTATCTATCTATCTATCTATCTATCTATCTATCTATCTATCTATCTATCTATCATCACCTCTCTATCCCTATTTGGAATTACCCCTCATGTAAAGATAGACACTTGATTTGACTTCCAGTGCTTCAATAGATCTTGGGACTCTGTCCTTTGATAAAAAATGAGGACTAGAGAACCCCAGCCACCTAAGAGCCTACAGGGAAACTGAGTATAGATGATCTTTGGAGAAATATCAGAGTAATACTGAAAACAACAGAAAACTCTAAAATAAATAATTTCACATAATTTTCACAAAATAGATTTCTTATAGTGTGATAACATTTTAAAAATAAATATAAGGTATGGCAATCAAAGAAAATATTTTTTAAAACAATCTTATTGAAATTTGGTGAACTATTTGTATTTCAAGTGCTGTTACCAATTTAAAATGTTTGGTTCTATGTCTATTAAAAGGACCTCAAGTCTCTTCAATTACGTATTTGCAGGTGACATTTACAAATGTAAACTGATACAGGAGAGGTGTATCGATGACATAAATACCAGGATCAGCAATATTGCTCAAGATAGGGATTTTCCAAACTGGGAACCAACTCCTGATAAAATTCCTAACAGAACAAAGTACAATGATCCCTTGATTTACACAGGAGTTACATTTCTAGAATATTAAATGATTATTAAATCCTTGCAGAAAATACTTTGTTTATAAAACTGAATTTGATTTTAGGTTTAGAAAATTAAAAATAAAAAAAAAACTTCATGAATATGAAGTGAAATGTTAAAAATTGTGCATTAATGGAGTCATTCTTTATTCTTCAGGACTGCTCTGCACATTATAGTGCATTTAGCATCCCTGGCCCCCTTCTCCTAATGCCAGTATCACCTCCCAGGCATTATCAATACATAAGTCCCTCCATGCGTTTGTAAAATGATTTCTAATGGCTCGTCTCTCTCCTTACCTTCTTGGGAACTGCTGGTCTGAATTATAAGAATGTAGAAATTAGGTTTATGTAATTCTTTGTATAATGCCCAACACTGCATTATCAACAAACTGCATGCTTAATAATTTTCTTGTCAGTAATTACGCTTCGTGAAGCGGAGCACATAAAGGTAAGAGAGGGAAAGCTGCCTGAAACAGTAAAAAGAATTCTGAGTTCAACGACACTGGCCAATTCTGCCACAAACTGAATGACCTTGAGCAAGTCTTTTTAACTTTTCTGGGCTTCACGTTCTCCTTTGGAAAATACACCAGATGACCTCTAAATTCCCATCCATCTCTGACATAATTATAAAATATCTATCTATCTATCTATCTATCTATCTATCTATCTATCTATCTATGCCTTTGGGAAATTAAAGGAATGAAAGTAGAGAACGGAGAATAAAATCAGGTGATGCTACATTTGTAACAGATCAAACAATATCAAAAAGAAAACCCCAAAACTAAGAAGATGGCCAATGGAGATGGTGGTATTAAAGGGAGGTATTTGATTCTTGGCATAACAGATGCATAGGTAGTTAGACAATGCATATGAGATTCACATTCGTTCAGCAACGTGAGATGATGTTGTCGGACTTATGAAAGACAAACTCTACATGTACTTTTATTTTGTACTTATATTAAGTTTAAAATACATGGTTACTGATTCCTTACCATAAATATTGCCAAGATTAAATCCAAGTGGCAAATAACTACAGATGATGGGGTCTTTCTAAGAGCAGGTATCTTATTCTGGTATCAGTGCTGTGGGAATCTACTCCACTGCTTCAGATCAGCGTAGTTCTTAACCTCGATCACAGAGTAAAGGGCTCTTTAAGGGCTCAACCAACTCAGAGTTCCTGAGACCAGAAAACAAAGTAGAATGGGGAAATCTGGGATTCTGCTAGGAGGTGTCAGTCCTCTCAACCATGTAAAACACTCCAATTCCTTAAGGAAATTTCCTGTTAAATTAAAGAATTAAAGAGGTCTCTGAGGGTATTCTCCCTTCCAGTGTACCTCAAACAGGCCTTTCTGTAAGATGAGGTGGAAAGCTTGAGTCCGATAGAACTTTATTTGAAACTAGTTCTGCCTTTATCAGTTGTGCCCTCGTGAGCAAGTTACTCTTAGCCTCAGTTGCCATATCTGAAAAATGGGAATCATATAATCACTCTTTTACTGTTGTTGGAAGAATTCCAAGTGATGATTAATGTAAAGACCCTAGCACAGGGCTTTACACATTGTGGGTGTTGAGAGTATTCGATAAATACCGTCACCTTTGGTCTTTTCTTTTCCGCCCTCTGTACTTTGTCTCTCCTGCCCTGCCCTAGAGAGAAGGCTCTGCTGATGTCAGCATCCAGTAGCAGGGGTGCCAGGAGTGCTGCTGACTGACTGGCTTCAGATCTGCCCAAGGCATGCTCAGTGCTTTTATTCCTTCTGTGATACCTCTTATTCTCTTATGTTTCTTCCCTTGCCTGGAGGCTGCTGGTGTTTTCCCAGAGACTAAAAAGTCTTATTCTTCCTTAGTAAGGGACCCTCTATGGAAGGAATCAGAAGAAGCAGCCACAGAGTTAAAACAAACTGTCAGATCTTTCTAACCAGACAAAAGCTGAGCCTGAGATTTCAGCCTAGGGCAACCCTACTTCTTGGACTAAAAAATCCTCTGCACTCAAGTTCCTGTAAACTGCTATTTCTGGAGGAGCTGTAGAGGGACTGTTAGGGAAGATTTACACAGTTTGGCTAAATACTTCAAATGTAGTTTTTCTAGCAGTATGTACTGAGAAAACCTAACATCACCCACCTCTGAATGCAAGCTTATGAAAATGCTAGTTTATCAAAACAAGTCTATTTTACATGACTTTACATGTACTTTACATGTACACCATTGTAAACCTCTGAGAACCCTGAAGGACAAAATGACACCCCATCATAACGTGGTACTGTGTCAAGTGTTTCTGAACAGTTGCCTGGCCTAACCTTCATCACTATAAGCGAGGCATCAAAAAATTCAGTGGACAGACTAGAAACTCTAACAAAGGACCACAATACTGATAATTAATTCGATGGATGATATGTTCTTCAGGTTAAAAAACATAATTTGGATATCACTAGTCATCATAAATACCATTTTTTAAATTGGACAATTCCTGTGTTCTAAGCGCCACGCTTGGCTCTTTAGATGGAGTACTTTCAATTCTTATTACACTTTTCTGCAACATGATTATAACATTCTAAGTTTTACAGAGGGGCAGATGAGTCTTAAAGAGGTTAAGCAAGTGAGATCACACAGAGCTAGTAAGTTCAAACTTTGGATTATCTGGCTCTAAAGCATAAATCCTTTCCAAAGTGTGTCTCATTCATTAATGGATGTCAGGTGACAGAGCCACAGAATATTAGTTTTGGAAGGGATACAGAGGTTCATTTAGGAAAATCAGTTTTCTTAGAAACAGAGAAACTGAGGCCTAGAAGGGTTCCTTAACCATGAAGCCTAACACAGAGTGTGGCAGAACTCTTGAATCCTACGGTGGCTCAATGCTGCTGACTCAGCAGAGTCCTCACCAAGGCCCACCAGGCTTTCTGTGACCCATCCCCTGCCCATCTCTCCGTGGGCAGACGGAACTAAGAGCAGTTCTACACAGACACCAGGGTGTTACAACTGTTTCTGTTATTTTTGCCCCCAAAGCCTATCTCTCTCTGCCGACTTGATAAACACACATTTTTTCAAGATTCAATTCAGTTCCATCCAAGTATCACTACCTCTATGAAGTCTTCACTAATTCACCTCTCTTCTCTTCCCAGAAAAAACAGTTATAGTGAATTAAGGAATAGGTTAATAGAAGCCAACTTTTATTGTGGATTTATGATTCATTCATTCCACAAATATTTATTGAGTCTCTACTATATGTAAGCACTGTGCTAACTGCTTTATATGTATTATGTTAATCACTCCTCACCATAAGCCTATGAGTTAAGTACTATTTTTATCCTAATTTTACAAAACAGGAAATGTAGGCATAAGGAGATACAGTATCTTTTCTTAAAAAAAAAAAAAAAAGGATATTTTTGTCTTTCTCCTTTGTAGTCCCTTTGTATCCTGAATACACATTTACTATGGAATTTGCAGTACTCCGTGGAACTTTGTTTCACTTCCAAATTTTGATTTATGACGCTATTATTCTGTGTATATAGTGATATATTTGCTAAGTATTGTATACTATTGTAGGTCGTAAGCTCCATAATGGTAGAGGTGGTATCTACTTTGTTTCCTATTATATCCACAGGGCCTGACAGAGTGGCACATAGTAGGTACTCAGGAAATGATAGTTGAATAAAGAAATGAAGAATGAATGAATGAATGAATAAAGAACAAATGCATAGAACCCTGGTCTCTGAGTCTTCACTGTCTGTGCTGCCTCCCCAGACCAGTCTGCACTGGGCAGAAATGCTGCATAAGCAGCGATGGACATGTTTTTTTTGTTTTTTTTTTTCCCCAAGGCCAATACTATTATCTTGGATGTGCATTCTAGAACTCACTTCTGGACACTATAATTTTCCATTTTCTTACCTATTATTATGGTTATATTAATTCTACAGATCCAAATGGAATGAAAACTTATTTGAGAAGGGACAGGAGCTGTTTTTTATTCCTGCTGAGGAATAACATAATGACAAAGTCCTGTTAGTACACAGCACCCCCAAATAACAGGAGTTTGGCAAAGAGCCTTGGGAGGAACTCACGTCATTACCATGGCCCTGTATTATAGCAGCCGGAAATCACACTGCTGATTTCCACGTAACACAGCAACTATCTCCAAGGGCAAGATCCCAGCTCCCAGACACTTAATAGCCCTCAGGCACGTTCTGTACCACATATGGGTCCCTAGGCAACTCTAAAACATGCACTTTCCTTCTTTCTGCTTTATCAAGGAGTCTAATGTTTACTATCATTAGCCTCTACCTTTTATTTTACAATATTCACAGGGTATCTTTAGTTAATTTAAGGGATAAAAATGGTATCCAAAAATTCTCAAAACAGACTTAGTGTTAATGGACACATATTGATACACACACACTCTTGTTTCTGTGATAGTTTACATGGGCATATAATACATACACATCTGTATATTTCAAATATTAGACATATTTTATAGATGTATATGTAAATGAATACAGATATATATATACACAGAGCAGCATTTTCGAGTACCTATCAGAAGTAAAGGCAATATACTTTATATAGAGAAAAACATTACAAGAACAGCTAGTAATTTCTAGGAGAGAAAAGAATAATATAGAACTTTAATTTTTATATGTGTATACGTATATATATATGTATAATTATATACACATGAAAATGTGTTAATGCATGAAAGTAGATATTATAGCGATATTTAAATATATATCTCTATATTAATATATTTAAATATATATCTCTATATAGAGATATTTAAATATATATATGCACATGTGCATATACAGACATATTAAAAATTATTCGACATAATATATTTGAAAGGGCACGGGAGTGGAATGAAGAGAGATTGATCAATCTAGTATAGCACATTTTTAGGACTAAGATGGTAAAAGGGTAGAAAAGTCAGTTGATGGAAGAGTGTCACAACACTGAAGATCCTAAAAGATATGGTATCGGTTCTCCATTATTTGGGGAGTAACTGTTCTTAGCAAGTAATAAAGGACATGTGAATAAGAGAGAAAAATGTAGAGAAATGTGTATACAAAAGAATAACGGGAGATGGTGGCTGCCTCATTTTATTGCCTTCTCATATGTCACTGGATCTTTAATTATCAGTGCAGAGTCTATTTCAATCTTTAAAGCATTAAATGGCTATAAATTTAAGCAAGTAGGAGGCTGACTTTGTTAAAAACCAAGGAAGGGAAAAGTTTCCCTTGGTTGATGAAAAATGTACCAAGATTTTTTGAGCATAGTTATTATAATATAGTATTAGAGATTTTGGTTTGAGCAATGATGAAAAGTTTATTACATCTTAGATAAAAAGAATTGTAAAAATAAAGCATGTTTGCATATTCTACTCTGTGCAAAATCCATAAGCTAGATGTGTTTGCCTTCTCTGCCTATGTAAGCCTTGAGAATTTAACATAATCAATAAAGAGATATAGGCTAAAGACATTTAAACACATGTGTTTGTTAAAGAACAGGGACTTCATAATTGTTGACTGTTTATTCAGTTTGGAATTCATGTTAACTTTAAAAAATAACTGAGTTTCCAAACATCAGGCTCCATTTCAAGGTGAACTAGTTTAATTCTAAAATGACAATATATTCTTGATTTAAATCAAGATGCTGAAATACATGATATTAATTCATCAGAAGCCACATATAAGGCTATGTATATGTAGCATTAAGATCTAGTGATATATACTTACAAGTACTTAAAAAAAACTAATATTAAAATTGGAATGTTCTCTACACCTCTCAGATCATAACGTTTTACTCATGATCAATACCCACTTCTTAATTATGCTAAAATCATATTAAAATCAAGAGAGGATTTTTTTCTGCAAACACAGATTTTTCTCTTTTCAGTGAATTTTTATGAACAGAGTTCTATATTTATGAAAATGATTACAGGTGCCTTTTATTTATATTTTATAGCATTTACAGGAAGTTGTTTTCCCTCTTCTGGATGGAGACAGGAAAAAATGAGCCAATTTCGTTTCTGGTACAATGCTAGTAGTTTGGGGCAAGAATAAGCTAGGAATCAAATTAAGGGACTCTGCACATCTGCTTCAGAAATATGTTACAGGGGAATACGAGTTATACTTTTTAATATAAATAACCTTTTTGCTTCTATGAATAAATGAAATGTTTCATTATTTTATTCTGAGTGTAATTGTCTAGCTTGCTTCCAATTGTATTCCTTTTGTTTATAAAATGAATTATTTAGTACAAACACATTTTCTTCTCCATCACTGAAAAGGTATACAGCATTATAAGAGTAAAATTAGAATAGGAAACTTTAAATCGCTGCTTTCCATAGCTGAAGAAATGAATGTTTTTTTATCTTTAAAGAGATGGAAAGTATCTGATTAAAGTTCATTTTCTCTTTCTTCCTTAAAACAAGACAAAACCCTAGGCTAGGCAGAATAGAAAAAGTTAACAATGATTAGAAGTAATAGTGCTGCTAAAGTCTATGATGCAGAATAGTAAAATCATCTGAGGACTAGAGAAGTTGAATTTGGGGAAAAGTCACTGAAAGAAACTGAGCACAGCATCCCTTGACTTTCACAGGCCACACAGAGGTGTGAGCCCACAAACACCTGTGAAAATTACAGGATTTCTTGGCCTACCATTTACCAAACATGTGTACCCAGTCAGCAAGGAGCACCCAGAAAAGTTTCCAAACTGCTAGCCTTCCCCAGCGTGCTCTCAGTTTCTTCCAATACTCACGGGAAAGTCACAAGGAAAAGGCTCACCTGTGCTGGGCTGAACCAGCCATGTGGGCAGGCACAATGCTCCCCACAAGTCCCTTTGCCCTTGGTGCTCGTCTTGTGGGAGCTTTTCCGCACACTGTCCCACAAAGTGACCAGCTTGGTCCTGTTTGAAGCTGGGCCCCCAGGTCCCGAGGAGGGCATAGTCTGAGAACTGTACCCGAGCCCCTGAGGACTCCTCTGCCAGCCACAAGCGCAGTGGGCATCCCTGAGCAGTGTGGGTGCGCTCCTGCCGGCATCCATCCCATCGGACCCCCGGCTGCAGCTGTGTTGCTTGGTGAGGTATGCATTCATACTGCACTGATGCCTACTCTTGCCTTTGGTCAGCTCTGCACAGGAATGTCTCCTCCCTCACACCCCTTTCTTCCAGGCAGTTGTAAAAGTCTTTTTTTTTTTTTTTTTTCTCCCGTGGTTCCCTCAGTATCTTTGACAGCTGCTATAGCAGCGCATCGTGGGAGCAGCTCCGCACAGCATTATCTGCGGGCTGGTAGCTCTTTGTCAATAGATGACTCAACTCACAGAGCAACTTGACAGTATCCCTGCTCTAGGCAGAAGCAATCAATGCTCCACACAGCTGGGCTACAGGACTGTACACTGTTACAAACCCTTTTTGGATGGAGCCCCACAGTAAAGCATACTCTTCGCAATTTGGCATTCTGGCTTTTCCCTCTCCAGCTGATCCCCACGCAAAATACAGACCTCAGGAAAGAACGCTTCTTATCGGACTAGCAGGACCCTTCTTTCCAGAAAGAATATATCTAGGCTGAAACCATATAGCGTAAGCAATGTAAAACGATGGGGAGGTTAACCTGTGAAACAATTTCCAACATTTACAGGAATCACTTATTTAGAGAGAGGTTTGCCAAGACACAGACCAAATCATGAGGTAACGAAATAAGAGGATCAGTATTAACTCTAAAGAACATTGATTCATTCAGAAAAATCACTTAGATCACAGCATTATACCAGAGTGCTTTCAAATTTGGAAGTGTGTTTTAGAACATGATTATATATTATAGTCCAAACATATATTATTTATGCTATGAACAATTATTAATTCTTTCTGATTCAAAAGTAAAGCAATTCCCAAAGTTCCAAACGGATGGGTTGGCTTATTTTGACACAGTGTTTTTCCTTACCCCAAATTATTCTGAGGATTTCCTTTCAAATACTTTACCACAACAAATACATTCACCACAGAGAGAGTCTGCATTTTAAAGTGAAAGACATCTAATTCTGCCATCCAGTATTTTGGTTTCCAAAGACAGAATTTTCAAATTCTTTCACTAAAAAATGAGTGAAATCTATCCAATTTAAAGCAATTGCCTTCCAAAGAGAACATGATTGTTTTAAATTTTAAATTTTAGTATGTTTGCAGAAGCCATGCATAGTATTTTCAGGAAAGGGAAAGGCTAATTACTACAGCACTTAGAATTTTTATTCTGTTTGAAACTTTCCGTATCTCTTGCCAAAATGCCTATCCCTATCACATATCCCTAAGGAAATAATTTTGGTTTGATTGGGGAGCACAGCGCCACCTATGCAGCACCAAACAAGTGTGATATAATCCCATGATATAGTTATTCTAGTTATAGACAGTCAGGTGCTATCAGACCCACTTTCGCAGTGGACTAACCAGGTGCTGGGGCAGTGTAGACCTCATTTCTATCTGAGTCGACAAGGTTCTTGTTTCAAAAGCCATGATTACAACATATCCTACAATTCAACACTAGGACTCTCTGGATAAATCATTGTTATATATAAAAGTCCTGAAAGGAAGGGGCAGGAATTTCTCTTTTCGTGTATCTGCATGAAAGAGACGTTTCCCAAATTCTGTGCAAGGGGTTGGTATAAGTACCTTGCCTGGCACGGTAAGCATTCAAAACACCTTTGCTAAATAATAATGACCCATATGTGTCAGTTCAGAGGGCAGGCCTGGGTCTGTTATTGACTATTTTTTCCCAAGCTCCTAGCCCACTGCCTGCCCAGCACATCATAGCAGGCTTATGATAAATACATTTTTGGACAGATGAATAGATATTTGGGTGGATGTCTAATAGAAGGAAAGAGTAGAAGAATGACGGAGTTGACTAACATTTTTAGAAAATAATATTTGATTCAGCAGTGCTCCAGAAACAAACTATTTTTCTAAGGTTGGCTTTACTGTTGATTTTGAGATATTAAGGAAATTTGCCACAAAAACGTGAAGACTTGAACTGTTGGGTAGGTATAACAATGGCATTAATGGTATTTCTTTCTGAAAGAGGAACAAGGAATCACTATCAATACTTACAAACATAAAATTGAGGCAAATAGATCATCATGTGATACGCAGTGAGAAAAGGAGCAGAAAATTCTCTCCCTTTCTTTTTCTCTTCTTCTTCCTCCCTCCCTCGCCCCGCTTCATTTTTTTATGCTGAATCAAGGGCTAATGGCTGAATGACCTTCTGGGTCAAATAAAGCCCTAGAGAACTTCATATTTATCTGGTGTCGCCATGATGCATGGCTGTACAGTAGGACTTGATGTGAGATGGCAATCCACCACCCTCCAAATGAGAATGTAAGGAAGTGATAAGTTTGGCTCTCTCCAATCTTACCTAACCATAGATGCTTCTCCAGTTTTTCAGGCAGATTTCATTGCTCAGAGGCCCATTGAATCTTCAGGGAATACATGCCCTGTTCTCATCCATTTGCCTCTCAAGTATAAGAATCAATCTGTGCAGGAGTCAATGTGAATTTGTTATAATTTTGTAATGGCGTGTGCAGCTTGCAACGAGACAGAAAAGTTCCTGGCTGGGCACTGCTCAAAGATATTATAAATCTTCATAGGGACCTAAATCTCTTATGAATGAGTTCTTTGGAATCAGCTATTTCTTCCCATCACAAAGACAAGAGAATTGCTGTTTTAATAACCTTTGCATGTCATTTCTATATAGAAAAATAAATATTACACATTGCCTAACTAATGTGACTTTCCTCCAAAGATCTTAAAGACCACAGCAAACTTTTGTTAAACGTGCTTCAAAACTATTGAAATTGTACTTTCCCTTTAACACGTATAAAATAATCCTAGCCTCCTCTCTCCCCCTCCCCCCCAGTTATTTTTTCCTTTTCAAAAATGACGTTTGGCTTTCCAAGTCTGTGGACAGACCACTTAAAACAGATAAATATGTCCAGCTAGCCCACTGTACTATGAAACAGACCTACTAATTAAAGATAATTCAATTCGATCAACTGTAATTGGTCAACTGTAATGACCATAGGATGACATGAAAGTCTGGCAAAACGAGAATTAGTGGTGCACAAGTCCACATCTTACTTATCATTGTGATTTAACATGGGCATATGGCGCACAGAGCAATGCCTAGATGAGATACATCTTATTGACCTCTCTTTGACCTGGTAGTGCCTCCACAGAACAAACACTAGAAGGTTTTTGTTTATTTTATTTTATTTAAAATTTGTTTTTATTGAATGAAAGGTTCTTTAAATTCTATAGTGCTTTACCATTTTCAAAAGTTTCACACACATGATTTCATATAATCCCATTTTGAAGCAAGGGCTTAAAACTAAAATCCTGGCTTAATTTGTTTAATAAAAAATAAATATCAAAGATGAATTGCTAAATAAATTGTACTGCACTAAAACACTATGCAGATTCTTTTCCAGATAAAATTTCCTGCAGGCACTCTATGCATATGAGAAATGAAAATATTAATTACGAAAGAAGAGCTAAGTGCTTGCTAAAGGATGGCTGGGTAGCAGAAAAGCCCTTTAGCAGCCCCAAGTAATGTGTTAAATAATCATAAAATGGTATAAAGTATTAGACACAATTTCTCTTGATTTGAAAAGTATGTACAGTGAATTCCTGTGACCGCAAAGACTAGAGATGTTACAAATGCTAACAAATTAATATTCTTCTACATCTAAAACCTTCAGCCTAGGCAATCTCCAGAACTAAGCACAATTACCTTCTAAAATAAGAGAGAACCAGAATAGTTAAGGTAATTTAGGTTCTAAAATTATTTCCAAAATACTTATATCAGTTTAATCATAAATCTTATGAGGCAAAAGTAAGCATGAATTAACAGTGTGCAAGGACACATCCCTATTGCTATAGAGATTTAACTTGGACAGAGGATTTAACAGGGAGTAGAAAAAAATTTTTAAAGGTCCCAAATTCTCACTAATATACTTGGATTTGGGTGGATGCTGGTGGGGAGGGGATTAATCTGAATTGAAAAGGCCACTGTCAAATGGTTTTCAGGAAATGCATATTTATTCTATTCTAACCAACTTTGTAACACTATTAGAGAAATAAGAACACAGGTTATATGACATTTCTTAGAGAATCTGAAAGGAATATTGATAAAAGGTAATAATCATTTATAATTTACATATTTTAACAATTTAACCTAAATGATGAACCACAGTATTACAAGAAAGTTGTTCTCAGCCTTCCAGATTAAAGTAATGTCACGTCTCCTGTGACTCTTTCCAGATCCACCTGGCATATTCAGTTATACTCTACAGTATTTGTCTGTTAAGTATCTTCTACTTTTGTCTATTCCTCTCAATCACCATGATGACCATCCTAGTCTAAGCTACCGTTCACTTCTCTGTAAAGCTTGTGAAACAGCTTCGTAACTGGCCTCTGGCACCACCTTTACTCCAATTCATGCTCAGGTAGTGGCCAGAGTGACTTCTTCTAAAGTGAGAATCTGATTAGGTTCTACCCTGCTTGATAACTGTGAATAAAGTCTCGTTTTCTGGGAATCTTTATCCCTACAGAGAATACAATCTTTAAAGTGGCTTGCATGGTCCTTAATCCTGCCCTGTGCGACCCAGCCTCTACTGCTTTCCCCAGTCTCACCCATCCCTCACTATCCTCCAACTATCGTGTTCTCTTTCCCTCTTCACACCTTGTTTAACCCTCCAACTTGTTTGACCCTCCAACTATCGTGTTCTCTTTCCCTCTTCACACCTCCACATAATTCATTTCTACTCACCCTTCTGTAGGGTGCATCAAGATACAACCTCCAAGAAGCCATCTCAAGGAAACACAGAATACAATCTAAAAAGAGTGGGCTCATTATGAAACACAGCTCCAAAACAAGTCTACCAGAGCTTACTTCCTACCAGATTGCCAACCCAAAGCCTCTTCTATTCAGAAATTCTGGAGTTCTCCCTGCATTCCAGAGCTCAACTCAAATGTCACCTTTTAAGAGAGCATTCCCTGGACACTGCCCCACCCCCTTCCAGAACAGATTAAGTCATCCTCCCATTAAGCACTCATTTAGCACCTGTGCTCCTCTATTATAATTTATGACAACTGCAATTAAAACAAGAATTGCACTATTACTTGTTTTGTGCCATTCTCCTCAAACAGAATGTAAGTAACAGCCATTAGGGAAGGGAGATGGCTCTTTTTTTTGCAGTTGCATCCTCTGAACCAAGCACAAAAGGCGTTTAGTGTTTATTAAAATAAATTAAGCAAGAAAGAAGATAAAAGTGTTCTTCAGTGGTTATTCCAACATAGGTATCTGGGTCCATGTTCTACATCTTAGTGTAAAATGAACAAATAAGCATTTTGAATTTAAACACAAAATAGCAATGTGTTCTTAAGGTCATTATGTGAAACATTTCAGTGGCTGAGTGGTGCAAGTGTATGAATTTATCTTTTTGAAGAAGTTTGCTAGTGGTCTTATAATACTAAAACATAGAAATGGCTGCTGTTTATTTTAGCCAGATCTTCATTCATAAAAGCTGCTCTTCCTGACAGCTGTGTTTTCAGACTGTTCTCCCTTTATAGCTAGATGGGACAAAATGGGGAGTGGTTCCCCAAGTCAGAGGCCAGTCAGTGGTAAAGCAGGGAGAGAATCCCAAACTTCAGCCACCAAAGTCACGTTCCTCTTAAAATGATATAGTCCAAAAGGTATACTGATTTCACAGTATATTACAAGTATGTATTAGGGAGCAGAAAGGCACGATGATATCTCCTCTTCCTCTCCACCAAGTTAGAAAGTTAAAATATTAAACAGCATTATTATCCATAATAGTCATCCCCTTTAGTTCCTTTTAAAAAATTGTGGTGAAAAAACACATAATAATAGATCTACCCTCTAAATGAAGGTTTGAGTGTACAGTACAATATTGTTGACTATAAAGCACAATGTTGCATAGCAGATCTCTAGAACTGTTCCATCTTGCAGGACTAAAATTCTATTCTAGAATTCTATTCCCATGCACAGTGATTCTTCATTTCCCTCCTCCCAGCTCCTGCCAACCACCACTCTACTTCCTGCTTTTATGAATTTCACTACTTCTGCATACCTCATATAGTATAAATGGAATCATGAAGTATTTGTCTTTCTGTGACTAGCTTATTTCATTTCATATAATGTCCTCAAGGTTTATCCATATTATAGCACATGACTGGATTTCCTCTTTCTACGGCTGAATAATATTCCACTGTATGTATATACTACATTTTCTTTATCTGTTAATCCGTCAGTGGAGAATTAGGCTGCTTCCACCTCTTGGCTAATGTGAATAATGCCTCAGTGAACACAGTAGTGCAAATATCTCCTTAAGATCCCAATTTCAATTCATCTGGATAAATACCCAGAAGTAGGTTTGCTGGGTCGTATGGTACTTTTATTTTTAATTTTTCAGGAACCTCCATACTGTTTTCCTCAGCAGCTGAGCCATTTTACATTCCCACTTACCACCAATAGTGCACAGGGTTCCCATTTTCTCCACATTCTCACTAATACATTTTCTAGGTTTTGTTGCTGTGTCATTGTTTTTGATATTGGTCATACTAACAGATGTGAGCTTCATCTTCCCTTCTCAAAATCGTTTTATCTATCTGGAGTGTTTTGTGTTTCCACAACAATTTTAGGATTTTTTTTTTTTCTATTTCTGTAAAGAATGCCATTGGGACATTTGCAGGGATCACACTGAATCTGTAGATTGCTTTGAGTCGTATATTTTAAAATGTTGTCTTCCAATCTTTGAACATTTGTGTCTCTTTTTCATGTCTTTCATCAATGTTTTGTAGCTTACAGTGTACAGGTCTTTCACTCCCTTGGTTAAGTTTATTCCTATTTTGTTCTTTTTGTTGTTATTGTAAACGAGTTTGTTTTCTTAATTTTCTATTGAAATTGTTCATTGTTAGTATGTAGAAAGACAACTAACTTTTGTATATTGATTTTGCATACTGCAACTTTGCTGAATTCATTTATTAGTTCTAACAGTATTTTCGTGTGTGTGTGTGTGCATGTATGTGTGGAATCTTTAGGGCTTTTTAAACATGAAATAATGTTTTCTGTGAACAGAGATAATTTTACTTCTCCCTTTCTGATTTGTAAGAGGTTTATTTGTTTTCCTTGACTAATTGCTCTGGTTAGAACTTGCAATACAACATTGAATAGAAATGGTGACAGTGGGCATCTTTACCTTGTTCCTGATCCTAGAGAAAAGCTTTCAGTTTTTCACCATTGAGTATGATGTTAGCTATAGACCTTTCATCTATGACCTTTATTAGGTTAAAGTCATTTCCCTCTCCTCCTAGTTTGTTGAGTATTTTTATCATGAAAGAATGTTGAGATCTGTCAGTGTGTCTCTGCATCTGTTGAGATGATCACTGATGTTTATCCTTTGTTCTGCTGATGTGATCACATTGATTGTTTTTCATAGGTTGAACCATCTTTGCATCCAAGGATAAATCACACTTGGCCATGGTGTGTGATCTTTTTAATGTGTTGTTGAATTCAGTTTGCTATTTTGTGAAGGATTTTGCATTCATTCATTAGGAATATTGGCCCGAAGTGTTTTTGTTGTGTCTTTTCCTGGCTTTGGTATCATATTAATGTGGGCTTATGAGAAGTATTTCTGAATTTTCAATTTTTTGGAAGAGTTTGAGAAGGATTGGCATTTTTTCCTGTTAAATGTTTGGTAGATATCACCAGTGAAGCCATCTGGTCCTGAGCTTTTTCATTTTGGAAGGTTTTTGATTATTGATTTAATCTCCTTACTATTTATAGGTCTGTTCCGATTTTTTATTTCTTCATGATTCAGTCTTTGTAGGTTGTAGGTCTTTGTAGGTAAATTCTAAGAATTTACCCATTTCTTCTAAGTCATCCAATTTGTTGGTATATAATTGTACATAGTAGTCTCAATCCTTTTAATTTCTGCGGCATCAAATGTAACTCTCCTCTTTCATTCTTTATTTTATTCATTTGAGTCTTTTCTTTTTTCCTTAGTTAATGTAGCTAAAGTTTGTCAATTTTATCTTTTTAAAAATAGGTCTTAATTTTGTTGGTTTTTTCTATTGTTTCTCTATTCTCTACTTCATTTACTTCTGTCCTAATCTTAACTATTTTCTTCCTTCTGCTAACTTTGGATTTAGTTTGTTCTTCTTTTTCTAGTTCCTTGAGGTGTAAAGTTAGGTTGTTTATGTCAGACCTTTTCTCTTATTTAAATATAGTCATTTACCACTATAAACTACCCTCTTAGTACTGCATTTGCCTCATTCCACAAGTTTTGGTATGTTGTGTTTTGTTTTTGTTTCTCAAGATATTTTTAAATTTCTCATTTGCTTTGTTCTTTGACCCACTGATTGTTCAAGAATGTATTGTTTAATTTCCAAATATTTGTGAATTTTCTAGTTTTCCTTCTGCCACTGATTTTTAGTTTCATTCCATGTGTTTGGAAATATACTTGGTATGATTTCCATCTTCTTAAAGCTGCTAAGCCTTATTTTGTAACCTAGCATGTGATCTATCCTGTAGAATGGTCCTTTAACACTTGAGAAGAATGTCTATCCTGCTGCTATTGGGTGGCATGCTCTGTATATGTTTGTTAGGTTCTTTTGAACTGTACTATTGTTTGACTCCTCTGTTTCCTTATTGATCTTCCGTCTGGGTGTTCTATCTGTTGTTGAAAGTGGGGTGTTGAAATCATCTAGTACTGTGTTGCTGTTCATTTCTCCCTTCAGCTCTGTCAATGTTTGCTTCATATACAGACTATCTCTGACTTGCAATGGTTCAATTTATAATTTTTCTACTTTACTATGATGTGAAAGCGATACACATTAGTAGGAACTGTACTTCAAATTTTGGTTTTTGATCTTTTCACAGGCTAGTGATATGCAGTATGATACTTGGAAACAGGAGCAATCCACAGCTCCCAGTCAGTCCTGTGATCACAAGGGTAAATAACTAATACACTTACAAACATTCTGTACCCATACAACCATTCTGTTTTTCTCGTTCAGTACAGTATTCAATAAATCACATGAGATATTCAACACTTTGTTATATCTTCTTGGTGAATTGACCCTTTTATGAATATATAATTTGTCTCTCTTGACAGTTTCTGACTTAGTCTATTTTGTCTGATATAAGTATGGTTACCCCTACTTGCTTTTGGTTACCATTTGCCTGGAATATCTTTTTCCATCCTTTTACTTTCAGCCCATATGTGTTCTTAAGTCTAAAGTGACTCTCTTATAGACAGTACATAGTTTAATCTTTTTTTTTCAGCCACTCTATGTCTTTGGACTGTGAAGTTTAACCCATTTACATTTAAAGTAATTATTGATAGGGAAGGACTAACTATTGTCATTTTGTTCATTGTTTTCTGTCTGTCTTGTAGCTTTCTTGTACCTCTTTTCTACTCTTGCTATCTTCCTTTGTGTTTCATTGACTTTTTTTTCTTTTTGTAGTGACATGAGTTGATTCCTTTCTCATTTTCTTTTGTGTATCTTCTATAGGTATTTTCCCTGTGGTTACCATGTGGCTTACATAAAATATCTTACAGTTATAACAATCTATTTTAACCTGATAAGCTGATAACAATTTAACTTCAAGTGTATATAAATACTCTACATTTTTACTTCTCTCCCACACTTTGTCATCAATGTCACAAATTACATCTTTTTGTAGTGTGTATCCATTAACATATTTTTGTACTCATAGTTATTTTTTATACTCTTGTCTTTACCTTCTTTAGTTCTTAATACAGTAACTACAGCACTTATCACTGAGCTTATTGCATATAAGACAACAATGTGCTCTTGTCCAAGCCTTAATAAACTTGAAAGTCAATTTAAATAAAGTATATTGATTTAAATGGGTGGGGGGGAATCTTGGCTTTTGATCAGACTCTTGGGAGTCTAACATGTGTAACATTCTGACTGTGTTATTTCCAAGTGCTGGTCTCATTCTTCCAATGCTAGATGCTCTACTGACTCTTTCCTGGTTTCTAGGAGCAGGCAAAGTAGTGTGGGAGAGTGTGGAGTTCCTAGGCAGGGCACAGGCATGTGCCATCCCCTGTGCTGAGTTTCATGAGAGAGGAAATGTATGAAAAATAAAATGTGCAAAACTAATATTAGGGTATTGATTCATGACTGGAAAAGAGAGAGAGAGAGGAAGGGGAGGAAGAAGGAAGGGAGGGAGGAAGGAAGGAAGGAACGAAGGAAGGGCAAAAAGAAGAAAGCAAAGGAGGGAGGAAGCAGTCACAAACTGAGGAAATAAATCTCAGAAAAGATAAGACACAAGAGTCAGGTTGAATGATGCTATGCACAGAATCAAACTGGAACAAATATAAAATGGACCTTCCTCTGACTGTGGGACAGTCTGACACATACCACTGAGATCCCCTTGAAGCAACCTACCTAGATTTTGGGGGCTGTGACACTCGGAATTTGAGAAAGAATGATAAACTGGAATCAGCCTTTCTTTGGTCTAAGTTTTACATGCTCTTATTTTTCTGATGAATGATTTGTAATAGATATTTTCTAAATTTATCAAAAGGTTAAAAAAATACACAAAACTTCTCAGTTAAAAATAAACCAGATTCTGACTTGTCAGAGGTAATTTATCTGTGGATTGGCCTAAAGGCAGGGGTATGGATTAATAGAAATGACAGGCCCTCTTCCAGCTCAATGATCTCCTCTCCTTAGAGACTTGACATTTCAGTAAAGTTTTACCTAATTGGCTTTGCTCTGGCCTGTACATTTCAAATTCACATTTAATTAATCATTCCTTCCTCTGTGATTCCACATTATTTTGCTCTTGTGTCTTTTCACTTTGTTCAATAAATATTTATTGAGTTCCTATGCTGTACCGGGAACTATGCTAGGGATAAATTAGCGAACTATAGCTAACAATTTAGCAGGGCAGAACTCCTTGAATAAACAAGTGTGCTGAGTGATGAAAGGGAGACATACAGTGACAGCATGTGGGATCTTCCCTGCTATTGAAGTCATTCCATTATGGTGAGTTTTGTAATTATATGTGGGCATGTTTGCCTTTCCTACTAGATTATAAGCTTCTGAAGAGCAAGGACCATCTTTTATTTGTAAACTCACACCCTCCTTGTCATTGCCTCACAATATAATTATTATTGCTCAGTAAATATTTGTTGAATTAAACTTGGAAAATATGGGACTTGGGTTTAGGAAATGTGCTCTAGTTCCAGCTCTGCCACTAACTAGCTATCTCATCTTGGACAATTTATTGAGTTAAGTTTTAATGACCCCATTTGTGAAATTAAGGGGGTGGACTAAAGTGTCTATGCATCAATATTTAGTGGTTGCTGAAAGACAAGCAGAGCTGGTGAGTGATGACCTGTCAACAACTCTAGGTTTAATCATAATGCCTCCCAATTGACTATAGAAATACAGATTTAATATATTATTATTGTAAACATGTAGGTTTATTATTATTTTTAACACATAGCAAGATGATTAAAGGGTATGGCATGGTGAATTTTTTGGCTTATTTTCTCAATTTCACACCCCTTCAATAAGATTTTGCCAAATAGGGAGATGGCATGCTATAGTGGCTAGAAGCATGGCCTTTGAAGTCACAGCTGAGCACATTTTCATTGCTGCATAAATATCTGAAGTCTGCTGGAACTTTCCCCTGGATTTTGAACATTTTTTTCTATATTTTTACATAATGTGATAAAAGTTTTGTACAACATTTATGTACTTCTTTTCTCTCATTCATAGTAGACAAAGCATGAGTTCTAGAATCAGACTTCTGAGTAAACGTTCCAACTCTGATCATTATTAGCTTAGGACTTGATTAAGTTACTTAACCTCTCTGTGTCCCAGTCTCCTCATCTGAAGAATAAGATTGATAATATCAATAGTTCCTATCTCATAGGATTGATGTGAGAATAAGATGGATTAATTTCTGTAAAGTACTTAGTACAGTGCCTGGCACATAATAATATCCAGCAAGCTTTATCCTCTTCCTCCTAATCATCATTATCATCGTCCCCCTCCCTACTCCAATTATAAGAAGTAGCAGATACTGACATTTAAAAATTCTGCAGTGCCTACATAGAGACACTCAAAAAAGGTCAACTGATTTCAACTGAATGTCAGGCTCCCATATTGGTCCTAAACTTCTTTCCAACTCCTATTTTTGGTCAGGGCATTCTGCCCTTGGGCCAGGTGCTAAATAACATCATTGATAACAGCAACATATCTACCATTTATTGAGTACTTACAATGTGTCCCAAGCATAAGTATTTCATTTGATCCTAACAATCCTATATGGTAAACACTGATATGCCAATTTAAATATAGAAATCAGCTTAGACAGATTCTATAATGTTCCCATGGTCACAGTATTAGTAAGGAATGGAACCAGGAATAAAATCAAGGTTCACACAGCACTGGAGCCTGTGAATAAAAAAATTGTGCAAAATAGCATCTCATTTTTCTGTTGGACTTCAGTTTCCAGAAGTACCATTATATCCTTTATTTCTCTTAATTTTCAAAATAGCTCCATATGGTAGGCAGGGCAGGAGAAAAACAGAAGCTCATTGCTGTGAAACAGTGTGTCAAGGGTCAGACAGCTGTTAAGTGATACTGTTGGAACCACAATTCAAAACTCAGTGTTCTGTCCAAAATCTGTCCACTATTCCATCCTCTTTTCCCACACAACACTTCCTTTTTAAGGATGTACACATAGCATCTTGTCACTCTCTTTGACATCAAAAATTGGGTAAAAGATAAGGAACATTTCGTGAACCTAGAATTTAAGGTTTTAAGTTTGGTGTTAGCATAAAATGTGTGTTTGCCTTTTCGATTCCTATTTATAATCCTAAGGAGAGGATTCATCAGGATTTTGAGAGATCTGAAGAATGGCTGAAATGAAAATAAAGTTTTTGTCTTAATTACATTTTCTCATACAAGTCCAGGAGCGTCTGCGGTTTCTTACAGCCATGAGAAAGAGGCTTGAGTTGATGTAAACCCCCTGTCTTTCTGGCTGTAGAACAGCTTTAATCATAGCAGCTGCAGCTACCATTTATTGATCATCTGCTCTGAATGTGCCAAGAAATATACAGAACTAGAGCTAATTCTTACAACAGCCCTGAGAGGCAAATATTTTTCCCTTTAATAGATGAAAAAATTGAGGTTCAGACAAGATAAGTAATTGCTCAAGGTCATACAGCTATTAAATAGTAAAGTCATGATTCAAACCCAAGTTAGTGTGATTGTACATCTTGATGCTTTCTGTTCCACCATGTTGCTTTTCTCCGAAAACAACAAAAACCACAAAAGCATACAAAAAAGGTGAATAAAAGTGATACGAGTCTTCTACCTTACTTTAGCTAATATAAGTACTTTAAAGGTTAAACTCTGGGAGACTTCCGGGAAGATGGCGGAAGAGTAAGACGCGGAGATCACCTTCCTCTCCACAGATACACCAGAAATACATCTACACGTGAAACAACTCCTACGGAGCACCTACTGAACGCTGGCAGAAGACCTCAGACCTCCCAAACGGCAAGGAACCCCCCACGTACCTGGTTAGGGCAAAAGAAAAAACTAAACAGAGACTAAAGGATAGGGACGGGTCCTGCACCAGCGGGAGAGAGCTGTGAAGGAGGAAAAGTGTCCACACACTAGGAAGCCCCTTCGCGGGTGGAGACTTCGGGAGGCGGAGTGGGGGAGCTTGGGAGCCATGGAGAAGAGCACAGCAACAGGGGTGCGGAGGGCAAAGCAGACAGCTTCCAGTGCAGAGGATCGGGCCGACCGGCACTCACCAGCCGAGAGGCTTGTCTGCTCGCCCGCCGGGGCGGGCGGGACTGGGAGCTGAGGCTCCGGCTTTTGTCGGAGCGCCGGGAGAGGACTGAGGTTGGCGGCGTGAACACAGCCTGCAGGGCGTTGGTGCGCCGCGGCTGGCCGGGAGAGAGTCCGGGGAGGGGTCTGGAGCTGCCGAAGAGGCAAGAGACTTTTACGTCCCTCTTTGTTTCCTGGTGCACGAGGAGAGGGGATTAAGAGCGCTGCTTGGGAGAGCTCCAGGGACGGGCGCGAGCCGCGGCTAAGAGTGCGGAGCCCAGAGACGGACATGGGACGCTAAGGCCGCTGCTGCCGCAGCCAGGAGGCCTGTGTGCGAACACAGGTCACTAGCCACGTGCCCTTCCGGGGAGCCTGTGCAGCCCGCCACTGCCAGGGTCCCGGGATCCAGGGACGGCTCCCTCGGGAGAGCGCTCAGCGCGCCTCAGGCTGCAGCGTCACGCCGTCACGCCGGCCTCTGCCGCTGCAGGCCCGCCCCGCACTCCGTGACCCTCCCTACCCCCCCGGCCTGGGTGAGCCAGAGCCTCCGAATCAGCGGCTCCTTTAACCCCGTCCTGTCTGAGCAAAGAACAGACGCCCTCTGGCGACCTACACGCACAGGCGGGGCCAAATCCAAAGCTGAGCCCCTGGGAACTGTGAGAACAAAGAAGAGAAAGGGAAATCTCTCCCAGCAGCCTCAGAAGCAGCGGATTAAAGCTCCACAATCAACTTGATGTACCCTGCATCTGTGGAATACCTGAATAGACAACGAATCATCCCAAATTAAGGAGCCCTGTGGATGAAAGGCTCTTGGTGCTGCAGCCAGGAGTCAGTGCTGTGCCTCTGAGGTGGGAGAGCCAACTTCAGGACACTGGTCCACAAGAGGCCTCCCAGCTGCACATAATATCAAACGGCGAAAATCTCCCAGAGATCTCCATCTCAATGCCAGCACCCAGCTTCACTCAATGACCAGCAAGCTACAGTGCTGGACATCCTATGCCAAACAACTAGCAAGACAGGAACACAACCCCATCCATTAGCAGAGAGGCTGCCCAAAATCATAATAAGTCTACAGATACCCCAAAACACACCACCAGACGTGGACCTGCCCACCAGAAAGACAAGATCCAGCCTCATCCACCAGAACACAGGCACTAGTACCCTCCACCAGGAAGCCTACACAACCCACTGAACCAACCTTAGCCACTGGGGACAGACACAAAAAACAAAAGGAACTACGAACCTTCAGCCTGCAAAAAAGGAGACCCCAAACACAGTAAGATAAGCAAAATGAAAAAACAGAAAAACACACAGCAGATGAAGGAGCAAAATAAAAACCCACCAGACCTAACAAATGAAGAGGAAATAGGCAGTCTATCTGAAAAAGAATTCAGAATAATGATAGTAAGGTTGATCCGAAATCTTGGAGATAGAATGGACAATAGAATGGACAAATTGCAAGAATCAGTTAACAAGGACCTAGAAGAACTAAAGATGAAACAAGCAACGATGAACAACACAATAAATGGAATTAAAAGTACTCTAGATGGGATCAATAGCAGAATAACTGAGGCAGAAGAACGGATAAGTGACCTGGAAGATAAAATAGTGGAAATAACTACTGCAGAGCAGAATAAAGAAAAAAGAATGAAAAGAACTGAGGACAGTCTCAGAGACCTCCGGGACAACATTAAACGCACCAACATTCGAATTATAGGGGTTCCAGAAGAAGAAGAGAAAAAGAAAGGGACTGAGAAAATATTTGAAGAGATTATAGTTGAAAACTTCCCTAATATGGGAAAGGAAATAGTTAATCAAGTCCAGGAAGCACAGAGAGTCCCATACAGGATAAATCCAAGGAGAAATACGCCAAGACACATATTAATCAAACTGTCAAAAATTAAATACAAAGAAAACATATTAAAAGCAGCAAGGGAAAAACAACAAATAACACACAAGGGAATCCCCATAAGGTTAACAGCCAATCTTTCAGGAGAAGCTCTGCAAGCCAGAAGGGACTGGCAGGACATATTGAAAGTGTTGAAGGAGAAAAACCTGCAACCAAGATTACTCTACCCAGCAAGGATCTCATTCAGATTTGATGGAGAAATTAAAACCTTTACAGACAAGCAAAAGCTGAGAGAGTTCAGCACCACCAAACCAGCTCTACAACAACTGCTAAAGGAACTTCTCTAGGCAAGAAACACAAAAGAAGGAAAGGACCTACAATAACGAACCCAAAACAATTAAGAAAATGGGAATAGGAACACACATATCGATAATTACCTTAAATGTAAATGGACTAAATGCTCCCACCAAAAGACACAGATTGGCTGAATGGATACAAAAACAAGACCCATATATTTGCTGTCTACAAGAGACCCGCTTCAGACCTAGAGACACATACAGACTGAAAGTAAGGGGATGGAAAAAGGTATTTCATGCAAATGGAAACCAAAAGAAAGCTGGAGTAGCAATTCTCATATCAGACAAAATAGACTTTAAAACAAAGACTATTAGAAGAGACAAAGAAGGACACTACATAATGATCAAGGGATCGATCCAAGAGGAAGATATAACAATTGTAAATATTTATGCACCCAACATAGGTGCACCTCAATACATAAGGCAATTACTGACAACCATAAAAGGGGAAATCGACAGTAACACATTCATAGTAGGGGACTTTAACACCCCACTTTCACCAATGGACAGATCATCCAAAATGAAAATAAATAAGGAAACACAAGCTTTAAATGATACATTAAACAAGATGGAGTTAATTGATATTTATAGGACATTCCATCCAAAAACAACAGAATACACATTTTTCTCAAGTGCTCATGGAACATTCTCCAGGATAGATCATATATTGGGTCACAAATCAAGCCTTGGTAAACTTAAGAAAATTGAAATTGTATCAAGTATCTTTTCTGACCACAACGCCATGAGACTAGATATCAATTACAGGAAAAGATCTGTAAAAATTACAAACACATGGAGGCTAAACAATACACTACTTAATAATGAAGTGATCACTGAAGAAATCAAAGAGGAAATCAAAAAATACCTAGAAACAAATGACAATGGAGACACAACGACCCAAAACCTGTGGGATGCAGCAAAAGCAGTTCTAAGGGGGAAGTTTATAGCAATACAAGCCCACCTTAAGAAGCAGGAAACATCTCGAATAAACAACCTAACCTTGCACCTCAAGCAATTAGAGAAAGAAGAACAAAAAAACCCCAAAGCTAGCAGAAGGAAAGAAATCATAAAAATCAGATCAGAAATAAATGAAAAAGAAATGAAGGAAACAATAGCAAAGATCAATAAAACTAAAAGCTGGTTCTTTGAGAAGATAAACAAAATAGATAAACCACTAGCCAGACTCATCAAGAAAAAAAGGGAGAAGACTCAAATCAATAGAATTAGAAATGAAAAAGGAGAGGCAACAACTGACACTGCAGAAATAAAAGAGATCATGAGAGATTACTACAAGCAACTCTATGCCAATAAAATGGACAATCTGGAAGAAATGGACAAATTCTTAGAAATGCACAACCTGCCAAGACTGAATCAGGAAGAAATAGAAAATATGAACAGACCAATCACAAGCACTGAAATTGAAACTGTGATTAAAAATCTTCCAACAAAGAAAAGCCCAGGACCAGATGGCTTCACAGGCGAATTCTAGCAAACATTTAGAGAAGAGCTAACACCTATCCTTCTCAAACTCTTCCAAAATATAGCAGAGGGAGGAACACTCCCAAACTCCTTCTACGAGGCCACCATCACCTTGATACCAAAACCAGACAAGGATGTCACAAAGAAAGAAATCTACAGGCCAATATCACTGATGAACATAGATGCAAAAATCCTCAACAAAATACTAGCAAACAGAATCCAACAGCACATTAAAAGGATCATACACCATGATCAAGTGGGGTTTATTCCAGGAATGCAAGGATTCTTCAATATACGCAAATCTATCAATGTGATAAACCATATTAACAAACTGAAGGAGAAAAACCATATGATCATCTCAATAGATGCAGAGAAAGCTTTTGACAAAATTCAACACCCATTTATGATAAAAACCCTGCAGAAAGTAGGCATAGAGGGAACTTTCCTCAACATAATAAAGGCCATATATGACAAGCCCACAGCAAACATCGTTCTCAATGGTGAAAAACTGAAAGCATTTCCACTAAGATCAGGAACAAGACAAGGTTGCCCACTCTCACCACTCTTATTCAACATAGTTTTGGAAGTTTTAGCCACAGCAATCAGAGAAGAAAAGGAAATAAAAGGAATCCAAATCGGAAAAGAAGAAGTAAAGCTGTCACTGTTTGCAGATGACATGATCCTATACATAGAGAACCCTAAAGATGCTACCAGAAAACTACTAGAGCTAATCAATGAATTTGGTAAAGTGGCAGGATACAAAATTAATGCACAGAAATCTCTGGCATTCCTATATACTAATGAAGAAAAATCTGAAAGTGAAATCAAGAAAACACTCCCATTTACCATTGCAACAAAAAGAATAAAATATCTAGGAATAAACCTACCTAAGGAGACAAAAGATCTGTATGCAGAAAATTATAAGACACTGATGAAAGAAATTAAAGATGATACAAATAGGTGGAGAGATATACCATGTTCTTGGATTGGAAGAATCAACATTGTAAAAATGACTCTACTACCCAAAGCAATCTATAGATTCAATGCAATCCCTATCAAACTACCACTGGCATTTTTCACAGAACTAGAACAAAAAATTTTGCAATTTGTATGGAAACACAAAAGACCCCGAATAGCCAAAGCAATCTTGAGAACGAAAGAAGGAACTGGAGGAATCAGGCTCCCAGACTTCAGACTATACTACAAAGCTACAGTTATCAAGACGGTATGGTACTGGCACAAAAACAGAAAGATAGATCAATGGAACAGGATAGAAAGCCCAGAGATAAACCCACGCACATATGATCACCTTATCTTTGACAAAGGAGGCAGGAATATACAGTGGAGAAAGGACAGCCCCTTCAATAAGTGGTGCTGGGAAAACTGGACAGCTACATGTAAAAGTATGAGATTAGATCACTCCCTAACACCATACACAAAAATAAGCTCAAAATGGATTAAAGACCTAAATGTAAGGCCAGAAACTATCAAACTCTTAGAGGAAAACATAGGCAGAACACTCTATGACATAAATCACAGCAAGGTCCTTTTTGACCCACCTCCTAGAGAAATGGAAATAAAAACAAAAGTAAACAAATGGGACCTAATGAAACTTAAAAGCTTTTGCGCAGCAAAGGAAACCATAAAGAAGACCAAAAGACAACCGTCAGAATGGGAGAAAATATTTGCAAATGAAGCAACGGACAAAGGATTAATCTCCAAAATTTATAAGCAGCTCATGCAGCTTAATAACGAAAAAACAAACAACCCAATCCAAAAATGGGCAGAAGACCTAAATAGACATTTCTCCAAAGAAGATATACAGAGTGCCAACAAACACATGAAAGAATGCTCAACATCACTAATCATTAGAGAAATGCAAATCAAAACTACAATGAGATATCATCTCACACCAGTCAGAATGGCCATCATCAAAAAATCTAGAAACAATAAATGCTGGAGAGGGTGTGGAGAAAAGGGAACCCTCTTACACTGTTGGTGGGAATGTAAATTGATACAGCCACTGTGGAGAACAGTATGGAGGTTCCTTAAAAAGCTACAAATAGAACTACCATATGACCCAGCAATCCCACTACTGGGCATATACCCTGAGAAAACCATAATTCATAAAGAGTCATGTACCAAAATGTTCATTGCAGCTCTATTTACAATAGCCCAGAGATGGAAACAACCTAAGTGTCCATCATCGGATGAATGGATAAAGAAGATGTGGCACATATATACAATGGAATATTACTCAGCCATAAAAAGAGACGAAATTGAGCTATTTGTAATGAGGTGGATAGACCTAGAGTCTGTCATACAGAGTGAAGTAAGTCAGAAAGAGAGAGACAAATACCGTATGCTAACACATATATATGGAATTTAAAAAAAAAATGTCATGAAAAACCTAGGGGTGAAACAGGAATAAAGACACAGACTTACTAGAGAATGGACTTGAGGCTATGGGGAGGGGGAATGGTAAACGGTGACAAAGCGATAAAGAGGCATGGACATATATACACTACCAAAAGTAAGGTAGTTAGCTAGTGGGAAGCAGCCGCATAGCACAGGGAGATCAGCTCGGTGCTTTGTGACCGCCTGGAGGGGTGGGATAGGGAGGGTGGGAGGGAGGGAGACGCAAGCGGGAAGAGATATGGGAATATATGTATATATATAACTGATTCATTTTGTTGTGAAGCTGAAACTAATATACCATTGTAAAGCAATTATACTCCAATAAAGATGTTAAAAAATAAATAAATAAATTAATTAATTAAAAAAAAAGGTTAAACTCTGAATCAAGCTGTGGGGGGCTTTGGGAAAACAATGCAAACTCTGATTATATAAAACCCATGTTGGTGAGAAGTCCAAGCAGAAATGAGTGATCAGCTTCTTTGGGGTGGAGTTCTTTGACACCTGCCAGTGAGTATTCATTTAGGTCTGCTGGGCTAAATGAAATGTCGTTTTGTACACTTGGTGCCAAAGTGCCCACTGTGAGACCTTTTGAGCAAATCCTTATTCTAGATCTCACTCATGAGCCAACAAAGGAAACACGATATGCAAAGTATTTGTGGGTTGGGTTCTGCAGAATTGGTGTTGGGCTTAAGACACCCCACTTGGAGCCCAGGCACCAACACTGAAAATACATGTGGGAGGATTCATCTGGTACAAATTTATTAGCATGCAGTTAACGATAAAATATTTTCTTTTCTGCAGAAAGGTCACTGATTTCATTCTTGGAATATGTTCTTTTGGTGTAATTTGTGCAGCAAAGATTGTATATCACTTTCTTTGCAATTTCCTAAATAATCATCTGTTTCTAAAGAAAAATATAAAACCAATTATCTGATATTTCTCCTTCCATATTTTTACAATTCCCCATTGAAGACAACAGTATTGCTTGCCCTCCTTTAAGTAGGTAAATGTGTAATCTGTCTGGAGGGCAACAGGGAACTTATTGCCTGTATCCAATCTGCTAGGTGGCCTTTTTCAACTAGGCAGGCAGCACATCAGAAAGAGCACCTCATTCCACCTGGACCAAATTACTAGTCAACCTAAGGAGGACCTTCATATGAATGGTCATCTCCTCTCCACTGATACGGTTACTGTGCCATGGTGGGAAGGCCCCCTTTTAGCTCCAGAAAGCACAAGACTATTCAGGATAGAAATCAATCTCATTTAAGGTAGAAAAGAAAATGGATTAAAAGCAGTAAAATAAATCGTTCCAGGTTGGAGGATCCAACAGGAAGTCTCGATTATAAAGTTTCAACGCAGGCTCTTGATGAGACCCAGTAGTATCCACGTGAGTGGCTAAGTAG
Source organism: Globicephala melas (assembly GCF_963455315.2). NCBI lineage: Eukaryota > Metazoa > Chordata > Mammalia > Artiodactyla > Delphinidae > Globicephala > Globicephala melas. The sequence goes on from NC_083321.1 coordinate 60,831,954, forward strand.
GGGTTTTGCACACTTGAACATCATTTACATATGCCATGTGCATCCTTGCCCACTTTTCAGATATCCCCATGACTTTTCCTATCCACTGTCTTTTGGCTATTCACATCAAAGTCTCTGTTTCTTTACAAAGAATTCTATAAGGATAAATGGGAAGGACTGATATTCCTCTGTTGCCCTGGTCCAAGAAAATGTCTTCTGAAAATTGCCCAAAGGGTCTCTGAAAATTAAACTGTGCTGTTAAGCATCTGCATTCCGAATGGTTCCCCAACTAGTGAAAAATGCAACTGCTTTTGCTTTAAATTAGGCTCAGATTAAAATATGTTCTTTTATGATCTAGGGCCGTGTCAACACTTGGGTTTCGTCCATGACTGACTTGGCATTCAGTTGACAGTTTCTTCTTTGTGACATTGCTGATCTTTGCTATATCCTTCCACCGGACCAGAAAGGAGCTGGCTCCCTTTCAAAGGTAATCTAAAGCAATCACTTCTGTTTCCTAGTAACTTTGGCAGTTAATGTGTACAATTCAGTTACAGGAAAGTAAAAGGCTATTTACACTTTTCTCTTAAAGCCAAGCTCTTTGAGAATGAAGAAAGCCACATGCGAACAGCATTCACGATAAAATAAATCTGTCTCTAAACAAAAGAGGATGATAGTAACGATACCACCGTTATCTTAACGTTAAAATCCATAATACTTAATTTTACATTTCAATTCTCTGAAAGTCAGTTCTGTGAGCCTTTAGATCTCTAATCCTCCTAATAATCACACATTCTGGTAATTACCTTAGTCTAAGCATATAAGGTCTTAGACAAATAATTTAAAGCTTACAAGTACCTGAGGATGTTACTGTCACAAATACAATGACACTTTTAAGAAGAATGGTGGGGTTCGGAGAAAATAACCTGAGTTGTGTAAGTGAGTGTGAGTATGTTGGGGGTGAGGATGGGGTCCGGGGTGAAGAAAGAGGTGATGCCCAGAGGTATCTTCTATCACACTTTTGCACGGGATACTTCCACATGCCTTGCAGGCTGGCATCTCCCACAATACTGAAATATTTGTTAAACACAGTTTCCCAGAGCAACAGACTCTGGGACCTTCACAAAATCAATATTTGAATTGGAAATTATTCTCAAAATCTCCTTCTTTAAGATAATGTTAAGCTTATGTTTCAGTCTCCTGGAATCTCACACAAAGTCAGCATAGAGGAAAGCTGTCGAAATCCTGAAATGTTTGGCTTTTATGTAAACAACGCTCATATTTTTCCAGAGATAAACCCTAGGACTTCTGAGGTCTGACCTGCATTAGTGACCATACACATTACAGAAGTCTGAGGGGATGCTTCTGTGCCTTCTGCTACTTCTTCCACACGACTTAATTGCTATTCTCACCCACTAGCAGATACAGTGGTGTTAATTTACCAGAGAGAAGGGACACATGACATAGTTTTCTCAGGCTCTGTTCACTTTCAAGCCACCGTTGCCTGTTGACCTTTTCAATTCTCAAAGGCAGCAAACTATTGACATAGCTGAAACCTATTTGTCCACAAGATTAAAAATCAAATAAGGAAATAATTAGGGATGGAGACTTTTGTTCATTCACTCAATAAATATTAATTGCATGCCTACTATAACCCAACACTGTGCTTGACATTTAGTTTACAGCAGGGCATAAGGTAGATATTGTCCCTGCCCTCATGTTGATTTCATACTAAGGGGGGAGACCTTGAATAAATAACTAGATACATGATCGTTTAACTACAACTTTGATAATGGTGATAAAGGAGAAGTTCAGAGACGATGAGAGCATGCAAGAGAGGCCTTAGGGGCAGCTTTCCTGAGGAAATAACATCTCAACCAAGAAAGCTGGTGTATATGAGAGTAAAATCTGTTCCGCTCTTGGTCAGCTTGGCAAATCAAATCAGGATGCATTAAGTTAATTTACAATCTGAAATGAACACAGCTCCACATGAAAAAAAAAAATTCATTCCAAAATGCAAATAGCTAAAATTCACAGCCCCCAAAATGTTTCCTTATTACTTAAAACTGATGCTAGCCAGAACCAAGTCATAACCTTATATTTTAAGTAAAGTCCTTTACTACAAAAAAAAAAAAAAAAGAATAAAGCAAAAAAGCAAGCAAGAGGGCTTCCCTGGTGGCGCAGTGGTTGAGAGTCTGCCTGCCGATTCAGGGGACACGGGTTCGTGCCCCGGTCCAGGAAGATCCCACATGCCGTGGAGCGGCTGGGCCCGGGAGCCATGGCCGCTGAGCCTGCGCGTCTGGAGCCTGTGCTCCGCAACGGGAGAGGCCACAACAGTGAGAGGCCTGCGTACCGCAAAAAAAAAAAAAAAAAGCAAGCAAGAAAGAGAAGAAAGGAAGGAAGGAGGAAGGAACGGAGGAAGAGAGGAAGGAAGGGGAAGGAGGAAGAAAGGGAGGGAGGAAAAGGTGGACAACAATTTTCACATGGGTTCAAAAACAGTACAAAGAAGTTGATAGCATTCTTGGCCACTGCATTGGTAGCAACACTGTACTGCTTGGATAAACTCAAAAAGAACCAAAAAACAAAAAAAGCCACAAAACTAAGACTTCTCTTATTATGATAATAAGGGCATGCCCAGGTGGGAATTACTGAAATATCTGCTCAGTAAGAGGGTGGCACTACTGACAGATCTGAGGAATTCTGTACCAAACATCCAAGCTGAGACACTCCTTTGAGAGCAAAATAGATATGCTGAAAATTTAGGTTTTCCAACCACTTCACACTCTTTAAACCTGGAGTTTGTATGTCATTTCTAATTCCTTATGTTGCTAATAATGTACCTTTGACTCACAGAATACTTAAAAGCTCCTGGAGGAGAGAAAAATGGGTTTGAATCTCAGCTCCACCATCTATCAGCTGTGGGACCTCAGACAAGTCACTTAACCTCTCTCTCAGCCTCAGTCCTCTCATCTGTGATATGAGGGTGATGTTTACCTTTTAGGATTGTTGTGAGGATTAAATGAGGGAAAGCTTGTAATGCGCTGAGGGCTCTGACTATCTGATACATTGCAAGAGCTTACATTTTAGGATTCTTTGTGGTGATGGTGGTGATGATGATACAGATGGGTATGAAGAAGCCCACTGCAATGACAGGGCTCGATTCAGACGTTTAATAACTCTGGGCCCTGGAAAGGTTACCAGACTCATTAATATAATTAAAAATAAATTTTAACTCTTTTAATTAATGTTACTCATATTTATGCTGCAATCAAAATAGCTTCTTTCCAGATTTTTCTGATTGAAAAATTTGGGGTGCATTTACCAATAGGGCCTTTTCTAAATTTTTAATGCCCATGCTTTGCTAGTTCCCTAAGCACATCCTGAGTTTGCCTGTCTGTTCATTCAACATTGCACATCACGACGATTGGGAGACATTAAAAAAGAGAATCAAAGAAGGTGATTTCCCTGATTAAATGCTACTGCAATCAGAGGATAGCTGTTACAGCCTCTTGCTGAAGAACTATTTGACTTCTTTAGCCCCATCTCTCCCTGTTCCCCAATCTTCTACTGCAAGTCCAGTGTCTTTTGTACTTGATTCAATTCAGTTCCTTCTAACCATTTTCAACCCTCACCTAACACCATGCTTGTCATGCCAGAAAAGACTACCTACCAATGGAGTGACCAACGACTCATAAAGTTTGCTCCCTTATGTTCACAGACAGTTTGATCTTATCAAGACCACTGAGGCCCAGGATAGTCACATGGATTGACTTGGTCTCCTGGCTTCTGATTTTTGAACCATTTTCTTGGCTCTCATCACTCCCCTCCCTCTGGCGGGTTATCATCTCTAGTGCTAAGCCCTGAGTCAGCAACCGTATTAAATGACCAGCATGGCTCACCAGGAGCCAAGTCTGGGAAGATAGCCAGTCTTCCCACCCTGGAGCAAGCCTATGGCTGTGCAGCTCTTCTGGGCTGGAGAGATGCAGAGTATGGATGACTGTAGCAAGAGGGGAGGAGGAGAAGACAGACTAGATAAATTTGCTGAGTGGAGATGTAACTGAGTATATACCAACTGAATATTCTTGTCCTTATCCTTGTACCTCTCATTTCCAAAAGCATATCCCCCCACCGCCCTCTCACTACCTCTCTACACACACACACACACACACACACACACACACACACACACACACACACACCCAGACACTTTAAACTTTTTGTGATCTTGATAAAAATCCATTTGTGAGATTTCACTGTAATTAACATGATTGAGTCTGACAATATTCATTAGGATAATTTTCTTTCACCTTTATTCTATTGCTTTCATATGTTCACATTTTATGTGAACACGGGCAAGTGTATTAAACTCCATAAGCCTTAGTTTCTTACGTATAAAATTGGCCTTTATAGCAGTATCTAACCCAGAAAGATATTGTGAGACAATACACGTGAGACACCTAGCCTAGCCTATTTCTTAACACACCTAATAAAAGGGGAACCCAGGATCCAAACCCATGTGGTCTGACCTCAGAGCAGACAGAGCCCATGGTGAGCTCACTATCATGAGAACTCAATAAAAGTTGGCTATCCTTACTACTGTTATTGTAACTATTGCATTCACTGTGGAAAAATGTGAAAATTCAGATGAGCAAAAAGAAAAATTACCCACAGTCCCTTTCTTAGAGATAACAGTTTTTAATATTTTGGTACTATCCTCCCATTCTTTTTTCGATATGAATTTTTTCTCCAAAAGTAGGATCATACTATGCTTGCTGTTTTTAATCTGCTTTTATGTTTAATATATTGTTGATATTTGTTTCACATCAGTAAATATCTTTTCAGTAGATTTTATAGACTAAGAAAAATTTGGTGTAAGTGACTGGATGATCTGGTATCTCTGACTAGGTCTCTCATCTCTGATAGTGGTCTTGAAACCCATATTCCTTGTATTGTTTTAGCCTTACACATAGCCTCTGAAGCTTATGGGCAAGTTCCCCAGTTCACTGACCCATGAAAGGACTTACTTGACGGAAGCCACAGCACACATTAAGACCTCAGAAGCGAAGGGATTTTCTCTCCATTACATAAATATCAAGAAAGAAAAAGCACTTCGTAAAATATTATTACAGCACAGTGACCATGGGTTTCACTAAGAGCTGGTAATTTAGTCAGCATCTGGTTCAAAACCCACATAGGACCTCCTCAGGGATGGAAGACAAATATCAACAGACCAAGCAGGAAGGGAAGAAAGTTTATCAGCATACTTAGAAATATGAAAATTTAGAAAGTCAAAAGGACAACTCACTGGATGCATACGTCTACTGAAGTACCACAATATGCAGCATGCCTCTGAGAACCAAAATGTAAATAAGAGGGACTTTCATTCATTTATTCATTCATTCATGAGTAATTTCTTCAAAAACAAAGTTTGAGCCAGGTATCAAATTTGTACAGATCAAAGCTCCACCCACATGAATCTTAATCGCCCATCTTGGTGCAACGGTCTATGACCGTTTTTCTATCTGATATGCCCTTTCTCTTCATCATCTACTCGGATTGTCAGTCCAAGCCTTATTTCCTTAATGAATTCCAATATGAGAAAGCAACCTGATCATCCTCTTCTCTGAAACCTTTTATATGTAATTGGGTTTAAACACTTGGTTTAATATTTTGTAATGCACTTTCTTCTGGAATATCAAAAAAGAGGCATTTACAGTAAGTGGATTTTCCAGATAGTTTAAAATTTTCCTAGTGACTTTCTTTGTACTGTAGTCTTGAACAAGTTCCTTAACAACTATGAGCCTTGGTTTCCTTACATATAAAGTGTCAGTAATACATACTTTGAAATGTTCATGTGAGAATTAAATAACATTTTATATATATATATATATATATATATGGCAGCTATCATATTCCTTCATGTATAGAAGTATTGTTTTATTAGTTATTAATATGGATTTGCTAACTAGGATCATAAATTACAACTATCTATTATTATAATGGATTACATTACAGTGTCATCTACACAGACGATAGTGGCTTATTTCCCCTTATGTTTAATATCCAAAAGCTGCTATGACACCTTAAGCATCCATGTCCACATATTACAGAGGGTTTTAGTATTTCTTTCCCCCTCTATATCACAGCACCATTTCAGCTGGCATTGAATTCCCTAACTCTCTATCTCTACTTCAATCAATCTGAGAGGAAGGAGGGTTATGGGATAATCAACCAGATGATAAAACTTCTTAGGACTGTGTTAAAAGCAAAAATAAAAGCGTGAAATGAACCTGTGTTTATGAAGTATTAATGTGCCAACTGCTATTAGAACCATCACTTCATTAAATCCTCAAGAAACTTTTTGAAGTGGACCTTGTTCATCATTTCCATTTTATAGTCCAAGCTGAGACCTAGAAAGGTTAACTACCTGCCATTTTTTATCCTCTATAGTGGACACAGCAGACATCCAATAAATTCATGTTGATATTTGTTCCTCTCTTTGCTTGTCTCTTCATTTTTAAGGAAATCCTGGGGCAAAGAATTTTAAAAGATGATCCCTTCTGCTTTCAGCTGACTGCACATGTCTTATGCCATCATCTCTCCCACCTCCATGTGATGCAACGATATACAGTTTTTCCAATGCTGGACTTCAGTGTGATATTCTTTGCTCAGTCTCTCCATCAAGATCACCCTATACAAAGCAGAGCTGAACTCTGCACCCTGGAGTTCCAGCATCTTCTCAAGGAAGAAGCCCTCATTAAAACAATCTCCTTTAGAGAAGGGCCTTACTTTTACGAATATGGCATTGTTGGTATACGTGAAGCTGAAGATTATAAGCTACATTTTATCAACGTGTGAGTAGCTTTGCTTTTGCTCTCCAGAGAATGAAGTATAGAAAAATAATTATGGGGAATTTAATTTCTTCAGTATCAGTAAATCTCCTGGCCATACATCCATCTAAGAGCTACACTGGTCACTTAGAGATTAGGTCTGTGCATGCATGGGACTAGTATACTCACTGAGCTGCTTGAATCCAATTATAGAAAGCCCCCCAGTAAGCACAGCCAGATATATGGTCACAGAGAAAAAATAAAGAAAACAATGAGGTATCTCTCAGGAGGGTATGGTTTATTTGCTAATTAGTAGTAACAAAAGAAGGCAATACTGAAAAATGCAGCCACACTAGCAGTATTTTCTCAGCCAATAATCTAAAATTGCTTTTAACACAAAGTCCCACCAGTTGCCTTAATCTCCGAGAATTCCATTGTTGACACTGCCTCAGGAGAAGAACAGTCTTCTGCTGGACAGATACATAAAGCCTAGGTCTGCATGCACTGTATATTTACATTAAATTCAAAGATCCTCCAGGGAAATAAGTGGAACACTAGACAAATGTTAGTAGATCTGCAACACCTCAGTAATATTTGTTGTGGTCATTAATTATGACTATTCAGACAGGGATGTAAAATGTAGAAAGGAGAGAAAAAAGGAAATAAATACTTGCCTAGAGCCTACTATGAATCAGACCATGTGCCAGGAAACTTGCACACAGATCTCCGGAAAAGCAGGTAGTATGATCCATTTTACCAACAAGGACACAGGTTCAGAGAAACTAAGTAATATCACAAGGACACTCAGCTGGTAAATAGTGGAACAGGGACCTGAACAGTATCTCTTGACTCTGATATCTGTTACTCTTCCTGTTCCCTTCAGGGAAGCCTGGCTATGAGGTAGCTTTTGGGTAATAGTCATACATTAGGAGGTAGGTGTAAGACAAAAAGATGCAGATGGAAAATCAAAGGTGTGGGGCTGGTATCAGAGGGACCACTCTTGGAATGGGGTGGAAAGCTTCACAGCTGCTTGAGGGAGATGGGAGGTAGGGGAGGCTTCGGAATGGGAGTAGTGGGGTCCACGTGATTGGAGGCGAGCTGGCTGGAGGAACAGTGCATCCAATCCAGATGAATGGGTAAGAGAAGAGTATCTTCGATTAGAAACATTTTTCAGCAGGATAGGAAGGCAAAGGGAAATCCATCAACTGCTAAGCCAGGTCTCCAACTTCAAGGAGCATACAGTTGGCAAGGAGAGTACAGAGTGGAGCTCAGACTTTGGGGTCCCCATCCATTGCACAGTAGCTGTGAGATTATTACCATACTGCTCTGAGCTTCAATCTCCTCATTATAAGCTGGATATCATAATACCATTCTTTTTTTTTTTTTTTTTGCGCTACGCGGGCCTCTCACTGCTGTGGCCCCTCCCATTGCGGAGCACAGGCTCCGGACGCGCAGGCTCAGTGGCCATGGCTCACGGGCCCAGCCGCTCCGCAGCATGTGGGATCCTCCCGGACCGGCGCATGAACCGCGTCCCCTGCATCGGCAGGTGGACTCCCAACCACTGCGCCACCAGGGAAGCCCCATAATACCATTCTTGAAGACTTGTTAGCTCCTGAGATATATATTAAAACCTGGTTGCATCACAGGTGCATGACGATGATTGTGGTGGTGCTAGTTGTGGTTTTGGAATATAAACGGCTATTACTCTAATAAAAGAGAAAAATGGCGAGAGGAAATAGGTAATAAACTGAAATAAGTAAGTATGCCTCTTTTTGTTGGCATTCAGTTCCTGTAAGTAAAGTGGAACTCAACCCTGGCTGCACATGAGAATCAGAAAACTTGTATATATTAAAAAAAAAAAAAGTATATTTTTTTGTATAAAAAAAGATATATATATAAAATGCTTCTTCTCCACCCACCTCTCCAGTGACTCTGATTTAATTATTCTCAGGAGGTACCCAGGCATCCGTTGTTTTTTTGTTTTTTTTTTTTTTAACTCCTCAGTAAGTCCAATATGCAAAAAGGATTGAGAATCACTGTTGAACAATAAAGCTCTGTCCAAGGGTGACTCTACCTCAAGGCATCTTAGCCCTGGGTGAACCCACTTGCTACAGGTAAGGGTTGAAGAAAAAAATCCATTTCCATACGGCCTTGTGTTTTGCCTTTGGGCAGCGAGTGATAGTGGAGTGTCAATCAGGCAGAATCTGGAATCATACAGCCACAGAATCTCTGTGTCCCTTTTTAAAAATGGCTAGTGATTGTCTTATTAATCTATGTTAAGATTCACTAGCGTAAAGAATCATAGCAGATTAGCAATGTTTTTAAAGTAACATGCCATGATTTTGAAAGAAACAACATTTTAGTGGAGGAAATGTGACATCTGGAGTCCAAAGACCTGGATTCATGTTTACTCATTCAGTTACTTAGTTCACCTCCATTCTAACATATACAGATGTCTCAGCCTGAACTTTCTTACCAGCACCTGGAGCCCAGAATCCTGGTGCATCACAAGAGGCTGGCTGTGTGTTCTGTTATTGGGGGCACACCAAGCCAACTGTTAACTCTGAAGGCAGTGCCCTGAGTATCACTAATGATCAAACTCCAGATCCCGACCAGGGATGAAGGCAGATTCTATTCACTTGTTGCTCCAGTTTTACCACAGCCAGAATGGGATTGTCCATTTCACTTTTTAAAATTAAGTAATAATACAGCAGAGGTGTGATCTAGGGCTCCTGCTGAAAGAAGCTATGATTTGAAGCTGGGCTTATTTTTTAACTACTGTTATTTATTTCCACTCTTTTACAGAGTCTCTGTGTTAGATTTTTAAGACTTTGTGAATCAGAGGCAGGGTAAAGGGTAGAAGAACTACTAAATGGATTGCCTTTTGAGTAACTGTTTGTTGAAATGGCCAATGGCACATTAATCGTTTAGTCCAAGGTGAAGACTTTCATAGCTGCCTTGGGGTAGATAATATTTACTACTTTATAATGAAGAGTAACCAGGAAGGTGTACATAAAACACTTAGCACAATACATGACTCCAAACCATAGCTATTATCATTAGTTCGTGATTACTTTTTAAGTAAACACAAAGATCTTACTGCTAAAACAATTCACCTACAGATAACAGACTCAAGGAAAAGAAGGAATTTGGGGGCACCAACACTATATTCATTTGGTATGAAATAGTATAATAGGACTTGGCACCAATACTGACAGTGCCACATGTTAATAACAGAGCCACGCAAAAAGCTTAACCTAGGTCTTTCCTGTGAATTAGAATTTGTACTCATTCAGAATAAATGTTATGCTTTAGATCCCTTCCTGATAATACATGCAGCATGCCAGGCACCTGGGTAAATGTAATGCTCTACCCTGTAGCACCTTTTAATCTAATGAGAAAGACATACCTAGAAATAATGGCAATAGAGTGCTACACAACAGTGAGAAAAGTGAATGGAAAGTATTGTGGGAGCTGAGATAAAGAGGAACAAACTGTCTGGAGAGGAGAAAGCTTTGCAGAGAAGGTAACTCATTTAGGGATTTGAAGAATTGATAGTGCTGAGTGAAGTGCAATCAGACATTGACAAACTTGTCTTTTTCATCTATTAAAGGGAACATGTTCAGTTTCAAACTCCTTTCTACCTGAAAAAAAATCTCCATCATCTAATTTAATCACAGTAACTTATCTGTCCAAAGGGCTTCCCAGTCATTCCCAATGATTCTATTCCACCTGAGGTGGTCTGTCTGAAGAAGAGAGGTACCCAGATTAGTACTCAGGTTAGCAAAATTTCAGAGCCAAAGATGACTTGATGGCTGAAAGACAATATCACATTTTGCCATATTTTTTCATTTCTATTCATTATTTCTTTCACTTCCTGGAAGGTTAGGATGGGACACACAGCCTTTTATTTGGATTATACAGTATGCATAGATTTTGTATATTTGGAAATATATGATATTCCAATCTTGCAAATTTAATAAAAGTCAAAGTGGAAAAAAAGAGTCAAGCCTCATCATATTATTTTTCAATCCTTTGCAAAGCAATCCTAATGCTATGTATATATTTGAGATCCCTAACCAAAGTGCACTTTGGCTGAAGCATCCAGTTGCATTAGCAAGTGCCTTGAAGGAGATGCTGTAAATGCAACATTAGGCAATTAAGGGAGAGGAAAAGAAAAGAAATGTCAGCCAGATCATTTGTTTTCCCATAGATTATCTTTCCAAATGTGGACAAGCAGGAACAATTTTTATGCTGACTTTGGAAAACTACTGCAGGAAATTGTATGTGAAACGTGGATTTGGAAATTTTGAAACAAGCATAGTTGGAGAATGTGAAAATAGCATTTTGGAATAAAACAACAGTTCTATACATAGGTGAATACTAAGTCTCAACAAAGCACATTGAAATCTTACTCTTATACAAGTTGTGATGTTTAAGCTTTTTAGGCCATTGACCCTGTTTCTAAGCTTCTAAACTATTAATAATTTTCCATTCTTTTAGATTTTGCAACAGTCCACAGAATTGTAATAAAAACCTTTAAAAAAATTTTTTGGACACAAAAATCAAATTTTTTGATCATGATTGTGTAATGTCCCAAGAGAGTCACATGAAGACTTTATCTCTTAGAGTGAGAATCACAGGTTGAAAGTAAAGATGGTGTCACAATCTATATTTCTGTTGTCTTTTTCCCCTTAGGTTTCATAGTCCTTCTCTGATACTTTGTGATAAGACATTCATCCGTAGAGCTAGCAGAGCTGGATTAGCCACGAGGCTTCATGGTACAGAATAAGAGATGGCAAACTGCAACTTACGGGCCAAATCGTGCTCACCCCCTGTTTTTTTTTGGGGGGGGTTGTAAATATTTACTGAAATATAGCCATGCTATTTGTTTGTCAATGACTGCTTTTGTGCTCCAACAGTGGAGTTGAGTATTTGTTTCAGAGACAGTTTGGTCTATAAAGCCAAACATATGCCCACGTGAAACTTTATAGAAAAAATGCGTTGACCTTTGCTGTAGATGAAAAAGCAGTGGGTTAAGAAGTAGGTAAGAAAATGACATTTCTGAAGGTGTTATTGATTTACCACTGCAATCATTGGATGTCTATAGGATCTCTTTTTATAAAAATTTGCATGAGTTTATATATTATTTCTCAGCTGGAGTATTGTTTTTGAAACTAATCACCAAGATGAATTCTGTCATGTTGTCCTTCAAGATTCTCAGCTCAGTCATATCCAATTCTGCAAAGCCTTCTTCAATACTCACAAATGGATCTAACTACTCTTTTCTATGTGTACTCACATTTATTCCAGTATTAGAGAGTATTTCACTTATTTATTCACTTCCTTCTAACCTGTAAGCTCCTCCCAATTAAGCACAGTGTCTTAATAAGCTTTGTATCCATCTCTTACATACTGCCTGTTGTATAGTAGATGCTCAGTGAATGTTTGTTGAAGTTAGCTGAAGAAGAAAAAGAGGTAAGCAGAAGTCTTGAGAAATTAACTTCCTTAAGGTCACACAGCCAGCATGTAATGAAGCTAGGATTTGAACCCAGATCTGCAAGTAAGTCAAGTATTTTTTCCATTTATTTAGCTGCATCTAATCAGGAGACTGGAGTTTTCATTTTGGTTCTGCCATTGAGAATATGGATTCTAGTGACTTTATCTCTAAAATAAGGATGTTATGTTATACCTTTCAAGACCTCTTCTCTAGCATGTGATGTGTTCTAGGATAGTCATTTTACTAAATCATCACAGAGACTAGTAAAAGAAACAACTGTGGTAAATGGCTATTATGTAGGAGTAATTGTATCCATTTAATGGGTGAGAAAACTGAATCTCAGAGGTTAAGTAATTTGCCAAAGATCAGACAGCTAGGAAATGACAGAATTGAAATTTTATCTATACCTTACTCTAAATCCTATATTTTTCTCCCTTGTCTGTGTTTTCCTTCCATCCAAGATATTTCACAGGATGTTCATAGGTATGCTGAAGAGAGTAAGAGTTACAGAACTCTGGGGTAAAATTAACTCAGATTTAATGTAGAATTTCTCAGAACCTTTACTAACACATGTGGTGAATTTCTCAGAACCTTCACTAACACATGTGGTGAATCTTCAAGGGGGGGTCATAATAATGAGTGTTTCCAATTTTTATGGTATGCATGGTGTTATGAGTTGAATTTTGCCCCTCTAAAAAGATGTGTTGAAATCCTAATACCCAGTACTGTAGAACATACTTATTTAGAAATAGTGTCTTTGTAAAAGTAGAGGTCATTAATAAAGGCTGTAATCAAATATGACTAGTATCCGTATAAAAAGGGGAAATTTGGACACAGAGACAGACACACACACAGTGATGATGCCATGTAAAGATAAAGACAGAGATTGAAGTGATGTATCTACAACCCAAGGAATGCCAAAGATTGTCAGCAAATCACTAGAAGCTTGGAAAGAAACATGGAACAGATTCTCTCTCACAGGCCTCAGAAGGAACTAGCCCTGCAGACATCTTGATCTTGGACTTCTAGCCTCCAGAACTGTGAGACAATAAATTGCTGTTGCTTAAGCTACTTGGTTTGTGATGCTTTGTTATGGCAGCACTAGCAAATTAATATACATGGAAAAAAACTTTTTGGAAAAGGTTTTTGATTATATTACCTCTGAATTTTTCTTCTTCGGGTTGATCAACCCAAGTTCCTATAGCCATTTCTCATGCAGTATGAGCTAAATGCATGAGCTCACTATAAAGCTCAAGTTACTAATATATAAACAGGATCTTTACCTTATTAATAAAGCCAGAATAGGGATATTGAAGACAGAATATTGATGGATCAAAAAATAGTTTCCAACGGGGTGGTGTATAAAGCAGGTGTATTATAAGTCCCCTCTTTTTGATTCAAACTTGAATGACCAGATAAAGTTCTGGATATTTAAGGTATAGGGGCATTTACCTCCCATAAAGTATTTTTTATGAAATTTGAAAAATGTATCCTTTCTTTTACATTTTATTTCTATCTTTTAAAAAATTATCTGAATACTCATATTTTGTTAGAAAAAGAAATGTTGCTATTGAAAAGCTATCATAAAAAATATAAAAATTTATGATCTCTATATTGTGAGTAATACTCCCTTAGCTGGGGAGCTCTTGTGCAGTGTACAACCTGAACAAGCATGCATGGCAGCTCTAACATGGCCATGCTATAGTGACCACAAATATAGATATCCTCCACAGGTAGTTGATTTGGTTTTATCTTCATTAATTCTGATCAGACTTAATTAACAAAAAGCCCTATTATGTAATTGCTGCAGAAGGGATTCACAATGATAAATATAAGCCAATGTGGTTACCTTCGGCAGAGATTCCCCCAACATGTAATTTATTGGGAGCTATACACAATATCTTCTCATTTATTTAACTAGGTATGATTTTTCCGTCAGTTTGTCTCAATGAGTATACCAGGTAGTTGCTTTATTAAAGTAACATTAAATTCTATGGGTGGTTACTAAAAAATATATATAGACAAGATAGATCTTTGATTATTCAGGCTTTAAAAAAAAACAACCCCAGGCTAAAATTACTAGGGCTATGCTCTTCAATAGCTTTTAACCTGAAAAAGTTCATGGGTGTGTTCCAGGGGCTTCATAAATCATTTGTGTTTTTCCAGGGATGACTCCATAACTTTCATCAGATATGCAAAGGGGTATGTGTCACAAAATGGGTTAAAAACCATGGCTCTATAGTATACAGCCTTGAGGCCTTACTCACCTATATCTATGTGGGAGAGTGAATCTAGGACTTCTTGAGAACCTGCCTCTGACCACAGAAGCACCTTCAGCCAACCTCCATGCAGAGGTAGAGGCCCTTGTCAATACTGGGTCCCTAAACCTTCCAAAAAGACTGGGGAGTACTGAATGAGATGATGCATGTAGAACACTTAATACAGAGTCTAGCATACAGTAATCATTCAATAAATGTTCTCTAGTATTATTATTCCTAGTTTGGCTGATGCCATATAGCTTTGCTTTTACCACCATGCAAAATACTCATACTGCAGGTATAATCTCTTACTCAGTCCATTTCGTATTTATCAAAATTTGATTAAACAAAACAGTTTTTGTGGAATATTTACTGAATAATTTGTCCTTCATCTGGTCTTCTAGACACTCTAAAATCTATTTTTGAGATAATTCTAGGCCATCAGTGAGCAACATATCTGGAAATCAATGTTTTCCTATTCCCATCCCACTCCCTTTTCAAGACAAGGAATTGCTTTTAGAGAGTCATGCTTTGGCATCAGCCCATCTACATCTATTAAAGAATTTTATTTTTTTAAGCCCGAGAGATTTCATTATTGTATTTGTTATAAAGATATTTTTGAGGGTACTGTAAACTCTATTATACAGAGCTCTTTTTGTGAGGAACAACAGGAAATATCTCTTTGCTTTCAGTTCCAGGAAAAATTATGTTTCTCCAGGAAAAAAAAAAAAAAGTTTATTTCAAATCTTAGGGCATTGTAAATAATAACTCTTATCATCTGTTCTCCTTTTCACTGGCTGCTAAAAGACCCAGAGTCAGGTTTTTTATTTACTTTTAACAAATATAGAGGATCCCTTTGGTATACATGCTACATATAATGCTACTGATGACATCATCTATTTTAAACACTTATTATATCCTATTTCTGTTTCCCTAATTTTATTTGTACATTACTTAGTGTTTTATATTCATATTTATAATACAAGTTAAACTCCTTAAGAGAGGATATACATACATGTACACATATATAAATACATAAAGAATATACAAATAAATAAATAATGCATGGAACTTATCTACTGTGGCAAAGTAATTAACCTCTCTAAATTTCATTGCTTTTAAATTTAAAAATATTAATGATAGATACTTCATAGGACTGTAATATATATAATAACATTTGATTTATTGATATATTTTAATTAGGAGTCTGGAACAGAGTGGGCACTCCATCAGTATTTGTTCTTTTACTGTCCTTCTAAAGAACTTGCAATTTTGACAAATTGGTAGTCAGCAGAAATATTAATTTGCCAGTATTCCTAGGAAAGTGGTGATTCTGGTTCTTGGCATGAGGTGAAGACTTAAAAGGACCTTGCCTCAGCAGATTTAGGTTGAAATGCTAATTAGAACAGACTGTAACGATGGGGGAGGAGTAGAACAGACACACTGTGCTTCATATCTAAATTCATATAGTAATTAAAATGTAGTCATAGTTCTCAATAATGACAGCTCTTAGGCAAGAAGATTTTAGGGCCAAAATATTAGAATTGTTGAATTCAGATGAAGTTTTATCAAACAAATTGCTTGAGGCAGATAGTGCATATCTTTGTGCTTAAACCACACAACATCTCTCTCTGAACTTTACCTTTGGAAAGGTGTATTGACTCATAGAATCTTTTTAAACAAATGAGGCAATGCAATCTGAGAAAATATGGAGGTTAGGGTTCCACCAAACCAAATGAAGACCTTTTTTTTTTTTTCCTCTATAGCATGAAGTACATGTGTTTTTCTTCCACTACGTTAAAAAGCACCAAACTAGAAGTCCTGAAACCTTGATTTCTATTACAGCTCTACCATAGTCTAGACCATGGACCTTGGGAAAGACAGGATGTTTCCTTGTTTATAAATAGGGGTAATGATAAACACACCCCACAGGGTAGCTGTGAAGATTAAATGAGGAAATGTACGTCAAGCATGTGGCAAATTGTTTGGCATACAGTGCTCAAGTGCCTATGTGTAAAAGGGGGAAATGATAGAAAAATAAACCACGTAGTGAGAACAAGTTATACAATAAAGTTGTTTTAGTGATTTGGTAATGTATTAATGTGGAAAGACTGAATAGACTTCCCAGAATTCCATTTCTTTTACATTTCCAGTTGACTGAACCACAGGAGAGAGTCTGTGGGAGACTTAGGGTGCAAGCGAAGCAGCAGCCATTTTGTAACACACAAATCTGCTGGCTCACCTCACTGGCTGGTATAGGCATCAGCTAGACCAAGGCATTAAGATATTTTTAATGTCTCAAAATAACTTTGTGGTAATAGTATTTCAGATATTCCCTGAAATGCTGGGAAGGGGTAATATTCCACCTGGCAACTGTTCCTTAAAACATATTTTATGGAACTTTATGAAAGAGGAAAGCAAAGTATTTAGAAAAATGATTGGTAGGTAGTAGGTTCTCAAAAAATATTTTTAATTTCAGGAATGACTAAAGAGAAAACAGAAGAGTTTTACTCCTTTCTCCTGTACTCTGGATTCTATCCTCTTCCTTATAATATGCATCGTTCCTCTTTCTAGCTTCAGAACATTCAAGTTCTCCCATTATACCAGATATTTTTCATGGGCATTTAAATGTATTCAAAGCTCTGTCCCATTTTTAAAAACATTCTTTCTCCAGCTATCACTGTCTCCCTCCTTCTATTTACAACCAAACTTCTCAAAAATAGTTTTCTCTACCCTGTCCATTTTGTCATCTCCCACTTGCTTCTCAACTAACTCCAAACTGGTTTCTACTATCAATACTTGCCTTAAGGCTATTGAAGATTTCCATGGCACCAAATTCAATGGACAGTTTTAGGATCTATTTGGCAATACAATTTGAAAGCCTTAGAGATATCTCACTCTTCAAATATTCCAAACCAAATTCACATTCTTCCCCCTAAAAATTTGGGTTTTCCCCAGTGTTTCTTCTGTTGGCGACTAGTACTACTATTCACCCAGCTGCAAAACCCAGAAATCTGAGGGAGGGCAGAAGAAAGAAATTGGTTGTTTCCATTTCTTAGCTTCTACGATGGTTTCTAGTCAAAATCAAAAGGCTCCTCATCTATGGGCCATATTACTTCCTCTCCAGATCATGGGGCTTACTTTTTCAGCCATAGTTTCGTTAAACACAATTTTTAAAATAAATTTCAAATGGCAATCATTGCTCTTTGAGTAAATCTCAAATCCTTATTGCGGACCTCAAAATGTATACGATATGTTTCTGTCTTCATTTTTCTCCTCTCTGCTTGGCTCTCTGCTCTCCTGCCACTACAGCCTTGCTCTTTCCCACCTCAGAATGCTTGTAAAGGCTGATTCCCCTGTTTGTAACAGCTTTCTTCCATAATTTTATTATTCAGTTTACAAACCACTTCCCACTAATCCTTTAGCTCTCACATTTAAGTTTTGCTGTCTTCTGCAACCTCCCTGATAGGTCAGACTTCTCTGATAGAAGATCCCTTACACTCACTGCACTTCTCCTTTGTGATACAGTAACCAAATATATATATATATATATGTAGCTCAAATATATATACATATATATTTGGGCTATATATATATCTCAAATATAGCTCAAATATAACTTCCAGGATGTTAGAGGCTGTGTACAGCTTATTCTCTACTATATTATTAGCAACTAGCACAATATAAGTTCTCAATAAGTTTTTGAATTGATGAACTTTCTGATTCAATCATTATTCTAATTCCTCCATAAAGTATTTAAATATAAACACTTTCCTCTTTAATATCCAAGTAAAATAGTATAATACCAAATAAAATTAAACATACAAAAATGTTTCAAAGTGGAAGATTTTAGCAGCCAAGTCTTTGCACTAAAATAAAGTTCCCAATGCATTATAGATATTCAATAAATATTTGTTAACTATGTGAATTATAAAGGTGTATTAGCCTGCTTCCTTATAATCTTTTAGGCAATGAAATTGCATTAAACTCAAACAAATCATACTTGCTGGCATATTGGTCTCCTTTTCTCCTCCTATGTGTATTTTTATTTCCCTAATTTTGAGAAGGAAATACAGTTTTTCTTTTTCTCTCAAAACAGTTTCTTTCTGGCAGAATAACTTTGCTCTCAGAGATGAGAAAAAAGCTATCTGCTGGAAATGCAAAGAAAGATTTCTTATTACAGTGAATAAACTGTGGAAAATTACTCTCACTGACACCTTAGAAGTGTTGTCTTTAGAAGAACAGGAGCAGATATTTAAGTTCCAGACCTTAAAACCAATTGTCAACACCCCAGGTTTATCACATCATGACCTGTCACCCACTTCTGCAACCCAGAGTCAGCCCCAGGAACTAGCAGTACCTACCAGCAGTGGGGAAGATTCTGGACTCCTCTGAAAAGTTCTACTCCCACCAATTTCACTGAAGCTGGTGATTATACCATTAGGTTTACTACATCAATTTGATTTAAATGGGGCTTTACTTTCTTTTCCTTCTTTTGACAAGTTTTGGGCACCTATTATAGAGCAAGTGTTAATTCTGCCCTGTGCAAGGTGATGTTTCATGGCAACGAGTGATAAATACATAGACTCTGCTTTAGTTCATAATCTATAGGGCCTCCTGGCAAAAAAGGATAAGGATGATACAAGCATGAGCAGGATGTTCTGGCAGCAGAGAAGCTTGACCTGCAAAGTCTTCTTGGAGGTGGTAATGATTGAGCTAGGACCTCAAGGGCAAGTAAGTGAGTCAGGTGATGCAGGAGCACAAAAGGGAGAGAAGAGATGGTGTGAAGGCACAAAAGACATCCACTGTGGTGATAGCTTTAGAGGCTCAGTAGTATATTTAGAATATGGGAGGGGTTGGATAAAGAAACAGAAAAAAAAGATCACAAAGGGTCTTTTTCCTGAAGCCTCTAAAATTTTGAAGCAAATGGGACACTTTATGAAAATTATGCTGGAGGATGGACTAGAAGAGTTAGGATACCCTGAAGGGAAGAACAGGACTTTCACCCTATTCCCCCAGCATCTTGCACAGCCAAATATAACTCAGTGTTTGATAAATATTTATTGAATGTTTTTTCTGAATGAAATCATTTAAAAGCTTGTTTCACTGAGGTACCACTAAGTCATAACTCAGCTGTCTATATACCACAAGTAAAAGATTTCAGGTCATGTATAAAGAGAAAGTTAACAGGGGAAGGAGGAGATGGCTTTAGGCACTGAAGACCTGACAGTGGAGGCAAAAGCAGAGGGTGAAGGACGTTGAAATGGGAGGATGAGGGCACCTGAGATGTTTCAGACTCAATAAGTTTTCTAGGGGCAATAACTCCCAACTCCGCATGTCAATTTTCATTATGTACAGTTATGGTAAATGTAATGACCATAAATGTACGTAATAAAGACTAGCTGTAGCTAGGCAGCATCCAAAGTGCTTTCAGGCACAAACGTTCATTGTACGTATGGCAGTGTTGAGGCCCCACAGATACAGTCCCCGTCACGGAGCTTAGGTGCCAACAAGAAGACAGAGAACACACAAGGGAAACGATAACTATTTAGCATACTTCCAAGCTGAGAGACGGCAGAGCATAATTGTTAAGAGCATGATATTTGGAATTAAGACTCTCTGGCCCTAAATTCTTGCTTGACCACTTTGGCTGTGGCTGTGTGACCTTAGGTAAGTTACATAACTGCTCTGTCTTATTCCCTTACCTGTAAAATAAGGTTAATAGTAATTATGTATGTAGTAAATGAGTTAACAGGTATAAAGAATTTAGAAGACAGCCTGGCAAATAGTAAATATCGTTAGTAGAAAAGATTATTATTGTGGTTTTCTTATAACAATTAGCCTTATCAATAAGTTCTATGAAGAAGACTCAAAGCAGGGTAAAGGAAAAGAGAACCAGAAAATGCAAGGGTAGGAATGAGACTAGGAGGACATAATTGAAATAAAGAGATCAGGAAAAGTAATTCTGAGGAGATAACATTTCAGCAAGAGACCGGAAAGAAATGTGAATATTTGGAGGGAGCATTTCAAAGAGAGAAGGGCAAATACAGAATGAGCAAGTGCTATTGGGCAGAAACCAGTTTGGCTTGATGGCATTAAGGAGTAGCAAGAAAACTGCTGTGACTAGAAATAGGTGGTGAGCAAGGCAGGGAACAAAGGTGATATGGTAGGAGGTGAGGCAGAAGAAGGGAGAAATGGCGAATTCATTTGGGGCCTTATGGGCCATTGGAAAGATCTGAGATTTTTACTGAGATTTAAAGCCACTCTGCTGTGAGCAGAGACACCACATATCTGGATGTCATTTTAGAAAAGATCTCTCTGACTATGTATAAAGAATGGACTGCAGGGCTTCCCCGGTGGCGCAGTGGTTGAGAGTCTGCCTGCCGATGCAGGGCACACGGGTTCGTGCCCCGGTCCGGGAAGATCCCACATGCTGCAGAGCGGTTGGGCCTGTGAGCCATGGCCGTTGAGCCTGCGTGTCCGGAGCCTGTGCTCCGCAACGGGAGAGGCCACAACAGTGAGAGGCCCACATACCGCAAAAAAAAAAAAAAAAAAAAAGAATGGACTGCAGGGGGGTGAGGGTGGTAGCAGGCAATTCCTGCTGTACATTTAATCCATACATCAAGAATGCAAGATAAACATCAATGTTCCTATTTTATGGAAAACAACATGAGGTTCAGAAATAGTTTATCAAAAGGCACACAGGTATGTTGACTCTAAACCCATGTGTGTTTTTCACTCTGCAGGAAAGTCTTCCTGGGCTTCCCTGACTCGGTCAGATTGTCCACTACATTTTCTCATGGCAGCATGTTCCCCACCTTTCTAGCACCTATCACAGTCTGATTTTATACTTGTTTCATGTCTAAGAGCAGTGGCAGTGTATACCAGTTCGTCCTCAGGGTCTATTTAGTACCTAGAACAGGTGCTCAAGAATTATTTGTTAAATGAATGAATAAATTGTACTACAATGAGAAGCATGCGAATAAATATGGTAACAACATGAATAAATGAGAAATTAAATTTAACACAGTAACAACAAAGACCCACTATACCTGAGTATCTGCCATTTTTTAAAAATCTAGGCATTATTTTTCAAATGATTAGTAGTAAATTTAAAAAGTATTTATTAATCAAGGCAAATATATATAAACTCTGAAAATTATTTTTTAAATCATTTTTTAAAAAATCAGGGCATTAAACAAAACGCAGATCTTTCCCCAAACTTCTTAATGTACAGGAGCATTATTTTAATGACTTTCTAAAAGTTGGCCATGCCAAAGAATTAAGACCATGGTGTATCTACAGTGTTGGAAACAGACAATAAATGAAATGAAAAGAATTCAAAATATTACTACTATAATATTAGCAAAGGCAATTGCTATGTTTGCATAGTGCCTTCCAATCTCCAAAGAACTGCTGCATACATTATCTCATTGCTCATTCAGCAGGTACTCAACGTTTCATCCATCACTTACACACACACACACACACACACACACACACACACACACACACACACTTTCTGGATCATTTCTGCAGAGATCTCCTTTACAGTGGCCTTGATAAAAGCTGACTGTGACATTTTATTAAATTCAGCCCCCATTAAGACTTGGCATTGTTTGAAGCACTATCAGATGATGCTGAGCTCAGTAAGGGCACTTGTTCTTATACCTTCTATCTTCAAACAGCAAGTTCCAGTCTTTCTTTTTGGGAGATGGAACTAGAAACTAGCTTCTCTTTTCATTGGTATGTGATACCAATTTCCATGCTTTCATTTTCTTTCTTGGGGGCCAGATACTAAGTAGATGAAAATGATTCGCTGTTCTTAACTCTAACACCTCTGAAATTAAGCCTGGGGGAAGCTGGTGATAACTCTGAAGTTGTAACTTCTCTCTAGGTTGTTTGGAAAAATAACTCTACCAACCCTCCAGCAACAAGACTTGGCTATTATCACATTACAGCACATCAGTGGCTGCTAGGACATGGTGAAGAGACGAGGCACAGTGTCAGCAAATGTGCCATTCCAGTTCTGACAACTAGGACATACTCAATTTTACAACTGGATGATTTATGTTTAATAATACTTTTTTAAAATGTCACTTACTAGGCAACTACTATACACCAAACACATGGCTTTGCTTTTGCTATACAGTAATAACTCATTTAATCCTAAGAACAATCCATAAGATGTATATTATTACCTCCTAAATCTCACTTCTATGTACATTAAAAAAAGAAAAGACTGAAGACCAGGTAAATCAGGCAACTTATTCAAGTCCACACAACTGGAAGATAGTAGAGCTGGGATTTGAACCCAGGTAATTTCTCTTACATTGTTCTTTTTGCTTTGTCGGTTTCATGAAGGAGAGCTACAACATATGGGGTTTTGTTAGGAGACATAGGTATCTGAGTATATATGATCATAAGTAGAAGAATTATAATTTAAGCTCAGGTATAGCTTACTCCAAATTGTAGGTTCCTTCCACTGCCAACAAAATGATCCCCTTTCCAATCAGTGACATGTTTCCTTAGGGTGAATAAACCTTTAAAAATACTCTCTTTTGGAGAATTAAAAACTTTTCCCAAGTTGATCTGAGGTACATATATATCCTAAAACAGTGGCAAAACTCAGAAATGAACGACTATGCATTGTTCTAATCTGTTAACCTCCTGCTTAGTAAATCTCGATGCAGACTCAAGAACAAGGTCTAAATACCCTATCTCTGTTAGATGTGTTAACTCTTTTAGGCTACTAGTGATTATTGAGGAACTTATTGACTTAAACTTCATTAAGGTTGTCCTGGAGATCTGAAAGAGTTAATACATTTCTAGACATACTTATTTTTATTAATAAAGGTTATGCTGCCTGAAAATGATTGTCTAGGGCATCTGGAATTTATATTTTAAATTAGAGAAAGTCCACTGGTTTCTGGAGAGTATATGGAACTAAGGAAAAAAATATCATCTTATATGAAATCCTCAAGGACGCTTGCAAATGATTCTTTTTAAAAAGATGTTAAAAGGAATGCTTATTACACTTTGGCCTCCTACTCTAATTTCTCTAGCCTTCCCTAAGGTTGAATGAGGAATAAAATGGCATCCTTTTTTCTTAGGGCTATTAGGGTTTTTCATGGCTCCCCATACATCAAGATTACAGACCCTATTCCGCTTTTTCCACATTAAACATTTGATTTTAAATCTGTGCATTTTGGTCCATCAAATTTGGTTAATTAATTTATTTATTACTATTTATTTTTTGCGGTATGCAGGCCTCTCACTGTTGTGGCCTCTCCCATTGTGGAGCACAGGCTCCGGACGCACAGGCTCAGCAGCCATGGCTCACGGGCCCAGCCGCTCCGCGGCATGTGGGATCTTCCTGGATTGGGGCATGAACCCGTGTCCTCTGCATCGGCAGGCGGACTCTCAGCCACTGCGCCACCAGGGAAGCCCTGGTTAATTTATATTTCACAGTAAATTTCCTGCTATATTTGATAAGTTAATTCTTAAGACTGAGAAAAAAAATCAGGGTTTCTAAACTCATATTCAAAGAAAATATAATTGGTGACCTAGGAATATAATCCACTCCCTGACACCCAAAACAATTAATGGGATGGAATCAACAGTGCTGGTGAACAGGTGAACTTTCAGCAGGAGGAAAGAGGGTAAATATGCTTGTGAAGGGTGATAACTTATTAAGGAAAGGTAAGAAAATGAGGGAGAAAATGCCTTCTAAGACAAATTATCTCATTTTAAGGAAGGCCAATTCTTAAGAGTAAGGTGTTACTATTTTGGTAGAAGGCTTGGAAAGTAAAGGTTTGCAGTAATCAATCAATGAAAGGAATGGAGAATTAATTTGGCTAAATACAAAGAAATGAAAAAAATTAGGCTCAAGGGCCAAATTCCTAACTATACTTTCAGGCTCAAATGTCAACTCAAATGTCACATCTTCCTTATAAATTCTTCCCTACCTTCTCTAGGGAATTAGTAGTTTGTGCCTCTGGAGACCTAAAGAATATATTGTACAATTATCTATTATATCTCACAACTCATTTACAATAATTGTGACTTCCACCTCTACCTAGGAAGAATTAGTCACTAGGGAAATTACCTCCAACCATAGATAACTAGAAAATCAGATAAAATATATAAACTACCAATTTTCAGTCATTTGGTAATAGCTATCCCTGTAATCTCCAAAAGGAAGGAAATAAATGAGGTGAGCTCAACAACGTCCCCAGCTTATTGCTTGGAGGCAGTTTCTAGGAGAGAAGAAATATGGAACCCAAACAGAGCTCAGTTTCTTTCATGCATTGAAAAGATAGAAAATGGAGTTTAGGGTGACCTAGGCAGGTAGAATCTGCCGGCAGGATACCAGAGAGAGAGAGAGAAAGAACACCCCAGAGATCTGAAAAGCACCCTCCTTGTTCTGGCCAATTCTCTGATTGTATAATAATCTAGGCATGCATAGGTTGAGGGTCCATGAGACCAGAGAAAGAATCACTGAAAAGTAATAGACTGAACAATTCCCAGGGCTCACATAGAGCTGGGAATATTTCACATTTCCAGCAGCCAGAGTAGAGAGACCTTATATTATTAGGGCAGCAGGTAAAGGAAAAAGAAGGATATTGCTCTAGTTATAGGGTAAATTAACACTAATTATCCATAGATTTAGGAAAGCCTTAACTTAAAAAAAAAAAAAAAAAAAGATTAAAAGCAAGCCTCAAAAGCCCTAAACCGATTCCATGTAACTTAAGAGTTGTCAGAGAAAATCCAATAGCCTGAAGGATACAGCAACCTCAGAAACCAACAGCATTAAGTACAAAATGTCTAGCATCCAAAAAAAAAAAAAAAAAAATTACCAAGCATGCAAAGAAGCAGGAAAAGATGATCCATAATCAGGATAAAAAATTAATAGATACAGAGCTGGAATTATAGAGGTTATGAAGTTAGAGGAATGTTTGAAAAGCTAACACAAAAATATGCTCCATATACTTAAAAATGTACAGAAAAACATGAACAGGATGAGGAGGATGAGGAAGGAAACAGAATATATAAAAATAAAAATTAGATACCTGAAGTGAAAATGCACTGGATTAGAGTAACCATAAATTAAGATGCTACAGAAGAAGAAAACCAGTGAACATGAAGAAATAGTGTGGAAACTATTCAAAGTGAAACACAGAGATTTAAAAGGACTGAAAAAAAATGAACAGAGCATCAATGGTATGCTGAATAATATCAAGTTTGCTCTAACACATGTGCAAATGGAGTCTAGAAAGTGGGAGAGGGAAGAAAAATTATTTGAAAAAACAGTGACCAATAATTTTCCAAATTTAATGATAACTATAAATCCTCAGATCTAAGAAGCTCAACAAACCCCAAGCAGAATGAACATAAGAGAAAATACCAATTCACCTCATGATCAAAACTAATCCAGAAAACAGCAGGAGAAAGAGAAAAAAGGAGCAAAGAACAGAGGGTAAATATAGAAAGCAAACAGCAAAATGGCAGATTGAAGCTCTAGCTTGTAGAAGTAATTACATCAAAGGTAAATAGTTTAAACTCTTCAATTAAAAGGCAGAGATTAATGGACTGACTAAAGCAAGATCCAACTATATGATATCTATAAGAAACTGAAATTAAATAAAAGATACAATATTAACTCCCCATAAACTGTGAACTCTTTAAGGACATGGGTTATATCTAACTCAATTTGTGTTTCTAGTGCCCAGTTCGGTACTAGTACTCAAAATCTACTCAACAATATTTGTTCAAAGAGTGCTTGTATTTAAAACTTATTTCATAAGACATGCAAGGATAATTCCAGGAAAGCCTTGGTGAAATATTCACTTTCTCCATATTAATAGATTCTTAAAAACGGGTTTTATGACAACTACTTAAAAAAAAAAAAACACTTATTTTAAGAGGACACTGCATGATTTCTGATTGTTTTATGGTTAATTTATCTATTTCATCTGAAAACTCCAGAATTTGGTTAATCTTCTAAGTCAGGTGTTAGCAAATTTTTTTTGTAAAGGGCCTGATGGTAAATATTTCAGGCTTTGAGAACCATACATTCTCTGTAGCAACTACTCAACTCTGACATTGTAGAAAGCAAGCAGCCATAGACACTACCTAAACGAATGATGTGGCCATGTTCCGATAGAACTTTATTTACAAAAACCAGTCGTAGGCCAGATCTGGCCTATGGACTATAGATTGCTAAGTCTCATTCTAAGCACAGGATGATTGCTCAAGGTCTCTGTGGCTATGGTTATCTATTCCTGGAATGAGGCACTTATCACTACTCTAGAAAGCTTTGATCAGTGCCAGTAGGAGATGCACATATCTCCTTCTACTTACCCTGTATCTATTTTTCTTGGTTAATGCAAATAGAAAAGACAAGAGCTCAGACACTGACAGGTAATTTACTTCCTATAACCAAGCTCTTCAAAGCTGTTTTGTGCTTTCATTGTATTGTCACAGCCTATACAGCTAGTAACTTTGAAAACAATCCTAAACTGTTAAAAGTGTCCAAAGTCACCACTGTCAATTTGTGTTTTCAGTGAGGTTGAAGGTTTGATCAATTGTATTCAGGATATGTAATACACATTGCAATAATCTGCTCAATTTGTTTTTTCCAAATACCTTGCATTGGCCTTTTGCTCAGCATGTCACAACTTCCTTTCTTACCTTTTGATAATTTTCTCATCATCTTACGATTACTAATAATGATGTATTTTATGTTTGCCTACTCTTTGTGGTGTTCTATGTAAACATTCTTACAAAATAAAGACTTAATGTTCCATTAATGATCATTTGGTCAATAAAATAAGCATGTTGTCAAAACTGTCACTTTACCAAATAAATTACATGAATTCTATTTAAGGCAAATTATTCATTTAGGAAAAATGGTACCATTCATAAAGGAAAATTATACATTTGGTGTCAACATGCCTGTCTAAGGTACAGATTAGGAATTCAGGATTTAGATTTCTGATTCTGTGTTTTATTAGCTGCAGTATAAGCCTAGACAAATTATTTAGCCTTTAAGATTCTGTTTTCTCATCTATTAAAGGTAAAAACAAGGTATACTTCATCAGGAGTGATAGGAGATTTAATGAAGTAATGCATGAAAAGCTTAGAACAGAGTTTCATAATGAAGCTTATTCATGAGCATTCAATTCATGTTTAGTATTATTTTTATTTTGTGTGCTTGAAACACGGTAAGTGTTCAGTAAGTAAGTGAGAAAAATATACTTGTACATAACCTAGAACTCATGCCTTACCAATTTTTTTTCTATAACCTCCAGAGTCTAGTATTCTGATAACTACTAGGCACTCAAATATTGTTTGTTGAAATTGAAATGAATGAAGTCTCTGCATATGGGATACTTTTTCTCACATTATAATGGCTTTGACTTGTTAAACAATTTATCACTTCCATTACCTAAGAGGGTCATTTGAAATCTCCAACTTGATTCCACTTAAATTTATATTTTTATACTGTAATATGTTAGATGTTTTGTATATATATCATATAACTTATATAAGTGTAGTTAACTATTCAACCCTTGAACTTAGGTACTATTTTTCTAACTTAGAAATGAGAAAAAATAAGTTCCAGAAAAGTTATCCCAGCCACCATGTAGGAAAATTAGGTTGAAACTTAGGATTGACACGTTTGGGACTTCATTTTTTAAACCACTGTGCTGTTGTATCTCTCATAAGTACAAGTTCCTACAAATTGCTAATGATTTCAACAAGAAGGGGAAGAAAAAGTTCCTATTTCTCATGCATCTAAAACATCTCACTTATTAAGGAGTCATGACATTTCAAGGCAGATATGATAATTCTATTTTTCATTTGAGGAAACTGAGGCTTAACTAAGCAAAGGAACTTGCCTAAGGTCATACATTGCTTTTCTTCAGGGAATTAAAGAAAAAAAAATACAAAGAACAGCTTCATTTACTTTAACTGTTTTATGGAAAGTGTCTCTCTCTTCCATTAGGCATTTAGCCAAGGCAATAAAGGGCTTCATGCCACAGACATGGTTGAAGCATTAGAAACATGCCTTTCCCAATTTTTTTTTTTTTTTTGCGGTACGCGGGCCTCTCACTGTTGTTGCCTCTCCCGTCACGGAGCACAGGTTCCGTACGCGCAGGCTCAGCGGTCATGGCTCATGGGCGCAGCCGCTCCGCGGCATGTGGGACCTTCGCGGACCGGAGCACGAACCCGTGTCCCCTGCATCAGCAGGTGGACTCTCAACCACTGCGCCACCAGGGAAGCCCGCCTTTCCAAAATTTGATAATGTCACATAAAGACCGCTGGATGGGACAGCCGTATACAGCCCTGTACCAAGACATCTCTTGGGCCACTCTACCAGGCTAAGAATCATATAAAACGAAACAGAACATGTATTCTTTACCACGTGCCAGATATATGCAGGTACATATGAGCTTCACAACAACATGTGAGGCAAACTTTATCCCCTCACCTTTCTTATAAGGGAACTGAAATTCAGAGAAACTAACTTGCTCTAAGTTTCTCACTGGTAAATGATAGGGCCAATTTTTTTCATTCTTTTGCTAAAACACTATAAACAAAATTTCAAATGGACAATATAAATAACTATGATAATGCTGAAGGGAGAGTTTTGTCTATTCCCTTCAAGAAAAGAACCTAAACTCTTACTGGGAAGAAGAAACTCCTCTTTCCTGGCGAGCATGCACTTCCTCTTATGCATGTTGAAGCTGCTTGAAATACACAATCCATTCAAAGACTTAATTTTTAACAATTTCATAGATCCGAGTTGCCTCTCACATGGTGAGAGGTGTATTTTTTCAACTTTATTAGGTACTTAGAATCCCAACGAAAACTTGAATTGTTATTCATTTAAAAGAAGAAAAAAAAACCTATGTAATTACATCTTTATAATCCACCCTCTCTGAGAAACCTTCCCAGTTTCTCCTGATTGGAAATAAAGTAGCAAGGTAATAGTACAGTGTTTGTGGAGTCAGATTGACAGACAGGCATACCTGGGTCTAAGTTCTGGCACACTACTGAAATCCCTTATCCACATAAGATTTTTGGGAAGACTGGACGTGACAAAGAAGGCAGAATACCTACTCCATTGTGTGGTACGCTGTGGGGTCCTGGAAGACAACCTCTTCTCCTCTGTACTACTTTTTTTTGAGCCATTATTGTTTTACTAAGGGGTGCATAGGAAATAGTTAAGAGAACCACATGTATCTTTGCATTAAATATGCATAACATTTGAATAAAATTTGAGTAAATTTGTCAAAATAGTTTAACATGTGCATTAAATTAATTAATTAATTTCAAAAATAGTTCACCCATTTCTCTTAACCCCAGTCCCCTGCCTCTGGCAACCACCAGTCTGCTCTCTGTTATTTATTAAGCTTAGTTCTGTTTTGTTTTTTAATTTTTAGATTCTACATATGAGAGAGAGTGTATGCTAATTTGTTTTTCTGTCTGACTTATTTCACTAAGTATAATGTCTTCCAGGTCCATCCACATTGTCAAAAATGGCAAGATTTCTTTCTTTCTTATGGCTAAATATTATTCTAGTGTGTGTGTGTGTGTATCACTTTTTTATCCATTCATCTGTTGATGGACACTTAGGTTGTTTCCATTATCTTGGCTATTGTGAATAATGCTGCAATGAACATGAGGGTGCATATGTCTTTTTGAATTAGTGTCTTTGTGCTCTTTGAATAACTATTAGAGGTTGAATTGCTGGATCATATGGTAGCTCTATTTTTAATTTTTTGAGGAACCTCCATACTGTTTTCCATAGTGGCTGCACCAATTTCCAATCCCCCCAACAGTGCGCAAGGGTTCTTTTCTCCTTGCCAACACTTGCTGTTTCTAGTCTTTTTGATAATAGCCATTCTAAGAGGTGTGAGTTGATATTTCATTGTGGTTTTGATTTGCATTTCCCTGATAATTAATTATGTAGAGCATCTTTTCATGTGTCTGCTGATCACCTATATGCCTTCTTTGGAAAAATGCCTATTCCGATAGTCTGCCTATTTTTTAATTGGATTATTTCTTTTCTTTTCTTTTTTTTTTTTTTTTGCTATTGAGTTGGTTGTATGAGTTCTTTATATGTTTTGGATACTAGCCCCTTATAAGATAAGTGCTTTACAAATATTTTCTCCTATTCAGTAGGTTGCCTTTTCATTCCAGTGATGGTTTCCTTTTCTGTGCAGTACATTTTTATTTTGATGTAGTCTTGTTTATTTTTGCTTTTGCTTTTGGAGTCCGATCCAAAATATCATCGGCAAGACCTAGTTATGGAGCTTACTGCTTACGTTTTCTTCGAGGAGTTTTATGGCTTCAGGTCTTACAGTCAAGTTTTTAATTCATATTAAGTTTTGTATATGGTTTAAGATAATGGTCCAGTTTCATTCTTTTTCATGTGGCTATCTGATTTTCCCGACACCATTTACTGAAGAGACTGTCCTTTCCCCATTGTATATTCTTGGCTCCTTTGTCGTAAATTAATTGACCATATATGCATGGGTTTATTTCTGGGCTCTCTACCCTGGTCCATTGATCTATATGTCTGTTTTTATGCCAAAACTGTGATGTTTTAATTACTATAGCTTTGTAATATAGTTTGAAATCAGGGGTCTTCTTTCTCAAGATTGCTTTGGTGACAGGGTTCTTTTCTATTAGCATGAATAATATATATATATCCACTCTCCCCTACAAAAGTATCAGTTTCTGGAATGCAGTGACTAAACCTTAATCAACTATTAGGTCTCTATAAGTGTTCAAGAAACTATTGGTGAATTGAAATTATAGGAAGTAGGCTCCTGTAGCAGAATAAGGGAACCAAGGCACAAAACAAAATATTGGACTTTGACTTAGCTAGTAAGTGCTAATGAAGGCTGCTGTAATCATATGTGTAGGCAGGTGGTAGAAAGAGGATATCTGGGAGTCTATTTTATGGAAGGCCAGTCGATGGAGAAATGTGCCCACTGCATCCTCAGTCAATCTTCACATTTTCCATTCTGGCTGTTTCACAAATCCATTTGCCCCCTTATGCCCAAAGAACCAAAGTCTATGGCTTTAGCTTTAAGGAGGTTAATGATGTGGGGCTAATTAATTTCTACTGGTCTCTTTCAGCCCTTGGTTCACATCATTAAAAAGAAAAACATCACATTACTTTTATAATATGGCACTACTTTATTATTCATAGATAAAAAAATCAGAAAATATGTTTCTCCTAGTCAAGAAACTATTCTATCTATATTCATACATATATCTATATATTTGCATGCAACACACACAATCTTTTATACTAGCATAGAAACTTTGCTTAATTTATTGGTGAAAGTCAATATACTACTAAGATCAATTACTACTTTTTAATTTATGGTTGAACATGTTTTGCCAGTATCTCTCTCCAAAAAAAAAGAGTAAATAATATTCCTATACTTCTTATGGTCAACTCACCTAGTTATCTAATATAAAAGTCCTGATAGCCTATATTAAAATTTTGTACTATTATATGGAAATTTTTTGTAAATGTACCATAAATTTACATATTAGAAAATCATCTTTCCCGCATGATATATGGGGAAGATTTATTTCATTTCCTACCAGCTAGACTCTCATTTTGCACTGTTACAAAGAAACCCTATTTCATAGAAAAAAGGAAGACCTTTTGAGAAATCAGTGTTCTAAAATGGCTTTATTTGAGAATGCTATAGGAAAGTCTGTATTTTCCTCTCTTCTTAGGTGGCAGAACTTTGAGATTTACCTTCAAGGATTTTTAAGCGGTAATTTGTGTAAAGTATATTTACATTTAAATTAATCTGATAAAATGCAAATGGGGACAGGGGAAAATTAATGACTTACATTTAGATTCATATTATAAAAAGGTGCATTGAAGTATTGTTTGATAACGGTTGGATTCAATCCAATTAGAATTTTAAAAGTTCAGAAAGTATCTGAAGTATGTTTAGCAAATTCATAGCTTTATAATAATAATACCATAATTTCAGTGTTGCTTTATATTTCACAAAGTAATTATGCTGGACTACATATGCAGATTTTAACTATTCATAACAAAGAATAGGACTTCCTGAAAAGGTTCCTTTGCTTATAAAAAGCTGTGATTTTTGTATTTAAATAAATGAAATTTGTATTTAATAAAAGCAGAATGTGTACATTAGCTTTCACTGTCTTTGCCTTACAGCAGATTCAAAATTGTAGAAATCTGAAAATTATAGCTTTAACTTCCCATGAACTATCCTTGCATTGCTTCAATTTGTGGTTGCTTAGAAACATTATAGGCAAAAGGATTGATTCTTTCCAGATGCTACTAGTCTAACCACACTTTATGCTTTTGATTTAAGGCTATTCTGTTTAATAGTGTTATAAATACATGTTTCTCTAAAAAGTCACAAACGTACAAATCAAGTTCTGTTAGTGGTGCGTCTTTGGAATCTATTCCTTATTCACATATAAAAAAGCCTTTTCTGTGTTCAGCTTCCATAGGCTTTACTAAAGGCAAAGTTATGCTGAATGACCTGTGCTATTACAGTTATTTATCTGCAGAATTTATTTCCCTAGTTTCCAACTATGTTTCTGATCAAATACTTTTGATAGCACTAAGTCATTCACATTCACTTATCAAATGCTCATTGAAGAGACACTTTGGCCTTTTACAAAATAATCAGTAATCTTACTGAGTACTCAAAAATGTAGCAAAAGATGAAACCACAGAGTTGCTAGCATATTTGAACAATGACCTGAGCTAATAACTACATATTCCACTTTGGCGGACACTTCAGAAAAATAGCTGAAGAGAAGACACACACACAGAGAGAGAGAGAGAGAGAGACAGACAGACAGACAGACAGACAGGGAGAGAGAGATTGAAGCAACTGAGGCCTCAAACTGAACTTTTATCAGTTGTGGAGGAGACTCATGCAAGACCAATGCTTAAATTCTGTCTCACTGACTCTGAATGTTCTCAATAATGTCACTTAATTTCTCTGAATTTTGTTTATCCCAAATAAGAAAGAGGGAAATTTTAAAAATACCTATTAAAGTGCTTGTGAGGAAAAATTCTGAAACAATAATGGAGGAAAACTGTTTGTCATACTGTCAAGAAGTAAACGATAGTTGATTGTCACATTGTCACTAAATTTAAAAAAAAAACCTTATTTTTGGGAGGTTTTTGTTTTCAAGAGGTTTTTGTTTTTAAAAAGCCTTTAAAATCTCCAAATCCCCAAAAACTCCTTACAACTTTCTGTCTTTCTCTAAAGTTTGAACAAAATATGTGTACCTTCCATTAAATCTCTATGAATCAAGATCAAAGGTAACCCTGGGCCTAATCTCACAACATGGATTCAAAATGGAAACCCAAGGATGATAATTTTTACATACCAACATTGTGAAAATTTACATCAAAAGGTCCTTTGAGCTTCTTGATGCTTTAGAAAAACACATTTGTTCCATATTCATAAGGTTTGACTACTGTTTTCTTTTTGTTTTTGTTTTTGTTTTTTTTACAGGCAGAGAAAGTATCCTTTGTTTCAACACAAGTTCACCAAGCTGAATCAAATCCCAAATAGATGGTTTGACGCTTCCCTTCTAAAATTATTTGTTTAATGAGGACAAGGATATCTCTAAGTCCCCATCCCTCACAGCCCTTCCTGGGTATTCTTCAGCTCCCTAAACCTCAACATGCCCCAAACGAGGCTCAGGTAGCTTTTCCCT
Organism: Globicephala melas; assembly: GCF_963455315.2. Taxonomy (NCBI): domain Eukaryota; kingdom Metazoa; phylum Chordata; class Mammalia; order Artiodactyla; family Delphinidae; genus Globicephala; species Globicephala melas. Next base: position 60,866,279 of record NC_083321.1, read on the forward strand.
AAAATCTGTTCCTCCAACTGTTCTTGATTCAATATCATTGTAATCTACCCCATTTGGCTACTTTAGAATAATTCCTCATTATTTCTCTCTGTAACCCATGATGCTCAACTGTTCCTCTAGTCTAAATGATTCTATGTTGTAAAGCACTCCTGAAATTGTCACCTTTTTGGGTATTCTAACTACCACTACCTGGGTTCAACTCTGGCAATACTCTCCAAACTCATTTTTCTGCCTACAGTCTTTCCCCACCTTCATCCTATCCCTCACAAACCACAGAAGTGATGACTATATAAAACTGCATCAAACCCTTTGCTGGATGCCTATAAACACTGGAGTTTATAAGCCCAAGCTGCTTCTCATGGCACCCGATCTTCCCCATCTTTACCCAATACTATGGAGTGTCATCTCCTGCCATTCTCTCTCATGCACTCTCTACTCCAATCACACAGAACTATATATTCCTTGTGAACCCCACATGCTGTTCTATACTTTCCTATTTCTACAAATGTAATTGATTCCCTACTTTTGAATTGATTTTCCCCATTTCTCCAGTTGGTGGACTAGTATTCAACCTTCAACATCCAAATCTAAAGTTACCTCCTTGGAAAAACTCTTTCTAGCTTACCCAGCAGAAGAACCCTCATTCTTTTCAAGTCATCCAAAGTACATTCTCTATATTTCCAATGTAACATTTTTCATAGTCAACTACTACTGTTTCTGTGCATAATTCTCCAAAGAGACTGTGAGCTCATAAACGAAGGGTCCTTGTCTTATTAATATTTATTTTCTTAGAGCTTGAAACTATATCTGGCACATAATATTTGACATATGTCTGCTGAGTGAATGAATGAGTGAATGATTGACATAATTATCAGGCAGTTTTTCTTTACCAATTGGTTCTTTGAAACAGCATACATAAAACTTATCAAGTGACAATGCTGTTTTGTCTGATGACATGATATGCTGTGTTAATCTCATTTTACAAAAAACACATTGCATTTTTACATCTTTTATGTAGATATACAAGACTTTATTAATAAAGCATTTAAAATTAGACTTTATGTACATGTCTTTCTGTCTATATACTGAATATTACAACTTACGTGTCACACAGCTTCATCTTGTTTAATATTAAACTACAGGTTACCTTTGGAAGAACTAATGGAAATTTTTTTTTTTAAATTATAGACTTAGCTACCCATATTTTAATACTAATAATTATCGAGGCCAGATCCTTTCTACCTAAAACAACATATCTGCCCCAAGTTTGTCATTTACATAATACATTTACCTTTTCATTAGACTACCCATATTCATTATAGATTATCATACATGGTTTGTGACCTGCCAGAATGTGTCCTTCTTGGTTGTTAAATACATTAATGCAGAGCCTTTCTTTGGGTATAACCTAATTAGCAAAACCTTGTTCAGTGACTTGTTTGTGATTATTTCCATAATTGCTATTTCATACAAACTTGACCCATTTACCTTTTAAATAAGCTTTTTGTACTATGATGATGTCTTCATTTTGTCCACATAATAAGATATTGATAAAATGAAGGTCAGGAAGAGAAATAGGCATGTTAATGACTTTTTTCATAAAGTATTCTTTCTAAGTTTGCTTAAAGTACCATCAATCTTTTCTTTGGAGGCTAAGAAATTCACTTCTAGAAGCTTTAATTCTCTCTCTCTTTTTAATTCTTATTAGCATAACTTAAAAAACAAATCACTATTTGACTGCTTTATTGCCCATATTAATCCTTTGTTGAGTAAAGGAGATTAGGAATAGGCTTGTTATTTATCTCAACCCAAATCCTATGGATGAGGGCAGGGGGGTTGGGGGGAATGAAATACTAGAAAAAATATTAGAAAAATAATCATTGAAATGTAGGATCACATTGACCTTAAAGGATAAACAAGAAGTTCAAAAACAATGAAAATACTAAGGATAAGCACCACCAAACCAGCTTTACAACAAATGCTAAAGGAACTTCTCTAGGCAGGAAACACAAGAGAAGGAAAAGACTTAAAATAATAAACCCAAAACAACTAAGAAAATGGTAACAGGAACATACATATTGATAATTACCTTAAATGTAAACGGATTAAATGCTCCCACCAAAAGACACAGACTGGCTGAATGGATACAAAAACAAGACCCGCATATATGCTGTCTACAAGAGACCCATTTCAGACCTAGGGACACATACAGACTGAAAGTGAGGGGATGGAAAAAGATATTCCATGGAATATCAAAAGAAAGATGGAGTAGCAATTCTCATATCAGACAAAATAGACTTTAAAATAAAGACTATTACAAGAGACAAAGAAGGAAGCTACATAATGATCAAGGGATCAATCCAAGAAGAAGATATAACAATTGTAAATATTTATGCACCCAACATAGGAGCACCTCAATACATAAGGCAAATGCTAACAGCCATAAAAGGGGAAATCGACAGTTACACAAACATAGTAGGGGACTTTACACCACACTTTCACCAATGGACAGATCAACCAAAATGAAAACAAATAAGGAAACACAAGCTTTAAATGATACATTAAACAAGATGGACTTAATTGATATTTATAGGACATTCCATCCAAAAAGAACAAAATACACTTCCTTCTCAAGTGCTATTGAATATTCCACAGGATAGATCATATCTTGGGTCACAAATCAAGCCTTGGTAAATTTATGAAAATTGAAATCATATCAAATATCTTTTCCAACCACAACGCTATGAGACTAGATATCAACTATAGGAAAAAAAATCTGTAAAAAATACAAGCACATGGACACTAAACAATACACTACTTAATAACAAAGAGATCACTGAAGAAATCAGAGAGGAAGTCAAAAAATACCTAGAAACAAATGACAATGAAAACACGATGACCCAAAACCTGTGGGATGCAGCAAAAGCAGTTCCAAGAGGGAACTTTATAGCAATACAATCCTACTTCAAGAAACAAGAAACATCTCAAGTAAACAACCTAAACTTATACCTAAAGCAATTAGCAAAAGAAAAACAAAACAAAAAAAACCCAAATTAGCAGAAGGAAACAAATCATAAAGATCAGATCAGAAATAAATGAAAAATATATGATGGATAAAATAGCAAAGATCAATAAAACTAAAAACTGGTTCTTTGAGAAAATAAACAAAATTGACAAACCATTAGCCAGACTCATCAAGAAAAAAAAGGGAGAAGACTCAAATCAATAGAATTAGAAATGAAAAAGGAGAAGTAATAACTGACACTGAAGAAATACAAAGGATCATGAGAGATTACTACAAGTGATTATATGCCAGGAAAATGGACAAATCCTTAGAAAAGCACCACCTTCCAAGACTGAACCAGGAAGAAACAAAATATAAACAGACCAATCACAAGCACTGAAATTGAGACTGTGATGAAAAGTCTTCCAACAAACCAAAGCCCCGGACCAGATTACTTCACAGGTGAACTCTATCAAACATTTAGAGAAGAGCTAACACCTATCCTTCTCAAACTTTTCCAAAATATAGAGGGAAGAACACTCCCCAACTCATTCTATGAGGCCACCATCACCCTGATACCAAAACCAGACAAAGATGTCACAATGAAAGAAAAGTACAGGCCAATATCACTGATGCACATAGATGCAAAAATCCTCAACAAAATACTAGCAAACAGAATCCAACAGCACACTTAAAAGGATCATACACCATGATCAAGTGGGCTTTATCCCAGGAATGCAAGGTTTCTTCAATATACGCAAAAAAATCAATGTGATACACCATATTAGCAAACGAAGGAGAAAATCCATATGATCATCTCAATAGATGCAGAAAAAGCTTTTAACAAAATTCAGCACCATGTATGATAAAAACCCTCCAGAAATTAGGCATAGAGGGAACTTACCTCAACGTAATAAAGGCCATATGTGAACAACCCACAGCAAACATCGTTCTCAATGGTGAAAAACTGAAACAATTTCCTCTAAGATCAGGAACAAGACAAGGTTGTCCACTCTCACCATTCTTATTCAACATAGTTTTTGAAGTTTTAGCTACAGCAATCAGAGAAGAAAAAGAAATAAAAGGAATCCAAACCGGAAAAGAAGTACGGCTGTCACTTTTGCAGATGACATGATACTATACATGGAGAAACCTAAAGAAGATACCAGAAAACTATTAGAGCTAATCAATGAATTTTATAAAGTAGCAGGATACAAAATTAATGCACAGAAGTCTCTTGCATTCTTGTACACTAATGATGAAAAATCTGAAAGAGAAATTAGGGAAACACTCCCATTTACATCGCAACAAAAAGAAAAAAAATACCTAGGAATAAACCTACCTAAGGAGACAAAAGACCTGCATGCAAAAAACTATAAGACAAGCAATTATACCCCAATAAAGATGTTAAAAAAAAAACAAAACTATAAGACACTGATGAAAGAAATTAAAGATGATACAGGGCTTCCCTGGCGCAGTGGTTGGGGGTCTGCCTGCCAATGCGGGGGGCGTGGGTTCGTGCCCCGATCCGGGAGGATCCCACATGCCGCGGAGCGGCTGGGTCCGTGAGCCATGGCCGCTGGGCCTGCGCGTCTGGAGCCTGTGCTCTGCAGTGGGAGAGGCTGCAGCAGTGAGAGGCCCGCGTACCGCAAAAAAAAAAAAAAGATACAAACAGATGGAGAGATATACCATGCTCTTGCGTTGGAAGTATCAACATTGTGAAAATGACTATACTACCCAAAGCAATCTACAGATTCAATGCAATCCCTATCAAACTACCAATGGCATTTTTTACAAAACTAGAAGAAAAAATTTCACAATTTGTATGGAAACACATAAGACCCTGAATAGCCAAAGCAATCTTGAGAAAGAAAAACAGAGCTGGGGGAATCAGGCTCCTGGACTTCAGATTATACTACAAAGCTACAGTAATCAAGACAGTATGGTACTGGCACAAAAACAGAAATATAGACCAATGGAATAGGAAAGAAAGCCCAGAGATCAACCCACTCACATATGGTCACTTTATTTTTGATAAAGAAGGCAAGAATATACAATGGAGAAAAGACAACCTCTTCAATATGTGGTGCTGGTAAAACTGGACAGCTACATGTAAAAGAATGAAATTAGAACACTCCCTAACACCATACACAAAAATAAACTCAAAATGAATTAAAGACCTAAATGTAAAGCCAGATACTGTAAAACTCTTAGAGGAAAACATAGGCAGAGCACTCTATGATGTAAATCACAGCAAGATCCTTGTTGACCCACCTCCTAGAGAAATGGGAATAAAAACAAAAATAAACAAATGGGACCTAATGAAACTTAAAAGCTTTTGCACAGCAAAGGAAACCATAAACAACGTGAAAAGACAACCCCCAGAATGGGAGAAAATACTTGCAAATGAAGCAACTGACGAAGGATTAATCTCCAAAATTTACAAGCAGCTCATGCAGCTCAATATCTAAAAAACAAACAACTTAATCCAAAAATGGGCAGAAGACCTAAACAGACATTAGGGAACAGTGCCTTGCACTGTTGGTGGGAATGTAAATTGATACAGCCACTATGGAGAACAGTATGGAGGTTCCTTAAAAAACTAAAAATAGAACTACCATATGACCCAGCAATTCCACTACTGGGCATATACCCTGAGAAAACCATAATTCAAAAAGAGACATGTACCACAATGTTCACTGCAGCTGTATTTACAATAGCCAGGACATGGAAGCAACCTAAGTGTCCATCAACAGATGAATGGATAAAGAAGATGTCGAACATATATACAATAGAATATTACTCAGCCATAAAAAGAAAATTGAGTTATTTGTAGTGAGGTGGATGGCCCTAGAGTCTGTCAGACAGAGTGAAATACCGTATGCTAACACATATATATGGAATCTAAAAAAAAAAGTGGTTCTGAAGAACCTAGGGGCAGGACAGGAATAAAGACGCAGACACAGAGAATGGACTTGAGGACATGGGGAGGGGGAGGGGTAAGCTGGGACGAAGTGAGAGTGTTATGGACATATATACACTACCAAATGCAAAATAGATAGCTAGTGGGAAGCAGCCACATAGCACAGGGAGATCAGCTCGCTGCTTTGTGACCACCTAGAAGGGTGGGATAGGGAGGTTGGGAGGGAGACGCAAGAGGGAGGAGATATGGGGATACATGCATATGTATAGCTGATTCACTTTGTTATAAAGCAGAAACTAACACACCATTGTAAAGCAATTATACTCTAATAAAGGTGTTAGAAAAAAAAGACTTAAAGGACTGGGAAATTTAATATTGAATGCTTATCAAAGTAAGAACTATTTTTTTGTCAATATAAAGTTTTTTGCTTATATCTCAGAAATGGCAGGTCCAACAACTTTTCATGAACCCAAGAAACACTAATCCAAATTGTAGTAATTTCGTAGTTAAGTGTTCTTGCTTATTTATTTTCTATTTATATTCCCTCTTGTAAAAGCAACTTGAAGTGCCTCATTATAGAAGACATAAGACTAAACAAAATTTACAAAATCACTCGTCAGCACTGGAGGCACTAGGGTAGCAACCATTTACTATGATCATTGGTAAGTAAAGAAGACAAATTAAACATTTATCCTCTCTTTTCTATACAAACTTAAGTTTAGAGTCCACTAACAACTCTAGTTTGTGAGCAGAAATTCTTTTTGGAAAATTTCCATCTAATAAATATAGAGAAAATTATAGAATTAGAAAATCACCAATTGGCAACCTCTTGAAAAAACTGAAGATGGTAACAATCATCAACAGATGGTAAAAGTATTAGATGAAATGTTAATGAGAATCTTCACAATGAAATGGTCAGAGTGACAAAAACTACACCACCAATTACATCTCAATAACACTAAAATTATGATTACCAGACAGTACCGTCTGATTTAATGCAATATAAAGTACACAGCACTACCTATGAAGTATGCTAAAGAAATTGAATCCAAATGTAATCCAGTCTTCATATCTATTTTCTAGTTTATAGGAATTATAAATAGAGAAACATTATATACACCATAAGAAGCAATTTTACTGACTTAATTTTCAATGAGTCTTTGGAATTTTTTTTTAAAAGTGGGAGTGGGGGTAACCATTCTAGATTAAAGGGAAGTTAAAGAAACAACAAAAAAAAAGATAAGATGTACACCTTGTTTGGATCCAGATTTAAACAAAGCAACTATAGAATAATATTTTTAAATAATAAGAGTCATTTGAATATAGACTAAGTATTGGATAATATTAAAGACTTACTGGTAACTTTTTAGTTAATTATGTAGAAATTATCTTTATTTGTCGAGTTACATTAGTATTGTCTAGTCAAATAGTGTGATATTGTAGCTTAAAAATACTATAGTAAGTTTGATAAAATGTTGATGCTTACTGTAACTAGGGGATAGGTATACGGGAGCTTGTTATACCTTCTCTACTATTTTATCTACTTTTGTGCATCACATAAGTCCAAAAACTTCTATGATAAAATGTTTTAAAATATAGGATGAAATATAAACACACACATACATTGATTGATTGATTGTATAACTAATCTGAACAGAAACCACAGGAAACTCTCAGAAGCCACAAATGAATCCAGAGGTAGAACTAAGTACTGAAACCACCAGCTAGCTTCCCTAGAGACATTTGTCATTCCCAATTGCCTAAATAGTCACTTCTAATGAACTCATAGAACAGAAGACTTACCCTAGGGCACACACAGGTGAGGGGTCAGAGCAAAAATCCCTGTATAAAACTAGGAGCCCAGATGCTCATATCCTCAATGAAAGAGTTTACTAAGAAAGTATCTATCCAGCTGTTACGGATCGAATGTTTGTGTTCTCTCAAAATTTATGTGTTGAATCCCTAACCCCCAGTGTGGCTAAATTTGAAAATGGCCCTTTTAAGTAGGTAACTAAGGTTAAATGAGCTCATAAGGGTGGGAACTTGATCTGACAGAATTAGTGTCCTTATAATAAGAGACACCAGAGGGCTAGATCTCTCTCCATGTACATCACCAAGGAAAGGCCATGTGAGAGCATAGCAAGAAGTCAGCCATTTACAAGCTAGGAAGAATGCTTTCACCAGAAACCAAATTTGCTGACACTTTGATTTGGACTTCTCAGCCTCCAGAGCTATAAGAAAATAAATTTCCATTCTGTCGTATTTTGTTACAGCAACACAAGCATACCAATATATCCACAAAAAAAGATGGTGAGGAATGTTTATCAATCTTGGCACTGACAGTGAATGGAAGGGGGAAAAATCTCCCCTGAGAATCTGTAATCACAACCTTGCCCTTTTTTCAGATTTGGGGCTCAATTTCCTACTACCTGTGTACAAAAAAGCACCAACATAAGCGTGTAACTGAAAAATTGTCCCCCAGATGTCTGGAAGAAAAACATACATGCTTTTCCTTTACAAAATCACCCTCAACCTAGGCCTCAGAGAATTAGCACAGATAAATCTCCAGAAAACGTGAGCTCAAAATTAAACAATAATAAAAATTTTAAGAAAATCATCATGACTGACAGTCAGCATAAGAAAACAAAAGATTAAAATACAAACACTTTAAACCACAGGATAAATAATAAACAATAACTATGCGTTAATAAGTTCAAAGACATAAAAGAGAAAATCAAAGGTATGAGTTAATCACTAAAGACTACTAAAAATAACAAGCAGATCCAAACAAAGAGTCCAATAAAGTTTCCAGAAATGAAAAAATAGCCATTTAAAATAAATCTTTAAAGACTAAACAACAGATTAGACTCAACTGAATAGAGAATTAGAAAATAGATTGGGGAAAATTTCCCTAGAAGACATCACTAAGGATTATACGATGAGAAATGAGACGGAAAAATTAAGAAAGTGGAGTATAGAACAAAATGGCCCAGCATATAGTACCACAGGTAGCTCATAAAATACCTTGGAGAAAATTAGAAAAGAGGCAGCACAGTTGGACAAACACAGATCCTCAGGCACACAAGTTGGCCAGGAGAGCATGGGATGACATTCAGGCCTTAATTTTTCCCTCACCTGGGCACCTTGTATAGAGCAGAACTTGTATGAGCATTCAAAGCCTCTTGCCAGTATGCTTCTAATGATAGTTCCAATAGTGAGGAAGGGAGAGAGAGGCATTGTTCCAAAAAAGGTTGGCTGTGAATTTTCTGGAATTGAAATATACAAGTCCCTAGATTTAGGTAGTATAATAAGCCCCAGCAGTATTTATTTTCAACAAAACAAAAGCAAACAAAAAACCTAGACTCACCATAGTAAAGAACACCAAAGATATAGAATAGGTCTTAAAATCAGCTAGAAAGAAGAGGTGGATTACCTACAAAGTAACACAACTTGATAGGGAGTAAAATGGAAGCTGTAAGAGAGTAGAATTATACCTTCAGAGTTCACAAAAAAACTAACACAAATTTACCAGGTAAATATATGTTAGGAGACTACACATTCTTCAAAACATGAAACATTTACAAATATTTATCCCTCACTGGGCCACAGATCAAGTCTCAACAAATGTCCAATAATCTGTACCACAAAGACAATGTTGTTGACCATTATGTCATTGTTGTTGACCAAAATAACTAGAAGTCAAGAATAAATACCTTTGAAAACACATATATTTGGAAATTTTAAAAGTTCATTTCTAAATAACTTAGGAGTTAAGACAACTAAACAGCAATAATAATACTACATACCAAAATGTGTGGGATGCTGCTAAAACGATTGAAAGAGAAAAATTTAGAGCCTTGGGTGTTCATATTAGTAAAGAAGAAACTCTGAAAACCAATAAGCAAAGTATCCAAATTAAGAAGTTAGAAAAAATAATAAATCCAACATACATTTAGGAAGAAGATAGTTAAAAAAAGAACGAGTTACTAAAAATAGAAAATAAATACAATAAGGAGAACTAACAAAGCCAATAAAACTGACAAAATTTTGCAAAGATCTCTCAAAAAAAAGAAAGAAAAGACCAGAACAACACTTTGCATAACTCCAGGGGCCACATGTACGTTATACTCTACATAAATGATGCATCCTGGGATTATGATCAGGGGAATCTGACTTAAATAGAATAATACAATATTAATCATGTCCCTTAAAGTTACGCAAAAGGTATTACAAAACGTACAAATAAACAATTTAGGAATGAAAAGAGACAACTATAGATGCAGCAGAACATTTAAAAGGATAAGAAAAACTTTTCCTCAATAAAATTAAAAATCTGAAAGAAATGGAATATCATTACTAAACTTGACTCAAAGAGAAACAGAAAGCCCGAATAATCTTAAAACTATTAAAGATAGCAAATAAAAAATTTAAATACTTCTATGAGGAAAACATTAGGCTTAGACAGTTTTGCAGATAAGCTCTATCAACCAATCAAGAGGGAGAACATTTCAAACTTATAGGAACTCTTTTTACAGCATAAAGAGATACACTCACCGACTCAATTTTGAGACTAATAGATACTAAAATTAGGCAATTTCACTATAATCATAGATACAAAAACCCTTACCAAAATCTTGTCATACTGAATCTAGCTATATATAGATATATATCTACATTTTAATATATAAATTCATCATGACCAAACTGACTCTTCCAGAAATGCAAGTTGAGTTAAATATTAGAGAATTTATTAATGTGATTCAACCCATTAAGATAAGTTTATACTTCATGACACTTTGGTGATGATAAAATAAGGTATGTAAAATATCTAACAGAGTGTCTGACAGCTGATAGAAGCTCATAAACACTATTTTCTCCTCCTTTCTGAAATGCTAATGAGCTACTGTATCGTTTTCTTTGGTTATAAACAACTAACTCTGACAAACTTAATCGGAAAGGAAATTGGAAGGATGTGGGAAAGCTAAAGGATAAAAGAACAAGATATGGAAAAGGCAGCTGCTGGAATGATTAAATTCCAACAGAATTTTAGATTGTCTATCTGCCTCCTGAGAGAGGGCACCATCTGGCAGAAGGGGCAGATTACAGCCTCTGGGTATGGGGTTAGCTTCCGCTTCTGGAGTATGGGGACATGTATCTTGATTTAGAGGCACAACAAAATTGCCCTCAGCGGTAGAGAGGTGATTCCGCAGAAGAAAGTGGAGTGCAATTAGAAAGAGAAAAAATGAATGTTGGCCAGACAAAAAGACAAAAAATATCCACTCCAATGTTCAGCTAGGAGCAGCCTGACATGGAGCAGAAGAAACAGCTTCCACAAATCCGCTTTTCTGCTAGAAATGAGTTTAAGCCTCTCTAATTTAGCTCCTTCTCACTATATTGATGTCTACAAGGGTGCCAGATCTCTTCCCTTAGAGATATAGGTAAAACCACCAGGTAGCTCTCATCAAACTCCTCTAGAGACAGTGAAAAAGGTATCAAGCCAATCTCTGCTAATGGGAATACTTTTCCAGCTGCCTCCCCAGTCCTATGCCAGAACATAATGTTTGCTTATTGCTGATGATAAAATGACCCAAGATTATACCTTCATTTTAAAATCGGACTCAAGTGAAAGTAACCAAGCGGCTCCTCTCAAATAGGACATTATGATGAAGTATTACGGAGCTTTCAGTCTTCCTTTACTCACTCAAGGCAGGGACTGGTTATCTATTGTAGACCCTGCACCTGGTTATAGGTGAGAGAATTCATCCTACAGGTTTTGTTTAATCATAGCCACTTGTCTTTAAAATACCAGTCTGGTTTTATATAATGGATTCAGCACATTTACAGACACATCAGTGCCCTTCAGTTATGAAACCGTTAAACATTAAAAGTCATATTTCACCTGAAAGAAGTCTATTGGCTTTAAATACACACAAAAATACCCTTAAATGATATCATATACTGTGACTGTACTTCCTAAATATTTTCTGTATCCAGATGCTACTCTACTGCTTCAGCTGTCTGCCATGTGACAATGAATATAGCATCTCATTTATTTCCCTGCCTCTTATGCTCCTCCCACCTGTCCTCTATATTGCTGCCAGAATGGCATGTATCATGTATACCATGGACCTCTGACCACTGTACTTCCTGTCTGGTACTCACCCATTTTCCCCATTTCTTTTGGTATACTCCTTAACTCACAAAGTGAGGCCCTTTGTGATCTGACCCTGGCCCACCTGTCCAATCTTCCTTCACTCTTCCATATGTCAGCAAAGCTATTCTCTCAGCGTGGTTTGTTTTCCTGTTTTTTTAAATCTACATGGAAAACATCACACATCTCATCACAATGTCCACTTTGAGGTGAAGTCTTCCTTAACTGAGAAGTCTTCCCTGACTCTCCAGATAAATTTTTTCAGCTCTGACAGACTCGTGCTAAGATGGCCTCCAATAATTCCTGTCTCCTGGTGTTCAGGCCTTTGTGTAATACCTTCCTCCCTTTGAGTTCAGGTAGAAGCAGTGGTGACTGGTATCTAACTAAAAGAATACGGTGAAGATGATAGGACGTCATTCTCTTCGTTAGGTTACATTAAACGACAAAGATGATGGAATATTTTGCTCATGATTACCTTACATTATAGAAGACTCTGTCTTAGAAGACTGCAGAGAGATTCTCACGCTGGCCTTGAAGAAGCAAACAGCAATTTTATAAACTGCCTCTGGAGAGGGTTACATGGCAGTGAACTATGGGTGGCTTCTAATACCCGAAGTGGCCTCCAACTAACAGGCAATGAAAAGGCGGGGCCCTCATTCATACAACAACAAGGAAATAAATTCTGCCAACAACCCGAGTAATCTTGAAAGTGGATCTTTTCCCAGTTGAGCTTCTGATGAGGCTACAGCCCTAAATGACACCTGGACTGCAGCCAATGAGACCTGGAAGCAGAGAATCCTGATAAGCTGTGTTTGGACTCTCAACCAATGGAAACCGAAGTAATAAAGGTGTAGTGTTTTAAGTTATTAAACTTGTAATTTAGAAATTACATAGAAAATGCATACATTAGCATAGAAAGTATAGAAAATGAATACATTAGCAACTCAAGATACTTTTCATTGGGGTCCGACTGAACTTTTCACATATCTCCATCAAGCAACTTAAATTTTTATATTCAAATAAATTGTTTTTCAATAGATAAAAATGTAAGAGCACTTATTATATATTTTTAATTTTGCATCTCCAGCATCTAACACAGGATGTACTCCATGACTCTTTGTTGCAACAAATAAAGGACTAAAGTAAAAGTGTAAAACTGGAAGAATATTAAATAAACTATTGAAAGCATTTTGTCATTGGGCATATAGTTTCTTTACAGTTGTAAACTCTGAGCCTGCATCTTAAAAAATTGAATATGGGAAAACTGAATAGGGCTATTATTTACTAAGTGCCTATTATATACTTGGTGCTGACCTAATAGATTTGGAAAATGCAGTTGAAATAAGACCCTTTTATAATTCTTTTTGTGGTTTATATGTAAAAATATGAGCTGTATGCAAGCAGCGTTAGTTGGATTTGTAACTCTTTGGATAAACATTGTCAAAGGTGATTAGGATAGTCAACTTTGCAAAATTAAACAAGCTCTTCTAGAGATGGTTAAGCTGAGACAGCAGCCTCTCCTATTAGAAGGATAATAAGAGGCATTCTAACGTTGGATTGGATAATCTCTGAGGACTATTCCAGTTCTAAGATTCCATGATACTTAAAATTGCAATTTGGAAATCATTATTTTGTGGTAGCTAGAGAATTACAGCCAATGATATGGTATCTACATTGCACAAAATATATATTGGAAAGCTAATTCTTAATGTATTCTCATGAATCTTGAATAACTATATCCCTTTAAATAAAGTGTCTGCCCATAAAACCTAACCTAATACACATAGCCCCAATGAAAGTTTAAGGAACAGGTGCTGATTTTGAGTTCTGTATGTGCTGCAATGACTCCAGAAGCCACATGGTGGCAGAGTGCCGGCACAGTGTTTCTAATTCACAAGACTTCATAACAGGAATTCTTTATACATTCAAAGGCAGCTTTAATTGAGACTTTGGATTCTTCCATCTGTTTCCATTGTGCCAGATGCAGGGATTGGATGGAGGAACTGAGATGTCTATCTGGAGGCTCTAGAAAACGGAGACGGCAGGATATAAAATCATGTATATTTAAAGAAAAACTATTTATGGATACTACTCCTAATTTGTATGTGACCCCAAAATTACCACTATCTATCCTGATCACTGCCTTCTCCAATTATTCCTGTAACATTCACCCTCCCACACAAACTGGTGCAAATTTACAAATACATAACTCTCATTTAGATCCCCAAATCTAACGGAACAAAAATTGTTTGATCTCTTAATAGGGCTTTAGTAATAAAAAATGAATACCCTTATGCTTATTCCTGTACCTTCCCACAGCTCACAACCACAAATGAATATTATTTCAGTGCTATGAATAAGGGTGGGAAGCTTCTTCTCATTCTTCAAGATCAGGCCTTAGAGACCTCTATTGCATGACACACTTCCATAAAACTCATTTCTTTTCTTCTGAAAGGTAGAGTCTATTCCAGGGTTCATGAACTCTTTGATAGTATTTGAACCGGAATATTCTACAAGTTCCTTCATTCTACAGATACTTAGAGTACTGTCACAGCATAATAAGTCAACCACATAGTACGCAGTAGGTACACGGTGCCTTTCAGGGGGAACTAGTAGACTTTAAGATAACGAGGACTCTTTTATAGTAGCCATCGTATCTACAAGGCCTAGATAGTGCCTGACACATAATAAACACTCAAAGAATACTGACAAAATAATACATGTACACTTAACAAATTGAAGTACTTTCGTAACTTGAGTCCATGGAGAGCCATGCAAATAGTAGTTTCTTAATAAATGTTAGTTGAATTAACAAGGAACAGACCTGTATACTCCCAGAAATTTGCGTTCGTTATTAAAAAATTGATATAAAAGCTCCAGTAGTCAAGATGTATGTATTTTGATTGAGTAATCCTTGTGTGTGACTCTATGAGTAACCCACAAGAAATTCAATGCCTAACCCCAGGGATTTAACTGTGGCAGAGATGAAACATAGGCGGTAATAAGCAATTAAGTAAGAGCAGCATTCTGCTTTAACCAATTTGTTATTTTTCATTTATCCTTATTGCTTTTAAAGTAACACATGTAAATACACCTATTTATATTTTCATACAAACTGTCTAGAAAAGCTTAGAATCTCCCACACCAACACATTCTTCAACTCCTGACATTCTTCTAGGAATTTAAACTCTTTCCACTTTATATTCTTTCCTAGGTTATCTCTGAACTACTATACAATGTGAATATACCTTTTTTTTTTTTTTTTTTTTTTGCCGTACGCGGGCTTCTCACCGTTGTGGCCTCTCCCGTTGTGGAGCACCGACTCTGGACGCGCAGGCTCAGCGGCCATGGCTCACGGGCCCAGCCGCTCCGTGGCGTGTGGGATCTTCCCGGACCGGGGCACGAACCCGTGTCCCCTGCATCGGCGGGCGGACTCTCAACCACTGCGCCACCAGGGAAGCCCTCTAATTTTTGATTTGTCCATTTTAACATCTATTGACTTCCTCTTACGAAAGATGAGAATTTAAGTCACACTACTCTCCTACTCCCAATTTCTCTTCAGATGTTTGGTATTTGTAATATTATTTTAGTCATTTTAACAGTTATCTCTGTAATTGGAAATAATTTCTTAAAAATTGATATCTTATTTCATCACTCTAGTAGGCTTTCTCAACTCCACAATTTTTAAGGTGTCAATTTGTCCATTATTCTTCCTTCAACTTTATTATTCTTTCTCTCTTCTGTCAGAGCTGAACGTTTATATTTTCAAGATTGTTGATATTTATTTTTTGTCATATGACTATAACAATGCCTTCCACAAATCATGCATCTAAAAATGTATTACATTTTTTAGGGCTTCCCTGGTGCTTTTTTAGGGCTTCCCGCAGAGCGGCTGGGCCCATGAGCCGTGGCCGCTGAGCCTGCACCTCCGGAGCCTGTGCTCCGCGACGGGAGAGGCCACAGCGGTGAGAGGCCCGCGTACCCCCGCCAAAAAAAAAAAAAAAATGTATTACATTTAAAAAAAATATATTACTTTCTTATATAGTTTGCTTTGTAGTTGGCCTGTAAAATATAATCCTTCCCTTAGCCCTCACCCCACAGTTTCTAACTGCCTTTGTCTTTTTCTTACATTATTTGCCTTTACCATTATACTTTCAGTTACCTGCAGATTCTTGATTATATCATTTGTTCTATCAAGACATTGTTTCTCTGAGCTTCTTCTAGAAGCTTCTGACCTTTATCTAAACTGCTCTCCAGGTCATTTGTACACCTGTCATTTTGAGACTTCCCACCACTATCTCTTCCTTGCTCTTCTGAGTTTACGCCACTGTTCGTTACACCTGTGGCTTCCTCTCTCTGGGTGTACTCCCCTACTGAGTACAAGCTCATGAAACTTCCAGTGCAAGAGTGTATGTGATGCAGACTTTCCAAGTGCTCATACCATTACAAATATCTTTATTCTTATACTCGATTGGTACTTGGGCTAGTTATGGTACTTTGGCTAGTCATGGAATTCTAGATTAAGAAAAGTTTCCCTCAGATTGTGAAAGCATTGCTCTATCGTCCTCTACATAGCGGAGCTCATTAAATATTAGGTGAACTAACAACCCAGAAGTTTTCTTGCTCTTTTACACGTTAATTTTAATTTCTGACATTTGATCAACCTGTGGTGGTTGCGTGTCTCTTAAAATCTAGACATTAAACTTGAACATCAGCATAATCAATTTGAGTGGTGTAGGGCATGGAGGAGGGCACTGTAACTATATCTAAGTTCAGCTGACTATGCCACCAGGGCAGATTTGTCTGGTTATTATTTCACATCTGCAAGTAAAAAGGGGGCTAGGTAATCATGAGTGGACCTTTCACAAGTGAATTTAAGTTGTTAACAACAAGAACACCAATCACTTTGCCCAAATTGATTAGCTTTTTAATAAGTCCCTTAAAACAATTTATTCTCTCTAATATAAGTATAGACAAGGTCTAGATAGAGCTTTCATTTGAGGGGAGAAGGGAATGAGAATGGAGGACTGGAGACCCACATGCTTTTTAAACTGCAGTAACTTTGAAGGAAAATAAACTACACAAAATATAAAACCAACAAATCATCTACAATGAAAACTAAAAATTTTACAAAACATCAATGATTAATTTTAATGTGCTCAACAGGGAAAATATAATTATAGGGAAATGGTTGCATTTAGGGCCATCACCAGTATATATTTTATTTTAAAAACTTGGCAGTACATTATCTTTCAATTAGAATACTAAGCTATTACAAGTTTAATTTAACAAAAACAAATTATGAATTACTTTGTGAGCCACTACTGCATGCCAGACAATGTACTTGAAATGCTCACATACTGCCTTTATTAGAACCTCAGAAGGAGTCTGTGGACTGCAAAATGATCTGTAGTTTACAAATATGGAAACTAAGGCTTGACTCTGAAACATCTATGTGTCTAGAGTCACACAGGTAGTGAATAAGAGTTAGGCCTCCACACCTTCCTGCTGTAGGTTCCGTGTTTTATGCACTTATCACACTGCCTTTAACTTTATGCCATCCCATATCGACACTCACAGGTTTGTGAAATATACTTCTATAATGAAACCTTAAATTTCTAGCTCTTTTCTCTTCCAGGGAAGCCAAATCACTTCGAATATATGATTAAAATTCTCCTCATAACATCTTTATCAGTTCAAATACTACGATGATCTCCAATCAAAATTGAGAATTGCCAGTCTTGCCTAGATGAAAAAGGAAAATAATAATAATAAACTCAATAATTTGAAAAATACAATATGTACTGAAAGCTTATTCTATGACAGGCACTGCGCTAATCGCGTACATGTACTGACTCATTTAATCCCCCCAACTATCTTACAAAGCAGGTATTATTGCTGCCTCTGTGTTACAAGTACAGCTGTAATTTCTTTGGATTTCTTATATGAGAATGATTATATTACACAGTCCATCTATTTTATATTCAGATAACTGAACTCATCAGAACATGATTAAATAGAACAAATATATCCATATAATAATTTCATTCATCATGGTTATGTGGAACCAAGCTGCCCAAGCAATAATCAACTTCTAAGACTGAAAAATACCACACTAGTCACAGGACATTCAAGTCAACTGAGATACAGAGAAGTTAGGTGGCTTTAAGCAACGTAATACAAGCACTCACTAGTAAAGGTAAGAACTTAATACCCCAATATAAAATAAAAAGTTAAAAAAATTAAAAAAAAGAACTTAACAGGTATATCAGTGAAAACAGTTTTAGTTTGTTTTAAGATCATAATATGAGGTCTACTACTGTTGATGTTGTTTTTTAACTTTAAGAACTGAAAGCGAATTAAATAAATGTTACAAATTAATAGATTCTATAATCTCAATTTAACATTATAAATACTAACTCTAATATAGAGTTGAAAATTTTTAATCATTTAAATAATATAACCATAATATAAAAAGTGTGGGGAAAGATATAAAAAAAAAATGTTATCAATTATCACATCACTATTACCTCCTGGAATTTCCTTCAAGTTAAAAGCTATTGTAACAATTTCATTCCTGGCTATAGATTGCTAATCTCTTTCTCAACTATTTTTTCATTTGCATTTTCCCATCTCTTTTTTTTTTTCCCTACAATACATGCCCACAGTTTTGAGTCTGGAATGTATTTTTTTTTTTAAGAATTCAGCCAAGGTTGAAATCATATATAGGCTTAATACAAAGCATTTCCTTTCATTTGACTTAGACTTTCATTTTTTTTAGACTCTTTCATTTTAAATACCATTAGAATTTAGGTTAATTTCTTCAGATAAGGAAGCTAAATATGAAAATCAGTAAGTTTTTGAGAGTACAGTGCCTACTTCCTCAAGTTCTAACCTTTGCTGAGCTTCTTTTCTTAAAAATAATGGCATTTTGTTAATTTAACTATGAACCTAATGAACATCTTTGCCTACAAACCTCTAGTACCTTGCAAAGCACTTAGCATAACCATAAAATGGGAACATTTCCAAATAAAAGAATTGTGTTTTAAGTAGCAAAAGAAAAATTACTAGAACTACAATTAAAATATCATTAAGAACATCTTAATCCTGACAATACTTGAGTAGCAACTTTCATCAATCCAGTCAAGAAATGCTGAGTATCCTTCTTAGTCTAATATTTCATTGTCAACATAAAATTAAGTGTATTCTTAGAAGAATATACTTCCTATATCCATTCAATATGGGAAACACCTGAATATTGAAAAGTATGTGTCATATGGGAAATACAAGGTATTACCTGTAAGCTTCTATGTGCTATAAGTTTTGAGTCCAAGTGATGCTAAAGTGGTATGATGCTATGACTCATTTTTAGATTGTATGAGTGATTATTCCAGGTTGTGCATGAACCCCCCTTTTTGAGATACTCCTTATTTACACCAAAAAGTGCAAAAATGCAACAAAAAAATTAGTTATATAGAAAAAGAAAAATACTCCAATTCCCCCATAAGAAAATAAATAACCAGCTATGTTCAATGATTTGCTTTGTTGACTAGCCCCTTAAGCTACTTTGACAAAGAACCACAACTAAGACATAGCAAGCCCATGTCTAAGACATGGTTAGGTGTGGTGCAACATGCAAAAGATAAATAAAAGACCCCAATCCTGTCCCAAGAAAGTCCACAAGTGCCATAAATATCAAGTGTCAGAAATACATTTGTATACCATATTATGAATTTATGTCTACAATGTCCTTTTTTTAAAAAACATCTTTATTGGAGTATAATTGCTTTACAATGTTGTATTCATTTCTGCTGTGTAACAAAGTGAATCAGCTATACGTATACATATATCCCCATATCCCCTTACTCTTGTGTCTCCCTCCCACCCTCCTTATCCCACCCCTCTAGGTGGTCACAAAGCACCGAGCTGATCTCCCTGTGCTATGTGGCTGCTTAGCACTAGCTATCTGTTCTAAATTTGGTAGTGTATATATATCAATGCCACTCTCTTTGTCCCAGCTTACCCTTACCCTTCCCTGTGTCCTCAAGCCCATTTTATACGTCTACATCTTTATTCCTGTCCTGTCCCTAGGTTCCTGAGAACTTTTTTTTTTTTTTTTTAAGATTCCATATATATGTGTTAGCATACGGTATTGGATTTTCTCTTTCTGACTTACTTCACTCTGTATGACAGACTCTAGGTCCATCCACCTCACTACAAATAACTCAATTTCGTTTCTTTTTATGGCTGAGTAATATTCCATTGTATATGTGTGCCACATCTTCTTTATCCATTCATCTGTCAGTGGACACTTTGGTTGCTTCCTGTCCTGGCTATTGTAAACAGTGTTGCAATGAACATGTGGTACATGACTCTTTTTGAATTATGGTTTTCTCAGGGTATATGCCCAGTAGTGGGATGGCTGGGTCGTATGGTAGTTCTATTTTTAGTTTTTTAGGAAACCTCCATACTGTTCTCCATATTGGCTATATCAATTTACATTCCCACCAACAGTGCAAGAGGGTTTCCTTTTCTCTACACCCTCTCCAGAATTTATTGTTTGTAGATTTTTTGATGATAGCTATTCTGCCTGGTATGAGGTGATACCTCATTGCAGTTTCGATTTGCATTTCTCTAATGATTAGTGATGTTGAGCATCCTTTCATGTGTTTCTTGGCAATCTGTATATCTTCTTTGGAGAAATGTCTGTTTAGGTCTTCTTCCCATTTTTGGCTTGGATTGTTTGTTTTTTTGATATTGAGTTGCATGAGCTGCTTGTATATTTTGGAGATTAATCCTTTGTCAGTTGCTTCATTTGCAAATATTTTCTCCCGTTCTGAGGGTTGTCTTTTCATCTTGTTTAAGGTTTTCTTTGCTGTGCAAAAGCTCCCAAGTTTCACTAGGTCCCATTTGTTTATTTTGTCTTTATTTCCATTTCTCTAGGAGGTGGGTCAAAAAGGATCTTGCTGTGATTTATGTCATAGAGTGTTCTGCCTGTTTTCCTCTAAGAGTTTTATAGTGTCTGGCCTTACATTTAGGTCTCTAATCCATTTTAAGTTTATTTTTGTGCATGGTGCTAGGGAGTGTTCCAATTTCATTCTTTTACATGTAGCTGTCCAGTTTTACCAGCACCACTTATTGAAGAGGTCATCTACTCTCCACTGTAAACTTCTGCCTCCTTTATCAAAGATAAGGTGACCACATGTGCGTGGGTTTACCTCTGGGCTCTCTATCCTGTTCTATTGATCCATATTTCTGATTCTGTGCCAGTACCATACTGTCTTGCTTACTGTAGCTTTGTAGCACAGTCTGTAGTTAGCGAGCCTGATTCCTCCAGCTCCGTTCTTCCCTCCCAAGACTGCCCTGGTCATTCAGGGTCCTCTGTTTCTCCATACAAATTGTGAATTTTTTTGTTCCAGTTCCATGAAAAACGCCATTGGCCATTCGACAGGGATTGGATCAAATCTGGATACTGCTTTGGGTAGCATAGTCATTTCCACAGGGTTGATTCTTCCAATCCAAGAACATGGTACATCTCTTCATCTGTTTGTATCATCCTTAATTTCTTTCATCAGTGTCTTATAGTTTCTGCAAACAGGTCTTCTGTCTCCTTAGGTAGGTTTATTCCTATGCATTTTATTCTTTTTGTTGCATAGTAAATGGGAGTGTTTCCTTAATTTATCTTTCAGATTTTTCATCATTAATGTATAGGAATGCAAGAGATTTCTGTGTATTAATTTTGTATCCTGCTACTTTACCAAATTTATTGATTAGCTTTAGTAGTTTTCTGGTAACATCTTTAGGAGTCTCTGTGTATAGTATCACGTCATCTGCAAACAGTGACAGTTTTACTTCTTTTCTGATTTGGATTCCTTTTATTTCTTTTTCTTCTCAGATTGCTGGGGCTAAAACTCCCAAATCTATGTTGAATAATAGTGGTGAGAGTGGGCAATTTTATCTTGTTCCTGATCTTAGTGGAAATGGTTTCAGTTTTTCACCATGGAGAATGATGTTGGCTGTGGGTTTGTCATATATGGCCTTTATTATGTTGAGGTAAGTTCCCTCTATGCCTACTTTCTGGAGGGTTTTCATCATAAATGGGTGTTGAATTTCGTTGAAAGCTTTTTCTGCATCTTTTGAGATGATCATATGGGTTTTTTCCTTCAATTTGTTAATATGGTGTATCACATTGATTGATTTGCATATATTGAAGAATCCTTGCATTCCTGGGATAAACCCCACTTGATAACAATGTATGATACTTTTAAAGAGCTGTTGGATTCTGTTTCTAGTATTTTGTTGAGGATTTTTGCATCTATGTTTGTCAGTGATATTGGCCTGTAGTTTTCTTTCTTTGTGACATTTTTATCTGGTTTTGGCATCAGGGTGACGGTGGCCTCGTAGAATGAGTTTGGGAGTGTTCCTCCCTCTGCTATATTTTGGAAGAGTTTGAGGATAGGTGTTTGCTCTTCTCTAAATGTTTGATAGAATTCGCCTGTGAAGCCATCTGGTCCTGGGCTTTTGTTTGTTGGAAGATTTTTAATCACAGTCTCAATTTCAGTGCTTGTGATTGGTCTGTTTATATTTTCTATTTCTTCCTGGTTCAATCCCAGAAGATGGTGCTTTTCTAAGAATTTTGTCCATTTCTTCCAGGTTGTCCATTTTATTGGCATATAGTTGCCTGTAGTAATCTCTCACAATCCTTTGTATTTCTTTAGTGTCATTGTTACTTCTTTTTCATTTCTGATTCTGTTGATTTGAGTCCTTTCCCTTTTTTCTTGATGAGTCTAGTGATTTATCAATTTTGTTTATCTTCTAAAAGAACCAGCTTTTAGTTTTACTGATCTTTGCTATTGTTTCCTTCATTTCTTTTTCATTTATTTCTGATCTGATTTTATGACTTCTTTCCTTTTGCTAACTTTTGAGTTTTTTGTTCTTCTTTCTCTAATTGCTGTAGGTGTAAGGTTAGGTTGTTTCTTTGAGATGCTTCTTGTTTCTTGAGGTAGGATTGCATTGCTATAAACTTCCTTCTTAGAACTGCCTTTGCTTCATTCTATAGGTTTTGGGTCATTGTGTTTTCATTGTCATATGTTTCTAAGTATTTTTTGATTTTCTCTTTGAGTTCTTCAGTGATCTCATGGTTATTTAGTAGTGTATTATTTAGCCTCCATGTGTTTTTAATTTTTACAGTTTTTTTTCCTGTAATTGATATCTAGGTCTCATAGTGCTGTGGTCAGAAAAGATACTTGATACCATCTCAATTTTCTTAAATTTACCAAGGCTTGATTTGTGGCCCAAGATATGATCTATCGTAGAGAATGTTCGATGAGCACTTGAGAAGAAAGTGTAATCTGTTATTTTTGGATGGAATGTCCTATAAATATCAATTAAGTCCATCTTGTTTAATGTGTCATTTAAAGCTTGAGTTCCTTATTTATTTTCATATTGGTTGATCTGTCCATTGGTGAAAGTGGGGTGTTAAAGTCCCCTGCTATGATTGTGTTACTGTCGATTTCCCCTTTTATGGCTGTTAGCATTTGCCTTATGTATTGAGGTGCTCCTATGTTGGGTGCATAAATATTTATAATTGTTATATCTTCTTCTTGGATTGATCCCTTGATCATTATGTAGTGTCCTTCTTTGTCTCTTGTATTAGTCTTTATTTTAAAGTCGATTTTTCTGACAGGAGAATTGCTACTCCAGCTTTCTTTTCATTTCCATTTGTATGGAATATCTTTTTCCATCCTCTCACTTTCAGTCTGTATGTGTTCGCAGGTCTGAACTGGGTCTCTTGTAGACAGCATATATACAGGTCTTGTTTTTGTATCCATTCATCCCGTCTATGTCTTTTGGTGGGAGCATTTAATCCATTCACATTTAAGGTAATTATCGATATGTATGCTCCTATTACCATTTTCTTAATTGTTTTGGGTTTGTTTTTGTAGGTCTTTCCCTTCTCTTGTGTTTCCTGCCTAGAGAAGTTCCTTTAGCATTTGTTGTAAAGCTGGTTTGGTGGTGCTGAATTCTCTTAGCTTTTGCTTGTCTGTAAAGTTTTTAATTTCTCTGTCAAACCTGAATGAGATCCTTGCTGGGTAGAGTAATCTTGATTGTAGGTTTTTCCCTTTCATCACTTTAAATATGTCCTGCCACTTCTTTCTCACTTGCAGAGCTTCTGCTGAAAGATTAGCTATTAACCTTATGGGGATTCCCTTGTATGTTATTTGTTGCTTTTCCCTTGCTGCTTTTATTATTTTTTATTTGTATTTAATTTTTGATAATTTGATTAATATGTGTCTTGGCGTGTTTCTCCTTGGATTTATCCCGTATGGGACTCTCTTCACTTCTTGGAGTTGACTATTTCCTTTCCCATGTTAGGGAAGTTTTCAACTATAATCTCTTCAAATATTTTCTCAGTCCCTTGCTTTTTCTCTTCTTCTTTTGGGACCCCTATAATTTGAATGTTGATGTGTTTAATGTTGTCCCAGAGGTCTCTGAGACCGTCCTCAATTCTTTTCATTCTTTTTTTTTTATTATTCTGCTCTGCAGTAGTTATTTCCACTATTTTATCTTCCAGGTCACTTATCCGTTCTTCTGCCTCAGTTATTCTGCTATTGATTCCTTCTAGAGAATTTTTAATTTCATTTATTGTGTTGTTCATCATTGTTTGTTTGCTATTTAGTCCTTGTTAAACATTTCTTATATTTTCTCCATTCTATATCCACGAAATTGGGTCATCTTTACTATCATTACTCTGAGTTCTTTTTCAGGTAGGCTACCTATTTCCTCTTCATTTGTTTGGTCTGGTGGGTCTTTACTTTGCTCCTTTATTTGCTGCATATTTCTCTGTCTTCTCATTTTCCTTAACTTACTGTGTTTGGGGTCTCCTTTTCACAGGCTGCAGGTTCGTAGTTCCTGTTTTGTTTGGTGTCTGCCCCCAGAGGGTACGGTTGGTCCAGTGGGTTGTGTAGGCTTCCTGGTGGAGGGGACTAGTGCCTGTGTTCTGGTGGATGAGGCTGGTTATTGTCTTTCTGGTGGGCAGGACTGCGTCCAGTGGTGTGTTTTGGGGTGTCTGTGAACTTAGTATGATTTTAGGCAGCCTCCCTGCTAATGGGTGGGGTTGTGTTCTTGTCTTGCTAGTTGTTTGGCATGGGGTGTCCAGCACTGTAGCTTGCTTGTCATTGAGTGGAGCTGGGTCTTAGTGTTGAGACGGAGATCTCTGGGAGAGCTCTCACTGGTTGATATTACGTGGGGCTGGGAGGTCTCTGATGGTCCCATGTCCTGAACTCGGCTCTCCCCCCTCAGAGACTCAGGCCTGACACCTGGCCAGAGCACCAAGACCCTGTCTGCCACACAGCTCAGAAGAAAAGGGAGAAAGAAAAGAAAGAAAAAATAAAATAAAATAATATAAAATATATAGTTATTAAAATTTAAAAAATATTAAAATTAAAAATGTAAGTAAAAAAATGAAGAGAGCAACCAAACCAATAAAGAAATCCACCAATGATAAGAAGCGCTAAAAACTATACTAACATAAACTTAAAAATCAGAAACTAGTCAGTTGCATACAGCAAACTCCAAGGCTACAGTTGCTCCCAAAGTCTACTGCCTCAATTTTGGGATGATTCGTTGTCTATTCAGCTATTCCAGAGATGCAGGTACATCAAGTTGACTGTGGAGATTTAATCTGCTGCTCCTGAGGCTGCACGGAGAGATTTCTTTCTTTCCTTTGTTCTCACAGCTCCTGGGGTTCAGCTTTGGATCTGGCCCCGCCTCTGCATTTAGGTCACCCTGTGGCGACTGTTCTTTACCCAGACAGGAGGGGATTAAAGGAGCGGCTGATTAGGGGGCTCTGGCTCACTCAGGCTGGGGGGAGGGAGGGGTACGGAATGCAGGGCGAGCCTGTGGCGGCACAGGCTGGCATGATGTTGCAACAACCTGAGGCATGCCGTGTGTTCTCCTGGGGAAGCTGTCCCTGGATCCCGGGACCCTGGCAGTGGTGGGCTGCACAGGCTCCCCAGGAGGGGAGGTGTGGATAGTGACCTGTGTTTGCACACAGGATTCTTGCTGGCTGCAGCAGCAGTGTTAGCATTTCATGCCCGTCTCTGGTCTGTGCTGATAGTCACGGCTCACACCAGTCTCTGGAGCTCGTTTAGGCGGTGCTCTGAATCCCGTGTCCTTGTGCACACTGAAACAACGGTCTCTTGCCTCTTAGGTAGTTCCAGACATTTTCCTGGACTCCCTCGCGGTTAGCTATGGCACACTAGCCCCCTTCAGGCTGTGTTCATGCAGCCAACCCCAGTCCTCTCCCTGGGATCTGACCTCCGAAGCCCAAGCCTCAGCTCCCATCCCCCACCTGCCCCGGAGGGTGAGCAGAGAAGCCTCTCAGGCTGGTGAGTGCTGGTCGGCACCGATCCTCTATGCGGGAATCTCTCTGCTTTGCCCTCTGCACCCCTCTTGCTGCGCTCTCTCCTCCGTGGCTCCGAATCTTCCCCCCTGCCACCTCCTGTCTCCACCAGAGAAGGGGCTTCCTAGCGTGTGGAAACTTTTCCTCCTTCACAGCTCCCACTCAGAGGTTCAGGTCCCATCCTTATTCTTTTGTCTCTGTTTTTTCTTTTCTCTTTTGCCCTACCCAGGTATGTGGTGAGTTTCTTGCCTTTTGGGAAGTCTGAAGTTTTCTGCCAGCGTTCAGTAGGTGTTCTGTAGGAGCTGTTCCACATGTAAATGTATTTTTGATGTACTTGTGGGGAGGAAGGTGATCTCCACGTCTTACTCCTCCGCCATCTTGAAGGTCCTGCCTCTACAGTATCCTTTTGCCTTGCTTACAATTCAAGTATCTTTCCCCTGTTTAATTTTACTCATAAGGCCAAAGGATATGTATTACCTAAAACCAGCTCAAGCTACAGTCATGGTTCTTCAGTCTGCTCTTCTATACTCTGGTGAAACCTCAACACAGTCAGAAAGTCCAAGTTGCCTTCAGGGGGAAATCTAAAAGTCTGTTCTAATAGCAGGATGCCTCCACTGTTCTTTGGTTTGCTATGTGTGTGTGTGTGTGTGTGTTTTGGTGAAGTAGAAAGGGTGAGTAGGAGGGCTGTTTTCAGAAGAGGTAGGTAATGGAAAAGAGGGTAGCTTTTTCTTTTTAATTTATAGCTACCTAATTTATTAAAATGTAAAATCTATACATTGTAGATTGCAATTATTTCAATATGCTATCTTCCCGGATATGTCACCGTTTAGAAGAACCCATTCGTGGCTACTAGAGAAAGCGGAAAAGGAAAGAAAACCTCACAATAGAGGAGTGTGTGATGTGAGATAAGAAAGAAAGGAAAGGAGCAAGGAGGGAAAAGCAGGTGAAAATAAAAGAGGATGTCAGGGATTGGGAACAGAAATATGTAGAAACCATTTGTTTCATCATTATAGAAATTGTTATTAATAATCATAATAAAGTCATTCTTGCTTCTGCTTAAATGTGCATCCTTATTTATGCTAACATAAAAATTCCTGATGCCATTTTTAGACTCTCGGAGCTTCCACTTTTTTTTCTGAAATATTTAGTTTAGAGACAGCGTTTGCATCCATGAAAGGAGGTGACAATTTCTACAGCTTTCACATAGACTACGTTGTTGCTTCTAAAAGCCGTTGTGAAAGAACATATCATCTCCTTACTTGTACTTTATTTTTTGCAAAGTATTAGAGAGCACCATGGGCATCTCTATAACTAATGTTGCTGGAAGATTAATTTGATAAGAACCTGCTAATATTTTTGAGGTTTCCTCCGCAAAGCCCAATAGAAGTAGTATTTCATTGTATATTATTTCTTTGTGTCACTTAAAGTTTGTAACCTGACTAGTTGTTAAATGAGATTTTAGGACGTGGCTACTTTGCACAGTTTTGTAAAGCAGAGACAAATATAAAATTACTAGCAAGCGAGAGAGAGAGAGAGAGAGAGAGAGAGAGAGAGAGAGAGAGACAGAGACAGACTGACTTTTGTTTTATTCCCATTCAATTGAACCACCACCAAAAAAACCTGCCCCAAATCAATAACAAAACGCTGAATTCAGATTTTTTGTACATGTAATATAAATAAAAATATATTACGTAATATGTATTATTTTATATCCATTGTGTCCTTGATATTATTTCTTTCTTAATAATGAGTTTGTTCACACTGAAACAAAATTTAAAGAAATTTAGAGTTGATTTTCTTAGCCCTTGCAGTTTAAGCATGACAATATCTTATTTTCATTTTTTAGCTCTTCAAAATTTCCAAGCAACTAGATTTATCCTCCAGAACAATTTCACACATTTTCTTCACTTAAACTAGTTAAATCAATATGAAAAATAACCAACATTTTTGAATACTTGTTTCTCTTTTGAATAAACATCTAGCCTTTATCAACAGAAATAAAATTGTATTTCAAAATCCCTATTTTATAAAAATGCAGCTAGCTCTGAACGAATATCACATTCAACTCATGAACATTTTTAAACACAAGATTACGTATGGGCTCACTTCAAATTCATGAGGTAACAACATGCAAATAATTATGCCTTGGAATGTTATGGTTAAAAATGCTAAAAAAAGCTATTCCAACTTGATTATGAGTTAGCGGCATCATTTAGGTCTAGATGTTCGATATGAATATTCAGTGCGATACATTGTTTTTAATATTGCCTTAAATGGTACAATCATCCTTGGATGACATATGTACTGTTGCACAATCCATCCCAGTTACAAAGAAATGATTCCCTGGATGTTTAACTGAAAATGATATGAGCTACTTTTCTGTAGCCTTGCCATCCAATTCTCTGATTAAGCAACACCCTCACAGATGAACCTTAAAACCAAGCTGTTAGAGAAAGAATATATCAAGGAATCCTATAGTGTGTAACTTACACGAATTCTTCCTAATAGAATCCACGGGCCAACAATTATTTATTGAATATCAGCTATATCCATGGTATGTTTCATTGGAGGCTATAGGATATAATATCTACCAGCATTTATTGAATACCTACTCTAGACGTTGTACTGGTAACTATCTTCTGTATGCTGGTATGGGCGGGCTGGAATGTCAGGCTAAAAAATCTAGAACTGATCCTGTAGGCAGTTGATAACCTTTAAAGGATTTCTTCTTAGAGGGTCGTGGAAAAATGCATGTGTTTTAAGAACAGAGAGAAAGATTAATCTGGCAGCAATGTGCATGGACAGTTAAAGTTCAAGATTAGCAGCAAGGGGATTGCCAGGTGGTAAACAGAAAGGGTCTAAACTAGGGCTGTGTCAATGGAATGTGAGGCCAGGGCTGGAGATGAGAAGCACTGGCATGAATTAGAGGGTCTGATGAAAACCTAGTCTTAGAGATTATGAGAAGTTGAAGTTGAAATTCCACTTTGGGGACTTTATTGCATAACTATACTCGTACATATGTGAAGAGATAGTTTTGTATTAAAAAACAACAGGTGAGGGCTTCCCTGGTGGTGCAGTGGTTGAGAGTCCGCCTGCCGATGCAGGGGATCCCACATGCAGCGGAGCAGCTGGGCCCGTGAGCCATGGCCGCTGAGCCTGCGCGTCCAGAGCCTGTGCTCCGCAACGGGAGAGGCCACAACAGTGAGAGGCCCGCGTACCGCAAAAAAACAAAAACAAAAACAAAAAACAATAGGTGATGCTGTAGTAACCACATCTCAGGGACCTAACATGATGACAGTTTATCTCTCAGTCACAGCACAGTCAGATGCTAGTGGGGCAGCACTCCTTCATATTATAATTATACCATCTGGAACACATGATTTCCAAGGGGTCTTTACGTCAGAAGAGAGCATTGGAGGGTTACACAGAATAGTTTTAAGGTTCAGGCCTAGAAATTACTTATATTAATTTTACCCTTATCTTATTGGCTATAACCGAGGCACATATCCCCATCCTAACCACACAGAAGGCTAGAAATTTAGAAGCGCTTATATATTCAGGGAACACTAATGTCAGCAGGTTTAGTTGTAAGAGCAAAAGATTACAACAACCCAAATACTTATCAATCGGGAGCTAGTTAATAAATTATGCTACATGCACACATTGGAAAGTGCTAAAAATAAGTACTAATATGGGAAGGTCTTGAAGATACATCAAGTGAAAAAAAAAATGAAGTGCAGACAAGTATTTATACTATGTTACCTTTCAGTGAAAAGGAGCAAATCTGAAATACTTGATTGAATTATAAACAAACTCTGAAAGGATACATAAGAAATCAATGACAATGGTTACCTATTTAAAGAAGGGGTTGAATGAGTGAAAACACCCTTCAAAGACAGCCTAGGTTTTATTTTTACCCATAACCTAATTCAAACAAATGAGTTTGGTATTTTACCTTTTCTATTATACAAACCATGTTTACATTATATTTTAACAAGAAATGTCAAACAATGTATGTCTCAGTATGACCTAAAAACGAATGAATTCAAGCATAATTACAAGGTAACAAACTCCAAGACAGACCAATGGTGGAATGCCACCAGAGATGTGGATTTGCTTGGATACTTTCTGAGCATTTAATAGTGAAACTATAGCTGGTTTGTATTCTGAGACTTCTTAATGGAAGGCAAACAAAACTAGCTGCTGGGGCTTCCCTGGTGGTGCAGTGGTTGAGAGTCCGCCTGCCGATGCAGGGGACATGGGTTCGTGCCCCGGTCCAGGAAGATCCCACATGCCGCGGAGCGGCTGGGCCCGTGAGCCATAGCCGCTGAGCCTGCGCGTCCGGAGCTTGTGCTCCGCAACGGGAGAGGCCACAACAGTGAGAGGCCCAAGTACAGCAAAAAAAAAAAAAAAAAAAAAAACTAGCTGCTGATTATTTTTCCTTGAATTGTGTCTTTCTAAAAGCCCAATTTAAATTTAGCTTGGGATTTCCTGTCAATGCTTTAAAAAAAGTCAAAGCAGCTGTTTGCTGTTTACGGTTTGGTGTGCTAGAATTTGGCTCACCATGGATTGCAGACTTTGCCTGCTAAGGGAGAACTAAGAGAACCTTAAGTGCCATCTAAGTAGGTTTTTCATTTCAGAAGAATCCCAGCGCATTTCTGGAAATGAGGGAAACAACTCCATCTAGCCAGCCATCCTGTCTGCACCTCAGCTTCCCTACTTGTAAAATAGGGGTTGGCTATCTTCATAACAGGGTCTTTGTGAAGAATCAATGATGAGATAGTCTATCAGAGATTTGTACACTGGGAAGGGCTAATTGTCAATTCTTTTTCTGGAAAGTTCTTTTTGATGTCTTAAATAAGACTAGGACCTGATGTCAACCTGCTCCCATTGCACCTGTGCCTCTTCTTCCTATGATTCAATGTTTGTTTCTCCTCTCTCCTGCTAGCGTGCAGTGCCTTGCACAATGCAGTATTCCAAGTGTCTACTGCAGAGACAGGCATATAGCTCAATTATTCATTATTGAATTAAATGAGTGACCATAAGAAATTCTTGATCCTCCCTCTGATTCATACTCTTTCCCCATGGTCAGCACTAACCACCAGAAGTCCTCAGGGAAGAAGAATGTCTAGGAGATTAGTTAGTCAATATTCCTGAAGGAGCAGGTTAATATTTGTCTTTTAGGTTGGCCATACCATATTTTACTAATTATAGGTATAATGTTACAAAGGAGGTGATTTGTGCTAAAGTCAAATCCATTTTGTTCTATGCTTGTAATAATAAAGTATTTGTAAACATATATTGAATACTTAATATGTGCTAGACATTGTTTTAGACAGTTTACATTTAATCCTCTCAACAATCCCATGGGATCGATCCTGTTATTGTTCTCATTTTACAGATGAGGAAACTGAGAAACAGGTAAAATATCTTGCCCATGTTTTCATAGCTTCTGTTGGCAGAGCTAGGATATTGATTTAGGCAGTTTGGGTCCAGAGGCTACATTCTTAGCTCCTCTACTATACCTTCTTATAATGAGAAACTGTTTTTAACATAGCATAAGCACCATTGAAAATATACAAAGTAATTCCAAGTTAACTTAGAAATGGATATTTTAAATGGTCAGTTTTGGTGCCAAAAGAAAGGCTTTGGTACTCATGCATTCCTGGTTGCAATAGAAGGTGACATAAAATTTTTGGTAAAATAACAGTATGTGGAATGTAATGTATACTCAATGAAAATGGCCAAAAATCAGACAGGGTTGACTTTGAATCACTGTTGCTAATGGTTTGACCCATTGATCTCCATTTCTAGTAGTCCGTTCAAAAGAAATAATAAAGAAACACAAGGAAACGCTTACATAGCAAAGATGTATACAAAGTCATTTGTGTATTTATTTGCCTACCTTTTAGAAACATTCTTATTGGAAGAAATATGTATATAAAATATATTTGTAGAAAAGTATATAAAACATATATATATATATACAGTTTAAGGAACAAGCATAAAAAACCACTCCCCAGGGCTTCCCTGGTGGCGCAGTGGTTGAGAGTCCGCCTGCCGATGCAGGGGACGGGGGTTTGTGCCCCGGTCCGGGAAGATCCCACATGCCCTGGAGCGGCTAGGCCCGTGAGCCATGGCCGCTGAGCCTGCGCGTCCGGAGCCTGTGCTCCGCAACAGGAGAGGCCACAACAGTGAGAGGCCTGCGTACCGCAAAAAAAAAAAGGCCACTCCCCAAATACTCCCCGTTCTGAATGCTTATGGGTAACCACTACCCTGGCTCTTCTAATAATTATTTCCTTATTTTACAGAGTTTACCACCCTCCATTATTTGACAATATAATACAGTTTTACCTATTTTGAAATACATAGGATCACACAAAATGTATTCCTTGGGTGACTTATCTATTCCTCTTACCATTCTATTGTGACATTCACTCAGCTATCTGGTTCATATAGCAGTCATTTCATTAATATTTAACGTAATGAGTGACATATTTGGCTTTCTAGCTACATTCTTATTTTTGCTTTTGATTTATCCCAGTTGTTTTATATTTCTATAGTTCTCACTTTTTTGCCATTTTGCATTGATTTTTTACATTATGTGATTTATTTTTTCTCTCTACTTATTTTTGGGTTTTTGTTGGCGACCCTTGAAATTATAACATGTATACTTATCAAAATCTAAACTTATTCAATACTTTTACTCTACTATATATATATATATATTTATAAAATGGATATTCATTTAGATTAACTCACATATATAGTACTGTATTTGCCCTTCTTTTAGCAGCTCAGATTTTCCATCTAGGGTCACTTTTCTTCTTCCTAGGATTTTTAAGAAAATCCTTTAGTGAGTGTCTGCTGGTGACAAACTCAGGTACTGTTTTTCTGAAATATCTTTATTTAGCCTTTGCTTTTTAAAGATAAAATTACAGAATGAGATTTATTTTCTCAACATATGTTGGGATATACGCTGTCTCTCCTCCCCAGCGATTATTAAGATACGCTTTTATCTTTGGTGTTCTGCATTTTCACCATGCAATATCTGGCATGGACTTTAAAAATCTGTTTGGGATTCATGAATCCCCTTAAATATGTATATCTGTGCATTTTATCAATTCCAGAAACTTCTTGACCATTTCTCTTTTCAAATATTGCCTCTGCCACATTCTATATATCCTCTCCTCCTGCGACTCCTATTAGATACTGATCAGTCCTTCTCAACTATCTTCAATGTCTCTCAGCTTCTCATATTTTCCAATGCTTTGTCTCTCTGCATTCTAGATCATTTCTTCTGAGCTATCTTCTAGTTCACTCATTGTTTCTCCAGCTTTGACTAATTTGTTGTTATACTTCTCAATTTTGTCTTTAATTTCAATTTTGTTTCTTTTATTGAAGTTCTCTAATTTTTTTTTCCAAATCTGCTGGAACAGTTTTTATAGTTTTCTGTACTATTCACTCAAGCTTGTCTTTAATTAATTTAAACAGTGAGGATAAGTATTTTAAAATTTATATCTTACAACTCCAATCGGAAGTCTTTGTTGATTAGTTTCAAAGTTCAAGTTCACCTGGTTCAGCAAATGCCTTCAGGGCAGAAGTAGCTTTAGTGCAATACCAACTCTCTGGGTTCCTGTCTTCACTTAGGTTTCTGCCTGATAATTCTTTACTATCTTGTTAGTTGCCTGGTACTTTTAAGAAGTTTTGTTTGTTTGTTATTTTATTTTATTTTGCGGTAAGCAGGCCTCTCACTGTTGTGGCCTCTCCCGTTGCAGAGCAACAGGCTCCGGACACACAGGCTCAGCATCCATGGCTCACGGGCCCAGCCGCTCCGCAGCATGTGGGATCTTCCCGGACCGGGGCACGAACCCGTGTCCCCTGCATCGGCAGGCAGACTCTCAACCACTGCGTCACCAGGGAAGCCCTGTTTTTTTAATTTATTATACACAACATTTTTAGTTGTGGTCAGAGGGGGAAGGTGGTCCAAATAATGTAATCCAACATATTACCAGAAACACAAATCCCTGTTTTGAATTGTTTAATCATTCAGCTGCTCAAGGGTACTGGGCTAGGCTAAATAATCTTTCACATATTCTTCTCCTATAATGTTTATAAAATCATTATGGCATATCAAACAATAAGAGGGCTAATAAAAGACAAATTGTTTAAATATGAGCATATGCACCTGGAAATTAAGAGACCTGAGTTTTTCTTGGCCACTGACATTCTACCATGTGATGTCAGCAACATATTTAATTTACTTAATGCTTTAATTATCCCACTTGTGAACCAGAATGAAAATATATTTCACTTACAGTTCCATTTTTCCCATAAAAATTCTCTCAGCTAAGTGAAGAGTTCCCAGGAGGGACTGAATAATTCAACGTACTAAGTTTACATGAGCTAAATATCTTCATAGTTGGTTTTCATTGCAAAACGAAAAACATTAGGAACAAAAGTCTTTAACCGTATCTCTTCAGAGAAAGTTCTCATAAAAGATGCTTAGGACCAATAAACGGTGGAATTGTACTCTGATTTTTTTTTTTTTTTTTTTTTTTTTAACCATAGGCAAGAAACATCCTGTACCAGATGACAGTTGCTTTCCTGCATGGGCACTGACTGAGAACTCTCCTACTTAAATTATTTGTGATAAATTCACTTGAGCTTTAGATTTAATATTTTACTTATTTTGCAAATGTCTGTGACTTATGGGCATACATCAAGGAGAAAGTGCACTTCACAGAAATTAGGAAGAGAAAAACCTCAGTAAGCCATTCTGCCTAAGAAGTACAATGGGGACTCCTCCCCAGTACAGATGAGACGAGAGAGTTGGTGAAAACAAGCTCTCTAGTGAGTCGTCCTAATGCCATTGGGACGACAGTCATCACATTCCCAAGGACTGGGCAGCTAACAACCCCTACCCCAACAAAATGAAAAATCTGTAAAGTCTGTGAACTACCACAACGAGGGACATTCCTTCCCTCACCCAATTCCTTTATTTTGTGACGGCAGTACATTTTGTCCGAAGGTGGCTTAAGGGATTGGGAGCAAAAATGTGGTTTGAATGAAAGAAAATGTCCTAAATGCAAAGGAGTGAAAGAGGTTTAATTGTAAATGTCACCTGTATTAATATTCTTCACACTGTTTTTACTAATCATACAAATAATAATAACTATCATTTATTGACTACTTCCTATTTTGCAAACATTATCTCATTTTATCATCACAGCATCTTCTTGTTAGGTATCTTGATTCCCAACGATTGAATGAGAAAATTCAAGAATAAAGAAAAAGACCTCAGAGAAGGCAACAGGTCAACAAAAGAAACATTTGTACTAAAGTTGACATGACTCCAAAGTTGACATGACTCCAAAGTCTGTACTTTTATATATACTTTTATATATATACTGCCTCTCTTTATTAGAGCTTCTTGAGGGAGATTTATTTTTGAAACAGGAAAAAGGAGTGGGAATTATATTGATAAATTATAAAATAATCACTTCATTATAAATTATAAAATTATTTCGTAGACACTCCTATGTATTCACCAAATTGCTATCTTTTTTCCTGGACCCACAAGCTGATGACTTTTCCCAGCCTTGCTTGATAGGAGACTGGTGTCATTGATTGTGTTCTGTCCAGCAGAATGTGGGCAGAGATGACATGGGCCAATGCAGGCCTTGTCATGAAACCTCTTATACAATTCTCCAAGCTCTCTTTTTCTATTATTTGACAATCTTGGAGGTCAAGTGATGAAAGTGGCAGTGACAAGGTGGAAGGAGTAGGGCTCTGTGGTCCAGAGGTCTATCACCAACTGTACAGGACTCTGATGTGAGAGCTATAGGATTGCATTGCATTGTCACCACTGTCTGTTACAGAAGTTAGCTTACATTGCTGCATATACTACCTCTTAACCATGAGAAAAAATATTCAGTAAAGCCACTAATGTCATGCTGACGTTTTCAATTTCTTCTCTACTTCTAAGGACTCAGGCTTATTACTAGGTTTTGCAAGTTGTAATAACTACTAGTCTAGTTTAGGAGAAAATGCTTTTGTCAGTATATGAAAATTAACAATGGTTCTGTTTTCATCTGGGACAAATGAACCATAATTTGCTTTGATGCAAAAATCAATTATACATGAATTCTTTCTTCACGATGCTTTATTTTTATAACAATGAATTTTATCTAGAAAAAAACAGCCTATAAGAATCCAAGTGATTCTCCTACTTAAAATGTCTCAAATCTGAAAGCTTTCCTTTCACTTTTGCTACAGTTCTTTTAACCAGATGATACACAGAGCTTTGATGACGTATAACAAGAATTGAAAGGAATATAACGGTGCCACGGTAATCGTAGTGGATTCATCAGATCACCTGTAGAGGGAGTGTCAGCCAGGTGGTATGTTTGAAAGCTCTTAAAAGGGAGTGTGTGGACAGGACCAGAGGTATGGGAGAACAGGGAGGAAAGCAGAGGGCAAAAATGTCAAGGAATAGGAGAAAGAGAAGACAGATACTAGTGGTACTATAAAGAAAGAGAGTGGAGCTCATGCTAGATTGGAGGATTAATTATGACCTGCAAGCCAGGAAGGACTGCTGTTCCGTATCTACTTCCATCCCTCAAACCAGGTACCAGTAGGAATGAGGATTTTAAGGCCCCCAACCTTATCCTTGTTGATTAAAACTTCTTTTCGTATTTTCATTTTAAGTGTATGTTAAGCAGTGCAATGTAGCTGATATTCCTAGATGTTTTAGGTAAGAGCAAAGGTAAATCAAACAAAATAAGCCACAAACATTACTCACACCCCAGTGAGGGACAGAGCGGGCAGTGGGTTTACACAATTCTTACTGTGCAAAATAAGAGTCTGGATGATTTATGCTGTAACATCAGCTGCAATATTCTGGGTCAGCCCAATTTATGAAGCACATTATGTGTTCTATACCCAGAATGACTGCTGACTCAAAACACTCAGTAAAGAAGCAGCTTAAAGAGCTGATATTTATTTTGTATTTAGACTCCTAGAGTGAATTCATTTTCAGAACTCTATGACACTTCCTCAGTTACAGTTTCACATTTTCACCTTTTAATATGTATATTATAGGTATACATATTAATACTTATTATGTATATTATGTATATTATTAATACATATTAATATATATTAATACTTATTATGTATATCATGTATACTTATTAATACATATTAATAGGTAACATATAATATACATTTAAAATGTATATTATAGGTAAAGAATAAATTAGGGCTGGTATGCACGAAAAGGGAGGAACCACTAACAAATTAACTTATTGGGGTCTTAATTATGTCTCTCATAAGGGATACACATCTCTTGGCTTAAACAAGAACTTGAGCCTCCCTTAGGCTGTTCACCACATGAAAATAGGGACTGAAAATGCCTGGAATGCCCTTCTCTCCTTCGGTGCCCTGACAGTGTTCCTTCTCCTACACTCAAGTCTTACCCCTCCTGAGAAGCCTTCCCTGGCCTGCCCAGGGGCCTCCTTTCTAATTTCCTAGTCCTTTATAGATAATTCCATCTCAGAGCTTCTCAAATTGTACTACATCCATGTATCTCTCCTCCCCCACTAGGTGGTGGGCTCCTTGAGGGTAGGAGCCATGCTGGTATTTTTGTCCTTTCTTGCACTCAATAGAAGTTTATTTAGTGAATAAAAGTAAGTGGAGAATGACTATTCTTTGATTTGTGATTCCGCAAATGTCCAAGGTGCTTGTCTTTGCTTGAAGTTTGGCTTCATTGACAAACCTGAAAACTTTGCTCAACAGGTCTGGCCCACCCACTACCTTTGGCTGTATGCTTATCTAAGAAAGCTACATACTTTGGTTTGTTACCGTGTCACCCACTAGAAATGTTGTGCTCCTGTGTCTCTCCAAGCAACTTCTCTGATTTCTTCAAATGTGGTAGATCCTCTACAGCTCAGTCAATATGTGCTTGGAAATCTTGCTTTGGTCACTTATTTGGGAGACACTAAAACAAATATGGCATCCTCTTGATACTCCAGGGGCTTATAAATGGTTTTGGGAAGACAGAAAATTTACGTGTAAAAATATAAGGTCCAAATGATGGTAATAATATTATGAAAAATAATTTTAGGTTTAACTACTACCTTAAAATTTCAAAAAACATTCATATACATCATCTCATTCAATACTCACTATCCCTTACAAGATACTAGGTCTACCTAAAGTAGGTGTGATTCATAAAGGAAGCATGAAATTCATTGGCTGAATATGTTGCGTTTCATTGCTATTTTACAAAAGGAGAAACTGAGGCTCACAGAGATGATCTAGACCGCACAGCTCATTGGAAAGGTAGAGACAGGACTGGAAGCAAGGACTGCAGGCTTCAGTTTAGTCCTCTTTTCACTTTGCCACTATCCTGAGAATGCATCAGGACCTCAATGGTAGTGAATTTGTCTGATGTGTCTTCTTATGCTTCTGTGTCCACTCTCACAAGAAAGCCCTCCTCTCCAAATCCTTCACTGACAGTTATCTTAGAAACCTGAAGATCACCACTGCTTTATCACCAAAAGGGCAGACCAGCATTTGAAATTAAGTGTCTTCCTCTCACTCTTTCATGCTAAAACTCTCTGGACTCTGTCAACATATAGTCAAAAAAGAGACTAGGCAGGGGATTTTAGATATTGTTTTTGTGTGTGTATTTAAGTATGTTCTCTAATATTTTGGTTATTTTATATATAACTTTTTCTAAGGAACAAATATTAGCCTGAGTATCAAGAGTACAGAATTTTAAATTACTAATTGTCCCAACTACTACATCATCATCACCATTGTCACCATACCATCACCCTCCTCCTTCTCCTCTTGTCTAACATGCTTCATATTCTTTGAGCACTTAACTACATGCCAAGCACATGCAGTTCTGTTTTTCCCTTCATTTAATCCTTATAACAATCGTACCAGGTTGGTATTTCTGTTCCATTTTATGGTTGAGAAAACTGAACCCTGGTGAGATTAAGTAATTTTCCTAAGGTCAGGCAGCAGGACAGTTATTTGGTAAGTAAAACTCTGGTTTACTGTCCTATGAGTAGCAATAAAAAGCAACATAGACCAACTTCAAGCATAAAAGATGCAAAGCACATTAAAGATAGCTGTAACCTCTTCAAGGGCAGAGACTTACAGATCCTCCTATTATATGCTTTCCAAACACCCTGTACTGTTTTTTGCACAGGACTTATCACAGCTTATAATTATGTACTTATTTTTGTGATCATTTGTTTAATGTCCTTCTTCCTGCTATGCTGTCCCTTCAATGAGGAGAACTGCTTCTGTTCTAAAAGCTTACTTCTGTTTGCCCAGTGCTTAGCAGAGTGCCTCATCCATGGTAGGTACTCTATAAATAGCTGTTGAATAGATGAATCTCCTCTGGCCTCTGTGTCTAAGTGGCTTCATTGAGGATTTCTTTGGTACTCTTAATTAATATTTTAGGACTCAATGTAAACATCTATGGAGCTCATTTCTAGCAGAAGAAAAAAGTGTACTGGACCCTGACCTGGCCTCATGTCTTAATCTTTATGCTTAGCAACAGGGTAATTTTAGGTGGTGACCCCAAAGAACTTAACTACTATACTTCAGCTATAGACACACTTTTGAAGAGAACTAGTCATTTTCATAGCAGCTGTCTTTCAATTGCATGTTCGGTATATCTGAAGCAGATGAACTTTCATAAGGTACAGACACTAATATGAATTTTTAACAGCATAAATTGCACTTTTCTAAGGAGTAGCCTCTACACTTTGAAAATTATGTTTTAAAGGTCAAAAATAAAAAAAATTGTCCTTGCTTTTCCCTACATTATTGGAGTTTTCAGAGAAGCCATTTCTCTCTATGGTCCAACAGCTTAACCAAAAACTCAATTCTTTGAACATTATTTCCACCCAAAGAAATTTTACAAAAAAAGGAGGAGGAGGCAAAGAAGAAAGAAAAGCTTTTTGTAGGCTGAAGAACTAATAAATATTATGTCAGCCTAGCCAGTAGGCTAGTGTTTTAAGAAGGATAAAATGTGTCTATATTATCTTATCCCTCTTAATCTTCTGCCACAGTGGGGAAATTCTGGGGCAGTTATTGATAAAGAACAAGTCCAAGGTCATTGCATGATGAAAGGTCAGAGCTTGAATTTGACTCCGGGTTTGAACACAGAGTCCAGGTTTTTTCCTCTGTATCCATGGTTCTCATGTTTTAGTAGTCACAAAAATTCCCTGAAGGGCCTTTTAAGTCACAAAACTCTGAGTATCACCCTCAGAGTTTCTGACTCAGTATATGACTAGGATGAGCCCAATCATTTGCATTTTTAAAAAGTCCCTAGTTTTGCTAGTCCAAGGACCACTTTTTAAAAACCATCACTTTACACAGTGCAGATGTGGCACCCTTTCTGTGAAATAACACAAAATATGACCAATTATTTTGGGATTCTAATGAAGAACTGGCAAATTCGTGATCAAGCTTTTTCGTCTATCAACCTTTATTATCTAACACCTTTCCCTGTGTTTAGATATGTGTTTAGAGATTCAAAGATGTGGTCCGCAACAGTTTGAAGTTTTACAGTGAAGTACCTCGCTAGGTCTGATGATATTAGGATTGTATCACTCACATACATCAACTCACTTGATCCTTCTAACAACTCTATGACTTAGGCAAGGCAGGTAATGGTATCTTCATTTTATAGATGGGAAATCTAAGACCTAGAGACCTTAAGTGAAAATACAGCTTACATCTCTAATAAATAATAGAGATAAATTCAAAATTTTCTCATTTTATCACAAGTCCAGGGCTTTTTCCACTAGTGGCACTGCCTTCTCATTTGAATCATTTTAAGATTAGTCTTTCACTTAAAAAAAAAAAACTTGGCAATATAAGTCACAGAACTTGTTATATATTTTATGTGTCTTAGCATAAGCTTTATATAACAGAAAAGGAGAAATTCCTTCCCACCGCAACTATTTTTTTCCAGAGCATGCAATGCTGCAAAACAATGTTCTCAGTCTGGTTTTTTTAGACATCTACTATTTCTCAAATTCATTTTCCAGAAGATATCCTCTGTTGGTAGGAGTAGATTGTTCAATTGACTGCTAATAGGACATGGAAATCATTGTTAGTAGGTTAACATTTAAAACTCAGTTCATTTGGGAGTCACCCAAAAACTGCTACAGTAATAACACAGCTATTTGTGGCATGTGGGCAAGGTAGCTTTTGGTTATCAGTCTGTATTCCAGGACACCACATGTATAACCTACCTCAAAGGTTTGTACAGAAGACCAAATAAAATGAGGTGCTGGCAATGCTATGAAGTCTTTAAACCTCTTCCACGTTCTGTAGCAGCCGATCAGTTGCCTAGTCCTGTTCATTTTACCACCATAATATCTTTTGCATCCTT
The DNA here is from genome assembly GCF_963455315.2 of Globicephala melas. Lineage (NCBI taxonomy): Eukaryota > Metazoa > Chordata > Mammalia > Artiodactyla > Delphinidae > Globicephala > Globicephala melas. Next base: position 60,908,188 of record NC_083321.1, read on the forward strand.
TCCATTCCCACTACCATCACCCTCATTCAAGCCTTTATTGACTCCAGCCTAGTCTTTTTTGTGCCAGACTCCCAACCGTTCTCATTCCCACCAACCTCCATCCTTTCCAATCCCCCTTACACTTTGCTGTGTGATTAATCTCCCTGAAAACAGATATGATCATGCACTTGTCAGCTTGGAATCCTTCAATGACTCCTGTTTACTTACATAATAAAATTTAAATAGCTGGATATTCAAACCTTTCCACCCTCATTTCTGCTTTTCGATCTATTTCTCACTCATGTAATTCAGGTGTTTGTCTTATACTCCAGCCAGAATTATTGGCTTGCCATTCCCCATATTTCATCACCTGTGCTTTCATATCTCCCTAACCTTCCCAATGTTGGCCTTCTGTCGAAAATGTCCTTGATGACTCACAGTTCCCATTCCTATATGCCTTAATCCTATTCCTTCTTCAAAGCTCAGGTCCAAAGGCACCTCTTCCATTAATACTTCTTCAATGTTCTCAGAGGAAGTAATCTTACTCTTCTGAATTTTTTTTGTATTATTTATGCATCCCTTTTATTTTTTCCATCTCCCTGACTTTTGCCTCACTCCAATCCTCCAAATACAAAATTTTATCATACTTTCCTGGGTTTATAAGCTTTATTGATTTTCCATCCCTCTGAGGCAGAAGAGCAAAATCCTTGATGTGGTTTATAGCATTCTACACAGTGTGGTCTTTGTATACTGTTCTAGTCTAACTTTCCGCTTGCTGCTCTCATCCACGCTGGCCTTCTTTTAATCTTTTAATGAGACATGCCCTTCCTGTCTCGGGGCCTCCAAACATGCTGTTCCCTCTACTTAGACTTCTCCTCCCCAACTCCACCGCTCCTTACCTAGTTCATTTTTGTTCAGTCTTTAGAGTTCAACTCAAATATCACCTCTCTGAAGAAGCTTCTCTTACTACCTAGGCAAAGCAAGCACCCCACATGTAATTTTTCATTGTAGTACATACCACAAACATTTAGTGTTTGCGCCCTCAGCTAGTATGTAATTTCTATAAGGTCAGGGACTTGGGTTTGTCTTACTTCCTACTGGATCCGCATTGCCTAACACAGTGCCTGGATACACAGATATTGGGCAAATATTTGTTACCTGACTTAAACATAAATAGGTAGAACACAAATTAGATATATCTGTTAAATTACTGAAAGTGTGGTTTTGCCTGATTTCCTCTCTCTCTTACCAGGCTGTAAACTCCTTGATTTAGTTCTGTACTCCCAACAACCCAACCCTTTATAGCTAGTAAATGCAAAGGAAATACATGTTGAACAAGAGAATAAGTGAATGAAGGGAAAAAATGGACAAATGAACAGACAGATGAAAAATAAAGTAGTAACCTAACTCTTCACAAAATTTTCAAATTCTCACACCTTTTAGAATCTTTTAACATTTCTAGATATGAAAAATAACCAAGCCATTCACATTTTACAGGCCAAATGGCTTGGTATTTACTGAGAGCTGATGTTTATTGAGGGAAAAAGGAAAAAAGAAAGGAAACAGAAACACTATTATACTATGGAAAAGAGGCAGTATTGATATATGATGCCCAAATTCAGAGGACCCTTTATTCTTGTAACAACGCCTGATGTGTGTGTGTGTGGTGGGGGGGATTCACAAATAGGGACAGCAAAGGACAAAATGGATGAGAATAGTCCTTGGAAGAAGGAAACAATTGTTTCAGTATGTTTCAGTTACAAAAGGAAATCTAATGATTTATCTGTTTTATGTTGGTAAGTTTCCATTTATTGACATCAGGAATGACCTGTAGCTGCAGTGTCTCTTCACCAGCCAGGCCATGACACCTTCATCCTTATTTCCTCTCCTGCATGTCAATCAGCCCCTGGGAGACCAGGCGCCACACACCCGCAGACCCTTCACTTCCTATTTGCTCTGTTTGACGCGCTCGGTGTGCCACCTTGGGCCAGTCACTTCTGCCTTCTGTAAAATAAAGTGTCTAGTCTGGTCTCTAGTGTTCCTCTAATGTCAAACATCCTACGGCTGTATGTCTTTCCGTGCTATAAGTTTTGGTCCATGGCTGCTGGTGCCTTGACTTCATTCAATGTTTACTGTCTACTATATGCCAGGGAGTGTTCTAAGTGCTAGGGATATAGGGTAAAACAGTGATCTTCAATGACAAAAGCTTTGCCCTCAGAGAGCTACCTTCTAATGGGAGGAGATACAAAACAAACAAGATAAATAAAATATGTGGTATGATAGGTACTACAAAGTACTAAGGAGAAAAAAAGTCAGAAAGGGAGACTGGGAATGTGGTGAGGATGTATTGAACAAGTAGCCAGAGAAGGTTTCACTAGGAGAGCGACATTTAAGGAAAGACTCAATCCTGTTTCCTAGCTGTTTGCTCCCGGCTCCTAGCAATTGCTTAGCTTAGTTGCAGCTTTGTGGGCTCCTTGCTTCTTTCCTTTAAATCTGATGTTTTTGTTCATTTTCACTGCTACAGTCATGGTTCCATCCCTGTTGTCTCTTGCCAGGACCGTAAGTAATGGCCTCCTTCTTGGTCTCACTGCTACCACCTTCTCCATACTCCATCTTGTTCTCTTTTCTGCTAAGAATGTTATCTTCCTTGTCATCAACTCTAGTACACTTTTGGAAAATTCCCCAACTACTTCCCTCATTGATCTCTAAGAACACCCCGCCACCCGCCTGCTATCACCACACTTAGCCCCTTATATCCTCTGAACATGTCCATTCCATGCCCACACACAAAGCCAGTTCCCTCTGCCCATTCCCCACCTTTCTACCTGGCAAACTGCCACCTGCCCTTCAAGGCTCTGTTCAGAGTGCTTCCTCTGGGACATGGTCCTCACTTCCTCTGGATGGAATTGGCTTCTAACTCCTCAGTGCTCTCTGTACCTTGCACATATCTCTCTGCTGCATTTATCATGTATTTTGATTTTACATTTTCCTGTTCCTAGCTCTCTTTCCCGAGAGCATTCCTTACTCCTACATACTTTGCATTTAGTAAATTCTCAATGAAACTGACGAGGGCAGAGATACTGAGGGGAGAGGAGAGGGTAGGGAAGGGAAAGGAGACTGTCAGTCACTTGTAGAAGACGGGCAGCTAAAAGATAGGAGAAATCACTGCTTCCTAAAAGCTGTGGATTAGAAGAGACCTCACAGTATCCCAAATTCTAAAACTTGAGGCTTCAGCAGTAACCTTCCTTCTATTAATCTAGTCCTGCCCTTTTGTCCCAGTTCTTAAAACTGGGCTTCTACAACTCAGTCCCCACCTGGTGGCCCAGTTCTGAGAATTCGCCTTCTGTCTTGCCTCTCTCTGCAATCTCCCTTTTGGAGACCTGCCTAATATGTCAGGCTGGCCAAGCCTGGAGCTCTGTCTTGCTCTTATCTCCCTCGCCTTTCTCCCTTTTTAATCTCTGCCCTGCCCATGAACCCAGGCAGGTGGCCAGGACCCTGCTAATCCCTGACAGACTTCCATGACTCTGACTCCTGAGCATTACATGCTCCTGGGTTCCCTCCTTTCCTCTCACTATCTGCCTGCTGTGGCCACAATCCCCCCTATCCCTCTTGCCATCTGACTATTTAGATGACCACCTGCTCTCTAAGACTATACCTTTCGGATTCTGTACCTTGCCTATTCAACTGGAGTGCTTCCCAAAAACCTCTGGGCCTAGGTCTGGTTACTTTTCCTTTTTTCCCTTCTGCTTCTAGATCTGGACCCACCCACGTTTGCCTTGCTTCTTTCTCTGCTCTCTAGGACCAGGAACACTTAATAGTGAAAGATGCTCTTGGGGGTATCAAGCCCACTTTAAGATATCTAACAGTTTTGGAATATTGGAGAGCTATATTTAAAGCTCTAGTCCAACACTTCCATTTTACAGATGAGGACCCTGAAGCCCAAAAGGGGAAGTGACTTTCCCCAGGCTGCACAGATAGCCTGTGGCCGAACCACTGCTAAAGTCCAAGTTCCCGGTGTCACTGTCAAGAAGTGTCCTTTTCACTATACCCTTTCACCTTGGCACACCTGCTTTTCACAAATCAGAGTTCTGTGAAACAAGGATCACAGACTCACATGCAGGCACTAGGAAGAAGGTATTGATACTAACCCACAGCCGGCACCTTTTCAAACTAAATAGATCGAATTTGATTAATCTAATCTCCTTCAAGGACATACGAGTATATAAAGAACCAGGAAGAGACAGCAGCTTTCATTTATTCCAAAGAGAATAACATTTTTGAATTTCTCTTCTGGGTGTCAATAAGCTTAGAGAAGATGGTCTAGGGATCCAGAGCAATTAATTAAGAAAAGGAAAGAAATCAGAAAATGGTAAATAATGACTCATCGAGCGGGTCCTAAGTAGCATTCCACAGGAGACATTCCTGAGACCAAGGCCTTTAAAAACGATTTAATCTGTGGCCTAGAAGAAGACATGGAACCTATGCCAAATATATCTGTCTAATCAAATGATATGCGGCACATAATTAAGACGATTGACTAGCCCTTACTGGGGGTTCATTAACCGTGAGCTTTATCACAAGTTTAAAATCAAGTGGGGGAGATGGCTGTGCACACAAATAGGAATAAAGCAAGGCATGCAATGAGTGTGGTATAAACAAGAACGCAAAGGAGCTGTTGCAAAAGAAGTGACTTCTCCCACCAAGAAGGACTAGCAGGAATACCATGGAAGCAAGGGCTTCTAGGATCTCAGAGGTAGCCTGACCTAATGGGCCAAACTGAAGCCCTGAGAGCTACCCTGGATGCCACCTTTGTTTTAACTCCTATATCCAGGTCGTCATCAAGTCTGTCAATTTCAATACCTAAACTACCTTGCAGACCAGCTTTTTTCCTGTGCCGCTACCTTAGTTCAGGGCCTTGTCATTTCTCAGTAGGTGTCTGAAGTAAGGCCCTGGCTGATCTTAAGCCTACAGTCTCACCTTCTTTCAATTCATCCACACTGCTGACAGAATGATCTCACTGCTAATCTGATCACATCACTCTGGAGTTTAAAATCCTCCGATGACTCACCCTCTGCAAGGCCTTCCCTCATCTGGCCCCTTTCTGCTCAGGTCCTTCTATTCCTTTCCTTGCACATTATGTTCCAGTAATATTGAATTCCCCGCACTCCCCCTAAAAAACGCATTTTGCTCTTTATATCTCCATGATTCTTCCCTGGGTCCTCCTCCAAAGTGCATGGTTAACAGACGAGCCATTTGGCAATCGGGAGGAATCACATTCACTGCAGGACTTAGAAGGGCCCTCTATGCCAGTGGTTCTGTCTCCTCCACAGAATTTTCCTGGCAACATCACTCCATCCTAATCGTATCAAGTGTAGAATCTCAACCTTGTTTGTGGCTCTTTGGTTGAAACCTTTACATCAAGTAAGAGTGAAACTGTTGGCAGGGAAATCATGAGGGCCAGTTACAGGGAAATGAACAGGATGATTAAAAGGAAAATACCAGTTCTTAAGTACATACAATGTGCTTCACGCATTACACATTCTATTTGCTACGTGTACCACATTTAATCCTTATAACAAATTGGCAATCTTTGTTCCTTTAAAGATAAGGAAAATAAGGCTTATACAAACTGATCGCTTCTTCAATGTCACTTAGTGAGGAAGGGGTAAGGATCACTTAGTAAAGATTCCAACACTAATCTCTTATTTTTCTACCTTCTTATCAGGGCCACAGCATGGTAACCGTGCCCCCAAATTGCTTTCTGAACCATTCGAAGCAAACATGTTGAACTTAGTTTTAGTGCAATCAACTTTTTTCCCTGTTTCTCTGAAAATGTGCCTATTGCAGATGTGTTACACCTTCTCCCTCCCCCCACCAGGAAGTCCGGAGGCAATGACAGAGCACAGCCCATACGAGCAGGTCCCAGTTTTTCCTTTCTGGACAAGATAATTAGAATTGTGACTTTATAGAACTTAAAGTAACTTGAGAGGCTATTTAATGAAATGCTATCTTTTTATAGAACAGAAAAATGGGACCACAAAAATCATACAGTACATGAGCAGCAGAGATCGGACTGGAAACTCCCAGGCGAGACTAGCTCACTTCCTGAGGCCCGATGACTGAGCACTCTCCCGTGTTGCTTCTGTTAATCCTTACAAAATACCTGGAGAGTAGGTATTGTTACTCTATCTCACAAATGGAGGTTAAGTGACTCAACCCAAGTCACACAGCTGGTTACAGGTGGTGCATCAGGGATTCAAACCCAGGTCTACACCAGGGAGCTTCTGGCTTCAACCCCCCACTCCTCATGAACATTTCAAGTTCCATTGTCAAATATCCATGGACCAAAAGGAAGGGTTTTTGCCAGAGGCTGTGACTGAAGTTGCTCAGTCAATTCAGATGGACCCTTTGGCAGCTCACTCTAAACAAGACAGAACAGCAAACAATGACTCCACTGTATGAACCATCATTTCTTTTAAACACTTAAACTTTAAGGATTTTTTTAAGACCTTACGTATATCATAGTAAAGTTCTTAGAATACTGAACTTATTTTACTTATAGAAAGCCATTTTCTTATCTTTGTACTTAAAAATAGTGAGTACTGACTTCTAAGAGTAAAATCAAGTAAACACACACCCTTCCTCCATACACCTATGAAAACTAGAGCGATGCAGTAAAAAAGGCAGAAAACACAGCTCTTTAATAATCAAGGGTAGAATCATACCATGTAGAAAAATAAAATATTAGCAGACCTCTGAAGGTGGAAACAAGACCCTATTAAAAACCGCCAACTTTTATTTCTATCATTTAGAAAACTCCAAGGGCAAACACAAAAACCTGAAACGCTGATTCTAAAAGTCCTTGACGAAATACCCATTTAGAAATTAATATTTATCACGTTTTCAGTGTTCCTGACACAACCGCTCCTTATATGCTGATGTTTATGAATACAAATTTGCTGGCTCTGTGGACATATATTACCTTTTCAGAAAATAACAAGGGAGGCAGATGCCTTCTTATGATTGCTAGAGCTAGAAATCTACCAAGAATGGACAGCAACATTTATGACAAATAAAACTGAAATCAATGGACCACAGAGATCTTAGTCATACACTGATTCAATTGATTATAATGAGAAAATAGACAATGACTCTCTCACCATTTAAGACAATTTAGAAAACACCGGTGATGTGATTTCTGTCTTATTCTCTCTCAGATTAATGTGGAAGAAATAAATAAAAGGTGGATGGGTGGTGGAGTTAGGGTTGGCGAGGGGTTCAGAGAGCATAAGATCACATCCAATGGCTCTGAACTAAGTGTCCACAGTAACACAAAGCATTTAGTATCATATTTCAAATATCATTATTATGCTACAATTGTTCCTTAATACCTCCTTTATATAAGTTTAAAAGCCCCAGTAAATAACAATGAACAAACCGTAGACCAGTTTCAGTTCTTGCTACAGATTTTGGAGACATTTCTGGACTTCTTTTTCTGGCTGAGTCATTCTTTTGTGCAACATAACCTGAAAATGTCAGATGCTGTGCACTTGAACCTATAATCTAATAAGACAGACAAATAGAATTTCCACAGCACTGACATAAAGTTTAGATGTAAGTGTCATAATGGGGAAGTGTGTGAATTCCTGCTTCTGCATCTGTAATCTCTAGCACCCTATAGCTGTGCTTAGCTAAAGTCTGTCCCATAACACATGGTTATAATATGTATGGTTGTGATGGTGATGGTACTAGTGACGATGATAATGATGATATGACCATTAATTGAGACCTTAGATACATGAGACACTGCACAGGGAGTTAAATGTCCATTGAACTCAGAATAACCCAGAGAAGCAATTATGATTAATCTTCTTTTTAAATGAAGCAACCTAGGCTGCTGAAGTTAAGAGAATTGCCCAAGGTAGCACAGCTACTAACTGACACAAAGTTAGGGAAAAAAATAGATCCCAGCTCAATAGGAACATAAAACAAAGAGTGTTTTATACTGTCTTCGGCCCCATGTGATGGAGCTAGGCACCAGCCATCCTTCCAAACTGACTGCTCTGAGTTTGCTCTGTTGCCAGCTGAAGCACCTGCCCCAGGAAAGGCCCCATGATTTTAAGCTTTAGTTTTCCAACCATTCTCCTACACCCTGGTTCCCAGGACTTACTCTAGTGGCCTCTGTTCTAAGGACTGGAGTTCTATGCCAGAAGCACAGCCCAGCATGTGAGGTCTACAGAAGATCCCCAAGATAATAACTTCTGGAACTCACACTCTATGATTCTTCCTAGTCTAGGCTCTTTGAAGACTAGAAACAAGTCTTTTAATCTCCACTAACTGACAGTGCCTGACACTGAATCATGATGAACGAATGCCCTTATCAGGCTCAGAGGTCGCTGCCTCATTAACTGGATCTACTTCCTGCTGTCTGATGCCTCAGCCCTGGGTCCACTCTTCCAAGCAAGGCCTTTAGGCCTGGCTCAGTCCTCTGTCTCTGCTTACCTGTAACCATCACGCCACTGCCTGGGTCTGCAGATATGAAAGGAGTACGGCAGAGAGCGTGGACTAAATGGAACTACTAGGTCCACAGTGATACTTGACTTGGGTCTTAAGGAATAGTTAAGAGCCTTCTAGAAGAAAAAGAGACGTAAGCAAAGGCAGAAGAGTTCTAAGTACAGACAGTATATTTGAAGAATGTCACCAGCCCAAAGGGACTAAAACAAAGAGGTAGAACAGTTTTGTGGTAGTAGAAGGATAGACAGCAAAGAGTTCCAGAAATGTAATGCGCCCTCACTATTGCACTCATCCCCAAGACACATGAAGCATTCAGAGGATTATGTGCTTACACGGTCAAGTGCAATCCACTGTTCTCAGATTGCCTGTTGTGTTTTGCAGAGCCTCCACACTTGGTAAACTCCATGCAGGGGTCAGTCACAGGTTTTCATGACATAATACCTGCTGACATCAGCTATCAAATGAGGCATTACTTGAAAATCAGGAAGGAATATGATTGTCCCTGATGAGGGCATCTCAGTGAACCTTTCCTCTGCACTTATCCATCGTTCTCCCTGACAGATATGGTAATGCAGAAGGTTTTTATCCTTCAGAATAATCATCAACTCAGATATTATGACCCCTCCAGGAGGAAACTAGCTGAGAGTTTGCTGGGAACCTTCAATTCCATTCAATGGTATAAAACGTCTATTATGTGCGAGTGTTCTTTATCATGGTATCAACACTAAGTTCAAAGCAAACCCCAGCCAGTTCTAAGAGAACACCTATGTCCTACACATGCAGGAAAAAACCATCACATGCCATCGCTATTATGTTTTGTTTTTCCTTTTTTTTTTTTTTTTAACTTCTAAGAGAGATCATGCTCTGATAGATTACCTATCTCTGTGCCTCTGTTTCCTCATCTGTAACACAGAATAACAATACTTACCTTATAGGACTATGGTGAGGATTAAACAGGTGGGTATATCTAAAGTGCTTCACACAGGATCTGGCAAAAGTTTACTCATTACTTTATTGGGATCATCGTCATTAATAAAGTATTCAGTACAGTCCGTTTTAACTACTTGTTCATCATAGCTGACAAAAATCCAAAAGGCAGGTAGGCGAATCGGAAATGTCTACTTTTACCGTTGTCGCACACCACAAAAGGAAATGGCTTATTCCCTACTTTATCCACTATAGGGTTTTGATGCACAAATTGAGGCACAAACTTGGACTAACTTATTGATATCTATGATAAAATCCATTTTATTTGATTATTGGGAAATGGATCAGCGTTATATGTGGGTTAAAATGTTGGCTCCTTAGATTTTATCTGAAAAGCTCAAGTGAGTGGCCTTTGATCCCTCTGCTTAAAGGACGTATCCAAATGCAGTATATAATCAAGACTGACCTCTCCAATGACACTTGGAGAAAATGAAACAGGAATAAAAACAGCGCTTAAGACTATGAAACTATTTATATATAATCTCCCTAACTCAGGATGCTGCTTGAGGGTAGCTTCTTGCCACTTCCAAGTTTTAATGCCTTAATTATGGAGCAATGTTTAATTATGTATTTTATTATGCATAACAAATATAAATGACATACCTGATTTTTCAAAACTGTATTAAAAATATGTATCATTTATCCTTGAAAATGAAAGGCCTTTTTCAGGATGGATAAAGCTGTTTGGGGAATAGAGTATGGGTGGAATTAATGGTCTCCACATTAATCATTTATTTTATGAAAAATGTGAAGGTCATTCTCCACTTTAAGATACCTCTGAATTCCTTTTGCAAGGTCTGGTAGCTGAATTTCAATATGCAAAGCGGAGGATTATACACTGCGCACTACTATTCCCCTAAGGGCATACAGCTTTTATTTAATAAAGACGTTATGCCAAGAAGATTTACTGTAGCATTGTCGCATACAAAAACCTGTCTTGGAAGGTTGATTAGTGTTAGTAAGGACAGATGGCTTGTCTCTTTGGGTAGAAGTATGGATGTCATTGCACGTACCTGTGAATATTTCCAGAGTCAGAGGCTAAGGCTCACGATGTCAAATCTATAGATGGCATTTGCTGAGTACCTTCTGGGAGCCAGGTATCGCGTTAAAACATTTTATTATATTTCATATACTGTTATGAACATGAATCAAGTACAAGACACCGTGTAAAAGTTCAGCGTTCATTTTAGATAATCTTTATATTATGTTCTCCCATTTTATAGATGAAGACAATAAAGCATCTTGCTGAAAATCATGCGACTAGAAATGACCGCCAAACTCCAAAGGCCAAGTTCTCTCATTGTCATTGATGTATGTTATCACGAGGGAAAATCAGGATCCATGAACTCAAGGTGGGGTTTTGGAGCAGATGAGACCAGGGCCCATGAGTCACAGGGCCTGTTTCTGGACCTTCGGGTTTGACTCACTCTGATGGTTGTGACACAGTGTCCTGCCCACAGTAAGGGCTGGATGATTAGTTACTGAATGAATGAATGGATGAAGGATATTGGTGTGGTTTTGTCTTTATACTGAATTTAAAGTTTCTGATTGTAAATATTCTAGTTGGATTTCTTAATTCTCACTTACTGACTGTGTGATCTTGATACAGTTGTTTCATCTGATCCTCAGTTTTCCTGCCTATAAAACAGGGATAAATATATCTGCCCCACAGAATTAATGTGAGAATTAAATGAGATAAAATATAAACAGTATCTAGCATCATGCCTGGTTCATGGCAAGTGCTTAATACATGCTAGTGTTCCTGCCTTTTTCCCATGAACTGAAGTCTATCAGTTCCCCAAACTCTCACAGCCTTCTCCTTACCATAGATGGTCCATCGTCACCATTTCCCCCCTTCTCCAGGACAATAATTTATTTGCCTTCCAAGACACTTTGAAAATCCAGACTCTGTATTACTTTCTTTGAGTATAAAGCCATTCACTAGGGTGCCATACACAAGCCTCAGTTCCAGTCATGCCCATTTTCTCTCCAACTTTGTCTTTCCAGGTCTTCCTTAAGATAGTCTTACAGATATTCCTCACCTTTTCACCTCTCACTGGGACCCTCTGCCTTCTTCAAAACAGTGCCAGAATTCATAAAGTCATGACGTGTTTTTTTCTTACCTTATCTGTCAATATATCATTTGCCAGGTTTTAAGCAGCATTAGAAATCCACCTCCTCCAGGAAGTTTTCCTAGATTAAACTCATAAAATTGAATTTCTTTTTGCACCCTGTATCATTTGGGAATGGACTTCCTATTTTCCTAGCCCTCACTCCACTTGTACTTTTAGGGTATCACTCAACCCTGATTTAGACCTTTAGTTTACACAAAATATAAATTCTTTATTGTCCATTAATATGTTGGGTTATGTCCAAGTTTCTTATAACTATATCGTAAGATAATGCGAATGTGTTCTTTTGACTATAAGCCCTTAGAATGTATCAATTTGTTCATGCTCCAAACACTTTATAAACAGTTTGCATTATAGCACTACCATATTGTAGTACAATTCCTTATTTACCTGTTGGACTCTTATTCATCTTTGTGTTACCAGTGTATTCCATAAGCCCTAGCAGATCATAAGGCTCAAAAAGACCCTGAATAAAATGTCTGCCACTTTCTAGTCTACTTCTATGAAGACATAGGGGTTTACAATTCTTTTAGCTTAAGTGACAAAGGAAAAAGAGAAAAAGAAAAAACAGCAATACTGGTTAAGAATTATAGCTGGGTGCTATACTAAGGGCTTTATAGACATCATTTAACTTAGTCTCTATAACAAGCACATGAAGGAGGTATCATTATTTTTAAAGATGAGGGAATTGTGGCTCAGAGACATTAAATAAATTTCTCAAACTTAAGCAATAAACAAAAGCCTAGGTTTGAAACCTTGGTACAGCCTGTGTTTTTAACCATTATTAAACTATGTATTGTTTTGTCTAAGTGGTTTCTGAATTCATTATACCATGTCTTCCTTCTATTCATGGAATTAGATTCTAGCTACTTATTACATGTGCAAGGCTTTCACCAATCTGGCCCAACCCTTCCTCCCAGATGCAACTCTCAGTACCCTCTCTGATACTGAGCTCTCCAGCCAGAATAAATATACTCAGTTTCCTTAAAATGCTCCTGTCTCTCTGCTCTGTTTTCTCACCCTGGAATGCTGGCCTACCTTCCTCTGCCTATTAAAGTCCCCCTTGTTCTTTATGATCACTTTGTTTTCAATATTCTCCGCAAAGTATAGTCTATGCCTGGCTGGTATTCTTTGTTTCTTCTTTGGTGTGTCCAAGCTCTTGGTTTTTAACTGGAGATACAAACTGCTTTGTGGTTGATTAGTGGCATGCCTACCTCTGACATTAAAATGTAAACTCCTTGAAGGCAAAAATTCTGTCTTATCAGTCTTGGTACAGTCACGGTGCCTTACACATTCCCTAGTAAACACGTACTCACAGTTTTGTGAATGCATGATAAAGTAAAAAAAAAAAAAAGGGGGGGAGGAGGGGAGAAGAGGGAAAAGAGAGAGAGCAGGAAAAGTGGCAGGGAGTCAGAGGCAGAGAGAGGGAGAGATTACTTAATTGGTGGCTCATATAAGATCCCTAGTGCTTAATTAACTCAAACCTGCTCTTATTTTGAAATTAAAATGCATTCAAAGTTCTATATATGCTTTCTAAACACTCATTGCATTTAATATCTGGTCAATATCTATCCCTATACCTGGGAGACATTTACACTAACTAATGTAATAATACTTTATCTTAGTAAATATTTATGAGCTGTAATATTAGGCAATCACGTCAAGTGCTTGCAGAAGTACAGTATGTTTATTCTGGACATTATTTGGAGCACCCTGAATATACTGTCTCATACACAAGACAACCCTCAAAAACCCTTCCATTAGAAGCCCAATAATTGAGAGACACAAATATTTGTATGCTCTACTCCACTATGGACACACACGTGCACACAGAAGGAAGGAGGAAGGAAAAACTCCTCCAAATTACACAATCAATTCTCTCTTCAAAACATCCCACTACAACACCCTCTACTCCACACTAGTGCAGGTTTGTAGAGAAGGCTCTGAGCCCCTGTTAGTGAGAACAAGTCTCAATGTGAGGTAACCCCATTATACTCATGGCAATTACAGGCCTGTGTCCTGAGCCTCCTGCTGACAGAAGGCTACCTCATCTCATTCCTAATTAAGAGCATAAAATTTTCCCCCAGCCACCTTATTACACACAGTGTGCTTGGATCTTTCAGGCCACACCCTCACATTCTGGAAGAATCAACTGCCTCTTTGAAACCCGAGGTAACCACCCAGAGTTAAAGATGTCAATTGAAACCTTTTTCCTACAGTCAGCAGATGAAGCCCATTTCCCTAGAACAACAATGGGACTATGAGAAAAAGAAACCGTGGTTACAATAAAAGATCATTAGAGAGATCATGTTCAGATTAAAAACAAACACATGCACCAAATAAACAAAAATCTTATCTGACCAAGAGTCAAGGATCATACAAACCTTACTAAAGTATATGCTTACTTAAAAAATTGGAATAGTCACACAACATAAAGGCAGCCAGATTTGTTTCCCTTTGACCATAATACAGCTGAAAGCACAGGGAATGTGGACGGATCAGAATGCAAGTCTCTTCTGCAGCAGCGCCTTGCATCAGAGACCCATCTCCTTAGATAACCAGCCCTGTGACCGGGGACACATTTCTTCTCTGCAATCTGAATTGACTTCTTCATTTAACAACCACCACAAGAAAGGAATTTGAGTTAAGAAATTCCCAAGGTCAGTTTCCTGCATTAACATTCACTGAGAGCCCCGGTTTCTTTGATACCCTCTGACCTTGGTAGGCAACAGCTGGTGCACTTTACTTCCCCTAATACCCTCCAGCATTATCAAATGCCTCAGGCAAAGAAATGCTAGCCGAGCAAAATCTCAGCATGCAAAAATGTATCATAAGGGTACTTCTAATCGATGAGGCCCTGACAATTTCATTCACAACCTCTGACAATTTCATTCACAACTTCTATTTCACTGCTGCAGTACAGGTCCTGGTTAGCCCCTTATCATTTTTATGGACGTGATCCTCAGAATAGGGTCTTGTTAAGAATGCAAATTCTTGTTCCTCATTCCAGACCTACTGAATCCAAAACTCTGAGAATAGAGCTCAGTAATCTGTGGTTTAACAAGACCTCCAGGTGATTCTGATGTCTGTTGGAGTTTGAGAATACTGCAACAGTCACCTGAAGTGTCACCTTGCCTCTACTTTTGCTCACCTCTAATATATTCTTCATACTGCCACTAGATCAGTTTTCCTAAAGTCTGAATCTGATTCCCTCCCTCTCTCCATCCCTCCTCTCCCTCCGTTCCCCACTACAGCTCCCCTCCCCACCCTGCCCCCCTCCTACCATCCTCATTTCTTAAAACCCTTCGGTGACACTGGTGATCCATCCCTCATCAAATAAAATACAAACTTCTTAGCAAGCCAAGCCATCTGGCCCCATTCGACCTTTCCAAAGTCTCTTCTTCCCACTCACCCATGTGTACTCTGAGCTCAGGCCACGATGAACCTCCTGCTGTTCCATGAAAAGGCTATGCTCTTTGAGGAATCTGTGCTTTGCTCAAGCTGTTTTCTCTGCTCAGAATGACTTCCCTCACCCCATCTGCTTGGCAAAATCCTTCTCATCCTGTTAGACTCTTCCTAAGCATCATTCCCCTCTCTGAGGTCTCTTCATTCATCTCCGCTCCTCCCTTTATGCCTCCAAATCAAGTTGATTCTACAGTATTTCTCTTATTGCACAATTTGATGAATAAATTTCAGCTGTCATGCTATATGGTAGTCTATTTACATAACTCTCTCCCTCACTTGCCTGAACCCTTCAGAGAACTTGGGGAGGATACTCTGGTAGTTTATTCCTATTTTATTTTTATATCCTTAACTGAGAATATATTAGGCATTTATTAAGAATTCCAATTACTATTTGAGTGAATAAATTGACTTTTGAACATCTACTATCGACAGCACTGCTATGCTAGTGAGTTGCCACTTTTAACTCTACTTTACAGATGGAAAAACTGAGCCTCAGAGACGTTAAATAACTTTGCCAGCTAGTAGTAAAAGGCAAAGCTGATTCAAGGGCAGGTCTTTCCGACTCTAAAGCTGTCGCTTCCTCAACCAAACCACAGTGTTTTCCCAAATAAACTAAAGATGGAGTGACGACGCACAGCCATATCTTCCTTGGCATGTTTTCACATTGTCCTTACATATAGTTCCCATTATATGAAATAAAGCCTTAGGTTATGACTGAGCTGATTCATGAAGACAAATATTGGATATGTAAAGCCAAATATTTATGGGCCTTAATTTCTTCATCTGCAAAAAGTCTTGTTATATATTACTAATATTATTATTAGCTATTAGTATTATAATAACTTCTAGGCATAATAATCTTGATTGTGAACTGGGTTCTTCATGTCTGATTATGCTGTTTCAGTAACTTAGCTCAATTCTGGGCACATTCATGATGCTCTTTAAAATTTATTTAATTGACTGTTTGCTATTGCAATTGTGTCAATTCTCATTAAAAATGTTTTGACTGAATAAGGGTATGAAGTTGACGAGAAAGTCTCTCTCCCCAATGAATATTTAATCCTGGTTTAGATTTGCCAATCAGAATTCATAAAGACAGTTGGAAACTGACTTTTTATCTTTACAACTAGTCACACATATTCTATTTTCCCTATTTTATCCTCGGTTGGTGCAGCTAAACCATCGCAACAGTTATTATCACTGTCATAGTTGTTTTACTTCAGACTCTCAAGTTAATAAATGCTAAGGAAGATTTTAATTAGCTGAAACCTAAATTGTTATTATTAATTTACTAGTTACATTACAATACCTTGTAAAACATTTATGCTGCAGTAAATGGAGCACCCATTTTCCAATGATCACGTGGCATAGCTAATTTACCACACAGCTAAATATTTAATTGCTAATCTTAGTAAAGCTAAAGGTACTCAGCTAAATTACATTACTTGTAACAAAATGCTTAGTATCATTACTTCAAACGTTATAAAATCTTATCAAAGAAATAATGGAAGTTCAAACATTTGTATTTCTGAAACATTCTTAGAATAGCCTTGACAGGTAAATGGAACTATTGTAAATTAATCAAATAGATTTTTAGGAAGGTCAAATAGGGAAAGTCTGAAATTTTTTACATTTAGACTATCAGGATGGGTAGAGAGTTTCTGTTTGGGATGATAGGAGTTCTGGAAATGGATAGTGGTGATAGTTGCACAACATTGTAAAGGTACTTAATGGCACAAATTGTAAACTTAAAAGTGGTTAAAATGGTAAATTTCATGTTATGTATATTTTGTCACAATAGACAAATAGACTATCAAAAATAGACTACACTCAAGTTGGAGTATCGTCTTCCACATCCACTACACAATGTATTCCTTGAGTACTGAATAGGCTGTATTCACCATCACACCCCAGCTTCCTGGCATATTGTAAGGCACATATCAGATGAATAAATTTATGGATTGTTAAAAATTTTTTCTGCCAAATACTCAAAGTTAATGTTCAGTTTCTTTAAAGAAAATAGTTCTATTTCAGAAAGACATGCTATTGCTCAATCAGCGATAAAATTGTATAAATTAGAAATAGGTAGGATACGGAAAAAGAGGCAACACATATTCTAGAACATAAAATGTTAATTAGAAATAAAAAGTAAGCTGTCTCCAGTATTTGAATGTTCTCATATCCATTGAGCAGCTCCTAAGAGCACAGAAACACATTGAAGTATCTATATCACTGAGCAACAAATAGTGATGACGGATGTTGATTCCTTTCCAAAAGCAGAGCTGGTGCTTTGGGAAGACAGAAGTTCATTATACTAATTAGAGGCCTTTGCCCTACATCCTCAGAGGATGTTCTCCTGGGTAGATATCAAGGCAGACACTCTTGGGTAGATGTTTTTCAAATTAATGACTCAACAACCAAATGGCAGTAATCCTAGCATCTCTGGTGAGATCAACTGCTTACATTAGGGCTGCAGATAAGAGTCACCTTCCAAAAGCTCAGTAAAGCTCAGGGTTGTTGTACTGGGGCAGTGCTTTGCTTGCCCATCTGTGCTGATGTTGTGGAGCACATGATTATGAAGCAGTTCAAAGTGGCTGTACTGCAAGTCAAAATCAGAGTCTGAACATGGGATGGAAGAATTGGCTACTCATTTGAAAGGTTCCACAGAACTGCACTCAACCCAAAATCTCTTTAAAAAAAAAAAGACCTCTCTCATAGTATGTATTTAAAAGCACCTAATTGCCTTTACATCACAAATATTTCCTCAGTCCCCATAACAACCCTATGAGAGAGGTCCTATTACTCTCACTTTATAGATGAGAAAACTGAAGCACAGAAAGTTTAAACAACTTGCTCAAAGTCCCACAGCTAGTAGCAATGCTGGGACTTGAACCCAGGAAGTCTGGATCCAGAAATTGTGTTCTTAAATACTCCACTCTTCTGTCCCAATATATCTTAAGATAAGTATTAAAAATAAGGAGAGTTTCTTTAAGATTTTTTTTTCCCCTAGGATACTATGCATGTCCACATGTGCTACCTAAGAGCATAATCAGACCAGGTGTGTTTTATTCTAATCTTGGAAAACAGGGCTCTGTGAATGAGATATATGCCAGGTGGTTTACAATCAGGCACAGATAGATTTACAATCTAGGCACATTCTAGATCCCACAGCTCTAGAATGCTATGATTCAGCAAAAAACACCGAGGGTTTGACAAGGCAGAAGAAGTAAATGTGTTATTTATACTGCTAAAGCAGACCTAAGAGTTTGCTTTAATTGTATATATTTCATTTTTCCTAACCTATACCTGAACTTCCTCAGCATAGAGACCATGGCTTGATCATTTCTGCATCCTTCATAAATCCCAGCATAGTATCAGTAGTAGTAAGGTGCAAGTAAGTCTTTGTTCAATACCAAGAGACAAATAAGCATTGTGAATTGTTAATTGCCTTAAAAGGCCACAGATAACTCATTTACTTGAATTTTATTCTTCTGGGGCCAACCTGGGGTCAATCTGGAGACATGAAAGAACATGACTTTGAATCTGTTGAGGACAACCAGATAGGTGAATTTTAGGAAACCAGGAGAGAAAAAGCATCAATTAATCTGAAATGTATTTAAATTTGTTTTCTAAAAGGCATAGTGTAGTTCATAACTGCCAACAAGCACCGTTTCATTATGCTACATTTCATCCTGTTTTTCTCAAAATACTGGAGAAATGACGGATACTAAAAGAAATTCCTACTTGTGTATCACATACGCCATTTCCATAGAGCTCTTACAAATTCTAGAGATATGCAAGGGGAAAAATACAACTTTAATAAAATAATGGATCATATTTGAATTAAACATGATATTCAAAATGTTACACTTGGGGAGTTAACAGAATGTTGTATGCTGAGTTAGCAAGAGGCAAAAATGTCCTATAACATCCTGTACCCTCCATAAATTAAATCTGAGAACATTAAAAATGGTGATAACAATGAAAAGGATTACTTACGGAATGAAAATGGAAAACAAACAGATGAGTGAAGATATTTTCCTCTAAAAATCTCAAAACTGTGCATCCTAGAGCTGAGGTAATAAAGGTGGTTATTTCTAAGAACTAGATCCAAAGTGTCTCCATTCAATTCACAGCAGGAACATCTAAAGTAGCAATTAATGCAACCACTGGTGTGGAATTGTTTTCCAAATGCCTCCCTGTTGGATGACTTTTTTTTGTTTTTAATGGAAGCAGGGATCATGAGTCAAGATGAATTTGGATCAGTTATTTACTGAAAATATCACCATAGGTTATTAATACCACCATCCAATATTATGAGTACAACCGATAATACTTTTGGTGAAATGGAAGGAACCTATCGGCGGCTGTTTATCTCGGATTATAAGGGTAATGCTTGAAACTCCTTGAGATTTGATCATGGGAAATAAACGTAAGGGCACTCATGTCAATGGTGTGTGGAGTCACTAGGTCTCCTGTCAGAAGAAGGGATAGACTGGCATTCAGAAGATCTGAGTTCAAATCTCAAAAGTTTGGCTGACAACGATTTACACTGGGCAAGAAACTTCCCAAACCTCATGTTGCCTAGAGACTCAGTTTGCTCATCAGAAAGACAAGGGAAATAATGCAGCACCATGCTTAAGAATGCAGACTCAGATCCAGGGTGCTTGGGTTCATATCCTGGTTCCAGAACATGCTAATTTTATGTCTCTGGGCACATTAATTGACCTTTCTGTGCCTCATCTGTAAAAATATGGATATAATAGTACTTAGCCCATAGGGTCATTGTGGGGGTTAGGTGAGTTAGAACATGTAAAATTTTAGAAGAGTAACTTGCCCATAGTAAGGACTCATTAAGTGGTCATTAATGTGACAGTTATCATTTATGAAAGGAAGGTTCATTCAGGTTATGAAATTCAGTGTAACACTGCATGAAGCTCTTCCTCTCCCCTTTTCCCCCAAGACCTGAAATCAAGCTATAAAGGTGATGCGATGCAGTCACCAGCTGGGAAATGAGCACCTTGAGTCATTCCATACATATCACTCCACTTCAAATGAGAAATAATATGCCTTGATTGACATTCACCAAACAGAGAATGTGCTTTTTATAAGGTTGACCTAGTATTCATGTACTAAAAAGCAAATGAAAACCTAGAATTTCCTCATAGTCAGCATACTGACAATTTTTACTTAAAATGTTCTCAGTAAATTTTCCCCCTCTAATTAGCAGCAGAGATATAGTCTCCTCACTCTATAAAACCAGGATGGGAGGGCAAGTCCATTCTGAAACCTAAGGGAGTAGTAGAGTAAAAGGAATCATTAATGAAGAAGTTATCAAAAGCTGCTTTGCATCCTTTCTGGAACTATGCGGAGTGTTAAAATGAATGGAAGGAAGGAAAGGAGAGAGAGAGGGAGGGAAGGAGGGAGGAGAAAAGGGAAGGAGGAACAAAGGAAGGAAGGAAGGAAGCAGGGAAGGAAGCAATGGAGGGAGGAGGGAGGGAAGGAAACATCAAGTGTTTCACAATGGACCAGATACTTTACATGCAGTTTTTAATTGAATCAGAAAACCATGCAAGGATGGTTATCACTATTTTTAATACATGAGAACACTAATAATTAAAAAGATGCATTCACTTGCTCAAGGTCGCCCAACCAGTGAGGTGTTGAGTCAAACTCAAACTTGAGTCTGTAGTCTTTCACTGCATCCTGTTGTTCGTGGATGTGCCAACAAGAGGATTCACAAAATGTATGAAGGAAAGGGGTCAATAAAGATGACAAAGACCCTATCCAAAGAGCTTAGAAAACAATGAAAATAAGTCCTAGGTCAGGATGGTGTTCACAGAAGAAGAAATATATTTTTCTTATTCTCTTATACCTTCCCGAGTACAACCCCCTCCAAATCTCCCACCTCCAACACAACTTCTCCTCTCCCATGGTACATCAGTTTCCACCCTTCCTGTGCTAGGGATTCACCAAACCTTCTCATGTGAAATAACATAGTTCGATAGTGCTACGGTCATGAACACCATGGACACTGACTTCCTAACCTGGACAGTGTCCCTTTCATCATACCTTGCTGTAAACTCTGGTGAAAAGTCAGAAGCCCTCCTCATAGCAGAAACGTTCTCCCATATTGAGGAATTGCGGAGTTGATGGTATGAAAAGCAAACCAATTCTGTTTATAAGTCAGAGTAACCTAGAGCAACAAGGAGGGGTGGAAGGGAAGGATAGTATTTGATGAGTTTTACTTTATTTTCATATTTTATCAAATTTGCTGGTTGAACAGTCAGCAAATATGATAAAATATGTTGCTTTCTTGGTTAGACCACAGAACATGAAGACAAGCACAGTGATCCTCTAAAAGCAGCTCATTCATGCCCTTTACCTTCCACATCGTCGCCTTTTTCCTACTATATTACTAATTTTAATAACCCTTCCTAGAAGATACTGACACTGCAGAGGCTGTGCGTTTATTAGAATTTACATGCTTTCGATTAAAAAGGACACTCAACTGGTTACATATTTCCCCCTAGCAGTGAGACCTTGACCCTGGGCACTAGAAAATCATTGAACATCACCATGTAAGGCCATCATGGCATCGTGGTATATTAGTCTGCTCAGGCTGCCATAACAAAATACCATAGACTGGTTGGCTTAAACAACAGAAGTACACTTCCTCCTCACAATTCTGGAGGATGGGACATTCAAGATCAAGGTCTGGCAGGGTTTGATTTCTGGTAAGAGAGCTCTTTCTGGCTTGTGGATGGCCAACTTTTTGCTATGTCCTCACATGGCAGAGAGAGAGAGAGAGAGAGAGGGAGGCGGGCAGAGAGAGAGAGATCTCTTTCCTCTTCTAAGGCCACTAATCCTATTAGATTATGACCTCACTATTATAATCTCATTTAACCTTAATTATCTCCTAAAAGCCTTTTCTCCACATCTCCACAATCACACTGGGGGTTAGGGCTCTAAAATATGAATGGGGAAGGCACAATTCAGTCCACAGCAAATGAGGTCAGGATTCTCTACATAACTAGAATTTTCAGATTAAGAAAGTACAAGAAATAAATATTTCATTATCAAACATAAATCTGTAATCTTTTGGCATGTGGAACAAAGCAGCTACAAAATCTTACAGTTTGACATACCATTGTTGGTGGTTGAAGAGGACTCTGGTATTCTGCTGGTTTCACTCCAGTGTTTGTGGCATGGAGAGTGGGAAAGGAAGGGATGGGAGCCTTCAGCCCCAGTGCTATAAAATGCCTCATATTCCCTTTTCTTTACAAGGCAGTAAAGAAAGAAAAGTCCTGAGTATCTCTTACTTGGCTCCCACCTTGAAATTAGGTAGATTCTCCATTATATTCTTATTGCTAATGGTTAAAGACAGCCTAGGCCTCTTGTATACATTCATTTGACATAAATTTTATTAGTTTTGCTTAGTGCTGGGCATTGTGCTAGGTCCTGGGAGTACAAAGACGAATGAGATCAAATCCTTACCATTAAGGACTCTGCAGTCTTATAGCAAATCAGGATTAGAATTCAAAGAAAGTTAGAGTTGGAAGGAGTCTGGTTGCAGATGAAGAACTCAAGCCCCGAGAGATTAAGAGACTTTAGCCAAGGTGGCACAGATGGTTGGGACAGGGCCAGTTAACATACAGGTCTACTGACTCCTAATTCAGTCTTGTTCCTGTGCAGCTCAGAGTCCTCCATCCAAGTCAATAATTTAACCAGGGTTTATTTAGAGCCTACTGTGTACTAGGTATCCTGAGTGGGACAGAATTATAATGATTTAATAATTTAATTAGCAATTTAATAATTTATTTGGGGAAATAAGACTACCTAAAATGAAATTATTAGTGAATACTACAAGGCATGATTTAAAGTGAGATGGTTTCTCCATTAACTCCATAAACATAATACATATGCAAATAAGATGTGTACATTATTTGATTATTAAATTTATCTCTACAATGATCATCATGGTTGAGCTACTATTGCTGGATGGGAGAGTCTTCCTTACATCTCCATCCCTCATGTAATAAATACCACTGAATAATACCAGGTAGAGGAAGACCATTCTAAAGGTATATTGAGGGTAAAACAAATCAAAACAAACAAACAAAAACAATTTGCAACTAAAATTCTGTAAACTAGACTGAAGGTAGACTATCTGGATATCTGGTTCCTGGAGGACCCCAATAAGAAATGAGGTCTTCTGTCTAGCCACACAGTTACTCAACAGAGATGAAGCACAGGCAGATGAGAAGATGGCTGTTGTGTTGGTCAATCCTTTCTCCACATCACTATCTCACCCGATCCAAGATCAGTTTAAAAAGCACAGGGTCTGAGTGTTTAGGGTGACAGGCTCTGGATTCAACCAGACCTAGCCCTGAATGCTGGTTCCACTACTTATGATCTTGGGCAAAATCTGTAACATCTTACACCTCAGTTTCTTCATCTGTAAAATGGGGGCTAATAACAGGATTATCTTTGATGGTTGTAGTGCAGATTAAATGAGATGATACATGCAAAGTGCATGTAATAGTGCCTGAGTAAACTGCTCAATAAATAGGCATTACTATTATCAATAACAATTTTACAGTGGTTTTGTGACCTGCTATCTTTCTCTCCAGCCCGCTCTCCCCCTCCTTCATTTTAGCCATTTCTCTGACCCTGTCCTTTCCTTCTGTCTCCCTCTCTGTCCTGCTAACAGCTGTCCTTGTGCTCTTCCAAGGTGGGCAGCTGCGTTGGGACCTCAGAACAGGTTGCTACTGTCCATTTTGCTGCTTGATTCATGTGCCAGGTGACAGGGGAGAACTGCAGGGCTGCATTTAGCGTGGACAAACACCTGTCCTCTCTGTCACCACAGCTAGACAGACACTGGTGCTGAGTCATGCTGCTGCTCACGACTGATGAGCTCTCAAAGACTCAGACGCTCTGAGAAAGAGACCTGAGAGGACAATCTGTCCATCCCTCTCTCCAGGTCAGGCTACTCTTCAACCTACCATGAGGCAAAAATGGACAGAGGAAGATTCTATCATTCACCGAGGATTGGAGAATCTTCAACATCAGGACATTTCTTCTTATGCCTGTGCTCAATTACAGATTTTACATTTAAATTCACTTTTTACATTTATCTTTCATAGGGAAAAATAAACTTGATATCTAGGTCACTGTAAACATATGTATACAGTATATTACGTAATATGTGGTACTCTGTATGCATGTGTGTATACATACAGAGTATTCCTTATTGAGAGCTTGAGCTCTATAGTCAGCCACCCAGTCTAGTCCCAGTCACCTACCAGTGATGTGTTCTTGTTCTAAAAATTAATAATAAGAGTAATGATCTCACTAGATCCTTGCATAAGCACAGTTCTCAGTTCATAGAAAGAATTCAACAGAAGTTAACTATCATTGTTGTTGTTATTTAGACATATAAGTATATACTGAGAAGCCAGGAGCCTTCTTAAAGGTTTCTCTTTTGCAACCTAAATGGCTCCAGTTTGATTATGGCTTTTAAGCAATTTCTTCTATAACCTTCATTTTCATTTTCCCTCTATCTATTTACCTTCCTAAATCCAGAATAGCATATGTAATGCTGGTTGAGTCTGATCAGCACAGGACAAAATGTATGATATATTTTAGGGTTGTCTATTATATTTTCCTATGCAAACTATTATTATGATTTGCAAAGAAATAAAAGTGATTTGAAAGCAAGTGTAACCTTTAAACATTTTATTGATATTAACTCATGTAATCCTCAAAATAAACCCATTCATTATTCATTCTTTCAGCTATGCCATACTTCATTG
The DNA here is from genome assembly GCF_963455315.2 of Globicephala melas. Classification (NCBI taxonomy): domain Eukaryota; kingdom Metazoa; phylum Chordata; class Mammalia; order Artiodactyla; family Delphinidae; genus Globicephala; species Globicephala melas. Next base: position 60,933,080 of record NC_083321.1, read on the forward strand.
ATTCTAAAAATAAACTTTTTTTTCACATTTTAACATCTCTGAAATCAATGCAATCTTACAGGTGATGATATGTTATAGTTCTGTTGACAATCTTTATTTTTCTTTGTAACACATGAAAAAATGGTGCATCTTGCAACTGATGACAACCTAGAGTTGATGAAATAGGATATGAGAGACAACCATATTCCAGGCATTCTTTTAGGCCCTAGAGATATGGTGGAAAAGACTGAATGGTCCTTCATTTCACAGAATCCACATTCTAATGAGAAATGAGAAATAAAGATGATTACAACTGACATACAAGCTGCTGTGGGAGCCGATGGAAGACCCATCCTGGGCTTGTAGGGGCCAGGGAAGTTTTCCTAGTGATGATAATGTCACCTAAGTTTAGAGTTAGGGGTACGGCTAGGCTGTGGTTTAGTAGTCAGCCAAACAGGATAAGCGAAATCCTAGAAGCTAGAAAAAGCATGGGATATTCAGGAATTTGAAAATAGTTCAGAATGCTGATTTAGAGCAGAGAGAAAAGCAGAGGCCATATCATGATGGGCCATGTAGACGTGGTAAGGAGTTTGGAGTGTATCCTGAGACACTGGGGTTCTACTGAAGTACAGGTGTTACTTCTATCTGACAAAGAGAAAACTGAGGCCTAGAGAAGGCATATGACTGGCTTCAGGCTAAATAGCAAAGAACAGGACTATAATTCCCTCCAAGTTCTCACTTTAAGCCCAAGGCTCTTTATGCTCTACCAGGATCACCCAGGACAGTATTCTCTTTTGTTGGCCATACTGCCAGCAAATACATTACTAAATTTCCCCTTATGTTGGTTTACGTTGAATTAATGTGTTTGGTTTATATGGAGAGGAGGGTAGAACCAGTGTGTTCGTTCTTAAAGAATTCTCCAAGGTGAATATTGCCTAATGTCAGAATATTTGTGCTCAGTTACATCACTCATAGAATATATATCACAGCCAAGCTCATCCACAGTTGTGTCTGTTAGATGATGGAAACTGATGCCAGTCTTTTCTAAATGCATCATGCATCTACTTTCACGGTATATGCTTAAAATCAAAATAAATAAATATAAAAATTAAAAACAAATGAAAGAAGCTGATGCAGAAGTGAAGGTTCACAACTTCAAGTGTTTTATACTCTTGCATATGATTATGTCACCAGTTCAATTTATCTTAAAGCTGCCCTTTTACAGTAATACAATCTAGAGACTGATTAAATTGAGCAATTTCAGTTGAAATGTGGCAAACAAGTAAGACACTAACTTCTGAATTAAGAACACAGGGTCAAAAAAATTATTTGAATGAAGGTATCCTATTGCAGCCAGGCAGTCTTGACTTCATAGCATCACATTTAAAATAATTTCATTCACAGAATTTGTTCGTATGCACATACTGTCTTTTTAATGAAAGAATAGCTAAGAGCCTTTTCTTTTTTTTAGAACAATGACAACATGAATCAGCTAACATCTTTGACTTACTCTAAAAAGAGAGTGCAACTACAATTGCCAAGCATTTAGGTTTTTTTTTTTTTGGTGAAAGACACCTTTGGTTTTTATAGGATAAGTAATGAATACAAATGCCATTGTTTAGGTTATGATGATGTAACAATTACTAGCTAGTTAAAAGGAATAACAGGTGCCAAGATGATAGCTTGAGACACTTATTTAAAGGCAACAAAGAGTGTAAAGTCTTTATAATGGGACAGACAACTGTCTATTTAAGATAGCTTAGGTACAGTCTTATCTGAAATAAGGGGGTTGAGTTACACCATCAGTAACTTTGATTCGGTAAGCCTCATGACTTATTAAGACAGGTGAATGATAGGTAGATGGAAGAGAGGGCTAGAGACTCAGAGTCATTTTTAGAATAGCTTGGATAAACTCAGTTTCCAATCCTAGCATTAATACTTACTACTAACTCTGTGACCTTGGGCTACTCTTCTCTCTAGGACTCAAGAAAAACAATTTCTACCTTAGAGGATTAAGTGAAACCCTACGGTCTAAAGCATTATGTGTGCATGAACAGGGACTATCGTTAATATTGTTACTGTTGTGATTGTTCTATCATTATTATTATTACTACTACAATTCCATGCAGCTATTTAATTCTATTGGCATTAGATGAGGTAAAACAGTAGGCCAGGCAACCATGAATAAGGTATACTGCATGTTTAGGGATGGCATTTAGGCTTGCACATTCCCAATTAGCTTTTCAATTAACCCCAGCCTTGAGGAATATACTTCCCCAACCACACCTGAATGCTAAAGTAGGACTGATTGGCTATGATGGGTGTAGGTTTTTTTAATTAGAAAAGGAGAAAATAAACTATGTTACCTATAGCAAAAAGAAGCCCAAATTTACAGAAGGTACTAAAACAAAATCACAGTCACTGTCTCTGATACAGATTTATACCCCCAAATGCTAAAATCTGCTCTGAAGCTATCAATAGTTCTTCCACACTTAAGTATACCGGTCATTTTCTAAATAAAACTCAACAATAATCTTGCTTCATACATCTTCCTTCTTCTTATAATAAAGCATGACAACATATAGTCAGCAGCACCTTACATCCCCCTTCTTGTTTATACTTATATGATCTCTGCTGTTACAGTAATACATTATAGGAATTTATCCAGCTTGCAGTATCATTTGTTAACTGCCTTCTCGGTTGAAGTATATTACTGTACTCATTAGACAAATGTTAAAATTCACAGAGTTGGTTTTAAATAAGCCATATGATAAAATGAGGTGCTCAGAATAAATAAACTATTTCCCTTCACTAAGCACCGACTGAGGGCCTTGTTGTTCATTGTTCAAGGCAGCACACCTTTTAATTTATTCCAGAAACGCTGTGAATACAAATTCTATGGGAAAAAAAAAAAAACCGAGACGCTACTTTCATGTTAGTTATCATCATTTAGTGTTCAAAATTAACTCCTTAGTTCCACTGGCTAACACAAGGGCATTAGAGTTAATAATCTTTCCTTTAGTCTTTATCACTCAGGGAGCAAAACTTCAGTTCTCTAATGTTGATTTCCTTACTCTCTGAGTAACACAAATAAAGTATCATCTCTGAGTAAGATAAAATATTAAAAACCCTTAACCCCACATTTGGTTTCTTCTTGCTTGTTCCAAGCAATGGCCATTACAGAAATGAAATGGAGATACTGAAGGCCCCTTACTAGCTTCTTCCCACACTCAAGAAGCAGACGCCCGTGTTAGTTCCTTGGATTAACATCCTTTTAGGTTCTGGACACTGAATTTCATAGAGCTGGTGTTCTCCACATTCAGGCCCAAGCCTGAATTAAGTGTCACTGGGAGAGTCTACTTTTCTTTGCATACTAATTTGGCATAAGGCATTATCTCCCAATGGCTTCCAGAGCCACTTGTGGTTCCTGACAGTCCCCTCATCCACACAACCTATAATTTTCATAGGAAGAAGGCACTTTTTCAAAATATTTGCTCCAATGAAAGACCCACTTTCAAGTCTCTTTCCTTAAAGCAGAACAAAACAACACAAAGCAAAACCCTCAAAACCCAGCTGTTCACGATATATGGTGTTGGTATATGATAATTAGGTTTGTAATTGTTTTACCTGCGATATATGGAAAAGGAAAGAAATCCATTCTACCCCACCCTTGCCTCTCTCTACTACTCCTCCAGCAAAAGTGCCATTAAATAACAAGTCTGTCAACATTCTACAATCCTCAGATCTGGACATTCTGAAAGGCTACAACCCTAATGTCAGAACTCCAGTGATGTTTTTTTCTCTTTTCACACTACAATCATCTTGGTTTATCACTGGATTCTTGTCCATTTTATCAACATCCCCACTCTGAAGGAATAAATAGCAAGTTAAAGTGAAGGAATCTTTGCAGTTGAGAGCAAGGACTGTGCCACAGGCCAGGAAAGCCTCCTCTGGTTCAATCTCAAGAGTAGGTCTAAGCTCTAAGACAGGATGCTTGACCAAAGATCACATCCTCAAAATAATATGGAAAATCTCAGTTTCATAAAATGTTGTCTTCTTGGGAAGTTTCCCCATCACCTAACAAGTTGGATACCGATATCCTAAATATGACAGTTTGGCCAGTGCCTCTGAAAGCATAAGGCAAATTAGAGACGCAAGCTTGTTATGCAGCTTAGGACTTACAGGCCTTTTTCATTTCTTAGAGAAAGAAAACTAATGAGGTAAATCTACATAGAGGCTCTCTGGAAACAACCAGTCATGCTGAATAAAAGAAATACAAAGCCATTCTCTAAATGGCCAGGACCATACGATTATAAATAGAATTCTTGCTCATTGTAAACACTTTTGAAGTGATGGCTTTGTTCATTTGAGAAGATATCAAGCACCCCTGTGGAGTCCGGTCAATGTTACTGAGAGTTCCAAATATGTGCTCCTAGGACACACACTAGGACATAAGTACTGGAGGAAGGCTCAGGGATTTATAATGCCCCCTTCAGAACCAAAGATTTTAGGAATAAAAATAATCCAGTGTAGCAACAAGTTTACTAGAGAGCTCCCTGAAGAAGCAAAGATTTCAGCTGCTCAATTGCTTTCACCCTGTGCCATTTAAAGGAATATTAAGCCTCTGTTGAGACACTATCAATTGATGATTTCACCAAATATTTTGTTTGAACAGCTAATGACTCTGCTTGACCGCCCCAGGCCTCTCTCCCAAGTAGCCAGGCTCCAAGAGTTCCCCCTTCTGCAAGTGGCATGGACTACATTCCCAGCGAGAGGCAAGTTTGCATCCCAAGCTAAAAAAGCCTGCGTCTGTATTCAGTCAGACCGGCAGTCCAGAGCAGGCAGTTGGCAAATCGAAAAGGTAATCATACCCACTCATTCCCTACCTTTTCGGATTTCGCCTTCCTGGCGTTGTGCACGAACCTGCGACCCAGCTTCTTGGCATACCAGATAGAGGCAAACATAGCGATGCCAATGGAAGGAATTCGCAATGAAGCTGCTGCACAATCAACTTCCCACCTCGGCTCAGAGACAAGCGGAATCGGTCTGGAGCTGTCACTTGCAGGCTGTTGCTTTCTCAGTTCCTCTCATGCTGGTTAGCCGAGGGAGAGGGTGGGAGGAGGGAATGGGCTGGGGGGAAGGGCAGTCCTGTTTGGCCAGTCCGCAGGTATATTTACATCCTGCCAACAGGAGGTCCGGGTCAGGCGGGCGGGCGCTGCCTTCCCAGCCGGCGCACACACATCCAGGCGGCTAAGTATCTGCCTGCAGTTCTTCGGTTCCGTCACCACCAAACTCCATGCGTGTCAGGAGGAAGGGAAGCCGCAGTCAACTCCTCCGGGAGGTGGCTCACCTCCCGCTCTGGGCTCCGGCAGTTGCCTTCCTCGCTTGGCTTCCCTCTGCCTTGACAGTACGTGCTGGCAGCAGTGGCCGCGGAAAGACAGATCCACACACAGCCTCGCAGGTAAATCAGCCAATACAGGAGCTGCCAGGCACGGAGGAGAGGTAGGGTCACCACGGACTTGGCCCTGTGGGCACAAACAGGTGTCCCCGGAGCCTAGAGCACGCTCTGATCCTCCGAGAAGATCGGACTGTCAGGGTGGCTGGAAAACAGAAGTGTCCTTCCTTTGCCCCCTCCTCAACTCCATTTGGTCCAGGGAAAATCCTACCTGTGCTCATCAGCCAGTCTTACCCACAGTTTGCAAGAATAACACTTTATTTCTTTGCAGGCTGGCCCGGGACAAAGGGCGAAGTGAACAGGATGAAATCTATCGCCTAATGGCGGAGCGAAGGTCCTCAGCTTTTAAACTCATTGGTTCCACCCCTAAAGCAACCTGGGCTGCTTTTATAAGCACAGGTTTACTGCCTGAAGACTGAGTAATGGAGACGGGCTTAAATCTACCTTCAAATCAAAATAGAACAATTTACTCCCTTTTCTTTTAACAAGGGAGTTTTCTTGTAGTGATAGCCAGTGTTAAATGGAGGATTGTAATATCACTTTTGAGAAGGTAGATTTATGGCAACTCTTAAACCATTCTCCTTTGTAGAATTCTCACATTTGATGCTACCACCAAGTGTTTCCAATTTCAATTACCTTACTAGGGTTTAGACTATTATGAGGCATTTTAAAGGTAAAGTCAATTTTAAGAGACAGGTGTTTCCTCCAGCGAGAGATAACGTCTAAGCCTTTGCCCATCCTACTAGAGGACAAAAAATAAACTGCTCATCTCAGCAAGGAAAACCTTCCATCCACTGATCCACAAATGAGACTCAATCCAGTAAATGTTTTCCATCTGATCTGAAAGACTTGCCCTAGGGAGCATCTGTTGACCAAAGAATGTCAACACACTTACAGAAAATTGGAAAAGAATTCCCTTCTCTCACTCTACGTCACTTGAGGTTTACCCCCAAAGAGTGCTGGGTCTCCATTGAACAGAATGCCATTTTATAAAGTACACTGAACATCCTCATAAGCAATCGGAGGTAGAACAAGGCAGTGTGGGATCAGGACCCATGTCCATGTTACTCACTAAAGTAACCCTGGTGCCTAGAACAGTGTTGAACACAATGCATTCAATGTATGTTTGCTGAATAAATGAATAATCTGGGTTCAAACCCTGGCTTTGTTTCTAAATTGTTTCCTTGTTTTCTCTGAGCTTGATTTGCCTCATCTGTAAAATAAGAGAATTGGGCAGAAGATTTTGTAGGCCCCTTCCTGCCCTGTGAGTCTATGATTCTGATTCCTAGTCTAGGGGTCTCCATGTGAGTATTGAACAGAAATGTCTAGTGCTCACCAGGGGCACAGGCTCTGGTAAAATGACTCAGTGTTCTGAAAAGCCAACAGTGGTACCCTTGGGGCAGCCCAGATTCTTCTACCTTCATCAACAGGCCTAACTGCCACCTGGGGTTTGGTTTTGCCATTAGCTGTTACTTTTGCTCTGTGTTCTCATTTCCTATGCACTCTACTTTCCTTTAATTTCCTTTTGACACTCTTAGACAACCCTTGTGCAAAATTCACCACATCACACCTTGTACTCTTTGGGGAAAAAAAGTGCCACAGAAATCCAACAAATAAATAAATGACAACACCTGCTTAGCTTTCAAAGAGCTACTCGGCAGGACCACAGCTTATCCCAATATTGCTGTGATGTTAAAGGAATTCACTATTCCTGCATATGCGTTTGTCTAAGCTGTGATTTAGTTAAAAGACTGTTCAGTTAACAGGATAAAGTCGATGAAAAGGGGAGGGGGAGCAATCGTCCCTACATTAATGAGTAGAAATTTCCATTTTTAATATTTTAAGATGGAATCCAACAATAAAGAAGTGAGAAAACAATACCGAGCTTTCATATCACTGATACCATAGAGGAAATCAAAGAATGTTAATTTACTCTGATGAGACTGCCAGATCATAAAACAATTTTTGCACTTTCTTCATAAGTTAATGTTTCTTAAGTCACTAAAACTGGTGCTTGGTAAGATCTTTGACGCTTGATCATTTTGTTGGTTGGTTTTGCTGTTATATTGAACCCTTAATGACCTTCTTCACACACCTGACCTAGAGGCTTTATAAACTTTTATAGGATGGAGTTCTTAAGAAAATAAATCAGGCCTACCAGCTGAGATTTAACTTTAAAGATAACAGTAATAACTATTATTCCTTAAATAGGCATTTGGAGATAGAAAGGGCAGTGTGGAATAGGTCATTTGTAGTCAGTGCCTACGTGTAAGGCAAATGCTTAGCACAATGTAGGTATTCAAAATATATTTTTTGAATATGTCCATGGCAAAATAAGAGAATTCACACACTTGGAAAGTCTAGAAGAGGCAATAGAAGCATATCCACAATTTTCAGTTGTAAAAGATTTTTTAAAGATGGGTATCATGTCGATGGAATGAAGTCATTGCCATAGTTATACAACCATCTTTGCTGGGCTCTTTCCGGGCAGGTGTACCTGTTACAAAGTAGGCAGCAGCTGCCTACAGTAAATCCTAATAGTCTCTAACCATTGCTCTGCTGATTGAAACAACTTCTGCAGCTCTGCTGTGTATGGAAAACAAGTTTTTCAGACGCTTTCCATCTGTACATCATCAGTACCTGGACAGAGATTTTCCTTTATAATTTCATTTTTAATACCTCTCATATGACAGAAGCCTACCAGTGCAGCTGAGTTTGAGATGCAACATTAATCCTTTTAAGCAGCTTTTGGTCCATGCCTCAACACACAGTGTGAGTCTCCTCTGAATTCTCAAGGTAAATGCAATATTTAAATCAAGCCATTAAGAATTACATAGCTACATTTTCTGCCTAGCACACACATGATTTTCTTTTAAAAATCATCTAAATATATCATAAATAATTATAAAAACAGAGTAAATATTAAGCCCTAGAAATTAATATCTGGTAGCTTGAAAAGCTATCTAGGTTAGGTGTATGGTATATACCAAAGAAAATACATGTTTGAAATATAAAAAGTTAATGTACAAAACCAATAAACATTTAAATATTTGTTTGCTTTGTTTGCATATATAATATACATAGTTGATAGCCCTTAAAGTCTGATATTAGTCTGTCATCAAACAGCAGGTGTCAAATAGACACTACATAGAATTTATGACTAAATGAAGGTAAACATAATATTTAACTTTAATTCACAGGGATGCCAAAATGTTGATGTTCGTTACCTCTGTAGAGAGTAGTGAAAAGAGAGGATAAAAACAGTTACATTTTAGTCTATATAGTTGTGCAATATTTGAGTCTTCCACAATGAGAATATACTCATGTTATTACTTATATGATTAAAAAGGTAAGCAATACTTTTCCACAAAAATGTATTATTATTACTATTGTCAAGCACTGGGGACCGCAAACTGAATAAGATACAGTCCCTCCTCTCAAGAAGTTGTATATAGTTGGGGACATAGATGCATAAAATGATAAATTTCAATGCAGAATGGCATAATAACAGATGTGTGAAAAATAATGTGGGAGCTCAGAAAGAAAATTACTGTTTTTGTGCTTTCTCTATAAGCCCAATAATGAATGTCAACTGGAAAAAGCACAATAATTAGTGTCGATGTAGATAAAAAGGCAAAGGAATAGCTCATACTTTCTGCATGTTTTATCTGTATGGACAATAGGAAAAATGGTCACTCTAGTTGTATATGTACATTAAAACCAATGACCCAGTTGCAAATAGTTATTTTTCTGCCCCAAAGAACCAACCAGTCATGGATAAGTGTGAAAAAATGTTTAAGTCACTACAAATAACAAGCCTATTGACTCTAATTATAATGAGCTAGGCCGCCTTCTTTTTTCTGCTCTCAAAATCATCACAATCAATTCTTTAGTCTTTCAATATCTCATATGTTCTTTCTTTTAAATGTTTAATTATATTTAGGCACCCAGAGATACAAAAAAGTAATATAACACTCACCAATGTACATACCACCTAGATTTATTAAATGTGAACATTTTGCCATATTTGATTCAGATTGATTTTAAAGAAATAAACTCTTCAGAATATAATCAAAATCTCCCACCTCACTCCATTCCACCTTGAATTCATCTCAAAATAATGTTCAAGAAACATTCTTGTACATCTCTCTTTAAGGATATACAACTTTATCTAGAGTAGATACTTCAAAATGTAATTGATGGATCATAGGATATGTCCATTGGTAGTTTATGTGAGTCCTACATTCTAGATGACATGTTATAATCAGACATTAATTTTTTCAAACATAATGTATACTGTTAACTCTTTGTAGTTTTGATGTGCATTTTCTTAATCACTGGTGAGGCTTAGCATTTTTTCATATATTTATTGGCTATTTGAACTTCCTTCTCTTCATAGCCTTTGTTCATTTTTAAATTAGGTTATATCTTACTGATTTATAAAAGTATTTTATGTATTCTGGACATAATTCTTTACTACATGCACTGAAAATGTCTGCTCCCAATCTCTGACTTGTCTTTTAATTTCATTTATGTTTTGTCATATAGTTCTCACGTACTGAAATTTATCAATGTTTTCCTTTATGTGTGTACATTTTGTACCTTAAGAAAAATTTTCCCTATCTCAAGTTCATAAATAAATCATCTTATATTTTCTTCTAAGTCTTAAATTTTTAAAAAACATTTTATGCTGTGAGATGGGAATCTATTCCCCCCCATATTTATGGCCAGTTGTCTATCTTTATCCTAAGTCATATGCCTAGATCACATGAGTGTGCATTTAATTATTTCTGGGTTCTTTTTTGATTGTTCTATTTTTATTTACCTGTGCTAATACCATATCACCTTGATTACTATGCTTTATTATAAATATTGACATTTGAAGTGCTAATCACCCTTTTCATTTGATCTAATTTTTCAAATTAAGTTTTATAAAGTTGTACAATTGATGATTTTAATACTACACCCAATATTCCATGTTATTGTTTGAGAGTATTTTAGTTCCATCTTGTTGTAGTAGTTCTATTCCAGACCAAATCTGTCATTATTATCACCATTATTTATTACTTTACAATTAATAGTCAAAATAACTCCCACATGTATTAATTTATTTTCTCATTATTTTTAGCATCCTAACCCTCCTAATTTTCCTTCTTACTGATGTATATAGTTTAATAGTTATTTCTGCAAAAGTCTGTGACGGTTAAATATGTTCAATCTTTTCATATTTTTCCTGAACTGTCTACATTCACCTTAGAGTTTGAAGGATAACATAGGTAAATAAAGATTTCTAGATTGACAAGATTTTCCCTCAGCACTTTGAAGATATTATCTCATACCTTCTTCTGGTATCTATTTTTATAAGATGTCTGCTGTCGATCCAATTGCTCTATTTTAAGAATATGTCTCTTTTCCATGATTTGTTTGAAGACTTTTTGTCTTTTTGAGCTACAGTTGTAATACAATATTTTTCTAAAATTCTGCTTGGAATTCATTATGTTTCTTCAACCTGATTAGTTATAAACAAGTATCAGTCATTATTTCTTCTAGTACGTCTTCCCCTTCATTCTGTCTATTCTCTCCTCCTAATATCCTGTTATATTTTTCCTGGACATTTTCATGTGACCCATCCTATTGCTTTTATACCTCCTATTATTCTTCTCCTCCCTTGTTTGTGCTTCTTTCAGGGTTATATTCTCAGACCTCATTCTTACTTTTTTATCTTAAGTTTTAATCTATTGTCTTACCTATCTATAGAGTGTTTATTTTTAGTGAATTATTATATATATATATATTTAAATTTCTAGGCATTCTATATATTAAAATCCTCCCAGCCTCTTATCATGATGTTCTATTCTTTTATTATGATATTTATTCCTTCCTCTATCATGTTTTTAATTTAAAACATATTCAATTTGTAGTCCTTATCTGGTACTCTTTTCATCTAGTATTCTTGGAAGTCTAATCATGCTGATTCTACTCATGGTGGGTAGCTTCTGCATGTCACTATACATTTTTATTCTAAGATCTTCTTTAGTAAGATCGTACTTCCTGTGGGAGTCCCAGGGATCTTTAATTGCGTAACTGTTGCTACAGAATAATTTTGCACATTCTTCTGCTAGTTGCCCAGAGATTTCACTAGTTCAGGAGCAGTCCCATGTTTAATATATTTGGCTTAGTGTTATTCTGTTCAAACAAAAGTGTTAAATTTACTTTTTTTTTTCATTTTTCTACTCATAATAGAAATACTCTTCATTATTGCTTACCTGGGCTAATGCGTGAAGTTTTTAGAAGCCCTCTCATTAAATGAGAACGCTTTTAAGGTTTCAGTTTTACGCAGGGCTCTCAGTTTCATTTTTATTCCTTTGGTGATCCTAAGGTCAACTTTCTTGCCCTGATCAAAACCCCACACTCTTACTCCAAGGGCACCTATTGAGTCCCATATATCCTGGGATGCCATAGTCAGCTCAAGAAATCACTGCTCTAGCCATCACTTTATACAAACTCAGATAAGTCAAACTGGCTTGCCTCTAACTTAACACTCCCTCCACCTCCCCCCAAATAAAACCTAGAGAATTTAACTGGCCTACATGTGAGGTTTTAGTGTTTAATAAGCATGTCTGACAATAGTATGTATAAGATTTATTGTGAAATGTTTCATGCAAGAGATTGCCAGGAAGTCACCTAATTAAAATGCTGTTTAAAAGACACTCTCATATGATAATTAATTACCTCAAGTTAGATGTGAGATAGACTACCACCGTCATATTCGTGACCTTGGACAAGTAATGTCAATTCTATAAAGTGGGTAATAATGGAAACGATGCCATTGTGTTGATAATAAAAATCAAATGAGATAATACATGTAAACTGTTTAGAGCAGTACCTGACACACAGTATGGGTGCAATAAAAATGTTTATTTTTTATTCATCCTCTAATCTTTAGGGAAGGCCAAAAAAAAAGAAAAAGAAAAGAAAACGATAGTCTAGACAGAGAACACGTGCTTAGTATTATGAAGCAGAGAATTTTTTTAAAAACTCTTTTTATGATTGTATTTAATCATCCTCAATGTTAGGAAGTCTACCTTCTTAAGTTCTTTCCTCTTTTTTATTCCATTAGTGCAGAAAACAAATCAGTTTCCAAACCCTTGTAAAAATCTTTCATAAATTTAAAGACTTTCAGTTTCACAAATGTCTCTTTTCTGAGCCAAATGAATATTTTCTTAAGCTTTCTAAATAGTTTTTTTTTTTTGAGAGTCTTCTCAGAGCCTCTTTTCATTTTACAGATTTCTCATAAAAAGAAAAACTCAAATGCATCCTGAATTTATATAGTAGTTCTGAATCCACATGTTATGATTTGCCACATGCTTACAATTAAATTTTGCTACAACTGGGGATATAGATTGATATGGCAATAACTATCAAAGGAATGTAGAACTGAGTGGATATAGGTGAGGAGCAAAGTTCAAGAATATCAAGCCAGCAGCCAAGAAAGAATGGATATCACATGGAACATGCAAGAACTTTAACTTGTGAGTACAAAAATCAATGCAATAAACAAGACCACAGACAGTTTTCCTGATAAAGCTACACAATGCTAAAAGATGGGTAGTTGAGTAATTTTGTAACAGAGAATTCTACTCAATCCCTTTAAATTTACATGCTTTGCCAAAGCTTGCCACAAATAGAGACATTTAAACACCACCCATCTAATTAGAGCCCTTCGGCATGGGAACTTTCTTATCAATTATGATTCAGTTATACAGTCCAGTATTCTAGCTATCTCAACAGCAGGATTTCTCCCATCCATGGAAGTGGGGTGCTAATTTTGGAGTCACTGCTTTTAGCTTTAATTTCACTTTTACCAGTTGTCTTACCTCTGGGTATTGGACTCTATAATCAATTTCTAAAGTCACCTTAAACAAATAATCTGTTAGTCCATAACAATAAGACCCAAGAATTGATCTATAAGAGAATGTTCTTTTAAGTCCAATGGCCATTTCTGATGAAGTTATTCCCTTGCCATATCATCTTTTGGGTCTTCACCAAAGTATTTTCTGTTTCCCAGACACACACATTCTATGTGATTGAATCACTGTACATGCTGTTTCCTCTGCCTGCAGTCCTAACTCTTCACCTCACTTCCTGCTCCTTTTCATCTTTGTGGTTTGAGAAATCTTTACACATTTTTTGAGACTTGGCTCAGTAATTCTCTATGAAACCTTTCCTGATCCCTTGAGACAGGGCCAGTTTGTACTAATGCACTAAAACTAACATTTCCTATTGCACTTGTACACATCTCAGGTTTGGCTCTTATGACATTCATTTGTGATTACTTTGAACTTACGTGTTGCCCCCTAAATGACTGTGAACAATTCAAGAAAATCCCTTATTTATTTTTCTATCCTCATGGTCCTTTGCACATGGTAGCCACTCAATAAATATATCTGAATAATTTAATAGTTATTTGCTGAATGAATAAACAAATGAATGAGCATATCACTTGAATTAAACTCCTTCACACTCCTGGGAGAAGAAAGGAAGGCACTATATAGACCCACATTAAGCATTTATTATTACCCTCTATTTGTATTTTTACCTCACACTCGTCTTCATACATTAAGAGATAAATCAAAGTCACTGTTAGAAGGGTTCAAAGTGCTTTGAAAACCAACGTTTCAAAAGATAAATCAATGAGACTTGTTGATTCGTGGACTACCAGCTGGCCATTTTTTCACTTTGTAATTCCACCCTTTCCATAGATAGATACAGGTGATCTTTTGCAAAATTTAATACAGAAAACTATATTCATAAATAAATAACTCCTTTTTTCATTTCCTTAAAAATGAGACCCACTAATGAAAACACATAATCTATTCCTTTTCCATCCTGCCTCCTACATAAAAACAGAAACAGCAGCTGCTGAAATCCTCAGTGCAAATGTCAATTGCAGATAGTGTTACCGAAAATATTCCTGATATTAATTGTAACCTCTCTCCGGCTTAAAGAATATAAAGGAGACCAACTTGCTAGGTGCCTCCGCTATGTCAGCTACTTTACGTTAAGCATCTTTACATGAAATTAAGGTATTTCATCTTTAAGGTATACAAAGTATTTTGCCCACAAAAGTATTTAACTTGCCTTACCTCAGTATTTATCTAACCTCATCCATTTTTGCATGTTCACATAATACCTCTATTGTTGTTTAGGTTATTTTAAAATTTAATTTGACTCACTTTTTATTTAAATAAATTTATTTTAAATAAACTTGTCTTCACCAGAATAAACAAAGGTAAGACATCTCCATAAGTAATAAGTAACATATAAATAATACATGTTTATTAATAATATTAAAAAGTAAACTAAAAACCAGAAATAATTTATAAAGTCTAGTTGAAAAGAGAATTGATGGTTTATATTCTAGTTCCAATTTTTCTTTTCTAATTTAAATTAAAATTAAAGTATAAGTATTTTTTAAGTGTTTGCCATGTACCATCTTAAGTAAACCACAATTCTCTTTCAAAAGAGAACTGATGGTTTATATTCTAGTTCCAATTTTTCTTTTCTAATTTAAATTAAAATTAAAGTATAAGTATTTTTTAAATGTTTGCCATGTGCCATCTTCAGTAAACCACACTTTAGGAAATAGTCTCATCTCATTTGATCATCTCAAGAAATCTCTGAGTCAGATAACATTATCTACCTTTTATAAATTAGAAAGTATATTTCTAAGACATTAAGTAACTTAATCCTGGTTTGCTCCTCCCTTAATTCTTGATTTTCAAAACTTGTCTGGTCTTCAATGTTCCTGTCTTTAAGACAGAGTGTAACAGTACAAAAAATATCATGCAATAGCTTATGATGAAATAAAAATAAATAAAGAAGGGGTAACTGCTGTGAGTTCAGATAATACTCACTAGCCTACGTGCTGGAGTAGAGAAGACAGACTTTCAATAAGAAAGGAAATTTGAGTTGGTGCTGAGAAAACAGATCAAGACAAAAAGTATATGTATTGCTTGAAACAGCATGAGTAAAAGTAAAAAGGTTGGAAAACATGAGATGTGTTTGAGGAATAGTGGGAAAGAAGGAAGAAAAGGCTGTAGCCATGCTGTAATTAGAGAATGCCAATAAACACTTAATCATGACAAATATGGTCAGAGTTGGAGAGTCGGCAGAATGATGGAGGCAGAAGAGATAATGAGGGTCTTAGTTAGGGTGATGATGGTAGGAAAAAGGCAAGAAGCAATGTAAGAAACATTCTTTCTTGACACCTTAGATGAGATTTGAATCCCTGACTCAGTCCCTTAACACAATACATTACTTTTCACAACATTTGTCACATTGACGATGATCTATTTAGTATATATATTTTCCTTGCTTTCCTTGTGGAACATTCCAGGAAAGTAGGGAACTTGCTTGTGTTTTCACCATTGTATCTCCTGTGTCTAACAAAGTGCCTGGTGCATAATAAGTGCTCTGAAACAAATTTTCTAAATACATGAATAAAAAAAGGAATAACGAAGGAGACAGAATCTGTAAAAATGTGACAGGTGCTTTATAGGCTAAGCACTTGAAGTCAAAAGTAGCTGGAGATTCGAGCCCAGGGAACTTGGAGATATCTCTAAGACAAAGGAAGCATTTGCTTTAGAGTACCCCCTTCTTTCATTTTACTTTCTATTTCTCCCCTTGTCTCATTATAATTTTTTTAAATTTATTTTATTTATTTATTTTTGGCTGCATTGGGTCTTCGTTGCTGTGCGCAGGCTTTCTCTAGTTGCGGTGAGCGGGGGCTACTCTTCCTTGTGGTGTGCAGGCTTCTCATTGCCATGGCTTTTCTTGTTGTGGAGCACAGGCTCTAGGCACGTGGGCTTCAGTAGTTGTGGGTCGCGGGCTCTAGAGCGCAGGCTCAGTAGCTGTGGCGCACGGGCTTAGTTGCTCCACGGCATGTGGGATCTTCCCGGACCAGGGCTGGAACCCATGTCCCCTGCATTGGCAGGCAGATTCCTAATCACTGCACCACCAGGGAAGCCCCTCATTATAATTTTAAGTATTCTTATTTTATAGTCTCTTATGAAATTTTCACTAATGAATTTCTTAGAGATTTAATATAATTTGTTGATTATTCCTCATGGTCAATAGTGTCCACGTGAGGGTTCTTTGTAAGCTCCTCTAAAGCAGACAATTTTTTTTTAAAGGAAGTGTTGTTGACATTTTCTATTTCAGTGTATTCTAGGAGGTTTAACCTGTGCCTTGGGGATTTCTACATCCATATAGAAAGTGAAAGGGGTAATGGTATGTTAATTTTTAGATCGGTTCAAGTCGTGATGGCTCTGGAAAAGATAGGAGTATATATGTCAAGTAAGCAAAGTAATGAAAAAAAAAACCCTTCCTCCATTCATTCATTTATTCAACACTTTTGAGGGTTACTATGCACCCACCGTATTTCTAAGCAATGAGAATGTAACAATGAACTAAACAGACAACAATCCCTACCTCATGTTTACATTTTAGTGTAGGGAGGAAATAATAAGAAAGATAAATAGCAACATATATCATCTATTAAATATTGATACAAGCTAAAGAAAAAAGAGAACAGATAAATGGAATATAAAGTGTTAGAGTGGTTAAATTTTTTGATAGGCTGATTGAGGTAAACCTCATTGAAAAAGTCACTCGAGTAGAGATCTTAAGGAAATGAAAGTAAGCTAGAAGGATATATGGGAAATGAATATTCTATGCGAAAGACTATGGCTGGCTTGTCTGATGACATCATGGAGGTCAGAGTAGCTGAAGCAGAGTGAGAAGAAAGACAGTATAAAATAAGATCAGAAAGGCAGAGAGGTGAGTGAAGGGAGAATGTGGAAAGTAGAACTTGTAAGCCTCATAAGCTATTGTGGGCAAATTGGCTTTTGCTGTGAATGAGGTTGGGAGCAATTTCAGAGTAGTAACACGATATGAATAATGTTTTAATAAGGTCATTCTTGCTGCTGTCCTGAAAATTTTGACTGTAGGGGGTCAAGGCTGGAAGCAGAGATAATAATTAAGAAAGTATTGCAATGATCAAGTTTAAAGGTAATGGTAGCTTGGACAAAACTAATGCACATGGAAATAAAAAGCAATGGTTGGGTTCTGGACATATTTTTAAGATAGTGGATATGGGAATGAGAGAAAGAGAGGAGCAAGGATGACTCCAGACCTATTGACATGAGCAACTAGAAGGCTACATTTACCACCAGCTGAAATGAATTTTGTGGATAGAGCAGGTTTCTAGGGAAAAATAAGAAGTTTGGTTCTGGACATGTTAATTTTGAGATATTTTTAGACATCTGAGCGGAGACATCAAGGGAACTGCTGGATATACAGGTCTAGCATTTCAAAGAAGATATTGGCATATAGCTGGTATATAAAGCCATGATCACTAGCTGAGTTACTGAAAAAAGCTCAAAACCAAGTCCTTGAGCACTGCAACATTTACAGTTGTCTATTTAATATATAGTTTCCTTACTGAATGGTGAATTCTGTGAAAACAAGGGACAAAGTGAAAGTAATACAAGAAAGTTGAGAATTTATGCAATAGAAGTGATTAGAATGAATTTCTACCAGATTTAAACTGGGTAGGAAAAGTAGTAAAGCTAGGAGAGAGGTGATAACCAGAAAAAAGGTAAGATCAATGAATATAAGATAAGGTAGGGGTCAAAAGATCATTGGAGTCAAGGTACATACAGATATCTAAGGCTTGTATTGGATTTTATATGGTTAAAATGTTTATCAAATTTAACATCAAGTATTTAATATGAGTCAAACAATTACTTATTTTATTCAATCTTAAAAGAATTCTATGAGGTGGCTCCAGTCTACACATAAGTAGACTCAGAGAAGTTAAGGAACTTTCTGGAAGTCGCTCAACTAACAGTGGCACTGTGTGAATCCAGCCAAGGTCTGCCTCAGAATCCCCTCTCCTGACTACAGATGGGGGCAGGGTGCCTGTCCTTTGGTACCAGTCCTCTTTCCCTGGGGCAGGGACTTTAGCTCCTATGAGCATGCTAGCTGTGTGAGGGATCAGAAAACCCTCTTCTTATTCTCTGTGTTCATATCCCTTGATGTCTTTGGTGAAGTATTCAGTGAAGTCTTCGTGAAAGTTCCATTCTGTCTCACAGGAGTTGAAAAGAGTTAAAGAGAGGTTTTATTCATGATAGGGTGAAATCATGCCAGGAAGCAGTTCTACCCTGGGTCCTGCCAAAGGAAAGAGAATTCAGGGGAACTGAGCTAGGGCATGGATCCAGTGCCCCATCTTCATAGTCTCATAAAAGTACTAGTAAAGTAGATGATTAGCAAATTAGCAGTTGGAATTGCAGAGCTGAAGATCCAGAGGAAGATGATAACTAGAGGCATAAATTTGGGAGCTATCCTCATGGTGAAGATAGAGGAAATAGATATGTTCTTACAGCCACCTGAACTCAGGAAAATGTCCAGCCAGTGAGAGAGATAAGTGTGCAAAGGTAGAATGGAATAATCACTTTGGGGATGGAAAACAGCATAACCACTCTGGAAAAGTCTGGCAGTTTCTTGAAAAGTTAAACGTGTATCTACAACATGTCCCAGCCATTCTACTCCTAGGCATTTACCCAACATAAATGAAAACATATGTTCATTTAAAGATAGTGTACAGAGTTCACAACAGTTTTATTTGGAATAGCCAAAAACTGGGGAAAAAAACCCAAATGTCCATCAACAGATGAACAGATAAACAAACTGTATTATATTCATACAATGAAATACTACTCAGCAATAAAAAGGAATGCTATTGGTATGAGCAAAAGCGTGGACAAATCCCAGAATAATCAGGCTAAGTGAAATAAGCCAGACTAAAAGAGCACATACCATATGATTCCATTATGGTTCCATTTATATAAAATGCTAGAAGATGTAAACAAATCTTTAGTGACACAGAGCATATCAGTTGTTGACTGGTACTGGACAGGGTGAGAGTAGGGAAGGTTTATGAAAAAACACAAGCAAACTTTAGGGGATGGTAGGCGTGTTCACTATCTTGATTATGGTGATGATCTACAGAGGGAGACATATGTCAAAATCTATCAAATTATATACTTTAAACATGTGGTTTATCATATGTCATTATACCTCAGTAAAGTTGTTAAAACAAGACATAAAAGGATGCTTGTCATCTAAATCTTGAATATATCTGGTTTTCTTAAAATGGGAAGGGTTTAAAACAGACAAAATGACTTCATAAAAAAGAAGTATGAAATAATGAAGAAAAGAAGCAGAAACTAGGACAATTTAGCCAAAACTTCTATTTTTTTTTATTCTATCTCTACCTAACTTCTGTTATTCTCTTCCCTCTCACCTACAGCAATTTTCCTAATGAAATTTCACACCTGTCCATTTCTGACACCATTTAACATTTTAGGAACAGTGAAAGTATTTTGGCTGTATGTTTCTGTCTGGCCTGCATTGCAAGTGGATCAACAAAGAATTTAAGAAAACCCAATTAATTCTGTTTTCCTTTTCCATTTTATCTAGTTTGGTTTTGGTATAGAAACAGGCTTAACCATGGTACTTACTTTTGACTTCAGAAATTGATTTTGACTCTATTTTTCGCTGTTGCTTAGGAAACAAAGTTTTCAAAGTCTATAAACTAGTAATCTCAGCAATCTTTGACAGACGAACTACTCCAAGAGATCTTGGGAATACTTTGTGCTCCCTTTCTTTGTCCAAATGCAAGGAAATTATTTGCAATTGTTTTCCCAATTTGGAAGGAATAAAAAGAAAATGTCACTAAGGATCATGCATGCAACCATACATACTAGAACCTCATCCCATTTTCCATTGAGCATTTAAAAGGGCATATTTGAAAATATATTCAAGGGCTTAATAGCAAATCTAAATTAGGACTCCATATCCAGGAACATTTGGGAATTTAACTGCATCATGTTGGAAAGTCTTCCCTGATGGGGAAGGACTTCTTCAGATTCAGGTATGTGGGCCAAAATGATCAATTTGTTTCCAGTTGGCACAGCTCAAATTACATTCTTGACTCAGTAACACTGAGCTCTTTCCAGCACATCCATTAAGGGAACTTGGCTCACGTTGAGGATGCCTGTAAGACCTAATGTCTATGAGAGCGACCATAACCATCACCAAGGGAGTATGGAACACTGGGTTCTGAGCAGCAGGGCCTTTACCTCAGCCCTGTAACTTTGCATGAAAAGCCTGCTGAGCAATCCCATGCCAGAGATCTCTGGGCATTTGGATAGTACAAATTCAAACTCCCTCAGCTCATTCACGGAAGCTCCATGGACACATTTTAAATAATTTTATTTAGAAACATGAATAAGTAGTTATCCACCAGAAATAAAGAATACATAGCAAGTAGTTAGTTATGCAAGGAAATAATGTATTAGAATCAGGTAGGCTTGACACAGACATGTTTTCACCCTAAAAAGACATCAGTGTATGGTGCTTTTTTCTAGCAATGTTCTAAGAGTCTAGCTCATGTAATTCACATAATGATGATAAATAATACTTATCAATTGTTTGATATGTACAAGACTGTGCTAAGTGCTTTACATGCAGTTTATACCTCATCACAACTTTGCAAAGTCAGGTATAGATCTTCTATACCTTTCGGTATAAATTTTCTAATGGGTCACTGTTTTAGTCCTTGTGCTTTAAATATACCAAGAGCACACCCTCCTCAGGTCTTATGACTCGCTCTAGCTTCTGCCTGGAATTCTCATTCTGAGATAGCCATAGGATCACTCCCTCGCCTCCTTCAAGTCTTTGCTAAAATGACACTTTTCCAATGAAGCTTTTTTTTAGTTGTTCCCTTTTTATTTTTCAAAACTAAATTTATTAGCGCCTAACATCATTTTCACTTATTTATTTCCTCTCCCACCATCCTCATTAGAATGCAAGTTCTATGAAGGCAGGGAATTTTACCTTTTTTTATTTACTAGCTTGAATGATGCCTGGTCCATTATAGGTACTTATCAAATATTTGGAAGTGATAAGTGGAAATGATGAGGCTTTAAGTAACAACCACTTGTTATCATAAACTAGGCTAAAAACAAAAGCAAAATCTTTAAATAAATCCTTGTTCATTGTTTAAGGTTAACTACTAGTTGTGGTAATAAGCCATGTTCAGATAATTTCATCTAAACTTACTTTGCAAAGCAAAAGGTTAAACAATTTAAGTGGGCAATACTTATGAGTTTATTAGCAGGTATTAGGTGCAAAAATAGTATGTGACATCCTAGGCTTTGCTTTCCTGAAACTTCCAATCTTGGCAGAGAAAAAACAGAATTTGAAACAATTAGAAGGCAATATATTAAATAGTTATTTCTCATTGATTCTATTTACTCATGTAACAAGTTACTACCTTCGTGTGCAAGATATTTTGGGTGAGGTCCAGGAGGTATAGAAGTGAATAAGAAGTGAATAAGAAGTGAATAAGAAGTTCCCGACTTCAAGGAGTTCACAATCTGGTAGAAGAAGTAGGATTTACTACAAGATAAAACTTGCTCAATAAATAAAAACTTGATAACTGGAATAAAATGTGCTAAAATTGAATAAAAAGATAAAATACTTTGAGAGTTCATAAGATGGAGAAATTCCAAAGACAGTATATTATGAAGCACTAAACCGTAATCAAATGCCAAACTGTATGGCAGAGACCAAAAAATGCTATTGCCTATCACTCCTGCAACTGAAATACACCAGGGATTTTGGTAAGCTTTCATGCAAAAATAACATATGCCAAGACTCATATTTCTCTTAGCTCCCTGTGAAAGGGCACTGAACATTAAACAGAATACAATACTGAATGATGTTTCCAGCTGTTTCTGAGAGCAATTTCATAACCTCAGTTTTGTTCTTCACGCCCAAGTTTTACAAACAAATTAAAAAGAAAGTCTAATATTAATTTTCCAAAGGTTAAATTTAAATTCATGCAAAATTGATGAAATACAACAAAATCTCATAAACGCAAGTTGTCACATCATATGTGAAGTATTACCTTCCAAAAAAGTAGAGACAAACAGAATGCCATCTATATTTCAACTATTTGTCTTATTTTTTCAGATGGTAAAAGTGCTGCTAATTATTGTAGAAAACCTAAAAATACACAACATAAAATAAAAGTAAAATTTACCTGTAATTCTGGTATCTACCTAGAAAACTGGTATATTTCCTTCTGTGTATAGGTGCACATTTAGATGCAGATGTAGTGATAAATGTAGCTACTGGTGTGATTACTGATAATAAATTGCATAATGTTTTAGCCATTATTGTGAGAAATTGGACCACCATTCAATATGCTTCACATACATGATTTCTTTTGGCTGCATGCTATTCCATTTCATGGATGTGACCACTATTATAAACAATGTTATGATAAAATAAGTATACAAAAATGTTCATTTGCTTTTCTGATTATTTCCCTAGGATGAATTCCTAGAATAAGATTAAAATGGTGAAAGCATTTTGAGACTCTATAAAGTGTTGCCAAATTGTCTTCCAAAATGTTACATGATATAAATCCTGTCCAGCAGAATCATGGAGTGATCATCTTCCCACACTCTTGGCAACTGGAGCACTGCCATATTCTTTTCCTAATTTGATGCACATTCATATTTTTTATTTACGTTGTTTCAAATATTGATTTAGAATGTTAAAAAACTTATTTGAATTTATCTTAATGTTTGTTAATTGTCTAGGATGTTGCTGATTTTTATATTGATTTGTAAGAGCTCTTTATAGTTTATATATAACTGTTTTATTTGCGGCTTTGCAGCTTTTTATATTTTAAACGTAGTATTTTAAAATTCTTATGTAGTCACATCTATTTTTTTCTTTGTGAATTCTTCTATTGTATTTATTATTAGAAAGTCCTTCTCAAAACTAAGACCAGTTAAATATGGACTTTTCATGGTTTTATTTTTACATTAGCCTATTAATACATATGTAATCACCTTGGTGTCTGATAGAAATAACTGATCATGTTTATTGAGTGAAGAGTATTTGCAAGCAGTATACTACATTAACTATATGAATTATCGCCTAGTTAATTCCCATAACCTCCTTATAACTATTACTTATATTAATAGTTATTGGGAATAACTCCTACTGTCCCTTTTTATATGTGAGGAAACTAAAGTTCAGAGAGATCGATTTGCTTATCCAAGATTACATGACTAAGTAAGTGATGTAGCTGGTGTGTGTTTGAACTCTGTCAGCCCCTAGAGCCTGTTCTCTTAACTACTCTTTATACCAATATAGAATGGCTCTAACTTTGTTTCTTAGCAAATTATCAGCTTTCTGAACACCAAGTTTTGAATACTCTATCTGTTCTTTCTTTGATTTGTATTCATTCCTTCATCCTATATGACATTATTGTTTACACTAAGCTCTATTTCACAGTTAGCCATTCTATTGAATTGGCCTGTCTGCCAGTTCTTGTGTCAGCACTGCACCATTTTTAAATTGTTACAGCTTTGTAATGCTTATTAATGTATGCTATTCATGCATATGTGCAGTAGGACAAATAGGGCATTCATTATTTTACCCTTTGACAACTAACATTACTCTTACCATCCATTTATTAGTCTAAGCAAACATAGAATCCTTCTGTTAGGTTTAAATACTTTATTATTTGGTCTAGGATGAATTGTATTAAATATTGAAAATTTTTAATTTTTTTCAATTTCACATTTCATATGCAGGAATATGGGTTAACTTATCATTTATTCAAATACCCTTTGACATCAATCAATAAAATTGTATGGTTTTCTTCATCTATATCCTGCATAGATAGTACTAGAGTTATTCCTAGGTATGTTGTACTTTTTGCTGCTATTGTAAATGGAATATTTAAAACTATATTTTTTCTTTATTGGAGTAATTAGGGAAGCAACTGATTTTTTTTAATACCTGTCTTATATTAGGCACATCTCGAGTTTTGGGGGAAAAAAGGAATTAATCTTCTATTGGATATGTCTCATTCTGTTTCATGTTATGTTTCAGTACTCAGAAATTTCAAATAATGTTAAAGCATAACACTAACAATGATTATCTTTCTTTTCCCCCAACTTTAATGGGGATTCTTTTAGTCTTTCAACATTAAGTATGAAAAAGATTGTAAGTCTGGGATAGCTGTTATTTACAAAGTTAAATATGTAGCCTTTTACTTTTAGGTTTCTAAGAGTTTTTGTCAGGATGAGTGTTGGATTTTATCAAATGCCTTTAACATATATTAGAATGATACTTTTTTGTTTATTTAATTTTAGATGTTATGATTTATGATAATAGATTTCTAATTAAACCACCTTTGCCTTCCAGGGATTCATTTCCACTTATCCTTCATAGATGATTCTTCAATTGATATTAATTTTTGCTGGGTGTATTTTATTTAAAATCTAATCATTCTTACTTATTAATGAGAATAGGTCATAATATTATTTTTATGCTTGTCTGTTTTGACATCCAGATAATATTAAATTTATAAACTGAACAAATAAATTAACAAATGACAAATTATACTTGGAGGATGTACTAGATAAGCATTCCAAGAACGAAAACTTAATATTTATACAATACACAGAATCAACTTAGGTATCATATAGCTCTCAAATTAGTTCCCCTCAAAATAGTCACCAATGTTGAACAGAGTTTTAACTTCTTTATGCCTCAGTTTCTTCATCAGTGAAGTAAACAGACTGAGCTGAATGATCCCACAGGTCTTTATTACCTCTAAAATTCTATGATCTCCAATTAATAATATCAGCATTTTCTTACAGACTTCTTACCCATCAGAGAGGTGAAGCTCCCACTTATCAAAATGACTCCCAAGCAGTCAGGAACTCTAACCACAAATTGAACCACTTACAGCCTTCCTGGAAGTGATTGCAAGAGGTCCTATATCCCTGTTTTCCTCAGATACTCTCTTTAATAACTATAAAATAATATTAAAAAAAATTTTTCCCATGATTATTTAATAGTGCAAATAAATATATGCAGAATTAACTGACAGATATAATGACAGCTGTGTTTTTAGACATACATATAAATCTAATTTTCTAGAAAGCAGAAACATTATTCAGCCTCTCCAATGTACTACTTGTCCAACAACGGAGAAATGACCCAATGTTAACAAGCGAATACAGTCATCCTTCTTGCACAAGCTATAAAGTCATGATTAATCATTTTTCTACGCTTAGGGCAAAATATTTATTTGTATTTAGAGGGATGTCAGTTTGGTTCCACAGAAATAAGAATTACAAATGGCTTAACTATGTAATACTTTTTCTTTTCTTTAATGCTAAAGTGGAAATGACTACATCATCACCCACTAGGGACTAGAAATGCAAATTTTCAATAAAGTGTCTTTACTTTAACTTCAGCTGAGCAGAACTGTTACTGTACTGTCCTGCTTAACAACTGGCCCCTATCTTTGTAGGAACAGTCACAGAATCTACAGAGTTCAGCAGCCCCACCCACAAAAATCACACACGTGATCGTTTTTGCTACGAAGAAAGAATATTGTACCAAATCCCAGCAACATAAGGGCTAACTCTGGGAACTGTCAGATGCATAAATGGGGGTAGGTATTTGTTATATAATGTCCCAATTTACTTTTATTGGTTACAAACCTTCAAAGAGATAGAATGTCAGAAGAGGAAAAAGACCAGAGATCTCTGAGCCAGCCCACTTGCCTTAGAGATGAAAGATCTAGGTCTCAGAGAGGTTCAGGTCTTGTCCAAGGTCACACCCAGGAGCCAAGCCAGGTCACAGACTTTGCTCTCTACTTCCCAGTGTAATTTTCTTTTCTCTATTACCACACAGTGTCTGTTCCTCGGACAGAATCACATTATTACAGCATTCCTCATTGGATGCATCCTCTGAGAACACAGCTGCTCTGAATAAGGACAGCTCAGGAACAAGGGGTCAGGGTATGGCCCATTCTCTTCAGAAATTTCAGAGAAGTTTGAAGAGGAGGAGGAAGGGTATAAGAGAAAGAGGTGATAATTCAAGAGCTTGAGCTAAACTTATTCTGAATGAAATTAAAAATAGATAGGGAAAATAATGCTGTATCAGAAAATGTCTTCTCCCAAAATAGATGAATGGATAAGATGTGAGATACACACACACACGTACACACACACACACACACACACACACACACACACACACAAAATGGAATATTACTCAGCCATTAAAAAAATTTTGCCATTTGCAACAACATGGATGAATCTAGAGGATATTATGCTAAGTGAAGTAAGTCAGAGAAAGACAAATACCATAAGATCTCACTTATATGTGGAAACTAAAAAGCAGAACAAACACAAAAATAAACAAAATTAAAATGGAAAAAGGAAAACAGACTCATAGATACAGAGAACAAACAAGTTGTTGCCATAGAGGAGCGGGTAGAAAGTTGGGGGAAATAGGTGAAGGGGATTAAGAGGTATAATTCTCCAGTTATAAAATAAATAAACCATGGGGATATAATATACAGCATAAGGAATATGGTCAATAATATTTTAATAACTTTGCATGGGGACAGATGATTACTAGACTTAGCACGATGATCATTTCATACCATATGCAAATGTCAAATCACTATGTAGTACACCTGTACTAACATAATATTGTACATCAACTGTATTTCAATAAAAAATTCAAGATGATGTACAGAAAAGGGACTTGGTGTCATAAGAGTGACTAACAATATACAAATCTCACTTACAGACCCTACTAGATTTACGATCACTGCCAAAACTCACAGAACATTCCAGGTGGAATGTTTTTGGCTGTTGGCATGGCCTTACATCTAGAATATTGTAGTGAAGTTATTCCAAATAGGACACCATCACACATCGATCCATTTTTATTACCACAGCCCCACAGCAGGATATGCTGCCTGCTTTGGTAACTCGGAGTTCTTTTGTACAACGAACTGTGATTACTTCATAAAGGTCAGTTCTCCCAAATCCCTGTAAACCATGGCACATCAACCCACCAAGATCATAGAAGCAATTAAAAGTGTTTAACCGGGAAGGTTGCCAGGACCAGATGGCTTCTGCCAGTGGGCTTTTGTTTTTGTTTTAAACTGTGCAACACTAGGGAAACAGCATTTATTTGCCTCATATCTATTTTCTAGTGGGTTCTTTTTCACATTTATAAAATAATGCATTCATCATAGGGATTCTCATTACATGGACATTAGAATGTGGGTCATAAGAGAAAATAATAGAGACTCTCTCCCCCTACCCCCCATGTCCATTACCACTCAGATCAGCTCAAAGTTTGCCATATATACTCTAATAGTATGTATGCATATAAAATCCTACTTCTGGAAGTAAAGGGTTCTTCAAGAGCTTTTGGAATTAGACTATAGACTATAGGATAACCCATATATGGGATAACCCATATATTAGGAAAGGGGTCAGAAGACTTTTAAGATAATCATTTTGTGCTACAAAAACTACTCTGCACCCCTAATTTTTGTAGTTTACAACTACCAAACACCACCACTTATTATCAATAAGATAACTATATCAGATAACTTATTTAACTGAGATAACGATGCTGCTTAGAAGCTTATTTAAATCATACAAACGTAGGGTTGCCATGGATCAAATCCTGGCTCTAATTTTTTTTTTCAATGAATTGACCTTGGGAAAACCATAATCTCTTCTGACCTTTGGAGACTATTATTATCCATAATTAAAACAGTATGATATTTGCACATTTACTTAAAGTACAAAAAAAAAGGTTGAGAAAAAGACCCAAATATATACATTGATTTGGTGTATGATAAAGTGACATCTCAAATCAGTGAGAAAAAAAATAAATTTTAAAATAGTATTGAGACAACTGGATAGTCACATGGAAAAAGAAAAAATTAGATCAGTACCTCACACTGTACACTAGAATGAATTCCAAATGGATCTGAGAGCTGGATGTAAAAAAGAAAAAAAAAAGAGGAAAATATGATTAATTCCTTAAAACATAAGAGAGGAGAAAGCTTCTGTAAATATAACTCAAAATCCACAAGCAATAACATATATACATACATATGTATGTGTATATATATAATATGAGCAATAAAACCATATACATGTATATATTTACATTTTTCAAAATATGAATAACAAACTGTAAAAATATACTTGCAACTTAGTTCACAGGCACAAAGATCTAATACTTTAACATAGAAAGAACCTCTAGAAATCTGGAAGAAAAATACCAAAGGCCCAAGAGAACAGTGGACAGAAGACATGAACAGACTGCACCCAAAAAGAAAGACAAAAGACCCTCAAACATATGAAAAGACGCTTAACATCACTTATAAGAGAAGTAAAATTCTACTAAGATACTCTTTCCTATTATTTTATTGGCAAAAATTCCAAAGTTTGATAACAACTTAGTTGACAAAAGAAGCAGGGATTCTCATATAATTGCTAGTGGGAGTACAAAGCATTAGATCTCCTATGACAGTGCATTTGACAGTACCTAACAAAATTACATATGTGTTTTCCCTCCAATCCAGAAATCTCACTTCTAGGAAACTACACTACAATCATGCCTCTATAAATACTAAAGAGCATATCCACAAGGTTATTTGTGACAACATTGTATACAACAGCAAGACACTGAAGAATTTCAAATATCCAATCAACAGGGAATTTGTTGAATAAGCCATGGTCATCTACCCAATAAGGTGCTATGTGGTTATAAAAAAGAATGAAGAAGATCTCTGTAGACTGTTATGGAATAATTGTAAGTATACTTAATAAGTGAAATAGCAAGCAAGATGTTTTTATCTCATTAGAAAGGAAGAAAAGAATAAACACACACACACACACACACACACACACACTTCATTACTTTTGTGGTAAGAGATGCCAAGTGGTAAACAGAAAATAATAATAATTGGTAACAATGTAAGCCCACCAATGAAAATCATTTTGTCCAGGATAGAATCTTTTATTTTTAAACTTGCTTTAGTACACATGTATATATGTTATTTTTAGTATATAAAGACTTTTAGATATTCTTAAAAGCTTTTAAAGAATTGCTTTAGTGTGTGACTATTTTACTTGTCCTCTGATAAGATAAGATTAGGCTTCAGTCAATACTTAAGTATTTCAAAAATTATGAATTATAATTATTTTAAGTAATCCAATTCCTTCTCAAAAGTATCCCACTTGGACAATGAATTATATATGACTACACCTACAGGGGAATGGGAGAAATGGAAAAAATGGAAGCAATACCTCTCTGCTATATCTTTTACCACAGTTTTTACTTCTGAATCACGTAAATGTACAAAATAAATAAAATTTAAGGGAAAGAAAACAATAAATTCTAACAACGCAAACAAATTCAAACAACCCAGCCTGTGTATCAGACTACTAATTTAATCCCAAAGAGAAAATAATTATTTCAAGTGACTTTTGAATACAGTTTATCTTATTTTGAGTGCATTCTAAGGAAAAAAGTTGAACTGCAAAAACCCTACATTTTATTCAATAGTTTCATTGTTTATTTGTATTATTAGTGTTATAATTTTGAAGCTATTTGCTGTATAATGTAGAATAAAGCAAATAAGTAAAAATATTATTAAGAAAACAAACATTTTTAGTGTAAGAGAAAGGAGTTATAAAGTCAAGGAATTT
Organism: Globicephala melas; assembly: GCF_963455315.2. Taxonomy (NCBI): domain Eukaryota; kingdom Metazoa; phylum Chordata; class Mammalia; order Artiodactyla; family Delphinidae; genus Globicephala; species Globicephala melas. The sequence continues at coordinate 60,963,215 of NC_083321.1, forward strand.
TAAGGAAATACTATGTAATGTTAGATTTGAATTGGAAATATCATTATCTACTCATGACATTCGAAAAAATATATATATTCCCTATCTGTTCACTAAAAGGGCCTAAGAAACAACACCCCAGTAGTCAAGAACATAACTAGCACCAAGATCTTGCTTTCTAATTATCATTTTCTACTGAAAGGAGACAGAGTTCCTTGGAGAGATGAGTGATTTTATACTTGGGGCAGGAAAAGTTCCAGAACGTGAGAGCCAATTTGAAGGGTTTCCTCTTGACCAAATGCGGACATCAAAGAAAATGTTGGTACTTTTTTAAAAATTGAAAGAGAACATTTGCCATCCTTAGAGTTGATTTTTATACTAACTCCTTATTCTAAGGGAAATGTATTAAGTCATCCTGCATTCACATAAGTAACATCTTAAGACAATGAAGGGAAACATTTTTATAGAAAAATGGCCTGTAGAAGAAATAACAGAATTAGAGCAAGTGAGCTACAGAGAGCAAATGTGGCAAAATGCTAACAATTGGTGAATAAGGTAAAGTTGTATAATGGTGTTTGTTTCCTGTTCTTTCAACTTTTTTGTAGGTTTTTAATTATTCAGAATAAAAGTGGGGGGAAGAAAGCTCAGTGTTATGGGAAAAAGCTGAGGAGATGATTAGATTAAAACATACTAAAGATATGATACAAATATAATTCATGAATCATGACTGGATCCTGGTTTGGAAAAAAAAATACTATAAACAATTGAGGAGGATAGTTGGGGAACTTGCATATGAACTGGATATTAATAACATTAAGAAGTAATTATTAGTTGTCTTTTGTGTGGTAATGCTGCTATGGTTATGTAGGAGATAAATACTGAAGTCATTCTGTCTGCAAGTTACCTTCAAATGGTTTTGTGAATTCTAGCTATCTGCATAGATCAGGGAAGATAAATTAATAGATAAGATAATGTCATAAATAGAAAGATAATACACATTTGGCATATGGTTAACAATTGTTGAATCCAGAAAGTATGGGTGTTCATTATATTATTCTTTCAACATTGTACTGACTTTTAAAATGTGTCTAATAAAATGCTGAAAAAATTAAAATTAAAGACAATATTGGGGGGTTATAATAGCATTACATATAAATAAAATAAAGTATACAATTTGTGTACATGGTCGTGCCATCTTAAGGTTCAGCTTCTGAATAAATGTTATTTTACCCTGTTCCTCTACTATCCTGTATTTTATAACACAGAATGCAATTAACATAGGAAGGAAATTGGGGATGCCTTATTGGATTGAGTGGACAATTTTGGGTTTAGTGAACATGAGATGAAGAAGGCTGAATTACTATAAAATGGTCCCTTGACTTCCATGTGTGTTAATTGGATCTTGTTGGCTAGTTCTGTATTTCCCAAAGGAAGATAGAAATGTTGATTTTCCTACTCTCTGTTCGAGTCCTTCCATTTAAACTCAGCCAAGTGAAGAATAACAATAATCCTCCCTGTGCACATCCCCTCCACACACCAAACCTCCCACGTACATACCGGTGATACACTAATTTAACACACCGATTAAAGACTCCATTTACCATATTCGTATAACTTTGCCTTTAGCTCCCTTACTTCCACTGCAGGCAGAACTGCTGTTAGTATTTCAGATGAGTATTTTGTCAATCCTTTCAATTTTGCCCATCACTGAGTCCTTGTCCTAGGATTAGACCAAGACATGTTTTGGCAGTTTAGCTCTTTGTTTAAAGTACTGTGTTCCCCAAATTTACTTATGTTAAAATTTTTTTTTTACCAAAAGGTGCTAAACTATTTAGAATATATATAACTCAAAGTTTAGTATATTAGATCAAGTTCTGGGTTCTCCTTTGTTATTTTGTTTTGCTTTAAAATTTTAATCCTTGCCATTTTGCTTTCCAGTACTATTATATTTTGCTCTGGAGAAAAGAGAAAAAGAGAGAGACTTTGAATTCATAGATTAATTCATAGACGTAAGGAATTATTAAGACATTTGAATGAAGTAGTAAATTCTTAGTTCACCTTTAAGTTACAGCTGATATATTTCCCTTGCAAGTCTTCCCAAACACCTAGACAGGGACTAAACCAATCTATACCCCAGGAACTAGCACATTACAAGGACTGGTAAAGACTCATTAAATATTTCTTGAATGAATAATGTATCCATCCCTACAATGTTTACCATACTATGGTATAACTATTTCAACATATCAGTCTCCCTTCAATGGATCTAACATCGAACATTTTTATCTTGGTTGAGTGAGATGATGAAGGATAGTCTTGGGAAAATTAATCTGGCAAGAGTTTCCAGGGAGAGGGGTAAATTTGAGGAAGAACACATTGAAGGAATAAGGAAGACTAGCTGTATATAATTTGTATGTAAAGCTACAGAAATTCCTTTAGAGCCGAGGATTGAACCTAAGATCAGGACAATCCATTCCTATTCTTAGAACATTAGGCTGATGGCACAACGAAGCCCAGTGACTTACTTGTGTGGCCTTGGAATTAAAGTTAAAATTCAGGAACTCACTTAAACCTTTAAAGCCTTAGCATAAAAGTAAGATATTGTATGGGAGCTATTTCAGTGGCAACAAATCTTTGTAGCGGAGATTTACATTGCATGATTGTGAAAATTGCTTTATTTTCATTCTGTATATCGTAGTGAGTCCACATTGCCATCATTAAATATTTATTCAGTACTTCTGCTAAGTTGCTGTAGCAAAATGAGTTTTTAACATCTCTTCCTATCTAATTATAGACAAAATAGATAATATGAATATAAAAGGGCACGAACACAAAGCAAATAACATTCATATTGAAATATTTACAGCTTTATTGAAACAGTCACATGGGGAGAGCTGTATGAAAAGACAAAGTATATAGAAAATATGGTCTAATGAAAATAAATGAAATGAAATATAGAAAGCACAAGTGTTGGCAAACATAGTTGAACCCAAATACATAAAGATAAGAGTGAAATAGAAAAACTGGAAAGTGAAGTGCCTGGGGATTAGTGAGGGTAAATCAAGGAGGGTTTCAAAGAAGAGGTGAGCGTAAAGTGGACATTCACTTAAGTAGACTCCACTTCCCTCTTCTTATTCACCAAAATGTTTACAAGAATCTTTTCTGTGTCAGCCATGCTGGGTGCAAAAAATGCAGATATAAATAAGCCATTGTTCCTATTGTCTAGGAGTTTAGAGTCTAAAAGAAAGGCATAAAAAAGATAATTGCCATTCAGTGAGGTAAATGCTTGGGGGAGGAATCTGGAGTTAGGAAAGACTCAAGAAATTGAGATCTGAGGCTGAGTAAAAGTTTGCTGGGCACAGAAAGCAAAGAACAGCATTCTCACAAAAGAGACTGCATGTGCAATGCTTACACATAAGGGATTTATTTGTATAAATAGTTAGGACCATACTCCCTGGCAGGAGCAAATACATGCACAAGTCAATATCTGCAGATGAAGTAGTAAAGTTCGAGTATGTGCAGAGGGATGATGGAAAAGGCGTATGAGCAATTTGGCAGAAGGCAGATTGGAAAGGACTTTTTATGGTATACTGATGATTCTGGACTTTATTCCGTAGGTAATCATTAGGTAAGTGAAGGTTCTAAGAAGGGACAATCAGATAAACAATTCAGAAGCCATTAATATATGCAGTGTTAGGACAAGGATGGGACATTCTAAGCACCTTCCATTTTTGTGCTTCTGGGTGGGTTTAAGGGTCAGATACTCAGCTCAATAGCACTCAGAAAAATAGGTGTTGACGAGGTATTTCGGGGACATTCAATCAAGGTCAGGTTGTGGGAATATGACTATACTAGCAACTAAAAAAAATAAAAACATATTTTCTTCATACTTTCCCATTAATATTTATCTTCAAATTCCTGTTAACTTCAGAGATCACCACTGGATTTTGTCACAAATTAAAATATTTATCATTAGGAATATTCAATCAAGTATCACAAAACCTCATTCCTGCCACTCAAGACTTAAATTTGCAAAATATTAAGAGCCTCGAGCCAGCCAGGAGATGTCCCAGACCTAGGGTGACAGTAGTGCAAAGGCTGGAAGGACCTAAGCATTAATGTAGTCTAATCTCTACTTCACAAATAGGGAGATAGATATCCAGAGTTGTCATATGACTTGTCTGAAGTTCATACAACTAGTTTTATAGAACTAGAGTTTTAAGTTCTATCTTTTGATTCCCTGTCCAGTGCTTGTTCTGCAACACTGGACTGCCTCTCTTCAAGTCATTCTTTAAGGACATGGCTCTGTCCATTAGGATAGTATTACAGTGTCCTCATTTTGAGGCCACTAAAGCCTGACCCACAAATAGCCTAGGTGAATGTAACAGCATTTCTATATCTTTATGTCGAAGAAATATACAAAATCCTCCATGAAATGAGCATGAAGCTTCCTGGAGGAAAGTGTACAGTTGTCTTTTACAAAACACTGTGCCTGGGGAAGGCAAATCACCCTAAAGGAGACTGAACATATGCTCTGAAAATCCTACTTGACGTCATTCACAGAAACTGCACAGTAAATACGCAAGATACAGAGAAGTGACATATTATTTTTACCAGGTAATGTCAAATGAGCAGAGAAAAGTAAGGATTAGCTCTACTGGAAGTAGTCTAAAGCCATTTTCTCCAGGGGTAATTGAAGAAAAACCCCCAAAATTAGCATATCCAGTGAGGCGTGCTTTTGAAGATACTTTGCAAAACAAACTCTCTGAAAAGCAAGTTGTTTCCCCGTCTCCTTTACATTTTGAAGAAATGGTACCAAATACCATAAGACGGGGTAAAAGAAGTTTTCTAACTTGATTGCTCCTCTAATCATTCTCGATATTTATACCTTAAAAGCAAATATTTTTCCAAAGTTTGATTAAAATGTTGATCTTTATGTCTAGGTAAAACTCATCTAGCTGATCCACCATTGGTGAGCTATAGACTTTCAGCTCTACCTTTGAATGAGGTGGTAGAAGTAGTTCATTCTCATATTTATGATATCCTGCGGCGATGGGCAATGGGCATGCTTCTGTGGAATTAGTAGCTTCCAACTGGGGTAAGACTCTCAAGACCTCTTGTTCCATTTTTCTGTGCTCCTCTCAATATCACCTTTCTTTAAACCCTATTTCTGATCCTCTGCGTGTTCCTTCACTGTTGCAGTGAATATGCTGCTCAGTTTACAGATGCACCCAGCACACAGTAGGTGTTCATTAAATAATTATTGCATGCTCTTAAAGGGATGCTACCTAATTTAATCCTCACAACAATGCTTTGATGATGATACTATTAACAATTGTAGATACTATTTATTTTACTCCCACTCTGTGTCAGATAAGGTACTGAAAACTTGACATATATTCCTTTTATCCTGTGAGGTAGAATTCTCATTCTATAGATGAGGCAACAGGCTCAGAGGAATCAAGTAACTTGTTCAAGTTCACATATCCAATAAGTATCAGATTCTAAGTACAAACCTGGGTCTTACATTAGCTGCTGCTGCTACTATTCTACTACTGCTACTACTATTAAGACTACTACTACCACCAGTAGCACCAGTATTTTTCTTTTCTTTGATCAAATTGGATGAGTCCAACTTCTAAACAATAATCTTCTTGAGGGGTGGGAGCAAGTCTTATTTATATTTGTTGAATTCAAGTGAATAAAATGGAATCAAAGGGAGGTCACACTAGCCTTTCCCCTATGAGGAATGCCTTTGTCTAAATCTTTCTACCTCCTTTGTGCTAGGATACAAAACCAAAATAAAGTTAAACACAACTTAACAGAAATAAAGTTAAAGACAATCCAACCACCAAGTCTTTGATTATAGTTTAAGCTTCATTTCTGATGACAAATGAAAAAAATGACATTTGCTGTAACCAGAAAGTCTGCTAGATATGACCAAAAAACAGAATTATGAGCCGATAGGGCACGATGAGCTGTGACAAGATGGAACCAATAGGTTATTTTTTTCTTGGCTGGCATAGCCTGGCTTCTCTCCAATACAAGACTTGTGACATCATCTCCTGTCTCCTCTCCTCCCAAACCATCTTGTGGAAGTGTATCTCATTTTAAAAAAAATGATTATAGCACATTTTTTTTCTCTTCACAGTACATTGAAACATAATGTTCTAAAATGTTTCTACTTGTCTTCCATAAGATTGAAATCAATAAGAGTTTGTGAAGAAATATTTTTTCTCAGTCAAACGGAGATAATCTGGTGGGGGAGGGAAAGGCATACCTCCCATGAAACTGCTTTTAGCCCTAGAAGCCCTTCTGTTTTACCATGGGAACTGCTCATAGGATGTTTCGTATCTAAGGGAAGTTATGAGGTCTCAGGGCTATTTTCTGGCAGTTGCTTGAATTTCACTCTTTGCTAATGGGTGTGCTGGAGTTGGCTCCTATAGGCGAGTGAGAGATAATTGTCTTGTGAGCTAGTTGTCAAAATGTTGGTAGCTTGAAATCAGTCATGGTGAGAGTATTTACACCATGGATATCAGCAAATGCTACAAATCAGAGCCTTTTTTTAAAGAGCCTGCTTATAGCACATCATTGCATTTAACTCTGGTTATGAGGACCTCTATCACAAACAACTAAAATTATCATGAAATAGGAAGGCACTGGGCCACCGTATATGATGGTGCAAGCCGTTCTGTGCCCCCAAGGAAACTACCTGAGCAAGGACTGAAATTCAGCCCACATTCTGGTCCCTGAGCTGTGTGCCTTGGCGTGGTGCAGTGATCTTCCTGAGGAGGATGTATGTTTCCATTTTGCAAAAAGCTCCTTTATGAGCTAGCAGTGTCTTTGTATACATCAGATTGCATACGTTCCTACGCTGATGCTCCGCAAGTCACCTCCAGTGTCACAATTGCAAATTACGTCAGTCATGTCATTCCTTCTGTGCCCTTTATTTCAAATTACAAGGACTAAAATTACTGATTGGTTAAGGTTACCAGTGCTCTGAGGATAGCCATTTCTTATTTTATAGATGAATATCCTGTATTTCAGAGAGGTTAAGAAATTTGTCCAAAATTGCATAGCTAATAAAAGAATAGGAGTTCAAATCTCCATGCATCTGTCTCTAAGATCTCCCCAAACGAATAGTATGCTGACCAAACTATGGCACATATGGAAATTATTTCTCTAGAATACAGGTTTCTAGGAAAGTTTTAAAACTTGTGATGTAAAACGAATACACAAAATGCATTTCACTTTTTAAAACAAAGTTTTAATCATCATTTTAATGTAGTTATTATCTGTGGTGTAATTCTTATCATCACCCTCATTTTATGGAGGAAAAAAATCCTCAAATCAGAGAAGTTAAAGAGTTGAGAATTGTCCATAAACACTGAAAAGTCTTGGCATTCAACCATACTGAACACCATTAACAAGTAACATATGTAAAGAGTTTTAGTTTACAGACATTACCATATTAAAGAAAAACAAAGTAAAAGTGTGTTATGTGATTTCTGAGGCTAGGTCATAAAAAGGATAACACTTCTGCCTGGCTCTCTCTCTTGGGACGCTTGCCTTTGGAACTCATCCTTTATGTTGTGAGCGAGTCCAGGCCACATGGAGAGGCCACGTGTAGATGTTCCAGGCTACAACCACAGTTAAGAAGGCAGCAGACAGCCAGCATTTACTACCAAACATTTGAGTGTTGAAACTTTGGATGATTCCAGGCCCTGTGAGTCTCCTGGCTGAGACCCCAGACATATGAACCAGAAACATGTCATCCTCGCTGTGTCTTATATGAATTTCTGGTTACAGAAACTATGAGATAAAAACCATGAGTGGCAAGTCACTAAGGTTTCAGGTCACTAAGGTTTCAGGTAATTTCTTAGGCAGAGTAGAAAATGAGTATAGTCATCACTGGGTAGAGAACAGGAAATACTAGCAGACAGAACCTAGAACCATGCCTGGAACATAGTGGGGACTCAACAAATATGTGCTGAATGAAGAAAAGAAGCCCAACAGAAAAATAATATAGACTTCTAATTATCGTCTGGTAAGGATCATAACTTTTCATGATCAATATATTTTTTGTCCTTTTCTTGTAAATGATAAAAACTCCCCCACAAAACCACTGAGAACACTATTCCTAGGATGAGAAAGCTCTGCAAATAACTCAGAGTAAAGTACTTGTAAAATCTCTAGGGATTAGAGTACAAATACATAAGGCTGTTTTGTTTTGTTTGTTTTATTTCACATGAAATCCTATTCAAACAACATTCTCTAGCCCTTCAGTGGGAAAAACTTAAAGGTGAATTATGTGACCACCTAGAGGGGTGGGATAGGGAAGGTGGGAGGAAGATGCAAGAGGGAGGAGATATGGGGATATATGTATATGTATAGCTGATTCACTTTGTTATAAAGAAGAAACTAACACACACACACAAAGAAATATATGAAAATACCCCTCCCCCCCCAAAAAAAGGTGAATTAATTCATTTGTATTCTTGGGAGAATATGAGTATTACAGTGCTCAGCCAGGGATACTGGTCTAGAAGAATCAGTATATAGATGAAAGAATTTGTACTGGAGTTAAACCAAGTTTCAAATTCTGATTCTACCCCATCTTAGCCCTGTGGCAGATTTAGTGGCTGTTAACACTTAAAAAATAGTTTTCCTATCCCAGGCACCATTTTAAGTAATATATATGCATTAACGTGTTTAATACGTATAGGAACTATAAATCATTGTTGATCCTGTTTTTATCCTGAGGACCCTGAGGCCCAGAGAAGCTAAGGAACTTCAAAGTAACACCGCTAGTAAGTGACAGAAGCAAGATCCAGGTTCATGCTCTTGAGTAATATGCCATCTGTAAGCCTCCATGTACTCAGTAAAAGAGGTTAATAGATGGGCGTTATTAATATTGCGTTGTTCATTATTATGGATTTTTTAGGAAGCAGTGGTAAGAATATCACAGTGGTAAAGAGCATGGACTCAGGTTCAAGTACTGGAACCACTGACTATGTGTCTTTGGGCAAGTTATTTAACATTTCAGGGCTTCAGCTTTTTTTTTTTTTAAATATAAAAATGATATTAATAGTAAGGCCTGTAAGAGTTATTTTATAAATGAAGTGAGATGATACATGTAAAAGACTTACAATAGTGTTTGGAATATAGCACACAATAAACAATTTGTTTTTTACCCATATTGCTCAAATATACTTAGTTTAAAAAAATAAAATCATGCTATACATTTTTCTGTCACCTGCTTTTTCTCCATGTGATAGCATATCTTAATTAAAGTACATCTGTCAACATTTTCATTGGCAGCATATAATTCTAATGTATCACTATACTATAATTCAACTAATTTCCTATTGTTAGACATCTAGGTCTTTCAAATTTTCTTGTCTAGTGTAAACAACATTGCATATGAACACCCGTATGCACAAATGTCTGCATAGTTTACCTTAGGTTAAATCCCTAAGACTGAAACTTCTAACTTCATAGTCACATAATTTTAACAATAATGAAGGAAATCGTATAGAGGAGTTAAATGACCTATTCAAAATCTTTCAGAACCAACGTGAGTTCCCTAATTAGAAAGAATAGCCTCCAAAACCACAGTTACATAATTACATTCTTTTTCTCAATGCAAAGATTTAAAAGGGACTAAGGCTCCTCAGCTAGTAAAAGGCCAGGCTAAATTTGAAACCAGATGTGTTTGATTCCCAAACTTCACTCTTTAACCCATAAAAGGTGATGTGTGTAAGGCATCTTCTTTACTTAATAATATAATCTGAAAACTGGCTTAGGTGCCTTGGCATATTCAGATGAAGAGATTCAATAGACATAGGTATTGAATTCTTTGCATCCTGGTGAAGCACTGCTCTTTTTATTTATTATACTTCTAAGAAATAAAAAAAAAAACATGCTACATAAAAGGACAGTCTTGATGGAAAACCTTATTTAAGTTTGCTTCTAAGAGAGGAAAATATATCTTTTTCAATAAAGACTGATGTTTCTAAACCCCAAATATCACTCATTCAAATACCCATTACCACCACATGGTCAACCCCTTCATCAATATTTTAAGAAAACAACAAAACTTGTTTTGGAAAATAATTCTTTCATTTTTGCAGTAAGTTGTTTCATCACTAACAAAACTAGATAAATGCCCTTAATTAGGACAGACTACTTCTCATAGGTTTGAGTCAAGAGATGCCAAAATGAGTTCTTGGATGGTGGCGTTAAGGATCTCTCAGGTCTATCTTTCCTAATGTAAACATTTTCTTCCCTTTATTCTATCCCACTCTTGTTTATATACAATTTAGTTCAATTAAACAATCATATTTATTTCCAATCAACTAATTACTTTATTCCTTAATGTTTTGAGGGTCTGCTATGTCCTGGAAATAAAACCTGAAGACAATATAGTCTCTTCCTGTGAGAAACTCCTAGTCTAACAGATGGATAATGTGATCTTCAATTTTTTCTGAAATATAAAATGCCTTACAAATTCAAGCTAGGCTTAAAGAGGTGCTATATATTGTGGTGAAAAACTGGAACACACACAAAGGAAACACAAAACATATGCTAACCAAAAAGAGGTGGTAGAAAAAATAGTTTTAATTGATGCCATGGCAAATTTAAATTTTACAAATTACTGTGGGACTTTCATATAATAGAATGGAAGGCACAGTTTAAGTGCATCCACATTAGGACCACTCAACATACTAAAAATATAATCAAATGTAAGTTCTATATCATAATTGCCATAAAGAGAAGCAATTATTTATCTTAAGGGGGGAAAAAGTCTATTGGCACTTGAGGAACAAAAATAGCAGTTTGCTGTTTAATGTATCCTCCTTTTCTCATTTCTCTATGAGAATCTCAGAACTTCATTTCCCTTGTTTCTTAAATATGTATACTTCAAATAAGAGCTCAGACTCTTAAGAGATGTTTTGCTCACACTCTTCCCATCTTATATATTATTTCATGGACACAATGCACGGAATGAAAATGATTTTAAATGAGTCTTCATTACACTCCTTACCAACTTCATAGAAATATGGAAATCTATGATTTTAATATCTTTTTAAAAAATCATTAACACCCTAGTCTTTATATGTATTTATGGTCATTTTTCCTTTTTGCAGCATGACCATATTACTCTTTTTTTTTTTTTTTTTTTGTGGTATGCGGGCCTCTCACTGCTGTGGCCTCTCGCGTTGCAGAGCACAGGCTCCTGACGCACAGGCTCTGCCGCCGTGGCTCACGGGCCCAGCCGCTCTGCGGCATGTGGGATCTTCCTGGACCAGGGCACGAACCCGTGTCCCCTGCATCGGCAGGCGGACTCTCAACCACTGCGCCACCAGGGAAGCCCAACACCCTAGTCTTTAAATTGTTTCCTGTACCCATGACTCTTTAGCTATCCTTATAATGCTTTGTCTTATCTACAAAAGCAAAAGAGTGAGTGATGTTTGCTCTATAGCTGGTGAAAGCTGTCAGTATACATGGAACTGTGATAAACTCCCATGTTCTGGTCAGAAGGCTGTTTACTTCCTGAGACTTACACCAGTGAAAAAGTCAGTGGATGAGATTAGCCATCTTTACTGAGGGAAAATATGCTTCCCAAATCACATAAGAGGTGCAAGGGCCTGGCAATATTTCCGTCATAGGAAACAGGGTCTAGTTTCAGGAAGATATAACTAAAATATAATGTTACAAAAGAAAGCTATAGACTGTGCTAATCCCATTATTGGTATCCAGCAGGTCAAAGAAATAGTGATTAAGTGCCTAGGCTCTGGAGTCAGCATATCTGGGCTCAAAACTCAGCTCTGCTTCCTACTGACAAAAATATTCACCTATTCTCTTTGGCTCATCAGTATCCTTATACATAAATAAAGATAATAAGAATTCCCTCATAGCATTGTTCTGAGGATTAAAAGAAAGAAAATACATGGAAGTAAGTAAAACAAGGCCTGGAATATGGCTAACACTCAATAAACAGTACCAGTTATTATTAATTTTTTGACTGTCATTTAGATTTTTACTATATCTGGATTTCTAATTGCCTTTTTTCTTTTCCTATATCTTTCCTTAATTTCAATTATTTTCAAACACTATATCATGTTTTTCTTGCCTTATTCCCAATTATTTTTAAACTCTGCCTCATTATATGTATTCTGTCACATCTTCTTTCACCCAGAGGCTTCTTACTAGAGTTCTTTGGTCATCTGAAGGAAATTGCACAAGTTTTTCTCTTGTCCTGTTTTTGCAAATATTGCCCATCTCTCAGAGTAGCTAAGAGAATTTCAGGATGTAATTTACACTAATGGTAAATCAATGTAAATAAATGTAATTTACACAATGGTCATCAATGATGCCAGGCATAGAGCATAGAGTTACTCAGTTGATGGTAGTAAACATTATTTTTACCCAGTGTCCTTTGTTCTTTTTTCTGGCTAGCTCCTGGTCAGTCTTCAGGTATTAGTTCAGAAGTAGCTTCCTGTGAGAGACTTATCTCACTGTTCCCCAAACTGTTCTTGGATTTTAGTCCATTCTTCCAACACCCATCTCCAACTCTGCTTTCTACTCACAAAACACTTTATAGTTCAAACATTTTCTCTCTTGTATTGAAATTCTCCACTTTTCTGTTTCCCCCCAATGAAGCTTCAAGATCTTTGAGAGCCAGGAGTGTGTCTTATTGTAACTTCCTTTCCTAACTCAGTGTGGGGTAACATAAGCACTAAAACAAGTTTATTGAATTGTTTCTACATAACTTAGGATAAGACAGAGACTGTGACAAACTCATCAAGGTTCTGTCCCTGAAGTTTTAAGTGAATATTCAACAGACTTCTTCTCTGATATCTTTATTTCAGTCTTTTTACTTAAGAAAATTTTCTCTTCCATCACATTATATTTTTATTTTTCTTCACTTTTATTTACAAAAGAAATTCATTTCTAGCATTCTTCCAAATTTCTCTATAAGATGAGCAATGAAATGTGGAGAAATTCATTTATACAGATAATAAAAGCTACTTATGTTTCTAGAAAGAATTCAGAACAAAACCTTGTTCTTCAAATGGTAAATAAACAAAAGAATAAACATGCATGTAACCCATATGAAAAATTTTTTAAGTGGCTACATCCAAACAAGTGTTGATCTCTGTTGCAGACCTTATTTCCTATAATATAGCTTCATGAAAGTTAACTTTCACCAAATCAGGACATCTTGGTATTCCTGTAACTTGTAGTGCCAAATGATCCAGGCAATAGGACTGGTTGGGAATCCAGGATCAAAAGTGCTGTAGGCACAGGATTTAAAATAAGCCTATAGTATGAGAACATTTTAGAAAATGTGGATTATGTCAGTTAATAATAATGAAACTTTGAGCAAGTTGCTTAACTTCAATAAACTTGTATTGACTCATCTGTAAAAGAGGGTAACACTACCTTCCACAGAACTGTTGAGAGGATTACATGAGATCATTTATTAGAAAGTTTTTTGTAAACTTGGAAGAATAAATCTAATAGGATGGTTAAATATTGTAAAGCCCTCAAGTTGGCTAGTTCTGAATTTCAGCACAAAGTACTCTTCTTGCTTTCATTTAATACTTCTGACAATTTGGGCCTATGTTTTTCTGTCTCTCCAAAATGAAGTCATTTGAAGGCAATATTATCTCATTCCTCATCTTGTTTCCCAAAGCATATGGCTTTCAACATAGTAGGTATTCTAAAGTCTGCTGAATGTATGAAAGAATGACGAAGAATGGAATAAATGAACAATAAGTAACAAAAAAGTTAAATAAATAAATTATTCTTCTGACTTGAGGACACTATCTGTTAAAGGGTTTTAGCAGAAAAGAAAAATGTTGACTATGGTTGACAAACGTAGAACTGTTCAAAGTACAATCATCCCATGTACCCCAAAGTAGGGGGAACTGGATATTGGTGAGTACACTTGGTAAAGGAGGTAGGTAGACCAAAGGTGGTTTCATTTTAATTTTTTTTTTTTTTTTTTTTTTTTTTTTGCGGTACGCGGGCCTCTCACTGTTGTGGCCTCTCCCGTTGCGGAGCACAGGCTCCAGACGCGCAGGCTCAGCGGCCATGGCTCACAGGCCCAGCCGCTCCGCGGCATGTGGGATCTTCCCGGACCGGGGCACGAACCCGCGTCCCCTGCATCGGCAGGCGGACTCTCAACCACTGCGCCACCAGGGAAGCCCTCATTCTAAGTTTTGAATGCTTAATGCCATAATGCCCATAAGCCTGCTGTCCCTCTGGCCACATAAAGGTGTAGTTGCCAGATGCCTACAGCCTCATAAAGTTCTATTGGCAGAGCACCTTCTCCCTGGAATAGAATAGGATGTGAACTGCCTAGCTTTGCCTCAGTGACTCTCTAATTCCTCTTTGCTGGCTGACCAACCTCATTCTCATAGATATATTTTATTTATACCCATGAACTCCCTCATTTAGATGACACTCAAGTCTTGCTGACCTGGGAGCCCTCCAGTCTCTCTCAGATAACCTACATATCCAGATCTAATAAGGCTTGATTTTATAAGTTAACTCTGAGGTTAATCTTATTTTCTTCATTTCACAGTTCAGGGGTACCTAACTGCTCTTTCTCCCCTCCCCCTCCCACAATGTATTTCCTACAGATTCAAAAAGGTTTTGAATAACTTCACAGTGATAAATCTGTTTCAGATTATTGGAAACTAGTTATGGATATTTGGGGGGGCATGAGGTCCTCTTCCTACTTAACATGTGCTCTCCCATCCTTCTGTGTCAGAATGACTGTGCAGAAAGGTACTCTGGCCTGCTTAGCTGACCAGAGTGACCTAAACTTAAGTATAGCATATTGATTCACTTTGGCCAATGAAATGTGCCATTTCTTGTCGAGGTTATGTGTCATTTCTTGCATTTTTAAAACAACTGCCAGGTCCTTATCATTCCTTCCCTTTTGCTGTAGCAGCTTCATGAAGTGGAGCATCTGTCAGCCTGGGTTCCTGAGTAAGGATGTTAAAGTCAAATATCCCGCCACCCCCATCACAAAACATGAAGTTTGAGAGATCAGTGAGCCTTGGTGTCTAAAGACACAGATTCTGTGGTTGTCTCTCCCACATAATCTAGCCTATTCAGACCCAGGTAATGTTACCATTATCATTTGGTTCCCCCTTACAATTCCTGTAGCAACAGATTCATGAACTGGTTCGAGTATGTGGGCACTTAGTCAGCTTAGAAACTTTTTCTCATTAAAATGAATAAACTCCAATAAGTATCTGTTCATCTCCATCAGTATCTTATGAGATTTGCTAATATGGATCAGTATCCCTGAGTTTGACTGACTGTAATTCTGCTGAGTCAGAGTTTTGGGGCTTGCAAAACAACAGCCTGACCCTGGAGCTTGATGAGTTCACCAAGGTAATTCTCCCCTTTTGAAGATTTTTTGAAGCCAGGTGGCTCTTCGGGCATATCTAAGCTATGCCCATGCCTGTTTATTAGAAGCGTTAACAATAGTCATTGATGTTTTAAACTTGAATAACCTACTGGGGTAATACATTCCATGTATTTAAAGGGCAAACTGAGTCTCTAACACTATTGTGCATCTATAATGCACCAGATCACATGTGCTTTTATACGTATTCTGCTCTATAATTTTCTTACGTGACAACCATGTAAGGTAAATTGACCTATACTCACTTTAGAGAGGAGTGGCTTAGTTAAGTAATCTGATTGTACAGCTTATATGGAGCCAGAATTTCAACCCAGTTATTCTGGCTCTAAGTCCAGAAGTCATTATACACTGTAAAGAATTTTATTGGATGTTTATCATTCGGCTAAAAGAGCCTCCTATCTCCTACATGCAAGCATCTGGTGAACACGTCCCTATTTACCCTGTCTCTGTGGCACTTAATTTGATATACTTTGAATACATAATACTTCTATTTTTCATTTTATTCATTAGCAAGAATGAACAATACCCAATAATGAGACTAAATAACATAATCCCTATGGAGCCAAAATGAGTCATATGCAATAATTTACAAGAAACACCCAAATAACTCTAAAGGATGATAACTGAATATGCATTATGACACAAATATGCTTAACTCATTCCAAAGTGGCTTACCCTGACTCCTTGATCACTCACCTAATCAATATTAATTTTTCTTAAATAAGTAGGCAATACGTATGGCTTTCAGAAGGCAGGTCTGTAATATTTCTGCTTTAAGACAGAAGAGGGAGAGTAGAAGCAGTTGTGAACATAGTTGTCCATAGCACTTTGCCTCTGTATTTTTCAGTGTCCTCTGTTACCCCCAACCTTGACTGCTTTGGCTCTGGTCTTAGTACCTTAATTCTAACTTGGATCATTGGGCTAGATTCTTTTGACAGCAGTTTCTATACCCAAAGGACCTTAGTCTGGACCAGAGAATTATCCCTTGCTCATGCCTGCAGGGCATTTGGTCCCCATTTTAGGTGACACCCTATACTCACATTACACCCTACTGTCCCGGCTCCCTCCTTAGGAATAAAGAGATTTTGTAGGCCTCAATTGTGCTTGCTCAAAACTTCTATTGGCCTTAAAAGTTAGCAAGTACATGCTAATGGAAGTCAACATGGTGTCACTGAAACAGGATGGGGTTGGGAGAAACCCCATTGGTTGAGACTCAAACAAATTTATTGACAGACCATCTCTACCTTTTGCTATCCACAAGGTCATCAAATCTTACAGCCTCAATGTATTCATCAGTAAAATGGAGATTATAATAACTACCTCCAGAGGTTTTGTGGAAAATAATAAAACAACAACAGAAACAGCAGACCATATGAATGTCCCAGTACAGTGTAGGCACATAGTGGGTGCTCAATCAGTGTTAATTCTTACTCTCTCTCCCTCTGTGTTAGTCAGTATAGGTTAGGTTTGTTGTAAGAATACAGTAAATCTCAGTAGCTTAATAAAACTAAGGTTAGTTCTCACTCACACGACATCATTGCAGGTCAGCAGGGCACTCTGCTCTACATAACCGCTCAGGGATCTAGAATAAGAGACTCCAAATTTTGTAGCTACACCATCTCTGTGTCAGCAGAAGAACATACTGGAGGGGAGATACATTGATATTGCTTAGGCCTGGGTATGACACATATCACTTTTCGCACAATCTACTGGCCAGAACTATTCATATGACTCGTTCTAATTACAAAGGGGTAAGCAATAAAGAGTGGCAGGTCAGGTGACACCACTCTCTTTGCCATTTCTTCTCTATTCCTATATAAGAAGTAGATCTCAATAAGATATTTAGTGATACAAATATTACCTGTGAGTAGGCCTTCTAAGAGATCTTTGGCAAGGCTCAGACAACTTAGATTTTGAAGACTCTGTTTCATTAGATCATTCCCTCAGCTCAGGTTTAACCCAAAGTCAGTGGGTTTCAGTTAAGAGTGGCCAAAATCAACACATGATGCTTTTTGTTTCCTCTGAACAAATTGTCCAAAATCAGAGAGGACTGTTCAAGCTGGTTGCCAAGTGAGCTTGCTGAATCTGCTTTTTGATAGGTCCTTCCTAGGAGTACAGCAAAATTAAGTCCCCAAATTGCAAGGTGGTGTGAATCGCTGATTAATTATTTATATGTCAATGCCAGTGAGAAGATGAATTCCATCTATTGAAAAATAGGTGTAAAGATCTGCCTAAAATAACATTTTTCATTCCCAGAGACAGAAAAGAAGGTAAAAAGTCCTTTCAGCTAAGGCAGAACAGTATCTTACGAACATCCTTGGAGTGAAAGAGCAACATCTGCCACTAAGGAAGCTCATTACCATTGGCTTAAAAAAAATCAGAAGCTTCAAGATAAAGTACAGAAACATCTTTCTATCTATTCGATAGCTCATTCAACAGTTATTTGGTACATGCTATGTGGCAGCCGCTAAGTTAAACACTGGACATACAAGGATAAGTAAGACACTACTCTCCGTAGGCTCATAGCAATGAAAAACGTGCCTCCTGATAAGTTGATGATGTCGTACATCTTGTAGTACAATTAAGAAGTCCCTACATAAAGAGAATGTAGATTCTTTTTAATCTGACCTGGAAAAGCCAAGAAAATTCAGTATAAGAAATCTACACCACCCAATTGGGAGTGAGCGTCTTAGGGAAAATTATACAGAAACTTTTTGATTTTGGGAAAAATATCTAGCTGTCATACTTGACTTCATCTATCTAGTTGCTTAGGCAACCAGAAGACATAAGAGAAACACTGGGAAAATGCACTGAATGGTTAATCGATAGCAACATAGTTTTCCTTTTCAGATTCTGAATTTGTCTGAAAGTTATTATGTTTTCTTGGTTCTATAATATATGGGTTCCAATGGCAATAAAACTCATCTAAGTAATTCAAGATAAACCACAAACTCAGTGCTTATAAAATTATTGTTTATACTTAGTATATTGCCTGGTATAAATAAAATACTCAATAAAATTTAGCCACTGTGATTATATTTGCACAAGAATTTGCATTGTTATCACAATCCCAACAATAACAGAGGGACAGAGAATGTCTTTGGATATACAGCTTACAATCAGCAGGTGGAATATGTTACATATATTTTTGTTATCACATTTCTAAAATAATATAAAGCTTACTCACTTCAGCCTGGCTTAATAATGTGGGTATTTTTTGAAAGCTTTTCAATTCAAACTTTTTCCAAATAGAAGTATGGTGAAAGATAATATAAAATCTGTGAGATACTGTGAAATACAGTAAGATACTGCTCCAGTGCTTAGGGAGTTTACAAACTAGTAAGAATGTTAAGAGAAATACACAGGTAACTATGATGAGATTGGGCCAGAGGAGAGTTAAAGAAAACCATGGAGATTCAATAAAGGGCACATCTAGGAAAATGAGGAAAGGCTCCAGCGAGGAGGTACCACTAAAATGGCATTGAAAAATAGATCGGAGGATTTCAACAGGCTGAGACAAAGGAGATTTAACCAACTGGGGGAAGTGGGAGTATATTCCAAATGAACAAGCATGGAGGCAAAAAGCATCTAATATATTCCAGAAAGATAATCCCACTTCACTGGAGAAAAGGGATTGTTGGAAGGTATGGCTAGAGAGGCACAATTAAACCAAATTAGAAATAAATTTGAATCGCAGAATAAAAAGCTAAATAAATCTGTAGGTATCAAGAAATACTATCTTTATACTTGTAGTCTCTCTCCCTCATTGTCATGAAAGGAACTTCCAGCATTGCCACTGCATCTCAGAAACCAAAAGGAAAAACAAATAAGGCAGATAGAGCCAGGGTTTAGTCTTCTGAATTACAAAACAAGCTATTGAAAGTCAAAATCAGGGAACAAAGGGAAGTTCTGCAATGGCAAAGGAATTAGAAAGAGAATTAGAGACAGAAAGAGGCCTCACTAGTGACTTTACTGGAGGAGAGTCCTGGGATCTGAGAGGTAATTACAGGTGGAGTGGGAATGGTGATGACCTCCAGATCTGGTCAGAGTTGGGGGAAGCCTTTGTTGATGGCTGTGGTCACAGCCAGGACGCTGTGCCAACTGAGCCTTGTTAGTCTTTAGTCTCTTTGCTGTAGGATATAGGCTTTCCAGACTGTGACTTGTCCACAGAAGGATCCCTTCCCTCGGCCCACGGACTTGGATGGATTTCTGTCTTAACTGCTCTTCCGTGTGTGACCAGCACCCCTCATTTTCCCATGGTCAAGGACACTTGGAAGACAGCTTACTCCACTTCTCCTTCACTGTTTCACTGCCTCTGAGCCAGAAAGTGGGCTGGAATACAATAGAGTGGTGACTGTGTGAAAGAGGGCTTTCACTTCAGGTATCTTAAAGGGACTAGACAATGGTGAAACCTATTACAAAGGTGAAGAAGAATAATCAAGATATCTGACGAGGTTGGTGGAAGTAACAGATACTGTAGTTTATCTGAGATGCAAAAAGGTCTAAGATTTTACATCTAAATGCACACTTAATATTTATAGTTGTGATCCAATAAACTAAATATCACCTAAGGGATAAAGATATGATTCCTCTTCTTCAAGAGTACCCATGTAAGGTATATTAACTGGAATATGCAAAGATGAGGCCTGATCCACCATAATTGCTCAAATGTTTGGTAATAATAGCAGTTCATAAGACTCAGAAATATTGAATAACTTCATCCAAAATTATATACCTGATAAGTTGCTGAGAAGGCTCAAATCAGTTGTTCTGCCCCTTTCCACAATACCACAGACCCATCCTCCACTGCTTTATCTTTGACACGTAGAGGATAAAGATATTTTAAAATTTATGACACTATAAAACAAACTGCACAGTAGTATTTTTCTCTTTTTATTTTGCTAACTCCTCATTAGCACCACTATCTGCCCAATTACCCCAGTTTGAATCCCTAAGAGCTCTGCTGAAACCTCTTTTCTTGTCCGAAACATAATAAGCTTCCAGCTCTTTTCAATTATATTTCTATAATTTCTCTCATATCCACCTCCTCTTTTTTTCCCACTACCACGACCCTAATGAACACCAGTTGCTTTTAATCATGGCATTTTGACATGAGGCTTTGACATTCTTGGATGATGCAAAGAGTAATGAGATGGATTTCAAGAAATTGGTTACTATTAATAAGAGCAAAATTTGGACATAATTTTATTAAAAAATAGATTAGAAAAAAATCTAAGTCCATCCTCATAATAATAGGATTCTAACTCACTTGCATCCCTATCTGTACACCTTATTGAGAGTAGAGAAAGGGGTAGAGTTCCAGCTATTGAAATGCTGAATGTACATTCCCCAGGTTACATCCTTGGTCTGTATGGATGTCAATGTCATCCTTCATTTGGTTTTTGACAGAAACCAAGTTTGACAACAATAGTCAAGCTACCACTTTGCCTACAATTTCCTTTTCCTCTAATTCATCCTATATGCTGCCAGAAGATCATTTTTCTTAAAGGACAATTCTCTGAAAATATAATGTCCATGCTTAAAAGTGTCCTGTGGCTTCCCATAACCCAGAGTTGAGTCCAAATCCCTCACATTGAAATATCAAGCTCCCCTCAACCTAGCCTCACTTTATTATCTAGCTCCTAATACCTTTCCTCAGTCACCCTTCATTTCAACCAAACCAAAACGCTGACTCTATCCTTCCACATTAATGCTAGTAGGATGCCTGTATTTATACCATTCCTTCCTTCTGCAACGGTTTGCATGAACTTGTCCATGCACCCAAATGCAACTGAGCCTTTAATCACCACCTCAAAATTACCTCCTCCACGAAATGCTTCCTAACCATTGACATTCAAAATATCTTTTCTTCATAACTCTTAATACTTTCTATCATGTATAAGCATTATTTTTGCCTGAGGAGGAAGAGGATGATAAAGTAGAGAAGAAAGAAGAGAAAAGTGAGGATGAAGAGGTGGAGGAGAAGGAGAGAAAAAAACATAAGTTGGCAAAAGAGAAAGAGGAGGAAGAGGAAGAATCAAAGACAAGACAGAGGAAGATGGAAGGTGTCTTCAGAAGTGTTTGAAGGAATTCTATTAAGAAGGAGTATGAAAAAGGCAACCTTTAGCAAATCTTGGAAAAGCAGAATGTTCAGTGGTTAATAAGAACATGAGCTCTTAAGTCAGAGAGAATGGGTTCAAGCCCCAGCTCTCTGATTTGCTAGATCTGTCATATTAGGCAAGCACAGTTTTCTTATCTGTTAAATGGAAATAACAGTAGTAGCTATCTCACAAGATTGTTGTGAGGAAGAAGTAAGATTATATTAGTGATGTGCTTAAGATAGAATCTGGCATATGATTTTGAGTTCTATAAATTGAAACTGCTATTACACAGTATGAGAAATGATTTTTACAATTTCTCTTAAAGTAGGAAGATGGTGGCTGGGAATCAGGAGAAGAGCTGAAATGTGTATATTCCAAATTCCATACTGTAAACTGAATGAGGGCTGGGCAGCAGTCAGGGCTGATTAATATTATTAAGTGAAAAGTGTGGAGAACTGAGTCCTGATTTAATAACCTACTGGCATCTGTTTAATCACAGCTCTAGATGACTTTCAGTGGATATTAATTTTTGGTCCCTAGAAATAGGCTATTGATATCTTGACAGAAAACAAGCAGAAGAGCAACTTCCTGTCGGTCAACAGGAGTCAGCAAAAAGCCTAGAGGCCTGAGCAGAAGAAGCTCAGATTTAAAGACCAGATCTAAAGGTGCTTTGGAAAAAGTCATGAGAATTGCCTGAAAGGGACAAGAAATATATGTACTTATATGTAGTTCAAAACCCAGGATAACCTAGTTCTCTTCTTTTGACATCCTCTATCTTCTGGAGTCTGGAGAGTAGGGATAATAACAGCTGACACAGCTTATTCCACTAGATCGTCTAAATGGGGTGTGGGTATGTATGTGTGTGTGTGTGTGTGTGTGTGTGTGTGTGTGTGTATCACTTCTTTTAATTCTTATCCACTCTCTAAGATGGGTTCTGTTACTATCTTCATTTTGCATATTGTGAAACTGAGACTCAAAGAGATTAAAATATTTATTCAAGTGGTCTAAAAGTTTGTGGTAGAGCTATGCTGTGAAGCCAAGCAGGCTTGCTCCAGTCCTGTGCTCTAAACCATTAAGAGGTATCTTTTGCACCCTGCCTCACCTCAGTAGTAGAGATACATAATTTCTTTTCTATTTCTATCTTTTATGTTTCTCAGTCAGGGCACGCACACACAAGAAATGAGAAGAAGCATTTGCCCATGACTTATCCCTGCCATATCTAAGTCAGAAGATCCTGAAGAGGACATCCTCTGAGTTATACCAACCCATTACTAAGACTCTATCTTGGTTTCCATTCTAGGTTCATTCAGTAAATATTCACCCAGCACCTGACGGTTTGTGACTCTTGATTTAAAGGTGGAGTTGGCTAATGGTAAACCACAATAGAACAACTGATTTAAAATCTTTGAGTCTTCCTTTTCTCATCTGTACATAATGGATACTGATAATGCCTTCCTTGTCTCCCTTATTAGATCAATCTATTTTGCTCTCTCTCTTATTCTTTGGGATACAGATCTATGTCTTCATCCCTATTACAGTGCCTGGAATTTAATAGATAGTCAGAGATGTTTGCTGACTAATTGACTGGATGAACAAGTGAATAAATAATGATTAAAGCACTTTGAATGACATACAAAAGTAATTATTTCCCAATTGCCAGAGGAGTGAGCAGAGAGAAATCAGCAAGGCTAAGATGCCAGAGCTACTCCTCAATGTAAAAGCAAAAGCGTGGGAAGGGACAGAATGTCAGGACACATTGCCAATATCAGGGGAAATCTGATGCTAGTGGCAGATACTAACTAGATGGAGCCCTAGTCCAGGACAGAGGAGGAGGATAGGTGTATGACCACACCTTGCTTGTCATAATCGAGTCTTCCTTTTGGCTCTAACACAGCTGCCATAAAGCAGCCATCTTTGAGAAGTGTTTTCTGGACCACTTCTGACGGCCAAAGCAAGTGGTAGCTTTGCTCATGGCCTGCAGAGCCTACCTCAAAGTTCTAAAAATATTTTCAACTCCCACTTGCATGAAGTTCCATGGTTCTTAAAAAATTACAGAAATGTTTTTCTTGCCATAACTGTCTCTAAAACTTTCACACTGCCAGGGTCAAACAGGGTTTTCACCTAATTCAGTTGCCCTGGTGCTCTGGCTTGATCCCTGACTCAGCTCCTTTTCCAAGAACCACATCCACATTTAAATCTTTTGACTTCATCTGCTATGGCAAGAAGTTTACTAGTCTCCTTTTCTATTGTAGAGGTGGTTGCTAAAGAAAAGGTTTATGGTGTTTTGGATGATTGTCAAAAGACATTTTAAGTAAACATGAAGTAAAAAATTATGATACAACAGAATTTATAACATAGGGTGTTAATTTAATTTCACACACCAGAAATATAAACTTAAGGCTTTTTAGGCTGGAATATCTTACGTTTCAGAACAGAGGCACCAACTGTTCCAGTATCAATAAAACGTTTCCATTTATTTTTTTACCCCATAGATTCCATGCACTGAAGAATTTTCCTACCAAGCCAACTGCATATAATAAGTGATGATTTGATCCTTATTAAAAAAAAAAAACAAACTACAGTCAATATGTCTGGAACCATCATAACAAGCTTCCAATCAGGCTGAACAAATCATTGTTAGCAGAGTGGGTGATATAACTCCAGCCTAAAGCAAAGGAAGCAGTTTCTTTATTTAGAATACACAAGACTTTTGTAGAGCCAATGTTTTACTGGATTAGTCTTTCTGGAATATTGCAAGTAGCCTAGTTAGGAACTCAGGCTTTGTAGTAGACAGATTTGAGTTTGAATAGTGGTTCTATCATTTAATGTCTGTTAGATGCTGTATGTACAAGATACTTAATTAACCCCTTTAAGTTTCAGTTTCCCCAGCTATACGATGGGAAAAATAACAGTACATAACTCACAAAACTGTGAAGAGTAAGAAAATGAATGTAAAATGCTTAGTGCAATGCCTTGCAAATTCAAAACTGTTAGTTGCTGTTTCTGTCATCATCACTATTCTCATTATTATCATCACCATCACCATCATCATCATCATCATCATGATGTCATCCTTATCTTTACTAGATTCAAGAAGTATAAGACATGATTTCTAGTCACATTCCCTTTCCTACCTGAAATGTCCATCAGCCTGGGGACATGGTATGATGGTGAATTAATCAGGTCAGACTCAAATATCATCCAGTTGATTACTACTGGCTCATTGGGAATCTCAACCTTTGGCAGAAGTTCAGACTTTTGATGTATTTTACTATCTAGATAAAAGTAATTTGCCATTACCGAGCAGAGAAATCAGTTTTTCTAAGAAGAACAAAGGCAATTCTCAGTCCCTCCTTCTCTAAATCTAAGTAATGGTGGGTTTCGGAATTGGTATGTTAGGCAACTTTCCCCCTACTCGCTCATCAACTGCCTCCCCCGCCCACCCAGTCTCCATCCTCTCCAGCTAACCCCTGCCTGAGTCACAATAACGGCTCCTATTTTGATGTGTTTTTATATATTCCATATTGGTCAGGTCCTTGGATACTGGGGTAGGCAGAAGTATGACCTGCCAAAGGTGTCTAAAGAAACAGTGAGTGAGTATTAGAATCACTCAAACTGGGTTCAGATCCCAGCTCTAACCACTCACAATTGGTCACAATTGATCCGGGGGGAAGAATACACAGGCCCATGCAGGACATGGTGGGGCTTTCGACTCTAAATTGGGGATTACATGCTCTACTTTGCTAGGTCCCTGCTAATGTATACAAAGTGCTTATAACAATGGTTAGCACATGACAGGCATTCAAAAAATAGAAGTTTCATAAAACGACTACTGATGCTTAACATGTCTTCATTTACTTTATCAGGAGCATGATGTCTGAAAGGATCATTTTTTCTGAGTGAGCATCTTGGCCTGGAACAGAATTAATGAGAAGTTTTCAAGAGCTTTGCCACAGTCTAGTGTAGTTGGATCCGTGAATGGATTCAGTCGGTACAGGTGAGGTGCTTTAGAAGCAGATAGTGTGGGCAGTAGGCACCACTGTCATGGTGTGTAAAAGGCAGAGACTTCTGTGCTCAAAATCATCTTCCTCTTAGATACTTGAACACCCATCTTCGAAGACTGACAACATTTGCATATACTCTGCCCTCAATTTTTTTCCAGGGTCCCTCCGCAAAATGTTTCTTGTGTGTGAAAGGGGAAAAACAGAAGATAACACGTGGAGTTCTAACTCTTGCCTGGAAACAACGTGCAGCCCACGCCCTTTGTCTGGGACCACTGTGCACTCAGTGATGGGGGAAAAAGAGGAAGAAGGTAAAAAGTGCTCTGAAAGGGGCAGTGACAATAAAGACTACCTTTGTCTACAGCATACTTTGACTTCAAGTAGAATACTAAAATCTAACCCTTTCTTCTCCAAAACTGGCTGCTCAGGGACTTCCACATCAGGAAGGCCTGAGACCTCAGACACTGGGCCACCCCACAGAGAGAGGGACATGGGCTTAGAAATTGACCCAAGCAAACAGAGAAGAGTTCAGAGTGAGGACTATGCAAGGCATTGGGCTGCAGCCTAGGCAGGTGACCTGCCACAACAAAGTCCCGGGGGATGACTGACAGATAAATTTGGTTTCGAGCACAAGGGCCACGTGAAAAGCAGTGATCCCAGCAGAGGACTAGCTGCAGGCACACTGGACGGTGGGTACAAAACCTCAGCTATGACGGAAGAAGCAGGAGCCATGCAGAGTCATGGGACCTGGGATCTGAGTGCTGGCTGGGTTATCCAGAACATATCGAGAGGTCAACCTTGACTTCCTGTAACAGCTTCCAAAGGAGTGTCCTGGCCTCCAACTTCCACTCCTTTTAAAACCCTTCAGTGGCTTTGCATTGCCCTGAGAATAATTCCAAAATTGTTTAGCACCACAAGTTTTTCTCCCATTACTTTTCTCTGTTCCTGCTACCACTGAAGCACACATACACATATACTCACACATGCTTACACACACGTACACTCCCCTTTAAAAACAACCCAATTGTGACATCCCTTTGTCAAAAATCCCCCAACAGTTTTCCATTTAAGTCCCATTGTGCTCTAGAAGGTTTATGTAATCTTCCCCCAGGCCATCTCTGACCTCACTTCCTACTATTCTCTCCCTTGGTCACTCTTGCTGTTCCTCTGACACAGCAGTTACTGTCTCAAGGTCCTTGTGCCTTTTGGTTTTCTGTGTCTAGATATCTTGTTGGCTTGCTTTCTCATCTTCTTCAGGGCTCTGCTCAAAATGTTACCTCAGAATTCTAAAGGCCTGATCTGACGGCACTAACACAAATGTACCACCCCACTCAGCACACAAGCCTGAACCACCATTCCCCTTCTCTTCCTTTATTTTCCTTCACAGCTCTCAACATCACCTTCAAACTGATGGTAATTAGCATGTCTGCTTTCCATAAGACAAGGGACTTAATGGTGCTCACTTTACTGCTGTGTCATTAGTTCATTGAATAGTGACTGCTGGACACTCAATAAATCTTTTTGAATAAATGTATCAATTATCACCTATTTTAAGGAGACTCTCTGACCACCCTCAAACTGGTTGAGTTTCTCCTCTGTGCTTCCACAATACCCTGTGCTAATCTCTATATTAGCACCAAACACATTCACACTGGGCAGAATGACCTCTTTACTTACATGGTCTCCCCCTCTATTCTCCAAGCTCTGTAAGGTCCTGGACTCAGGTTTGCTCACTCAAGTAGATGTGGTGCACAGTAGGCAACCATGAGTGTTTGAAGAATGAATGAAGGGTAGTGAATAGGCACAATGTCAAAGAAACAAGGATGCGCTGATGCTGATTCCACTGAGCCACAGAATTGCTGTTCCTCATATTCCCCCAGGTCACGGTGGCTTCCAAGGTACAGAGCAGGGCTGAGTCTACAGGTGGGGCTCAAGTAAGGAGAGGGACTAGGGATCAGGAAGGTCATTATATCCACTGCTTCTAACAAATAATGGCATTTATTACTTGTTACGTAGATTAAATAACAGATGTGAAAGTGTTAAGCACAAGGTTTGCAGATAGAAGATGTTCAATTAATATTAGGATCTCTTCCTTTCTCTTCTCACAGGAGAGAAACAAATAAATTGCTATGGGATTTCAGAGGAATTATGATATTCATTTTTTTAATATGTGAAACTTGAGGGTCCTAAGACATTAAATGACTTGCCTGAAGTCACACAGCTAATGAGAGGCAGAACTGGGGCTGGCTCTGAACTCTCCCAAATCCTAGATTACTGCTATTACAACCATATCCCCTGGTCTCTAAAGCCCCAGAGCTGGGGCTCTACCTAAAACATCCTAGATCTGAGTATCTATCCCACTACCCAATCAGAAAGGCAGTGATTTTTGTAAGAGAGATTGGGACCAAGGAGTTAGAAATCCAGTTTCCTTAGATTCCCCTGGGAGCATATTGCTATCTTCAGAGGAGACCCCTGAGGAAATCGCTGAAATTTTAATTTAAGTAAAATTATAAGCTCATTTGCCCTCTGTATGGCTCACATAAAACTAATTAGAATTCTCATGTCATGAATTGGAGAACCTTGGAATTCATACAAAACATGTTTATTATTTTGCATAATGACACATGTCAACCTCCATGGAAATTAAAGCAACTAATCATCTCTTATCAATGACGTTCAAATGCCATCACACCTCCACTGAATGTCAGTTCTGTTCAGGTCTGTCATGGGTCCATATTACTTTGATCTGACAGCAGGCAGCCACATAGGTTTCAAGGAAGGAGATATTAAAAGGTATCCACTGATTGAGCTGTGGCTTGTAACCAACTGGCAATCAAAATGCACGCTACACCAGATGACAGAACCAAGGCATTCATGGTAAGAAAAGAAATGACTACAAACCCACATGAAGAGACAATCATTTTCTACATGACAGCTTCCCACAGATTGTTTCCAAAGGTAGACGTGCTCAGTGGTGTGGAGACTGGGGTACTCACTCCCTGCCTATCAGCTTAGTGTGTGTTCTGATACTAAAACTGAAAGTGATAACTAGTGATGGGCAACAGTAAGTAAGTTATGAAATGTCCTGGCATGATATTCAACATTTCCTAGGCTCGGCTTAAATTCTCTGAAATGCTTACACTGTTTTTCTATTTTACTCTGCAATGATTAAGAAACTAAGATCCAAAGAGGCTAAGTAACAGGTCTTCATTAATTCAGTCAATGACAAGGGGCTGACTGGGTGCCAGGTATTATGTGTGGGTCAGGGGAGGCAGATGAATAAACCTCAGTCTTCATCCTAATGAAACCCATCTTCTGAGACATCAACAAACAAAACTAAAACTTTCTAAAGCTCTGTTAAGGAGACAGTCAGAGTATGTCAGTAGAAAAAATTCATCACCTAAATAATTTATTAAAGCTACTGGTCAAAAACAAAAAAAAATAAAACAAAACAAAGCAAAAAGGTGTAAATGGAAATTCTGGTTGAAACACCAAAGCGATAATCTCTTGTGCTAAGAGAAAGCCATATTTTAAAAAATAATATCTATTAAATGCTGAGGCAGTCATTATCTAAAATTCCTAATCCCTGGCACTATAATTTTCTAAACACTTTCTGACATATTATCTTTCTTAATCTCCATGTGTCAGGTATTAGTTTTTCATCCTACAGTTATGGAACTGAAGCAGATAGAAATAAAGTGATTTGTACAAGGCAACAGAGACAGGCAATGGTAAAGCTGGGGTTGGATGCAGGCATCTGAGAGGCCGGTACAAGGTTTTTTTCCAATACTCCACAGGATGAGCTGCTTAATGTCATGTAGACACACAGTATCAAAACTACTCCCAGAACCTACATTTAGTAATGCCTAATCCCAGGCTGCTTCCACTGCAGATAGTGAATCTTACTTATTGTTTTATCCTTAGTAATTTGTTTAAATATAAATGACGCTTCTTTTCAAGGATTTTAATGTCTTCTTCTAAACATAGTTGAGTGGTTAAGAATTTGGACTAGGGAGTCCCAAACCTGACGCCGAATACGCTTACTGACACCGCCTAGGTAGTTTACTTAAATTCTCTGAATTGTTTCCTCAGCTGTAGAATGGGATAATGATGTCTGCCTCACAGGCTAATTGTGGTACAGATGAAGTGAAATAATGTATATTAAGTGCCTAATGTAATCCTGGATAATGGCAGATTTTAGATGGAATGGCCACTTACTAAACAGTAGGGCCAGTGACAATTTAGTGGCTCAAATTCATCCGGGGACTCAGAAACGCCATACTTTTCACAACCCCATCCCATGACCTTTATTCCAAAGAGATGCTAAAACACAAGCTCTGTGTTATAGATTACTAGTGGGAGGCTCTGTGCAATCTACAGACTCATAACCCTGCTACTACCAAAACTGCTGTACTAAAACTAAAAGACACTTGCCACCTTAATGGATATCTTAGATGAAAACGCTTTACTGGCTTAAACAGAAAGCAAAGATTCACAGTTTCACCTTAGTTAAGAGCTTTGGGTTGGCACTAAATGCAAACAATTTGCCAGGTTAGCAGATAGAAGCAGATATTTCCATTTTCTTAAACATCCTTTCTTTCTTTCTCTCTCACTGTGTCTGTGTACCTCTCTCTCTCCTTTTTTCATGCACCTATGTGTGTGCACGTACACGTCAACTACTTGCTTTTAAACTTCCCACAAAGGCTGAATGGAGACATCAGGTTACTTCAGTGTAAATCCAATCTCTTCCTCTTAAAAGCTGTGTGATCATGGGCAAGATTATTCATTTACCCATTCATTCATTTAAAACAATTAACTGATGACCTACTATTTGCCAAGCATTGTCACTATTTCTAGGGATACAGAGATGAATAAGATACATGAGGTCCCTGTCCTCAAGGAGTTTACATTTTGGGAGTAAAGACACAATACAGAGATAAAAATAAACAAACAATAAAATTGTGATAAAGAAAATAAAACAAACATGGTTATGTGGTAGACTGATTTGGAGAAGGACTACTAGGTTAAGTGGTTGTAATAAACCCTCTTTGTGGAAGTGATTTTTTGAGTAGAAATGTGAAGTATGAGAAGGAGCCAGTCAGAGTACTAGAGGAAGATCACTCTGCTCGAGTCTCAGCTCCCCCCTAATTTGGGGTTGAAGAGGGCACTGACAGTTTTCACCCAAGAGTGCAATAAACTCTATTCACACACAGATGATGTCTCAGCCAGAGTTATTTGGTTGCAAGGGAAAACAAAAAGCAAACAAACAAATGGCTTTGGCTAAATTAAGGAAAAAAGGAATTTATTGCTAGAAAATTGGATAGCTTAAAGAATCAATGAAATATTGGAAAACTAGGTTAACACATGGACAAAAAACAAAGCCTGTAGGGGGTATGAATACAAAGAACTGCTTAATGTCTTTTCAGAGTATTTCCCATCTTTGCATTCACTCCAGTCTGGCCAGGAAGTGTGATCTAGTTTGGGTCACCTAAGCACACTGCCTAACGCAGGTTAGGGCACCTGCATTTGCAGCCCCAGAGCATCAAAGGAAGTACTCTTGTCTATTTGAACCTGGGATATTATGCAAAGGCCATTTGAAGGCCTCAATTCTCACATACTTTAATAAGATTCAAGGTCCAGGGTACATTGGAACTGGAAAATGTATCTGGTTTTCCACAATTGAAAAGCCAATGAACCACACCACAACATAGTACTAATGTTGAGAACAGTTCTCATGCTAACCAACTTTTCCAGGCAGAGAGGAGCTTGTCCTAAAGTACAGTAGTTTAAAGGTCCTTATTCCATGATTCGGATGAATTACAGATAGCAATTCACAAATACTTTCTAAAAGACCCTACAGTGAATCTTACTTAATTATGCTGTTGATATCTATTGAATTCAGTGCATCTGACTCTACACAATGGGATTTTTGGCAAGTGCACCCTCCCCTCCTTCCCCCAACCCAGTTTCCTTCCTTGTTTGCCCCATAGTAGGTTCTCATACAGAAGTTACTAATACTGGGATGTAAACATGATGTTTCCAACTCTCAGACTTCTTAACCATCTAACTACTCCAACATGGAAAACATAAATCCCCAGATGTAAAATTTATGTTTCAAAGTGATAAATTAGGAAACCTTCAAAATATATACAAAATAATCACTTATAAATTGGAAACATTCTAAAATGTTTACAGAATAAATGGTAAAATACATGGGATTAGGGAGCAAGTAGGGGAAATCGGACAGAGCTAATAATAGTTGAATAATAGTTGTAACTGAGTAATGGGGCGAAAAGGAGTTCAATATATGATTTCTTCTCTTTTTTGCATGTACTTTTGCCTTTAATTCCTCATCTATGTAATTGGGATAAAAATATTTTGCTTACAGCATGTGGATTTTGTGAGAAACAAGTGTATGTAATTTTTTGTAAACTCTCAGCACAATGTATATGTTAGGGATTTTATTTTCTGTAATGATAAAAATTGAACTAATGTCCTCTAAATTATATTCTACTTCCAAAATTGTTTTCAATGATACAATTACCTTATTAAGTCACTATAAGAGTAATTTGTTAAGAAGAAATAAATGATACAGTGGAAAGACCACTAGAATAAGAGTGGAGGACTTCTTTTTGAAGTTTAAATATACCGATTCCCAGGAGACTTTATTTCAGATCCTGCTTTTGCCCCCAACCAAGGTTATAAACCCAAGCAATCTGCTTACCTTGAATTTTCCTCATCTGTAAAATGAAGGCATTGAATTACACCATT
This sequence comes from Globicephala melas, assembly GCF_963455315.2. Lineage (NCBI taxonomy): Eukaryota > Metazoa > Chordata > Mammalia > Artiodactyla > Delphinidae > Globicephala > Globicephala melas. The sequence continues at coordinate 60,995,518 of NC_083321.1, forward strand.
TTAGACGATTTTCTTAAAATTCTCTGAACATTTTCTACGGGTGTTTATTTCTTTATTATAGAGGTCTATAAGCTATCCAGGCTTCTAAGGATCTTACTCTTAAAAATGGAAAACACAGACGTAGGTAAACATGTAAAGGAGAGAAAAGGAGAACAAAAACCTTAACTCGAAGAAAACCAGACAGAAAAGTAGTGTATCATCACTCACATCTCAGGAGAAATCCTCTGTGGGGAGGAAGGTCAGGGATAAGTGCCTCATTGGAATGGTTAGGAAAGAAAAAGGCAGAGAACTGACCAGAACTGAACTATGCAAAGTGGAACTGAATAGAGTCTCCCACAATACATTCTAAAAATCTTCCTGGAAGTGGTGGTTCCAACAACGACTTGAAGGATAAGAGTAAATGTTAGTGGTATAGAGCAGAGGGGTAATTGGTTGAAAAAGCTAGGGCCAAACGGAACACAATTGCCTAGGGAAGAGGCCTTTTGCAGTGGTCTCCTTTTGTAGACAGAGAACTGCTCAAAGATAAGGAAACAACTTTATTCATCTCTGAATACCCCATACAATTTTACAGGGTTGTCTTAGAATGCAATGAGTTAATATGTGCAAAGGGTCTAACAGTGAGTATGGCAGAGGAGACACATAATAAATGTCTCTGAATTATATTTTGGGGAGAGGTTAGTGAGTAAAGAGTGGAATAAATGGATGATGATTATTTGAAGCAGGGGAATAGAATGTCAAAGTTTGGACCTTCCGCTAACACAGCCTGCTCTCTGGGATGTCTAGGTCCTCCGTTGGAAAGGCAGTCAGCCTGTGTGCTTCTTAGAACAGAGTCTCTTGGCTTTCCTCAGAGAATGTCACAGATATTTTCATGAGAACAGATGAGATGAGAGACCTTTGTGGCCAAGTCGTCCTCATCTCCAACTAAGCAATCTGTCTTTGCCACGTGTTCCAGATTCAGGGCTAGACTGCCTGATAAGTTAAAGTGATAGATGGTCCTTAAGAAAAGTCTGACTCAGCGGGTTCAATAGTATAGGCATTTATCTTAGGACTTTAATAAAAACCCAGAAATACTTGAGAAACAGATCTCAGTGAAGCAATTGAAATATTATCCCGTAAGCACAGCTGCATCATTCTTAACATCATGTTAGGTTTGTAAGGTACCTTTAAATTCTGGGACTCCTCAATGTTTACTCCTTCTTAACTTTACAAGCACTCTGTAAGGAGATCACTATGTATTTTTCCCTATAATGCATTCTGATGGCATTTGAGTGTGAATTTGAAATTTTCTTCATAATTGCAATATGGATGCAGATTTTCCCCCAACATGATTATTACTATTATTGATGAAAATAATAACTAAAAAATTAATAAACAAAACCTCAATTAAATTGAGTTGGGAGACCAGAAAGGTCTCACACCTTGTGATGATAGCAGAGCCCAACAGGAAGAAGAAAGACTCCTCTTATTTCCTGGCAAGGATTCATCCAAGGAAAAGCCAAGAACTGTGTTTACTCTAGCCCTCCCCTCTATAAAAGTGTTCTCTTTCCTTTTTTTGTGCGGGGATTTGCACGTGCCTTGTCATGGTTGCAGACCCCAAGTCGCAATTCTCTGCTGATCCCAAGTAAAACCATCATTGCTGGAGACATATCTGTCAGTCTATCTGTTTCAGGCCAACACAAGAAAAAGAGCTTCTGCCATTTGCTGAGCACTCACTAAGTACCAGACCCTATTCTAGGCCTTTTTCCTGTGTTATCTCATTTAGTAATCCTATGAGGTAGGAGCATTGCACACCCATGTTACAGATAAGAAAACGGAAGCTCAGAGATATAAGGAAGAGCCCAAGCTTCAACTCAGCTTTGCTTGACACTGAAGCCCCTGGTCTTTCCACTATCCTTTACGAAAGGTTAGAAAGTTTCAACTATTTAGATACTAACTTACATCAGGGAAATCACAGACACAATTGTTTGCATTTGCTGGGCCAGATCCTACCTACTAAATGTTTGGTTCAGCAGAAGCCATTCTGAGTATTATCGATTCTCAATTATTAATGGCATCTCTTTTATTATCAAACACTGCTATGACTAGATATTTTAGTCCAGTATGTGAACCTCATTACTTATTTATCAAAGATACAACTTAAGCCTTACTTCAAAGATAAACTCTGAGATCGTGTTGACCTGATTTCCAACAATTCTTTTTCATCTTCAGGTTTTATTTTTTCCCCTAAAACCCAAACTTGATTAGATGGTAAAGTAAGAAATTGTGTAATAACTTTTTCCAGGCATTTAAATCAACCTTTTTAAAAAGACATTTTTAACACCAAAATCTTCACAGAGCACTACTTCTTGTTAGAAATATAATTGATGACCTAAAGCGTCATATATAGATAATGGAGGCTGACAGTTTGAGGAGCTTTACCTGAAAACAAAAAAACATTCAATATGTTGATTCTATGTTTCAGCAGCAACATCTATGGGTCAATTCTAAAATGTGGCTGTTCTTAGACTGGGTGAATTATCTATTTACAGGTGACTCCACCTGCATGTATAGAAATGTACATAATAGAAATATTAGTTCTCACTGCTATGCAATATTATAGAGAGTGTGTTTGCCATTCAGTGTCATATTCTTCTGTGTCACATTAGTTGAAATTGCCAGTGGGTTGAAGCGCTGCACTTGGATTCAGGAGAACTGGCCCTGTTGGTGTCTTCCTATATGACAATCTTTCTATACCTCAATTTTGACCACGGTGAAATGATTGTATTAAAACATATCCTGGGCTGCCCTGGTGGCGCAGTGGTTGAGAGTCCGCCTGCCGATGCAGGGGACACAGGTTCGTGCCCCGGTCCGGGAAGATCCCACATGCCGCGGAGCGACTGGGCCCGTGAGCCATGGCCGCTGAGCCTGCACGTCCGGAGCCTGTGCTCCGCAGCGGGAGAGGCCACAACAGTGAGAGGCCCGCGTACCGGAAAAAAACAAAAAACAAAAAAAAATATCCTATTTATTTCACATAATGAGTAACATGGAGCAATGGAACAGTGGTAAATGATCTGCTGGCTTTGGGGAGCAGCCATTGGGACCCTCCCACTCCTGACAGAGCCCATTGAGACATCTGGATGGGTTTTAAACAGAACGAGTATGTAAAAGTGACATAGTCTTCCTTCCTTGAAAGCTGGCATTAAACGAAAAAACAAAAATAAAAAATAATTAGTATGAGATGAGGGAGGAGATATGGGGATATATGTATACATATAGCTGATTCACTTTGTTATACAGCAGAAACTAACACAACATTGTAAAGCAATTATACTCCAATAAAGATGTTAAAAAAATACCATGATGTAGGGGATACAATTTAAGATTTTGTTTTTAAATAAAAAGTAACATTCCATGAGCATGTACTATAGAACAGTCATTGTGTTAAACGTTTGCATACATTGCATGTAGCATCTCATTTGTCCTCACAAAATTCCTGTGGGATAGGTACTATTCCCATTGGTAGCTAGGCAATCTGAGACTTAGAAAGGTTAAGACTCCAAACCTCATAAAAATCTAAACATGTCTAAGACTCCAGACTTTGTAAAAATTATTGCAGGTTTTGAAAGAGACAGTTTGAATTCCAGCTCCATCATTTATTGGTTAAATGGCTTTGAGAAAGCATGTAAATTTTCCTCAACTTCAGAAAATAAGAAAACTTGCAGAATTGCTGTAGGTACTAAATGGGATAAAGTATTTCTAGGCTAGTTCCCCATTTGTTCAGCAATAAAGATTGTAGTTTATTATTATTACTATTATTATTATTATTTAGAGTACAGTGGAAAAAAATGTGAATTATTTTCAGACACCTTGTAAATGTTTGTCGAGATTTGGGGAACAAACGCTAAGAGAAATCAGCACCACCAAACCAGCATTACAACAAATCCTAAAGGAACTTCTCTAGGTAGAAAAGTAAAGGCCACAAATAGAATCAAGAAAATTACAAATGGGGAAGCTCACTGGTAAAGGCAATCATAAAGTAAAGGTAGGAAATCATCCCCACACAAACATGATATCAAAACCAGCAATCATGAGAAAAGGAGAGATTTGGGGAACAAAACATATGCTGGGTATCGTTGCAGGATAGAATGTAAATGGAGAACAGTATACTTTACAGTTTAACCTGTTACATCTTGGCTTAACTTTCTAAAGACAGACTGTCAGGGTTGTGGTAGGCAGAATGATGTTCTTCCAAAGATGCCCATATTCTAATCCCTGGAATTTACAAATATGTTGCTTCACATGGCAAAAGTACCTTTGCAGACATGATTAAATTAAGGACCTTGAGATGGAAAGATTATCCTTGATTATCTAGGAGGATCCAGTATAATCACAGTGTCCCTTAAAAAGTCAGAAAAGAATGCTTGGACAGAAAGAGAGTCAGAAAGGAATTTAAGGATGCTACGCTTGTGGCTTTAAAGATGGGAGAAGAGGCCAAGGAATACAGGTATCCTCTAGAAGCTGGAAAATGCAAGGAAACTGATTTCCCCCTACAGTCTTCAGAAGGAACAGAGCTCTATGGACACTTTAATTTTACCCAGAGAGACCCATTTTGGACTCCTGATATCTAGAACTGTAAGAAAACATATTTATGTTGCTTTAAGCTACAAATTTTGTGGTAACTAGTTACAGCAGTTATGGGTAGTATAATATGAATGATGTTGATCTAACTGAAATCTGAAGAAGGAGAGAAAAATAATGAGAATCTACTGCAACCTCAAAAACTTCCCAGAGGAAATGATACACCAGCAGACTACTGACGATTATTCTTCTCCTTCAGCTAGTCTATCCTTAGTGGAGATGACGACATGGGGTAACCATGGATTAAGGGTATCAGTGGTCCATTCCTTAAGGCAGGGGTCCCCAAACCCCAGCCTGTGGACTGCTATCGGTCCCCAGCCTGCACAGCAGGAGGTGAGCTGCAGACAAGAGAGCGAAGCTTCATCTGCGCTCGCCATCGCTCCCCATGGCTCCCCACCACTCGCATTACCGTCTAAACCATCCCCCCACCCACTGCCCGTGGAAAACTATCTTCCACAAAACCGGTCCCTGGTGCCAGGAAGGCTGGGGACCGCTGCCTTAAGGGGGCAGATCTAGGGCTATATTTTAACAATGCTTTTATGCCTTAAAACCTGTGCTACTGTCGTTGTCTGAAGCGTGTAGCCAGCACACACAGCCCCTGCAATGCAGGTGACTCCCAGCCTCTTCTCTCCCCAGGAAAAGAATGGAAGCTTTTTTGTTGTTCTAGAGAAATCTTTGTTTTACAGTTAAGAGAGTCAGGTGAGTATACAGTGGAAGCCTACACAACCATGCAAAAGGATGTTCAGGAAGTGGTTTTAGTAGCATGGAAAATATTGATTCTATGATGAGAAGGGGAAAATACAGCCTGAAAAATTATACCCCCAGTGAGATCTCAGAGAGAACAAATGCATTACAGAAGGATTAAATGAAATACACTGGTATGTTAACACAAATTGCTTCTGGGTGGTGGAATTATGGGTGACTTTTGTTTATGTCTATGTTTCTCTAAATTTCTAATTTTCTATAAAATGCATATATTATCTTTACAAAATGAAACTAATACAAACTATAAGAAAATAAAGAAAATAATAAAATCAGGGAAAAAAAGGTACCAGTGGTCCAAGTCATTCGTTTTAATTCCCTTGCTCTAATTCTGGGTTCATTCTATGAACTTTTTATTATAATTTGGCTTCCCAAGTAGACATTTCTACTGGAAAGACTGACGAACTGCCGATAAAGTTTTCTCCTCACTTGGCAGATTTATCCCTCACTGCAGATTGATTAGTGGGCATCAGATTTCTATTCACTCGCTCACTCATATATTCAACAAATATTCATTAAGCCTCCTTATTTGTCAGACACGATACTGCTCCAGATACAGAAATAAATCAAATACAATTCCTACCCTCACAGAGTTCACAGTCTGATAAGGGAAAGAGCCTGAAGATCTATAAACTAATGATTACAATGCAGTGTTGTAAGTGTTAAGGCAGGGGTAAATAGAAGATATTACAGAAGCACCAAGAGGACAGCTAATCTAGATTCCCGGGATCTCGGAAGGCTCTGCAGAGAAGTGATGTGTACACTGAGATTAAAAATCTTATTAATTTGGTTGACACGAATCAATACTTTGAACCTGATCACTTCTGGATATACTGACAAAACTGAGCTCCTGTTTTTACAAAGCTGATGTACTAAATGCTAACAAATAATAATAGAGTGTAGAATGCTCTGTTGGAACATCCATCCTCTCTGACATTTTGGACATACCTTTACATATAACTATATATATATATATACACACTGTAAAATGTAAGAACCTTTTAGTGATAATCAGATCTTGGCGTTCCTGTAGTTCTTTCAAGTTCAATTCAAGGCAAACAGAATCTCACACTGTGTATTATTCTAGGAGTCAGATAATTTCCTAGCCAGGAAAGAAGACTTCAAAAGAAGTCATTCAACCTTAAAAATGTATCATAAGAAATAGGATGAATTAGTATAATGATTATATTTGGAATTTACATTAATTCTATTCTCAAATTCAAACTTGCTCTACATTTTATTAGTAACAGCTATATCTCTACATACCACTGCTTCAAATAAAAATCCTAAGATGTGGTTGGGACAAGGTAAAGGTATTCTAATTCTTGACTAGAAATGTGTTTGGTTTGTAAACATCATCCCAGATCTATAAAAGCTAAACTTTATTAGGTAATTCTTTTTCTATACTAGCTCATGCTTAGCAAGCAAGGAGACAATATTTGATTTCTGTAATATAGACATAGATAGTCTATTCTCTATAGAGCAGCCAAAAAGATACATTCCAAAATATAAATTGCATTATTTTATTCTCCTACTCAAAACCCTCCACTGGTCTCTTATCTCATTCTGAATGAAACCACAAGCCCTTACTTTGGTTTATAAGACACGTGTGAGGTGCCTGCCTCATTCATTTTAGCTTCCACAATACCTCTCTGACCTCACTTCCCACCATCATTCTTCTTGTTCAGTGCACCATTCTGGCCTTTTTGTTGTTCCTTGAACATAGCAAATACGGTCTAGCCTCACGGCCTTTGCACTAGCTGTTACCTTTCACTGGGCTACTCCATTATATGCATACCTAACTTTATTTTCTTAGGCTTTTGCTCAAATGTCATCTTAACAGAAATTTCTTCCCTCATCCTTCTATCTAAAATAGTCTCTCATTGTCATTCTTCCCATAATCACTTCCCCATATCACCATTTTTTTACTCTGCTTTTTTTTCATAGCATTTACCACCATCTGGTATTATCTTATATGCTTATTTGTTTATTGTCTGTCTACTCCACTGTAATTAAGTTTGTGAGGATAGGAACTTCTGTTTTATTTACCAATGCTATCTTTAGTGCCTTCATTGGTGACTGATATAAAGTAGATACTCAATAAGTGTTTATTACTGACTTAATGTAGGTATATAGACTACATGGACCCCTACAAAATGGTTGACCCTCCTAAATGTATAAAAATTCTGGATAGGGCTTCCCTGGTGGCGCAGTGGTTGAGAATCTGCCTGCCAATGCAGGGGACACGGGTTCAAGCCCTGGTCTGGGAAGATCCCACATGCCGCAGAGCAACTAGGCCCGTGAGCCATGGCCACTGAGCCTGCGCATCAGGAGCTTGTGCTCTGCAACGAGAGGCCACGACAGTAAGAGGCCCGCACACTGCCATGAAGAGTGGCCTCTGCTCGCCACAACTAGAGAAAGCCCCCGCACAGAAATGAAGACCCAACACAGCCAAAAATAAATTAATTAATTAATTTAAAAAAATTCTGGATAAAATGTAAAAATAAATATTTTAAATACAGAGCTGAGCTCAAACTCAAGAGCTGGAAATTCCTAGGTACCAGAAATGGAGCAGAAACTTGAAACCAGAACAGTCAGCTTATAATCCAACAGTAATATATATATAGACTACATAAACCATAATAGTTTGGTGTTTTAATGCCCACCTATGGATAGGAGATATGGCATGGATTTAAAACCGTGACCCTTGCAGAAGTCTGAATTCTGGGAAAGCTGCCCCTTAGATAAAGAGAACTAATCTGATCTTGTCTTAAGAAAGCAACAAGAAAGATGGTCTCTGCTTTAAACTAAAAAAAAAAAAATGTCTATTGAAAGAATTTGAATCTGCAAGCCAGGTTGTCCTGTGGATGTGTATTCCAAACCTACAGTTCCTATGTAGTATGAGACGCTCTTGAGTTGAGAAATTAATGTAAAAAACTGTGGTTCTGGACAAGTGAAACCTGTGAAGTGTTCAGCAGAAGTAACAACACAATCTTTCTCTAGTGATAGCTTTCAGCTCATGGCAAGAGTAATGACCACTAATAAAACAGTTCTACCAAAGTTGAACTCACAACATTAAATGACAAACTACATGAGGAAATGCTCCACCAGGAGGGAGAGGCAGCACACATGACAAATGGAAGGATTAGTATATGAAGAATCTGAAAGAAAAAAAAAACAACTGGATAATTTGGGAGGAAGTACACAATTTACGTGTTTAAAATGACAAAATAGTGGGTGACTTGAACAGCAGAGTTTTCATAGCTGAAAAGGGAATTGGTGAATTGAAAATTATGCAGAATACAAACTATGAAGAAAACGTGATGAAATATATGAAAAAGATTGGGATATGGAGAATAGAATGAGCAGCTCGATTTACATCTACTCAGAAGGAGGTGGTAGAGTGAAGAAGAGGCAATACTGGAAGATTCAATGGTTGGAAATTTTAAAAAACAAGGAAAGACATGAATCTTCATGTTTAAAAAAGTATACCAAATTCTAAGCCACATAAAGAAAGATAAATTCAGTTCTAAGCACCTTTTAGTTAAACTGCAGACTGCCAACGATAAAAAGAAAACCTTAAAGACAGTCATAACTTAATCCGGGTCCATTTACTCTTATTGGGCTTATCACACAATAATTAGAAACAGTAAATTAAATAAGGTGAAGTTGCCATTCTGGAAGTCCAAAGAAGTGTTAGTTGTTGTTAGTCTGGTAAAATTGGAAAGGAAAAGCTAACTTTGATGAGTAACTATTATGTGCCAGATACTAAGTTAGTTTTTTTTTTTGAAACGTGTTATCTAATTTAATACCCAAGAATCCTCAAGATCATATTAACCACATTTTATTTAAAAAGTGAAAGTGAGGGCTTCCCTGGTGGCGCAGTGGTTGAGAGTCCGCCTGCCGATGCAGGGGACACGGGTTCGTGCCCCGGTCCGGGAAGATCCCACATGCCGCGGAGCGGCTGGGCCCGTGAGCCATGGCCGCTGAGCCTGCGCGTGCGGAGCCTGTGCTCCGCAGCGGGAGAGGCCACAGCAGTGAGAGGCCCGCGCACCGCAAAAAAAAAAAAAAAAAAAAAAAAAAAAAAAAATGTGAAAGTGAGTTCAGACATACGTATCTTGCCCAATCATGCTATCGATACATGAAAGCATCAGAATTCCTGAGGATTTGGCCCCAAATTACACTAAACAGATACAAGAACTCAGAACAGAACAGAACAAAACCACATAGCTGTGCTACTAAACTGGTTGTGTAACTTTATTTTAATTAATTTTTTTGTCGTGTAATTTTAGAGAAGCTATAGTTTGAGACTGTTTCCTCATCTGTAAAATGGAAGTAAAAATAGTACTAACCTCATAGGATTGTTGTGAGGAATAGTTATCGTATGTGGGTAATATACAATTTGGCACATGTTGGATACTTTGTAAATGCTAGCTATTTGTATTAATTATAGCTAATTAATTCATTATAGCTAACTGATAAAAGTTAATTATGACATTTGGCAGTCACTCATTCTAGGAAGACAACATGTTTTATTCATTTTTTGTTCTCTATAATCCTACATAATAGGAATTTTATTAACATTGAGTGAATTATTAAAGTATGATAATTTATGTTCATAGTATTGACTATAGAACAATAAAAGAAGGTTAGACTTTGGTATTCTCTAAGATTGGAACAGCCAAGTAATCCATTTAGAAAATTTCCCATCAAAAGTGGTAATTTGCAAAACTTTAAAGAATAAGTTTAAGTTCTCAGGAAAACTTTTTACATGGAACAACATCTGCCCTCATGTTTAAGATTCAGTGGCTAGGCACTTACTGTACTCTACTCCAGAAGGAGAAAAATATGTCTGTTTCTCAGGAAATGTTCTCTGGATTAAAAAAAAAAAAAAAGGTAATAACATCTATCACATGGGCTTGATGGGTATGCCAGGAAAATGATAATGCATTAAAAGAAGATTAAAACCCCCAGCTTATAATTTCCTGATGTACAGTGTGGAAACACTTTTTTTTTTTAAAAAAAAAAAACCTTTTTTAAGCTATAATGTCATTCTCCCTTCAATCTAATGTAGGAATAATCAAGTGAAATGAATAAGCGTATGAATAATAAAAATGAACACAATCTTTGGCATGGTTGCCGTACTGTTTTCTTTAGACTCCAGACTGAAAAAATTCCTCCTCCGGGAACTGTTGAAAATTACTTCAGATTATATCAGAGTTTATATACAATTTGTCTCTCCTACAGCATCTGGAATAATGCCAGTGTTTAGTAAGTGAGTTAATTAGATAACTTAGATTGACAACTACTGAAGTGCCAACTAGTATGCTAATAGCCAAGGATGTCAGGACCTCAACAGCCCAGTGCTTATAGGAATACTATCATCAACAACAATCTTCAATGTTAAGTAACCGTTAAGGAGTGTGTATGGTACCTGCTGAGGGCCAGGCAGCAGTGATGGCTCCTACATACTTTGATTCCCAAAACTGCCTAATGATAAAAATCATCTGAGATGTATGTTTAAAATGCAGTTCAGGCCCTTGCCTGGAAATTCTGATTCTGTAAGTCTAAATGGACTCAGGTTTGTAGATTTTTTTAAAGGATGGTTCTTATGATTAGGTAATATTTGGTAAAAGAAAAACACACCCACACGCACAAAAACAGTATTTTAATCCACACAGCAACCCTTTGAGGTAAATGAGGTGAATTTATTGAGACTCCCTCAAGGTCACACATCTAGCAAATGACAGAACTAGGATTCGAAATTAGTTCTCCATTCCCCAAACCCTGCAAGTCTACTGTCCGACATTCTCAGCTAAGGCAAGCAAAAGGCTTTCAGATGATCGCTGTTCCTCAAACTTGAGGAAGGTGTGAAGTGAATGCCCTCGAACTAGGCCCTTGGATAAAGTGAGGCCAGTTTCCAACCAACTTAACTGGGACCAGAATGCAGAGAGTAACTGTGGTCAGAAATGGAGTGGGTCTCGTTTGGTTTAAACTCTGCTCTAGTCTGACAAGAAAAAAAATCAGCTGTTTGAGGGTCTATGCCTTTGCCCCTGAGTGCAAAGGCAAGCTCTTTTTACAGCCAAGGCAAGCAAAGGGCTTTAGGATTATTGCTATTCCTTCTCACATATGGGCAACGTGCCAGGCAGCACTTCCAAAGGTAATAGGCTTTTCTTAGCAATAGAGACAGCTCTGCCTGTACCCTCCCACTAGGAGCACCACTGTACCTTTTGTGTTATACTAACCTTTCTTTAGCTTTTCTGCATGAGAACTCCTGTCTGTCCTCAGATTTCTGAGTAAACAATGTCAATATTTACCAAGAACATCTAGGTGCATAGAGAACACTGTAGGCAAAGTAGATCCAACTGTCAGGATGCAGTGTCTTAAAAACATCAGGTATGAGAGAATATGAGGGGGAAAGGGACTACTCTGTCCTGTTAGCTTCCACTTTATTTAACTTATTTATGTGTTTATCTTCCACACTTGACTTTGAGCTCCTTTAGAACAGGGGTTGTTTGTCATTGGATTTCTAGGGGTTTGCACAGGGCAGAACATAATAAATGCACAATATGTTTGTACTATGAATTTGTGAACGAATTTATGTGATTTTAAGCAAATAGACTAAACTCATTTGGTCTCAGTTTCTTTCTCTGAAAGATGTAGGTAATAATAACAGGCCATCTACTTCACAGGGTTGTTGTACTACTGAACGGAGACACGTGAGAACACCCTGTAAACCGTAAAACATCATATACGGATACAAGGCAAATGGATTATGTCCCATCATCATCTTACCCAGTGCATGGTATTTATCACGGTGCCTAGCCCAGAGTAAGCACTCAGTGTTTGACAACTAACCTGAACCTTAATTTACCATGAACACAGCAGCACAGTGCTCAATTTCACTGAATTCTCACTTCAGCCCCATAAGGTGGTTAAAATATTATCATGTAATACATCAAAAAGCAAAACCTAGAGAGACCAATGACTTGCTCAAGGTCACACACAGAGAGTTATGGAAGAGCCTGGACTAACCATGTGGGTATCATTTCAAAGTCTCTGTCCTTAACAATTAATGAGCTAGAACAGAGCTGGAACTGCCAGGGTGGGGTGGGGAGCTAAAAAAGAAGAGGCAGAAAGAGAATTAAATACAGAGGATAATACCTCAGCTCATGGATGCTAACGCCTAGGTAATATAGAGAAGATAGCAAATAATATTCCTAGGCATAAAATGGATTTAAATCTAACATATTTTCTTTAAAACAAACATTCATGGCCTCAATATAGTTTCCTTAAGAATACAAAAAGCAAACAAACTCTGCAATCAATTCCTTCAACAAATTTCATTACCAAAGTGTGATGAGTATGTTGAAAGCTCTTGAAACTGTCAGCACTTGTTTTGCTGGGGCCCATCTCATCTGATCATTGATTTGACAGAGGAACAGGTCCAGCTTCTACAGTTTTCCTTAAATTGCTGAGATTTCCCCCCCCCCCCCCGCAACACACACCAATTAAATCACTCAGTGACAGCAGCAATTCTGTTACGCTACTTTCTTAACTCGGTCAGAAGGCAGAAAGGTAACAAGGTAAGGCTTGCAACAATATATCATGTTAAGAACCATCACTCAGTGGCTTCAGATCCAAATCAAAACCATGAAATACAGGATGACATTAGATGTTGAAATGAAAAATACCAACCATGTTTCTCTGAGGCTCAGGCATTAATACACAGCCACATTTTACGTAACAGTCGGCTCAGAGGATTAGTAAAACAGAGGCTGCAAAACCTGGAAATCCTCCTACCTACATTAAGCTAATTGAGTTGGGGACATCCAATTCATCACATTTGCAGCCTGATTTATAAGCAACTCACCCTGCCCTAAAGCAGAAAGTGAAATGTTATGAGCTAGCTATTCTTAAAATTTCAAGCCCAGCAACTCTGAACCCATCAATATCTTAATGGTATAGAGAAAAGGAAGAATCCAATTCAAGTGCACTTCTGTGACCCTGATGAAAAAATAAATATCCAGTGCACATTTCATGACTGACATTTCCATAAAGAGTCTAGCCACGTAACGGAAATCCTCTGTGCCTGAATCGTATAGAAAAGGCATTATCTTTTTAGCAAGGTGATGGGGTATTTTAAAATCAGTTCTTTGCTAGGATGCAACTTCCATTAAGCATAAAGAAAACAATCTTATGACAGTTAAAACTCAAATTCAGAGAGGCAAGATATTATAGCTCTAGGCTTGCATAACTGGGAAAAGCTTGTGATACTAACTAACGAACATAGAAAATTGCCTTCGAACTGTACATCAAAAATACTAATCGGAATGGGATCATAAGCAGAAGTCCTGCATTTCGAGCACTCCCCTGAATCAAATGGACCCTCAGTCCTTCTCCTTATCTGGGGGAACCTGTTGATCCCTGTTGCTGAGAGCTGCTGTGGAATCAGGGGTGCCTCACTGACAGACCAGATCAAAAAGAGGCCGCCTCCTATTTTTTTCTGACACTTACAAAAGATTTCTTCTTGAGAAGAACGAGCATTCCTTGCGAGGCAGAGAAATGACAGTCATAAATTCTCAGAGATGGAAGGGAGCTTGAAATTCCTTCCACCCAGAAATTCTTAACTTTGAGGCTGTGGTCCTTAGGGATTACATAGATGGGCTTTAAGTGATCCACCCTCTAAGTAATCATCCCTGAAATTTTACCCCCAAATTTTGTGGGTATATATTATTGGGTTTTTTTTAGTGAGAAAGGGACTCATAGTTTTTATCAATTTCTCAAAGGGGCTCATGACTTCAAAACGGTTAAAAACACCGTTGTTCAACATCTTATCTCATACGTGAATCATCTCCATAATATTTTATTGAGGATTTTCTAGCCTCTGAATACCTTCAGTGACAAGAAGCTCACTATCTTATGAGGCAGCCCATTATATCTTTGGACAGCTCTACTGAAAAAAAATAACTCACATAGACTCTGTCTTCTCATTGTTTACGCTAGAGGTCACAGTATCTAGAGAGATTATATACAATAGTTGCCTGTTATAAACAATTTGAAGCCACGAATGACCATATCCTCTAAACTGAGTTTCTTCTCCAGGGACCACATCATTCATGCCTTTGATGTTTCCATTTGACATGGTTTTAATCCCCTCACCAGCCTATTTGCCCCTCTCTGGAAGCACTCCAATTTGCTGCCATTCTCCCTGAAATGTGCTTCTCAGACCCTATTGCTCCACTCTGGAACAGTGCAGAATTATCGCCTCTTTGTTCTTGATATAACAATTGCAATAGTGTAGCCAAAAATCACACTGACTTTTTTGAGAGCCCCATATATAGACAACTCTTTGAACTGACTTATGCTGAACCACTCAAGCTTCTTTTTCTTTATCATGTGTTGCTGATTTGTTCTCCATTGATCATTCTAAAGAAGTAGAAATGAGAAGAGAAGGGAAAGGAAAATAGAGACTAGAGAAACAGGAAGGGAAGGTGGAGGTAGCCACAGGAATCTGGCAGGGAGTTAGGGTGCGGAGCTTTAAGCACATGTAATAAAATTCAAGCTGGCCAATGACAGCATTCTTAGTCTCAGTAACTGCCCCAAATGTGTTTATTATTATCTTCGGTATACAAATGTAGAAACTAGGGTTCAGAGAGGTTCAGAGATTTCCCAAATGGCACACTTCTGACACCAAGCCCACATGGCCCAGCAACTCTGGTAAAGCACCTGCTAAAAGAAAACAATAACATCACCACTGTGTAGACTGGTCTTTTATATATGGATTCTTTAAAATTTGTTTTTAAAGAGCTATTTCATCCGTGGTTACACAAATATTCGAAGCCATATCAGAGGTAACTAATGATGAGGCAGATGTTATTCTTATTGAATCAAACTGATACATGCAATTTCACTGGAGAGATTGAGGATGAGAGAGATTTTTGTCCATTTTCAACAACATCAGTTTGGCCCTTTGAGAAAGCTGAAAATTGGCATCAACAAACAAAAAGTTAGTGATAACAATTTCCAGCAACATTTCCTGGAAATCGGAATAAGTAAACCTCTGTGATCTGCTAAGTAGAACACACCTGATTCTCTGCTTTTCTTGAGAAATAGAGGAATAAACTCTGGCCTGGGAATCTGGGACCCAGATTCCTGTCTCGGCTTTAGCATTAAGTGTGTGTCTGCCTGGGGAAAATCTCATAACCTATCTGACTCTTAGTTTCTTTATGTGTAAAATAATGGAGTTAAACTGTTATTTCACATGTTCCCACTCAGTTCTAAGCTCCATAGTTCTATGGTCTTACTATTGAACACCAGGTCATCTGGCTCTTTAGGGAATTTATTGCCTAGGTCCATGCAGCACATTCTCTAAGTTATATCAGGGTATCATGTCGTCTAAGTAGGAACTCCCTTTTCTGACTCATATAAATATGTTGAATGTCTAGTGGCAGCTCTGCTTTAATTGTTCATAATAGAGAAATGAAGCCTGTTTTTGAAATTCTATATTTAAGTTTTGGTTTTTTAAAAAATGAATTTATTTATTTATTTTTGGCTGCGTTGGGTCTTCGTTGCTGCGTGTGGGCTTTCTCTAGTTGTGGTCCGCGGGCTTCTCAATGGGGTGGCTTCTCTTGTTGCGGAGCACAGGCTCTAGGCGCGCGGGCTTCAGTAGTTGTGGCTCACGGGCTCAGTAGTTGTGGCGCACGGGCTCAGTAGTTGTGGCGCACGGGCTCAGTTGCTCCGCGGCATGTGGGATCTTCCCGGACCAGGGCTCGAACCCGTGTCCCCTGCGTTGGCAGGCGGATTCTTAACCACTGCGCCACCAGGGAAGCCCCAAGAAATTCTATATTTAAGTTTTATATTGCTTGTTTATAAGTAAAAGCTGGTTATATAAATGTCTTACTGTTCCCTGAGAAAATAAACCACCAATAAAACAACTTATTAAATTCCCTCACATATAACATGAAAAGATAAAACTGGAACATCTCTAGAGCACCCGATCTGAGGTTCAATCACTAGAATTTCAAACTGAGCTCTGAAATGACTTCCACGTGTGCCCTGTGGTTTAATGGCCCATCGGGTGGGGGTGGGGTAGGCTGTCCTGCCTGGTGCTATGGGCAGAGGGGCCCCAACAAGAGCCTCTAGAGTGCATTTTAAATGCACTTACCTGTGACTCCAAATTGGCCACAAGCTCAAACACACTCAGTGTTCTGCCATTACAGAAGGAACAAATCATCTGCCTTCAGAGTGATTTTGCTGAGTCAGTTGGCCTGGGGGAAGACATCCTGGGAGTGCTGCTTTGGGGTTAAATTCACTCACTTGACTCTGGCAATTCCTCTGAGAGTTGGGGAAAATCAATTCAATGTTCTCTACCATATTTTCTCATAGAACGTTCTCTCAAATAAACCTCATGAGGCTTCTTTTGTCCATGCCTATAGAGGAATTTGAAAATTGCCTCCCGGAACGCCATTCGTAACTTAGTAAGGTTAGTTCTGTTCACTAAACGATTTGTGCACATCTTGATTTCCTTAATATATTTAAGTTTTTCATAGAGAAAGGCTCTATCTCTTATTTCTTTTATTGTCTCCCATGGTGTTTAGTAAAGCCCTGGTAATACACATGGCAGTCATTCAATAAACACTGTGGCATCATGGAGTTCAAGACAGCACTTCCCAATGTTAGTAACAAAGTCACCTGGAGAGGAAATAAAATACAGAGCCCAGGATTGGTGAAGTGGGATGGGGCTGGGCTGATACACACCTAGTTTCAGAACTACTTGTTTAAGTGTCTCAGTTGGTAGTAATGGCAGCCACAACAGACACTGACGGAGAAAACAGCAGTGGTCAATACGATAAAGTGTTGAAGTTCAGGCTCCGCCATTTCTGACAATATGTTTTTAGGAAATTATTTAAGTTCTCTGGGCCTAAGGTTTTCTTCCCCACCTACCTTCCTTCTGTACTATGGGAAAGTTGGACCAGATCAGTGGCTTCCTGACTTTCTTGACCTTGATTACAGAAAGAAATATACTTTACATTGTGAGTCAGTATACACCCGCACTTAACTGAAGCAAACGTTTCTACTTGTGATGTACTCTCGTATTTTCTATTCTGTTCTTTTATTCTATTCTAAAATTATCAAGTAAATTGATTTCACATCTGCTAATGGGTCAGTTGCAGTTTGAAAACCCTGAACTTGATGATTTCTACCATCCCCTTCAGTTTTAAAACTGTATGGTTCTCATTTGCTGGTGAATAATTCAGCAGTGTGACTAAGAGTGAGGGGTCTGACGTCAGACTAGCTGAACTCATACCCCACATCTATCAAGGACTCAATGTGTAACCGTAGAAAAGTTTTTCTAACTTCTTAGCACTCATTTTCCTTGTCCATAAAGTGGGAATCATAAGAAAACCTACCTTACACGGTGGTTAAATGGAATAACCTAATGCATGTAAAGCATTTGGAATAATGCCAGCATATATTAGGAATTCAATAAATACTACATTTTAGGGCTTCCCTGGTGGCGCAGTGGTTGGGAGTCCGCCTGCTGATGCAGGGGACACGGGTTCGTGCCCCGGTCTGGGAAGATCCCACATGCCGCGGAGCGGCTGGGCCTGTGAGCCATGGCTGCTGAGCCTGTGCGTCTGGAGCCTGTGCTCCGCAACGGGAGAGGCCACAGCAGTGAGAGGCCCGCGTACCACAAAAAAACAAAAAAAACCCTACATTTTATATTGTTGTTATTTCTCCTAAAACAAACTCTAGACAGAAAACTTGGTGAGTGAATATGAGTACAAAGAAAGAAAAATTCATGAGGTTGAAGTTTAGACCTTAGCAGCTGCCTCACAGTACTCCCCCGACAGCCCCCACCAAAGGAACCTAGTAGTTTTGTTGAACAAATGTAAATGAACAAATACAAACTACTGATATAACCAAAATCTCCTTGTTAAAGAAAACCCCAGGTAACATACACTTGATTTCAACAACAAAACTACACCATACAAAATCGTGCTAGAGTCATCCCTTTGAGTTTAAAGAAGTGGGATTTGATCTGTATTTAGAATTAGTGGAGTATGATTATAAATACACTGCTAGATGTAGAACAAAAACTATTTCCATCTTTATGGGTTAATAATATTCTCTAGACTTAAATGGTTAATGTGTGAATTTAATAAGTGTGTTAAATATCTCTATTACCCAACACTTACTGGATATCCACTTGTTACTATGAAGTAATGCTTTTACATTTTTTAACTAATACATTTTTAAGTAATACAAAATTATATATCTAAATCTTTGCTTCCCTCCAAGTAGCTACCTTGAGAGATTGTACACGTGTTCTAACATCCTCCAAAACCAGGCACAAAGCAGAGTACATTTCTTTATGCTTCAGCACAGTCTTGTTTGGATCACTCAAAACCTGGCTGTGTTCCCAACTTACTTGCTATACTTTATTGGAACTAGCCAAAGAGACATTCACTTTCATATGAAAGACAACAATTTGGGATAATCCAACTTTGCTTAGCTGAGATGGGGTATTCCATAGTGTAAAACCATTCTCTTAAGGACAGCAAGTGTGAAAATATAACAAGAGCCCATGTCTACTGAGAGTTCACAGAGCTGATTAATTTTAAATTCGGATTTGCTGTTGCATACACATACATTTTCTACTTTATAAATAATTACTATTTACTGAGCACCTACTAGGTGCCTAATCCTATTCAAGACTTCCCATGTATTATCTTAAGTAATTCTTCCAATAACCCTGTGAGTTATTATTTATAATAGGGGAAAGTCAACAGATTTGCTAAAGAGCACAGCTAGAAAGCAAAAAAGCCAGAATTTGAATATAAGTAGGTCCGATTCTAAAATCCATCTGCTTTCCCCTGTAAGCTACTGCTTTTCTGGATTATCTGGGAAAGAGTTAAGAATTCTAAAGCCCAATCAATGTCAACACTTATTTATGAATGAATGTGTGAGATTTGAAATAATTTCTATATACCTTTGCTAGTAAAAAAAGAATTGAAAACATGCTTGCTAAAAGGTTACGACTCCGATTTTTTGTAATGGGGGAACTACTGATGGGCAGCCTTTATGAGCTTTATGTATATTATTTCTAATTCTTATAGAAAGCCTTGGCAGTAATCCTAGTCTTGAGAAGAACTGTGTTGAGTCTTGGGTTAACTCTTTAGGAATATCTTAAATCTACAAATAATCACTAATGACAGGATTGTTCTAAACACTCTTCATTTTTTAAAAAAACTTATTATGCCTTTATTATACATAACAATCTAACATTTCTTAGAGAAAATTCATTATTATTGTTGTTATATTTATTACATAGCTGAGAGAAATAGGAGATTTGGATGTCATTCCGCTGACTTATCTTTCCAGAGCCATGGTGGGCACCCATTAACCCATGGTGGGCTAGTTCTAGAGAGCATTCTTGAATTGTGAGGTGCTGTGGTAGGTCCTATGCCTACCATTTTCTTCTTCCCTTTTTCCAACTTCTGGCTTAAATATCCAGGATTATTTGAGGTATGCTGTTGGTACCCTTTCCAATTAATGATAATTGAAGCAAGAATTGTTTCATTTGCTTAGAATTTTGACCAGGAGCTTTTGTGCCTGGATTCAGTATGTCTGTCAAGGTCATATTTCACTCAACCACTTTCCTCTCACCAAGGTCTGGGGCTGGAACAAAATGCATTATTCACAAATATGCAAATCTCTGCCAAACCCTTCTTAGGTTTTTATTAACTAAGAGCTTCTCAATTTAGCCTCACAAATCTGTCGCCCCCCCCCCAAGACCAGATGCTTCCTGAACCATCAGGTCAGCTGCTTCTACCATCTAGTGGTGAGAGACTGAAATGAATGAAGGTTACATTTTTGAAAATTACTTTTTTTCTAAACTAGCAAAATCAGCTTAGTTTTCTCATTAGTACTATTACTAAAGGCAATATGGCTAGAAAGGAAAAAAATAATACATTTTTTCAGTTGATGGTCAAGATCCCATGACTATTGGAGTCAAATATATCTCAAGGTTTTTTCTTTCCTTCTTCCTTCCTTCCTTTTCCCCTCCCTCCCTCTCACCCTCTGCCTCTTTTTTTCCTTCCTTTCTTCCTTTCTTTCCTTCTTCCCTTCCTTCCTTCTTTCTTTCCTCCATCCCTCCCTCCCTCCTTCCCTCCTTCCTAAAATTTGTGATCAAGTAACAAGGCATGTAGGGACTTCCCTGGTGACTCAGTGGTTGAGAATCCACCTGCCAATGCAGGGGACACGGGTTCGATCTCTGGTGCGGGAAGATCCCACATGCCATGGAGCAACTAAGCCCGTGTGCCACAACTACTGAGCCTGTGCTCTAGGGCCCGTGAGCCACAACTACTGAGCCTGTGCACCACAGCTACTGAAGCCCGTGTGCTCTAGGGCCCATGTGATGCAATTACTGACCCCGCGTGCTGCAACTACTGAAGCTGTGTGCCGAGATCCCGTGCTCTGCAACAAGAGAAGCCACCACAATGAGAAGCCCATGCACCGCAATGAAGAGTAGCTCCCAGTCACTGCCACTAGAGAGAAAAGCCCGTGTGCAGCAACGAAGACCCAACACAGTCCAAAAAAAATAATTAATTAATTAAATTTAAAAAAAGTCATCTAGTGTTTGGTCAACTCAATTCTAGGCACTACAGAGGTGCCACATGTTTTTAGTGTATAAGATAGGATCCTCTTTTACTAGAAATGTATAACAGTTTAAAAAATAGAAACTTTAGACTACTAAGGGGACTACTACCACTACTAACATTGTAGTAAATTACTCACTGCTTCATGGTCTCCTCAGTGGTCCTCTCTGGCCATAAAACCCCCAACATGGTGGTACTGTTCCCTGTGTTTCAGTCCCCAGCAGCCTCCTCTTCCTTTCCTGAGCAATCCCATCCACACTGCTTCAACTACACAGAAGATGCCTAAGTCTCCATTTCTGGATCAGATCTCTCTAAATTCCCAGATCTTTATTTCAAACTGCCTGTTAAACCCTTCTACCTGAGTGCAACATCAATATCTCAAACTCAGTTATTCAGATCTAACCTCAGAATCTTTTCATCCCATCCTTAAATCTATTCTTCCTTTAGCAGTCTTGACTACATTTCACGATACCTCCTCTACACAACTGGTCAAATAAAAAATGTGTGGATTAACCTCTATTTCTCTCTCCTCTATCTTCTATACTTAATAGTTCTCAAGTTCCTGATGATATCTTTTCCTCAATAATCTTTCTAGTTTATTCCATCCTCCATCCCCAATGTCTCTGCTGTATCTCAGAGCTTGTCCACCTGTTGCATTTTGCCTGATGTCCTTGATTGTGATACGCACTTTTCTTGTTTTTCTTCCACTCTGCTACATGACATGACTAATGGTCTAATTTGCAAATATGACTAGGTCTCTCCTCTTTTTAAATTGCGTGGTCATTCCTCATTACCTACAAGGTGAAGTCCAATCTCTACATAAGGCCCTTCATTACCTGTTCCCATCTATCTCCCTTGCTTGATGGCATGCTTTGGACCCACTTCTGTACCCCTTCTTAATCCTTATATTCCATCCCTTTGCCCTACTCAATTATTAATAAAAATAACCTGCCATTTCTAGAGTTCTTCCATACTGATAGACAACTGCTGGAGTCTAGGACAAACTTGACCTTTCTGCTTTATCTCCAACTTCCTTCAAGTCAAAATAAGCTCCCCTATAATGCTTACTCTGACCATACCTGTCCCTAGATCTCCAGCTCAGAGAAAATTAAACCATTTCTCTAGGTCTTGGGAGCATTTTCCTCTTCTTTGCTACTTTCTTTATTGCACATAACATGACATGTTATAATGTATACATCTCCAAGTTTGTGAATCTAACTATTGCTTGTAAGCAACTTGAAGGCATATTCCTCTTTGTATCTTCAGGGAATAACATAGAGCCCAGCATACAGGAGAAGGTCAAAGAGATTTTACTGTACAAATGAATGAACTGATAAATAAATGAATCAATCAATACACATAAGAGGTTCTGTTCATATTAAACTTAACTGCATCTCAGAAATGCTAGATGATTTTCCTGAGGTTACCCAGCCAGAAAGTACAGAGTCAGGATTCAAACATTTATTTTTTTGGCTCCAAAGTCCATGAGGTTTTACAATAACCACACTACTTTCTGCCTGAAAGTAATGAAAACCTGAACAGGGATAATAGCTGTGGATAAAGAGAGGAAGATGAGAACACTAAGACATTTGAAAACAAAGGAGAGATTAAAATTTAAAAATCCATAAATGTTTCTAGTTTAGAAAATTAAAATAATACTAATACATACTAATATCAAAACATCCATAGCAATAAGGATAGCTGCCATTTTTGTGTATTTCTTATGTGTCAAACACTGAGCTCTTTTTACAGAGCTCAAACTTTATAGAAACATATGAGTGAATGCCATTATTTCACAAATAAAAAAACTGAGGCTGAAGGAGGTTAAAAAAACATAAGCAAGTTCACACAGCCAGTAAGTAGAGGACCAGGTGCTCAATCTGACTGAGGCTGCTTCCAAGGCCAGAATACATTTTTATGTTAAACTTTTCTATGGGTTGTAATCGTCATCATATATGTGTCTGTTATAGCATTTTCAGAAGTCTATGTGTCCAAACAAAAAACAATTTTATTTGGGAAAAAAGGTCTCATGACCAAACACGTTTGGAAAATACTGTGTATTAACCACATCCCCATCTTAGAGGTTTATATTTCATATTATCATATTAGAGCCCGAGAAATCATTCAATAAGTTAATGGACTTAACCTCTCAAATGTTTTCAGCATTCATCTCTTTATTTTCTTTATAATGCTGACAAAATCCCACCAGACGCACTTTGGGAAACCCTGGTTCAGTTTCACTGTAGATGTCAATGAGGGAGAAAGAAGAAAAATAAAACAAAACAAAAATAAGATGTGGTCCAGTTCACAGGAGCTTACACATTTATTAGGAGCAAGATAAATGGAATATCTAAAGGAAAGGACAATACCTAGTTCCACAAAATTATTTAGGTTGATAGAATAAGGTGCATATAAAAAAGCTAACCATGCAAACTCCATGTGTCATAGGACATTATAACCAAGTGGAGTCGGTCAAGAGTTAATAGGAAAGACTTCACGAAGAAAGATTCATTGTACTGTTGGCTAAAACATACTTTCCTATAAGGCAGGCTCTGGCAACCCTGTTAAGAAAATAGTTGTGCAACGAAGTACACATTATTTTTCCTGCCTGCAGTTCTGTATATTAGCTTCCTCATTTGTGAGAAATCGCCCCCTATAATTTCCCCAAACTTGCACTGCCTCCAGATTCTCCATTGTTTTTCCATATATATTCAACAAATGCCCAGTTGTTCAAGGGAATAAGAGTCTATCCTAACTTCTTATATTCTCACTTTTTGGTAAATCTTCCCAGAACTGTTTATTCTGGTCTCAATGAGAATTAGAAGATAGAAAATCATATTTATCTGATTAAAGCAATTCACATCAATCTATGAAAAAAACCCTTTAATCTTCCTTGTAAATAATCATTGCTGACTTTGACTGTAAGACATACCATTTTTTATGCACCCTAGGAGATGCTGCCAATTTTAATTGCAAGATGTCATTGATTTTAGGACACATCCAGATTTCAGATATGTAATACATGAGGAAATATCAGGTTTAAAATTGATGAAATTCCGTATCAATGATTAGGGGACAACAGATAGAGAAAAACAAGAAGTCTGTGCCTTAATTTCTTGCTTATTTTAGTATCAATATCACTAATCCCCCAGAAGGCAATTATTCATAACTGTTCATATTGCCATTTACAAATAACTAATTTAACAAAGTATGTGTTGAAGGACTGAGAATATAATAATGAGTAAAACCAACATACACCCTGACCTTGAGGGCGTTCGTACAATGATGATATACTGACAGTAAATTTATTAAAACAAAACTAATGGTTATGAATAAAAGTAGAATCAAAACAACTGGTTGGATTTGTGGTCTAACAAATATCATGTTAATGTGAAACAGAGCATAGAGAGTAGCTTTATTCATTTATTGATCAATGTTTGAATGTGTAACTTCTACATTGCTCATTTCTGAAAATTATAAGATACTTTATAAAATTAAACACACTTGGAATGAACATTTTAAGAGACGAATAACCAAATAAAAATGACAGAAATAGATCTTGCCAGGTCCTGGGAAGGAGAAGCATGAGGGTTGTGGTGTGGACTTACCTGGGTTCTCTTCACCTAGTGTGAGGACTGTATCTCAATGCAGAAAACGCTCCAATTGCTCAAAACAAAGTATGTCTCCCTTGATGAGAAACAAATTCTTACAATCTCAAGGGATTCTTCAAAAGGGAGCTAGCTCCCAAATAACTACTTTTTGTCATGGGAAAGCAACATAATCCTTGGGAGTTTACTACTGGGTGAATTGAAATATTTTAAAGATAGAACCTATTTTCCTTCTATTTCCTCATCATGCTCCCATCTGTCACCACACTTCATGGTTCTCATTTAGGAAACTAAATGTCTTACACATTTGCTTACATTTTATATTTGCTTAACTTTTAAGAATAAGGTTATATGAAAAAAATGACCTTCAAATTTTACACACCTGGAGCCAAGGAAGGAAAATCTGACATTAAGATCTCTTTAAAAATAGTAGAATCATTTAGAGGAAGGTAATATAACACAGGAGTGATAAAGAATACAGATTTTGTATCCAGAAAGACCCAAGACACAAATATTGGCATTCCTATTCACTAGTTCTGTGGTTGAAGGGAACTATTTAATTTTAATATCAGGTATAATATCTCATAGAGGTCAAATGAGATAAATAAAATAAATGATTTGGAAGTATTTGTCATGGTAGCAGGTTGATGATAATAACAAGATCAAAAGCGACATTTGGTTGTACTTACTATGTGCCAGACACTTACTAAACAGTTTACATGTATTATTTCATTCAATTAGTATAAAAACCCTATGAGATAAATATTATTGGTACCTTCATTTTACAGATGAAGAACCTGAGATAGAGAGTTAACAGATACTCTGTAAAGGGTACTCTGCTAGATGCTTGGGGTCTCACAATACCTAAGATTCAGAAATTTGAAATCCTACTGCAGAGTGAAGATAAGTCATACATAATTAGAACTGAGGTTCCCTAGGAGAGTGATGTGCATATTTATTTATTTATCTATTTATAACACCTTTATTGGAGTATAATTTTTTTACAGTGGTGTGTTAGTTTCTGCTTTACAACAAAGTGAATCAGCTATATATACATATATCCTCACATCACCTCCCTCTTGTGTCTCCCTCCCTCCCTCCGTATCCCACCCCTCTAGGGGTTCACAAAGCACTGAGCTGATCTCCCTGTGCTATGTGGCTGCTTCCCACCAGCTATCTATTTTACTTTTGGTACAGTATATATATCCATGCCACTCTTTCACTTCATCCCAGCTTACAGTTCCCCCTCCCCATGTCCATAAGTCCATTCTCTATGCCTGTATCTTTATTCCTGTCCTGACCCTAGGTTCTTCAGAGCTATTTTTTTTTAGATTCCTTATATATATGTTAGCATACAGTATTTGTTTTTCTCTTTATGACTTACTTCACTCTGTATGACAGTCTCTAGGTCCATCCACCTCACTACAAATAACTCAATTTTGTTTCTTTTTATGGCTGAGTAATATTCCATTGTATATATGTGCCACATCTTCTTTATCCATTCATCTGTTGATGGACACTTAGGTTGCTTCCATGTCCTGGCTATTGTAAATATAGCTGCAATGAACATTTTGGTACATGACTCTTTTTGAATTATGGTTTTCTCAGGGTATATGCCCAGTAGTGGGATGGTTGGGTCGTATGGTAGTTCTACTTTTAGCTTTTTGAGGAACCTCCATACTGTTCTCCATAGTGGCTGTATCAATTTACATTCCCACCAACAGTGCAAGAGGGTTCCCTTTTCTCGACACCCTCTCCAGCATTTATTGTTTGTAGATTTTTGATGATGGCCATTCTGACTGGTGTGAGGTGATAGCTCATTGTAGTTTTGATTTGTATTTCTCTAATGATTAGTGATGTTGAGCATCCTTTTATGTGTTTGTTAGCAATCTGTATATCTTCTTTGGAAAAATGTCTATTTAGGTCTTCTGCCCATTTTTGGATTGGGTTGTTTTTTTTTTTTTTTGATATTGAGCTGCATGAGCTGCTTGTAAATTTTGGAGATAAATCCTTTGTCAGTTGCTTCCTTTGCACAATACCTAGGAATAAACCTACCTAAGGGGACAAAAGACCTGTATGCAGAAAACTATAAGACACTGATGAAAGAAATTAAAGATGATACAAAAGGATGAAGACATATACCATGTTCTTGGATTGGAAGAATCAACATTGTGAAAATGGCTATACTACCCAAAGCAATCTACAGATTCAATGCAATCCCTTTCAAACTATCAATAGCATTTTTTCACAGAACTAGAACAAAAAATTTCACAATTTGTATGGAAACACAGAAGACCCCAAATAGCCAAAGTAATCTTGAGAAAGAAAAAGAGAGCTGGAGGAATCAGGCTCCTGGACTTCAGACTGTACTACAAAGATACAGTAATCAAGATAGTATGGTACTGGCACAAACACAGAAATATAGATCAATGGAACGGGATAGAAAGCCCAGTGATAAACCCACACACATATGGTCACCTTATTTTTGAGAAAGGAGGCAAGAATATACAGTGGAGAAAAGACAGCCTCTTCAATAAGTGGTGCTGGGGAAACTGGACAGCTACATGTAAAAGAATGAAATTAGAACACTCCCTGACACCATACACAAAAATAAACTCAAAATGGATTAAAGACCTAAATGTAAGGCCAGACACTATCAAACTCTTAGAGGAAAACATAGGCAGAACACTCTATGACATAAATCACAGCAAGATCCCTTTTGACCCATCTCCTAGAGCAATGGAAATAAAAACAAAAACAAACAAATGGGACCTAATGAAACTTAAAGGCTTCTGCACAGCAAAGGAAACCATAAATAAGAGGAAAAGACAACCCTCAGAATGGGAGAAAATATTTGCAAATGATGTGCATATTTAAAATAATGTTTTACTGCCCTTTGTTTCCCCGCCACCTATCATGATACGCCTAGTAGAGAGTCAATTAATACTTACTGAATTGATCTAAACTGGCCTTTATTACAGGCCAATTTCTTTTGTGGAAGATTCTAAGGTAGCATCTGAAGAGAAAGCATCCCCATCTGGAGGCAAGGAAAATAAACCGCTAAATTGCATTTCTCCTTCCAACCCCATACTTCACACTGGCCAAGTCACTCTAATGAAAACAGGCTAAGCAAGCCCATCTATCAGCCAGGCAGCCGTTGTCCTCCAAAGGCAGATGAATCTTAGAACTGAGGTTTCAGGTGCTATGCGGTGATGGAAGAAATGACTGTCAAACCTGCAACAATGAGATTACTCAGCTAATGGTTCAGAGCCCGCTGAATGTGACATTTAAACTGTTCTCCAGCAATCTCACTCTCTGTTCAGGCATGCCACATGTAAGTTCCTAATTAATACTAGAGAACCCCATTGTCTTCTAAGTAGGATTCAGGGAGCGCTATATGATTGTATGTTCTGCCTCCTCACTCTTCCCCCTTTTAATGCTTGACCCAAGAGCACCAGACAGATCAAAGAAGCAACAACGTTGAAAATATGCCAGGTCTAATGGAGAATTTGTACCCTCTTAGCATTTCTATAACTTTAATAGGCTTCCTTTATGAGAAAATAGCACATTAGATTTTAATCATGGCAGGTTTGCCAAACACTTGAACTGTGATAATATAATAACCTCTTAACAACTTGATTAGGAAATGTGTCCTGTTACTATAAAAATACACGTGCTTGAGCCTGATAGTGCAGTGCTGTGCTGGGCCAACTCGTCCTGTCTCATGAGAGCCTCATGTGCCCATCTTTGCAAATATATTCAGTAGCTTCAGGTTGGTAGCCTGAAATCAGCAATGATGGGTGTGTTTACACCACGAAATTGGCAAACTCAACACATTGGGGTGTTTTCTTTTCTGGAAAAATTGTGCACATTTATCTCTATCATTGTTGCTGGTAGAAGAAAGGTACACAGTCTCTCCATTAAGACGATCTAAGAGTGTATCTTGTTCAGCACAAACAACACCTCTAGAGGGTCATGAGGGAAAAGTCCCGGCCCCAAAATAGCTACCTCACAGCCTGGGTGCAGAAGTCCTGGATGAGGTCACCTTTCCATTCTCTTCACAATACACTGGTGGGTGGGGGGGGTCACACCACTGAGCTGGTGATTCCAAAAAGGAAGGAAAGCCTATTCTAACCTTGATGTTTCATATCAGAGATTTATTATTCACAGGTGGCTACTTTTAAAGCAGATGTGGGAAACCTTTGATAAAAGACATCACTATAGTAAAAACATAAAAACCAAAAATTTTTTTAAAGAACATAGTAAGAAATAAGATAGAAGGGAGCAACAGAAACAGAAAACCTAAGCTAAGGAAAAGCCATCAAAGTGGAAGACACTTAACTCTGAGATGCCTAGAATCAAGGGATAAAGGAGAGATAGGAAAGATCCCTTTATATTTGAGATACGATCTTCAGCAAAAGCAAAATTTCCTTCAACTCTAATAGACATTTTCCAAATGAGGCACAGAGTAGCATAACACATGGTATAATCACCAAACTGTAGATGTTCAGATAATTATATTATCAAGTATATGCTAAAAATTTAATATACAACATGAAGATCTGATAGTGCTTTTATTATTTTGTTCATGTTTTTTACTGTTGCCAGGCTAGCTTTAGACTAGTCTCCATTGTCCTTCTCAGCTTAAAGCCATTGGGAGCTATGCTCTAGAGCTGCTTAAAAAAGGAAGTGGTAGGAAGCGGGGAAAGACAAGTTGGGAGGCCAAAAAGGAAGGGAGGCTTCGTGGAGGTTCTTACAGGGATTCTTTCATCCGGTTAGAAAGAAAAACATCTGAAGTGTAAATACTCTCTGTGCAGTCCAGTCTCCCAGCTCTGCCCTTTCTCAGTTTACACTGGTCAGCACAGATTAAGGATGAGCAATTGTTTGCAAAGATGCAAGGTCCTTAAAGCAGGAAGGTATTCATCTGACCACAGGATAGAATCATTGATTCCTAGAGTTAGACTGGAACTTAGAGATAATTTTGTGTGCTCTCCTGCTGAAAAAGGAGTCCTTTCCACCATACCACTGCCAGGTCATCACGCAAGCCTGATTTCTAGGGACAGGGAATTCCTGCTTCGCAAAGTAGTGCTTTTTGGGGGTAGTTCTAACTGTCAGAAGTTGTGGTCTTATAATGATCCCAAATATACCTTCCTGTTAATTATGCACAGTGGTTCTGCTTCTGCCCACCAATATGGAGTTTCCCACATGACAGCCCTAAGTATAAGAAGGTAAATTCCTGTTCTCCAACCTTTAATCTACTCTTCTCCTGGCTAAAAATACCTATTTCCATCCATCAGTCAATGATTTCCAAAGAGACTCTGGGAAGAATTGAACAATGGATTCCAGAGGCAAAATATTTACATATTTTTACATATTATAAAATATTTACTGGCATTTGACAATTAGCCTAATATTCTAAATAATTTGTGGTAACTAGCACTAGTTTACTTGATAATGCGGTTTTAGGATGCCAGGGTATTAAACTATACCAACTTTTGGAGCTATATTAAACATAATTTGGCCTTTCTTTGATGTTCTGGAAGGTATAATAAGGTCCCAGAAGGCATCAGGTCATCCTTCATGGCTACATTTTTTATTGCAACACAGCTATATGAAAGTGCTAGTGAAGTGAATGTTGTAGCTAACAAAATAAAAGAAAAAATTTTTTAGCCATATCAAGGGGTTATTTGGTAGTTTTTTGTTTTGTTTTGTTTTACATTTCTGGTCTTCTATTGTCTTCTATTACATCACTGACTCTAGTTCCATTTTTCCTTTTTTGCCTTTAATCAACATTTATAAGCTTTTATCCAAGACACAAAATCCATAGCATCAGCAAAGCAAAAGACAGAGTAAACTGCACCCAAGGAACACAGAAAATCCTTACTCTCATTTCATTGTCCCTCTTGTCAAAATAGCATTTATCAAGAAATTGTTTTAAATTAAAGAAAAAAAGTAGAAAATGTTGGAAAAGTATGACACCACATAGAAAGAAATATAAAATAGAGCTGTTGTTGAACGAACTCACGCATTTTCCTTTTTAGTCTACATGGTAAGGCAATTACTAGGTGTCATCATGTTATATTTACTTCCTTTGTTTTATCTGGAGCCAAGAATAAGATGGAGAGATAGATCTGAACAAAACTTGATGTCCTCCTGGACTTCGTAAATGCATGGTCAGCTTATTATCCCTTTTAGTTTTTCACTGTTTGCTCTTTCCTTAGCCCATTCTCAACAACTAAAAGGATTTCAGACATTTCAACAAATAACTGTATGAACTTCCCTGTGTCAGGAATTCCCAGTAAGCCTCCAAACCACAGAAAGACCCTTTGGCAACCATGTCTCACTGTAGTGTTTTAAAAGAGCCTCACTTAAGGCCAGCAAACATCTCCCTTAGCAATGCAAACCAGTCACTGCCGCCAGCTCTAAGAGCAAAAGAACTGACCTTCAGAGGAGAGATGTGTGACTGCAAGACGTATCCATGGACATTTTCTATTTGAGACAGGTTCTTTTCCGATACATGCACAAGTTCAGGGCCTCTCACTTCGTGGGTCAGTCGAGGTAAGGAATGATCATGTGGAGTGTCCTCATCTTGATAGCGATACTTCTAGGAAAAAAAGACAAGAAAGAGAAAAGCATTAGCATTTGCAAAGGGTACAGTTCTGAACGTCACATTCTTATTTCATTTACAGGACACAGTGTGTACCTATTGCTGACATCACCAAACAGGCTTTGCTGCAGTCTCTTTTGGTGGTCACCATTAACCAAGTCAAGTGGAAGCAATACTGAACCAATCATCAATACCAACCAATGCTTGTTTTTGCCTGATAATGCACTATCTCTGTTTATAAAATACAGAAGGGTGATAACAAATAAGACTGAGACTGTTTACCTAAGTAGGTGAGGAGGTAACCCTCCGAATGACCAGAGTAGCTAAATATGTGCTAAAAATTCTAGGTCAAGGATGGAAAAGAAAAAGTACTGAGCGAGAAGACAGAATTCTGATACAATCATTCAGGAACCCTAATTTTGATTCAGATTATGTCTAAGCCTTAAGTTCTCGAGGAAATAAGGGAAAATTTTTGCCACCTGAATTTTTTGTATTGGCTTTAAAGGAAGACAATCCTTTCTTACTTTCATATCCAAGGAAGAGGAGTGTTGATTTGGGTTAGTTGGACTCCAGGACAAAAGATCACCATTTCCAAAGATGGAGTTTTCTTTTAAAGGACTTAAAAATCAAGGCAAAGGGTCTGCCTATATTATATTGATATGATTCCCTGAGGGGAAAGAGATAATAGTTCCTTTTCTCTTGGTCCCTTTTCCTCTTTGTCGTCTTCCTTCTATATGCCTATCATGGTAAGAGCATCCTCTGGCAAAGGCCGTGCTTTGAGTCTTCCAAGCAGACCTAAGGAAGCTGGCAGAGAAGGAAAAGGGTCAGGACAAGGCATGGTCAGTGGGAGAGTAGACATGGCCATGGGCCAACCTCCATCTTCAGCGTTGGCCTGGGTTTCCCTCTTTTCTGTCTCTCTTTGCTTCTCACCCCTTTTCCTTCAGACCTGTCCCATTAGAGTCTCATTATTTCAAGGCTACTGGTCTACTTGGGAAAGAAAAAAGGGAATACTCTACATCCTACCCCCAACCCAGTTAATAAAATGTTAGTTTGCCTTGCTTTGTCTTTGTTCCCTTTGAATGGCACAAGGATATTAGGGGCAATGGTCCAAACACTGTCATAACACTACCTCGGGCTTACCTGTGATGTCTAACCTCATCCCACTGCCCATTTATTATCATCACCAACAGTTATTTTTATCACATCAGGTTACTAACAACACATCTTCTTAACAAAATCATGCCTATGTTTCTTTCAGTTTTAGGTGAAAAATATGACTTCTTAGACATCGGTTCTCTGTCTGACTCATAAACTGACAGTAACAAGAAGAACCACCCAGGGTTGGTAATTCAATCTGATGTCCATTCTTACTCAGAAGTTGATTATCATTACTTGTATTTTCCAGGGAGGCTTTCTACAATGTTCCAAGCTTAATATTAGTTTCAAAACAAAAATTTCAGCTAAAAATATCTTGACTGAAGTTTGCAAAGACGCTCATCTATTTCTTTCACTGAAATTCCTCTTATCTATGATGCTCCATTTTACTTATGAGAAAACTAACATTTAGAGAGGTTAAGAGACTTGTCTAGGGTCCCCTAACTAGTGGTCCTTAGAGCTGGGATGCTGTCCAGATAATTTGAATCTGAATCCTCTTTCTACTCTCATCATCCCCTCCTCTACTCACATAAGGCGATGAAGCCCAAGCCTGATAACAGAATCAGCAGCTTGGTATAAAACACTTCATGGAGAATACACAACAACCTTCATGGAGGTCAGAACATTTCTGTGAATTACAAAATACCATACTTTCATTTTCCTAACTCTATGAATAATTTGGGAAGGTAATCTGCCTCAGAAACAGGGATCCAGTTTAACATTCATTCTTGATCCGTTATGTATTGTTCACTGGAAGTGGACTAATGTCATACATATGCCCATTTTAGTGTCTCTGGCTTTCAGCCCATCTGCCCTCCACATCTCCTCCCTCTCTTCAATTTTCTCTCAGGGAGGCACTACCATCTATGCAATCACCCGAGCCAGATAAGTAGGAGTCAGTGAGACTCCATCCTCTCTTTCACCGCCCCCTACCATCTGTCAATTTACTAAATCACTGAGTCTGCCTAATTTATATCTTAAATAGTTCTTGAGTCTACCCCATCCTCATCCCCCACCACCTCCACTAACCACTGCCCACGTTCAGGTTTTCAGCTCTCAGCTGGACCACAGCAACAGCCTCTGGACTGGTTAGACTGCTGCTGAGATTGCCCCTTTCCCATCCATCCTGTACGATATGCCAGGGAGCTGGCGTTCTGGATCTCAAACTGACAGAGTCCTTCTCTTCAAAACCCTTCAGTGGCTCCCACTGCCCACGTGACAAACCTTCAGCTTCCTTATCCTGCCATAAGCCACCTCCCAACACCACTACATGAGCTGAGTCCCCACTACTTCTGAACTCTTTTATCTCACCACTCTTACCTCAGGGTTATGGAATAAATATAAACAAATCATTATTTCCAAGTTTTTAAAGATTTTTAAAAAATGTTAAATACGCATAACATAAAATTTACCATCTGGACCATTTTTAAGTGTATAGTTCAGTAATATTAAGTATATTCACACTGATGTGTAACCAATCGTCAGAATCTTTTCATCTTGCAAAACTGAAACTCTATATACCCATTAAACAACTCCCATTTTTCCCTTCTCCAGCCCCTGGCAACCACCATTCTACTTTCTATTTCTATGAATTTGACTATTCTAGATACCTTATGTCACTGGAATCATACAGTATTTGCTTCTCACGACTGGCTTGTTTCATAATGCCTTCAGGGTTCCTCCATATTGTAGCATGTGACAGGATTTCCTTCTTTTTAAGGCTGAATAATATCCCATTTTATGTATATACCACATTTTGCTTATTCATTCATCTGTAGATGGGCAGTTGATGGCTTCTACCTCTTGGCTATTGTACATAATGCTGCTATGCACATGCACGTACAAAAATGTCTTTGGAACTATGCTTTCAATTCTTTAGGATCGATACCCAGAAGTGGAATTGCTAGATCATATGGTAATTCCATTTTTAGTTTTTTGAGGAATTCTTTTAAGCTTTTTAAAATTTAACATATGTAAAGCCATATTCATGTCACTCATAACAGTCAGGAAGTGCTTGTGTTCTAAAACATAAAGACCCAAGAGCACCAAAAGTAAAATTTTGCAAAGTTAAAATGATTATGGAAGCTCCTCAAAGATTCCCGCAGTAGGATTCAGCTGGTTTAGAGAAAGATTTCATTTATTAAAAATAGACATCTCACCGAATTGTTTGCAGAAATAACTATCAGGACACAGATAATAAACTTACGTGGTATGTGAAAGAACTTACATAAATTACTTATCTTCATAAAATTATAACCCATTTTGAAGACTGATGGAGGCTTAAATTAGACTCTAAAATCAACCTTGATGCTCAATTAATGCTTTATTAGTAAAAATTGTTCATTTTAACATACATTGGTCCTCTGGCCTCAACTCTGACATTACCTTTTCTGGGAAGCTTTCATGAACTGCAAATCTGAGGTTTTGTGGGTGTTCCCATACTCCCTATATACTCCCCAAATCACAACTTTTATCATGCTATATGATTGTGTATATTTTGAGTTTTTACAGTGAACTATAAGGTTTTGTGAGAACTGGGGCCATTTGGTCTTGCTTATCCTTGTACCTTCAGTCCTTAGCCAAGTACCTGGCACATATGCTCAATAACTATTCACTGAATAAAGTTATGAGTGACAGTTGAACAAATGGATGAAATGGGTATAACTTGCTCAAGCTACAAAGTTATCTTGGCTGCTGGATGCAATCTCTCATTGCGTGAAACATTATGAACTCAGTTTTAGGCAAAAGAAGACAACCGCATCATTGGCTTGACACAATCTTAAAGGACATCAGATTCCTAAGTATTATATATCTCTCAGCACATCTTTCCTTTAATATATGCTAAGAATACCAACTGAATATGAACCAGTTCTTGACCTTAAGAAGACCATAAATTATTAAGTGAGTATACATATGGGCAGGTAAGTCACAATGCATAGTGGTAATGACTGTAAGCATAAACTGAGTTTTGTGGGAGCAGAAATGGGTCATCACCAACTCTGTCTGAGGCTTTCAAGTTTGCAATAGGATCTAGAAAGATAACAGAAGGAGGTAGGGAAATTCTAAGCAAAGACAACAATATATGCAGAGGAGATAAGTAATAAGAGGGGAATCATGTTCTGAGGGAATAGGGAGGTCTTGAAGTAGATTGTAGCAGATGCTATTGCCCCCGCCCAAATCCACGGAAATCCCTTCTATGCATTTAAGGCCCACATCTGCATACTTCACAGTAAGATTGTCCTTGCGTGATTAAAGCCTCCTCACTGGGCTTCCCTGGTGGCGCTGTGGTTGAGAGTCCGCCTGCCGATGCAGGGGACGCGGGTCCGTGCCCCGGTCCGGGAAGATCCCACATGCCGCGGAGCGGCTAGGCCCGTGAGCCATGGCCGCTGAGCCTGCGCGTCCGGAGCCTGTGCTCCGCAACCGAAGAAGCCACAACAGTGAGAGGCCCGCGTACCGTAAAAAAAAAAAAAAGCCTCCTCACTTAAATGTGTCTGGGAGTTATACTAGAAACCCCAAATCCCACCCCTCAAACTGAAACAAAATGCCCTGCAAATTACCCTCCAAAGCACCTGATAGCATCAGTCTGAAGCTAGACCGCCCCTGGGCCTACAGTCTTGCAGAACTCCTTGGTGCTTTCCTTACTCCTTTAAGGGCCTTTCTTGGGAACTGCCTTCCAGAAATCATATGTACACTACTACCCATTTTAGGTCTGCTTCTGGTGAACTGATGTTTAAGAATGGGATGCGAGGTGGAGCATGGCAGGAGACAAGGCTGAAAAGCAGACTGCTATCTATTGTAGGCAATAGGGCCCATCCAAGAGACCTAAAGAGTACTCTTCCTGGTACCAGCCAGGTATTCCTCCTCCTTTATTTTTGCAGTTTTCTCCAAGAGATGACTAAGCAAAAGATGACAAGAACCAGTGAGAAGTACCGTATTTAACTGAAACAAGAGCCTCCAGAGGAATCACCCTGATGTGGTTTAGTAAAATCTCTCTGCTTGGATTCAATTTCGGCTGGACCAAAAATGATTTTTTTTGGTAATACTAAGACTACTATTAATATTAACACTATTAACAGAAATACTAATCCTAACACTAATAGTAATATTAAAACCAATAATAATAGCAGTTAATGTGCCAGGAACTATGCTAAATGCTTTATACACATCATCACACCTGTGAGATAGGTGTTCTCATCATCCTCTCCTGAGGCTTGGTTAGTTAGGTAGGTTTCTCCAAGCTTACATACCTGGTGAGTGGCAAACCAGGATTCAAACACAAGTTTGACTCTAGAGCTAGAGCACTTAAATATTCTTCTAAACTAATCAGGACTCAAAGATCTTAAGAGACTAACTTTATCTTCAGGAAACATAATTCTTAGGAAATCTTCAAGAGTCATCTAACAAGGGAGATTAAACAACTCCACAGAGGGCATACCCTGATTTAAGAATCAGCTCTAATTTTCTGGGCAATTCTGAGTCCTCTCTCATTTCCAGGGCTTGTCTCTTAGGTACTGATGCCATACTGGGCATCTTTGAGGGTTTCTGCATTGTCTGTAAAAGGAGGGCCATTGAGGAAGGCCTCTGTTTTGAAACCTGTGTCTTCTTCTTTTCCTCTCCTCAGCCTGGTCCTTTGGAGGGGACTCTGGAGCAACAGAACTTTGGTAAACAGATTATATCTTCTCTCCCGGCTCTAAGAGGAGTGAGGCAGAAGTGCTCAGGACAGGGAAGACTGGT
This sequence comes from Globicephala melas, assembly GCF_963455315.2. Classification (NCBI taxonomy): domain Eukaryota; kingdom Metazoa; phylum Chordata; class Mammalia; order Artiodactyla; family Delphinidae; genus Globicephala; species Globicephala melas. The sequence goes on from NC_083321.1 coordinate 61,032,666, forward strand.
TATTATTCACGTCCCCTGTCACAGATCATTTTGTCCCTGACTTTGGAATCCTATCCCTTTCCCCCTTCTGAAGTTTAGCCTCTACCCCTGGGGCTCCTTCATCAGGCAAACATTTTCAGGTCCTTGATAATCAGATTGGGTGTCATCACCTCTTGGAAGCATTCTCTGACTGCTAAGGTTAAAAGGATGTCCTTTCTTTATGCTCCCAGAGTGTTCTGCATGGATTCCTGTTATTGAATAGCAACAACTCTATACCACAATGATCTGTGTGCCCATCTCTCCTGCTAGCCCATGAGAGCCTCTGAGCAGAGATGGAGTCATATTCACCTCAATCTCCAGTGCCCCATAGTAAGATACATAGTAAGAGACCAACGCATGTGACTTTAACTGAACTAAACTTAAATCATTTGAGCAATAAATTTGACCAAAAAGCCCTCCCAGCTGAACCTGCAAGTAATCATACTGGTACTCCTTTTCTACCACAGGACCTCCATGTAGATGGCCAAAGGCTGGGAAATTCAACCAGATTCTGCTCACCACATTCTGTTGATGCCTGTATGAATCAGAACCGTCCTAAGTTACCCAGGATTCAAACGCAGGCGCCTACATGCATCTGATCCATCACTGGATGTTCTGCACAGTCTGGAAGATGGTGCTGCACCATGGGCACAGTGTAGACCAGCTGAGGGAGAAGTCACAAATCTTTCAAGGCCTCATAAATAAAAACCTGAATCTATCTCTGCTTCTGCATAAAAAGTGCTCTGCTTCCCTCTTGCAGCAGGAGTTGGCACTGTTCTGATGAGACAGAGAAACAAATCAAACTCTGAGAACCGGAATATGTTTGGTCCTCTTGAAAGGTAAGTAATATTATAATGCCTAACAGTTAGTGGATGTTGTCCGCTTTTCTAAGAGTGTTATAGAAAGTATCCCATTTAAGACTTACAGCAACACTATACAGCAGGTACAAAATTAAGGAAGGATTACAGTTTCTTCCACAAAGCCTGACATTGAGGAAATGCTCAAAACCTCTTAGTTCCTCGGCTTCTGTTACTATAGCAACAAATAGCATTTTCTGCGTCAAGTCTTATCTCCCCCTCTGGAATCTAAATTCTTTGAGGCCAGGAGTCCCTGCCATCTCTCTCTGTCTCCCGCAGAGTGTCAGGTCAGAACAATGGCCACAGAGAGTGTGTCCAATGGAGCCGGCTGACAATGCTGCCGCTGGAAGGAAGTCTCTCAGTTTTAAAAATGTGCTTTGGCAGAAGAGAAGCACAGACTTTAGGAGAAGCATGAAGTCACTTAGAAAGTTGAAAATAAATAACAGACTTGCAAAGAGTGATGATCCCTAAGAAAGAAGTGAATGCAGCTCAGAAAACAGGAAAAACCCAAAGAGGCCGGAAAGCAGTCTTGAAAAATGAATTACATGGAAATGAAGGGTTTTCACTTCCTCTTAAGACTGTATACGTTTAACTTTCAAAACAGGCTATTCTCATCCAGGCCCTGCCAGCCACCATCTTATTTTGAGGAAAATATTTTGTTTAAATACTTCGCTATTCCTTTACCGGAATTTTATTTACCAGAGACTCGGGCAGTATGTAGCCAGCCAGTTCTCTTTTCCAGCTGCTTCCTTTTTGCATGATGTCTTAGCCTATCTGTGACCTGTGACCCACCTCCACTGCCACACCTACGGCATCCTCTCTCTAACCCACTGCCTCCCTTTCTGGAGGGAAAACATGGATAAAAGAAACAAGAGAAGATAAAAGAATGGTTAATGCAGTGATCAGATCAGTATTTATATTCATTTCTTTGATTTGAAATAAATTCTCTGTTATTTTGGCTACCGCAGGGTTCTCTTTCCCCTTTCCATCCTTTTTGTCCACTATCCCAATCTATTCCTCCAGAACAGTAGCATGCACATTGCAAATCTGGAGGAGAGGGCTTTAGAGAGGAGGAAAATGGGAGGAGGAAGGGCCAGACAGAAATACCTAATCTCCCCCTTTACTTCCTCAAGGAACCCTCCTGGCTTCTCAGATTAGGGGATTCTCCTCCCCGTATCTCACTGCTCCCTGCCTCTCAGGATTTCAGGGTACTGTGTGTTCATTTTTCATAAAACTCGTCGCATTTTTATTTTACATTTATTTCTGTGATCATTTGCTTAATGTCTGCTTCCCCCACTAAATTGAAACCTCTGCCGGGGTCTGGGACCCTGCCTGCTTGGTTCACTACTGACCTCTAGTGCCTGCTACATGGCAGGTTCTCAACATTCATTGAACAAATAATAGCCTGTGGCCAAACTTCTCTCCAAAATCCACTACTCAAAACAGTTAATAAAAGTGTGTCAAAGCTCACTGATGGCTGATTGCACACAGATCTTCCCCAAGTGAAGTTATCCTTAAAAAAAAAAAAAAAAAAAGCCCCACAATCGGCAATACAGCTGGCCCAAAGGACATTTGAAATAGGAATTTTTCGAAGAGGCAGCAGGATGTAAGTAACAGGACAGATGTGAGGGATGAAAAGCACTCCCAGGTGCTCCATTTGAATTTTTTTCAAACAAAACTCACAAATGAAAGGAAATACTTTCCCACTTTTTGCCACAAAGAACAGGACAAGCCAGGATGTTAATTAAATTACAAATCAGCTCTCTGCTTGCAACTGACAGAGCTGTGTGTGCTTCCAAGCAATGTCAGATATTTTAAACCCTCTGTAAGTACCTACAATGAGGGAGCTGCCAGGAAGAATGCTTTCATGAATATTTAATGAATCTTAAGATCCTTTTTAAAGAACTGATGATTTAAATAATCATGAGGAGACTTTAGCTCAGTGCTGCCCTCCATCTGTTAACTGAAGCTGCAGAAAATGGAGCTTGGCAAGCTTGCCCTCCTAAAACTCAAGAGTGAGGCCCGAGACCCAGGGAAGGCCAGGCTCACCCAGGAGAGGTCACTGTAGGATTAGACAGCTGAAGGTCTCTGGAAAAGTCAGAATGGGACCACAGACCTATGATCTGGGAAAATAATGGGTGTGGAATTGTAAAATGAATTTGTATAAGATGTCACACATGCGGGTTGCTATTTACAACTTACAAAGCACTGTCAGAAACATTGTCTCAAGTAATTCTCTTAAGAATTGGAAAAAGAAGGTATTATCACTTTGATTTCCAAATGAGAAAACAGGATCAGAGAGTCTCCAAAGCGTTAAACAAATGGCAAAGCTGGGTTTCAAACCGACATAGCCAGCTGAGTCCAAAAGGCAGCCCAATACAGCGGAATGTGAATGAATTCTGGCATTAGAAATACGGGCTCAAATCTTGCATCATTTGTCAAGTTGCTGGTATCTCTGATCTTCAGGTGACTGAAGCTATAAACTGGGAATTACAGGATCAACCTCGTAGAAATATGAGCATTGGATGAGACACTGTATCACTAGCACATAGTAGCTGCTCGATCAACCCTAATGCTCTCCTTTCTGGAACTGTCAAATTTTGCACTTTGCAGGTCTAGCATCACAAAAACTGGTGCCTAAGAGTGAACTCTTCAGACTGTTAGTGCTGTCTGTTAGACTTTAGAAATACAAAATATAACTAACTGAAGGAAAAAAATATAGTTTTATTTAATTTATTTTTTTGCTTTCCATTTCTTCAAAGCATACAATTACAACTTTTCACACTACTCTAACCTGTGCTCCAATCTCGCAGCTCTCCTGACCCCACGAAGGACTTTTCAACCTTCTTTTATGTCATCTTGAAAGCTTGAAAACCTTCCAGGCTTTCCTAAACCATCTCCACTCAACTCAGTCTGCTCTGACCATTCCAACTCCTATTTCTGCTCTCTCCTCTCACTTAACAAGAATTTATTACTAGTTTAAAATAAATAAGCCGTGGGGATGTAGTGTACAGCAATGGTGACTGTAGCTAATAACACTGTTTTTTTTGTTTTTTGTTTTTTGGTACGCGGGTCTCTCACTGCTGCGGCCCCTCCCGGAGCACAGGCTCCGGATGCGCATGCGCGGCCCAGCGGCCATGGCTCACGGGCCTAGCTGCTCCGCGGCATGTGGGATCTTTCCGGACCGGGGCACGAACCCACGTCCCCTGCATCGGCAGGCGGACTCCCAACCACTGCGCCACTAGGGAAGCCCAATAACACTGTTTTTTAAAAAAAAGAATTTCTTGAGCACCTACTATGTGCCAGATACTGTAAGTGCTAGGGATGCAACAGTGAACAAGAAAGACAAATCCCCTCCCTATGCTTTGTTCTTGATGTCTTCTCTTCCTCTAATAACCTTCCCAACTGTCTCTCACCTGGCTATTGCTCAACCTTAAAATTTAGCTCATGTATGATTTCTTCAGAGATGTTTTCCCTGGACACCCAGGTTTGGCTGTGCCTTTTTCCTGTGCTCACATAACTGATACCCTGAGAATCCCTCTTTTTTGAAAAAAAAGCATGTATGCATCTGCTTTTCTCATGGGAGCATAAAGACTTCTTCATTCATTATTGTAACATCGGCAGCAAATATTCTGCCTGGGACCCTGAGGTGCCTAAGAAATGTTTCTGAACTGAACTACACCCTGTGGAGATGTAAATTCCTAGGACTCTTGGGTATTCCACCATGCCTAGCACATTCTAAAAATAGCATGTACTCAAGAAACCTGTCTGGAGGCTATAGGAGATCTGATTATGGACCATCACCCTGTCAGATTTTGAGTAATAAAATGAGAAACTGGTTCACTGTGTCGCACAGGTAGTGAAGTGGGGTAGGTTTCAGTTAAACTGAATTGTTCAAGTTTTGGGTGTGAGACATGTGGGAAGGAGTGTTGGCTGGTGGCTTTCTGGAGCAAGGAGATGAGAGGAGGAAAAATTATAATATGCAAGACAGGAACTGAGGGACCTCTCTCTTCTCCCCTAGTCTGCCAGCATTGAGTTAGAGCAAATAAGGAAGCACAACACATCAATGAGGCCACCCCAAGTAATTTTACCTGAGACACTCTAAACCCCAGGCCAGCAGCTTGGCACAAAGACGAGTGCACCAACCTTGATAAGCACAGTAGAATATATTAAAGTGTATGCAAGGCAGGGAAGAACTCTGGAAGCATGCGCGCTACGCTGACAGTGGTTGTCTCTGGGTAATCATTAATTTCATTTTTTGAGCTACATGTCTTACTTCGAGAATAAAAACAATGAACAAAACAGAATATGTAAGAGATGATCAAGTATTTGCTTTGTTGTAATGGAGAAGGTCCAGTGGACTTCCAGCTTTATGGTGAGGGAAAATTCTCCAGCCCTGGAAACGGTTTATACAGATTTGGTTGAGCTAACTTTGGCTGAAGGATGCCAGGATGACTGGCAGCTGACAAATGAAGTAGGAGGAGCTGGGAAGGAAGAAAGCTTGAAGTCAAATTGCTTTGTTCCCAAGAAACCAAAGCAATGATTTGGGAACAAACTCAACAATTAGTGTGTCCATTTGAATCACAACTTCAAATACTGTCTGAGTAATGCTCCAGGGATAATTGCCACTGGATTCAAGCCGTGGCAGTAAGATCCTGTGGGCTGTCACTGTCTGACTCAATCCACCAGCTGTGCCACAGCTGCAGCATCTGTGAGAGTCATTCACTGCTGTGTTCCGCTGAGGGTGCCTGGTGCCCAGAAAAGATGAAATGTTTATTTCAGCAGAATGCTTAGTCAAGTGACGCCAACCCTCTGCACCTCAGTTTCCTGCGTTTAAATTCTGTTCCTGTCACTAATCGGCAATGCGGCTTCAGGCAAATGTGGAAGCTCTCTGAAACTCAGATTCCTCATTTGTAAAATGGGGCTAATAATACTCATAACAGTGTTGCTATGCGAAATTGATGAGATAATATGCATAAATGTCTTGGCATAGGGCCTAACTCCTGACTGATGCTCAGGAAATCTAAGCCTCTTCCTATTTCTGTATGTGTCACATGCTCATCATTTCAAGTATCGTCAGAAGGGTCACAACACACACACACAGACACACACACACACACACGCACACACGCACACACACGCATGTACCTATTCAATTCAACCTTATTACTTTATAGGGAACTGGTTTCCTTCATGCTTTCGCAAGCATCCCAGCAGCATTATAGATGAGCACAAATCCCCTGAGGGAGGCCGACTGAATTGCAAAGGCCTTGCCTCCCATGCTCCAAGATTCAGCTTCTCTTCTGTATGTGAGGACATCTTACCCTTTCAATGTTTCCACCTGGGGCAAGGCTCCTGGCCTCCTCTGTCCATGAGTATCATCTCCATCCAGCAGGCAGAGAGAAAACAGTCTCAGACACAGGTGCTGAACGTGCTACCACTGCCCACTCTCACTCCCCTTCTGACCTATTTGAGGTTCTGGACCTTAGAACCTGCTGTGGAATTGGCACCTGCCCAACGCTTCCATCCATATCTGACTTCCCGAGACTAGACCACTTGCCCACCTGAAACTAGAACTTCTTCTGGATTCTTTCAGGCTGGCCGTGTGCCTGCTCCTGGGTTTTCCTGGACAGCCTGTCTGCACGTGCTTCCTCTTTGACACCAGAGAGAGTAAAATCCCTTCCTAATAAGACGCATCATCACCCATTCACTCAACAAACTATTTATCAAGCACCTTATAAACTAATCACTAAATTCTAAGTGCTGGGAATACAGTAGTAAAAAAATATATGACCTCTTAAATTTTAGTTACATTAAGTAATATAGCACTTTTCCTGAATTCTCTCTTTTCTTTTTGCCCCTCATCATGCTTCCTTTACCCAAAAGCAAGCATGAACAGGTGTGTTCTCCATGGAAAGATGCCAGGTGGTCTAAGTGGGCAACCAGTCCAAATTGTCTCTGGTGGTGGCCCAAGTGGGATTGATCCATCCAGCTGTTCTTATCCAGCTGCCTTTGTCCCCAAGCCCCTCATGACAAGCTGCTCTTAGTGACACTGGAACATGGAACAGGTGAAAGATCAAAGACAAAAGGTGTGGCCTTGACTCTGGCCTCATTGGCAGTGGGTTCCAGTCAAAGAGAATTATTTGGCAACCAGATACTGTCATAAAAATATTAATATTTCCTCAAATAAAGTTGTTTCATAATCCATGCTTGGTTATGGTGGTTTAATCTCCAAATAAGATATGCTTCCCTTGGGAAGTCATTTCTATACTTAATCTAGGTTATTTAAATATACAATTGAATACACAATTGTAGAATGTTGTTTTGTGCTTATTACAACCTTAAGATGTAAGCCCCAAATCAAGAAAACCTAGAAAGTTTTCTCATTTGCTTGTCCTGATGCCCTACTGGGAACTGACAGTATCACCTTTCAGATGACTGGCTACAAGATAGCATGTGTATATATTGATGCTTTACAGGTATTTATTTATTTAATCCTTACAACAAACTTATATTAGTTACTCTTTTATTTCCCTCATTTTACAGATGAGAAATTAGAGGCAGAGAGAAATTAAGTATTAAGTAACTAGTTCATACAACTAGCAAAGAACTCTGACTCAAGTATTTCTTTTTTCTTTTTTTTTTTGCGGTACGCGGGCCTCTCACTGTTGTGGCCTCTCCCGTTGCGGATCACACGCTCCGGACGCGCCGGCTCAGCAGCCATGGCTCACGGGCCTAGCCGCTCCGTGGCATGTGGGATCCTCCCAGACCGGGGCACGAACCCGGTCCCCTGTATCGGCAGGCGGACACTCAACCACTGCGCCACCAGGGAAGCCCTCAAGTATTTCTTCTGTGTATGGTAGATACTTTGGTTCTTTGCTTTAAAAGTCAAGGTCTGGGGAATTCCCTGGCGGTCTAGTGGTTAAGACTCTACACTTCCACTGCCGAGGGCCCGGGTTCGATCCCTGGTGAGGGAAGTAATAGCCCACAAACAGTGCAGCACGGCCAAAAAAAAAAAATTTTTTTTAACTAAAAAAAAGTCAAGGTCTGGAAGTTTCCCTTTATCCTTGCGGAGACATAGAATACCATTGAGAGAAAGTATAAATAGAAATAACCTAGTTGATGATACTGCCATTTCTGTGGTCACCCAAATACAAAACTCCACAGATGAAGATAATCCTTCAGCTTCTTTTCTTCACATGACTTCCAGAGTAAGATCAATGTAATTCAGTTGGCAGAACATGACACTTGATATGAAGGTCAAGGCCAAAATGAATCTGATGAAGGTAGTGATGCTATATTTGTAGCCATCTCAGGACCCCTCTAGCGTGTAGGAGGGATTTAGTCATTTTACCAAGTGAACAAGTCTAATACAGGTTAAATGCATTCTACTTCAGCAGGGAGTCTTGTTCTTTTCTCTTTTTTCATTTCCGTTGCCCTTTGCCCCATCAGGCCCTGTTTCCTCTCCCTAGAATATAGCACTTGCCTCCTACTTCTCTTTCCAAGCGCATTCTTACCACTTCCCTACCCTTCCTTTCCCTACCTCTCCATCTTTTCCCACTCCATCCCCCACAGTCTACCATTCCACCATTCTGAATTCTTTGTGACTTGAAGGTAGCAGATGGACTTGAAGTAACTGTTATCTATGCTGCCTGGGGTATTAGATATTGTGTCAGAGTCTCCCACCAAAAATGACCTCATTGTTTTTAACAAACCTGAGCATTGGCCTAACTCCAGGTTAGACATTCTTCTTCCTGACTCATCTTTCTGATTTGGGTCATAGCAGCAATCCTAAATGGCCAAAGCACACGAGGGCAGAGAGGAGAGCCCAACCCCTCAGCTTATACAGGGGGAATTGCTACATTCTTAGAAAATAATTATTTTGTATTTTGATAAAAATCATATTGAAAATTCATTCTGAAGTCTTTCATGAATACACAATAATTTGTATCAGCCATACAAGCTATAAAGAATATAAACTCCCTTGTATCTATCACTCAGCTTTAAGAAGTGGAGTATTTTCAACACAGTGGAAGCTGCTGGGTACCCATCCCCAGTTGTATCTATCTCCCTCTCCTCAAAAGTCACGGTTAAATTCTGTGTTCACAATTCCCTGATTTTCTCAGTGGTTTCACTACATAGATATGCGTCTGTGAAAGTTAATTTTATGTGTCAACTTGGCTAAACTATAGTACCCCATTATTTAATCTAGGTGTTGCTCTAAAGGAATTTTGTAACTATGGTTAACATTTACAATAAATTGATTTTAAGGAAAAGAGATTAACCTCAACCTAGGTGGGCCTGGTCTAATCAGTTGAAGGGATTTACGAGCAAAACAGATTTCTGAGAAGAAGAAATCTCATTTGTGGACTGTTGCTGCAGCTCCTGCCTGAGAACTTCCATCCTGTCAGTCTGCCCTATGGATTTCAGACTAGTCATCCCCCACAATCACATGAGCCAATTCCCTAAAAAAATTCTTGAATACACACATACACACACAGACACACACACACACACACACACTGGTTTTGTTTCTGTGGTAGGACCTTGACTAATATGGAATCCCTAAAAAACATGTAGATTTTGTCTTTTTTGAAACTTTAAATAAGCAGTTTCATATTGCAGCTTTGTCTGCAATACTATGAAATTCATTCATGTTGGTGTATATAGGTCTAGTTCATTTCCTTTAAATTTTGTACAGTATGTCATTGTATGAGACACCACATGCACCATTTTCTTGCTAAAGTGCACTCAGACTATTTTTTTTTTCCTTTCTGGAATAATAACACAATTATAACAACATGGCTGTAACATTCATGTATACGTTTTTTGGTACACATATGTAAGAATCTCATTAGGGCATATGGCTAGGAGCAGAATTTCTGGATAGAGTATATGCATCTTCAGCTTTCCTAGATAACTAAATTGTTCCAAAATGGTTGTATCTATCATCAGAAGTATACCAATTTGCACCCTGCCATTAATATGTAACGGCTACGATTATTCTGTGTTCTCAGTAAAACCTGAAATTATCAATAAAAACACTTCTAACAAGGACAGATATCAGACCTATTCGGAAACTGAATCAACAGGGTTTCAGGAGGCATTATATATGAGAGTGAAAGAGAAAAGGAGTCAAGGATCATTTTCAGATTTTTGGCTTTTGTAATAATTAATATTTTCTCTGAGTTTCTTTCTTTTTTTTTTTTTCCTTCCTCTTTATCTCAAGTGCTTGTGATAAACTTGAACATACACTTGTTTAGTTCGCTAACTGGTTTGGGGTTGGTCTATGTCTTAGACTACACGTCCCCTATGTGCAGGATCTTCCTTCAGCCACAAGGTGGCAAGCTAAGCATCTTCAAATTTAAAGCACAATGCTGAGATCTGAGTGAACTTGACTCAGAAAGTTTATAAAGCAAGAATTCTTTCCTCAGTAGATTCTTTATGGATATACTACATATGATTCTTGCATATTGTAATGTTTTCGTATTCACCACTTTCTTTCTTCTATAAAGGAGTGATCAGAAGTCTTTTTTCTTTACTATTTTTTTTTTTTTAATTTAACTCTGAACCTGTTGCTGCTCTGCTAACATCCGTATTTGATTCCCTTTAATTACAGCGTGCATTGTAGACTCCTTGACTGACATGTAAGACCTTCTATAACCTGTCTGGAACTTGCATTTCTCACTTCCCTTACTCCAAATGCACTCCACACTATTTTCTCTGTCTCTGCACATTCCAGCCTCAGGGCATGACCTAGCTACACCAGATTCCTCCTAGATCTGTACCATGCTGTTCACACTTCCATGGCATGGTGAGGGCTGTTGACTTTGACTACTTTCCTATTTCTTTTCCACCTATTCAATTGAAACTCAAATATGAGTCTCAGTTGCAACACCACCTTCTGGAGGGGTCAAGGTCTCCTCCAGCAGTGATCCATCACTCCTCTAAGCCCCTTAAAACGTTTTTCTATATGACCATTAAAGCTGTCTTGCTGTGTTCTGACATTTTTACCTTTTTGTCTACCGCTCCCCAAATGTTTGTTACTTACCTACAGGGAGACAATGATAGATTTTTCTCTGACTCTGTTCTAGGGCCTTACACTATGTCTACCTAGCTGATAGGTCTCAATGAATGTTGAGTAGCTTGCTGAATGAACATTGTATGAAGGTGAATATTGTAATTTTGAGTGATTTATATTTTCCATCAGTATGTCTAGTACTTAACACAGTGTTTACATTGTTAGAACTTCTACCTATTATTATTGTTATTTTATTAAACTAAAATGATTTAAAAGTAAACAAACACTGAGCTGGTGTGAACAAGATGCTGCTTCTGCCCATGAGGAGCTATGCCAGGAGGACTTGGGGAGATGGCATAGCTCAGAAAGCAGAGACCCAGGCAATGAGTACACATGTGAATCAGTTTTGAATACTGATATAGTAAAGTAGTTCACTTAATAAATGTGATTAAATTATTGGGTTTAGCCACTGGCATGAGAAGTTTCCATTAATTCAGTTGACATGTCAAGTATTTTTCTCAGCAAACATATTATTGATTTTCCACAAAGGTTACAATTTAACAAACACATAATATTGATTTTCTTAAGGGTCTCAGTCCAGAGCTGCTATAAGGATCTCAGCGGAACTGTAATTCCTTCTAATTAAAAGCTTCAACATGGAAATATGTACCATAAGGCACTAGGTACCATATGCTGCACTGCAATCTAAACCTAATAACTTCATCTCTTTGGTCCTGTGAATATAAACTCTTTCCTGATCAATGGTATTTTGCATTTAATCTTCTTGTGTTTAGACCTAGAAGATTTCCTCTCTGTATTAACTTATACTAGAATTTTTATTCAATTTTAAATGAAAATTAATTATATCGACGGTGATGGAACACTGACTGAATAGAAGGAAATAGGCTGTGTCCTAACGTATTGCTTGTGACACACTGACACACTCCTATTTATTTTTAGCTATTATTTTGATAAAGGCCTACTCTGTGCCAGATATTCTTCTAGGAGTAAGAATCTAAGTATCAAAGATTTATATTAGTATGCTTGAGGAACTTGTCTATTTGTTGGGAATATACAGAAAGAAGTTCATCCTAAAAGTTTTTGCCTAAAATTTTCAGATTCTTTAAAGGAAATAGCTGCTAAAGATTATATATATTCTGGGTCCCAAATCTGGAAACTTGATCTTTTTTCCTTAAGTCAAATCTAGTAGGAAAACCACATTATATTGATTTTAGCCAACATTCTCAAATGGAGCAAGTTAAGTCAGCATATAAATTGCTGTTGACTATTACTGAATACCCACAGTGTGCTGGGCACTATTAATTCAGCTGAAACTCATTAATTCAAGTGAATAACTAGGTTCCCATTAGGAGGGCTCACATTTTACAAATGACCAAGCAAGAGAAAAACACCCAGCTGAAAGGCAACAGAACTGGCAGGCAGTTTCATCATCTGCTGTTAATTGCAAGAAGTAGAACTTAATTCTATTCAGAATAATGCTTCATCATGGCTTTGGAAAGTAATGAAGCCTCAGGGGATCTGAAAGGGCTCCTCTAAACTTTCCATGACACATGGCAGATTGGTTGAAGGAGGAGAGGGGTCTTCTTATAGTTTTAAGGGCTGTGGGGAGGTTAAAATGAATTAAATCTACAGCTTGGTGCCAAAAGCACCAGAGAAATCGCATTATTTTCCCTGGCCGTCCATGGACTGTTTACTTTGAGGCCAATTTATGGATGAGAGTAATGGAGGGTTGAAAGAAGAAAATGAGGGCCATGCTGAACCTGAGTTCCAGACGGAGCACCTACTCCTCTAAGAGTTCTGGGTGCCTTTCCTTGCTGTGAAAGAAATTAACAAATTGATATTCTGCAGTTAGAGTACTCACATTTTTTATATGATTTGATCCTGCATCTTCTTAATAATAATCCATTCCTTACTAGTATCTTCCGATCACTACGTATTATTTTAACACATATTTATTAGGCATCTCTATTGAGCCAGGCACTCTGTTAGCTATTCCTAGATATTAGGAATATAATAATCAACAAAACAATTTGATCCTCTGTCCCCTGGAGTTCACAGTCTAGTAGGGAAGGTGGGTATTAAATGTACAGATGACTGCTTCATTATAGCCATAATAAAGCCATGAAGAAAAAGCATACTGGACATTTGGAGTATGTACCAGTAACCAGCAATGCATACAGGTCTGGATAATAGTACAAATGATAGTTTCCCTTTACTGATCACCTACTCTGTTCTTGGCACTATGCTAAATACTTTGCATGACTTCTTATTTTCACAACGACTGTGTGAATAAGAATCAGATAACCTCCTGTCACAGATGAGACTCTGCCCTGTGGACTTCATGATGCCAGACGCTACCAAACTTATCTCAACAAGGGGCTGGTAATAGCCTGAGGGCTGTCATGTTGCCATCTCTCTTTTAAGACTCAGTTTAAATGTTTTCTTGTCTATGAAGTCTATCCAGGAAGCCAATGTTTTCTCTTTTGTGCTTTTCAATACTCTTGGTTTAAACTCCAATATGTAATTAGTCTATTTATATAGGTTATAATCTTCTTGAGGAAGGAGACTCAGTTTTAACTGTTTTAATTTATTTTTATATCCCTTGCATCTTGTAAGCTCAGTGCTTGATATTTATAGATACTCAATAAATATTTATTGAATCATTGTTGAGTGACATAAAATTTGTTTTTATAGTCTATAGCAAGACTGCAACACAAATTGGAAAATACAGATAGCATTTCATTTGAATCACTGAGAAAGTATTTGAAGGGCAAACTGTTCATTAACATCTAGAATATTAGTATCTAGAATAGACCATGCACCTGGTACACAATACATATTAATTTGAAGATTTAAAACAGGCAATTTCTTTATTTCCTGTGTTGATGAACATGATAAATGTCAAATAAAATAGCAACTAGTTTTCAACCAAAGAGAATCCACTTAGATAATTTAGCCTGGTACTTGTTTTGCAATCTTGACTTGTGCTAATTGTAATGGGACAAAACGTGCTTTGAAAAAGCACACTTTTACAATATCAAGCAAGGTCTACTAGAATCAATGACCCTGGAGCTGGAGGGACTCTGACACATCCTTTGGTTCAGTGTCCTGCCTAAGGGAGGACTGACCTGCTCAGGCCTGATGATTTTCACAGGCTGAACAATGACTACCACACCCAGGTCTCCTGACTCCAACCCAATGTGAGCTCTTCCTATGACTTCCTTTCTATACTCTGCTGAATACTAGGCTCTAAAACACTATTTTTTTTTTGTTTTTTTTCTTGTTTGTTTTTTTGCGGTACATGGGCCTCTCACTGTTGTGGCCTCTCCTGTTGCGGAGCACAGGCTCCGGACGGGCAGGCTCAGCGGCCATGGCTCACGGGCCCAGCCGCTCCGCGGCATGTGGTATCTTCCCGGACCGGGGCACGAACCCGTGTCCCCTGCATCGGCAGGTGTACTCTCAACCACTGCGCCACCAGGGAAGCCCTCTAAAACACTACTAAATGTAAAAGAAAAAAAAAAGAAAGAGAAAAAAAAATGTCACTTCCTATTTCCTTCTCTGAATCGAGACAAATCACTTGTTTCTGAGGGAGAGTCCAACTCAATTCCAATTCCCAAGGCCTATGTGAAGCCTTCCAGGTTTGCTTCCTCTGAAAGTGCTCTCTCCCTCCATGTTTTATCACTCAACACTTATAATACTTAGCTTGAAATCAAACTACAGTATTTTGGAATTGCTTTCATCATTTATTTAGGTAAGAATCTCAGAGATGTATGCATTCCACCTTACAACTAAATTAATTTTAGCAGTACTCTTGTCTTACATTTCTCGATATCCCTCCAAGCAACTAGAATAATCTCTGCACTTTGAACTATTATAATAAGGATGCAAAAAACTTTAAAATGTATTTCTTAGAAGAAAAAATCCAACTTTTTTTAACAATTCAATTCCATATAAATAAGTTTATCTTGGGTAACATTTCTATAAAAATCCACTCACTGTCAGGCCACATTCCTTGTGCCTAGCATAGTGACTAGACTATAACAGTCTCTGAATAAATATATGTTGAGTGAGTGAATGAAGGAAGACTCCACTGACAACTGTGGCCTTTCTAGCTACATCTAACAGTGGGCTGTCCCCAAAGACTATCATGAGTAAATGAGTGAATGAATCCACATTCACATGTCCATGCATGCAGGGAACACTACACATAATACTATTGTGATCTATTTTTTTAAATTATATTTGATAAAAATGTTGATACATTTTTTAAAAGCCTGACATTTTTTGAGGCCTTTTCCTAACATAATTAGTGAGAAGTAAAGACTGGATGACCTTTTGACAACAATCCCCAGAGCTGGAAGAAATTATGCTTTTCTCCAGAACCTGGCGTTTCTGCTGTGGGCAGCAGCTCTGGAGGCTCACTGGAAGGGTCAAAATGTGTCCTAGCACACGGCAAGGTGACATAGCTGATAGATGGGGTTCAGATGTTATCCCTGTAGAGGCAGTTAAAAGGCAGACCCTAAAATCAATTTTGTTCTCACAACTCCTTGTAACTCCAGAGCTCTTAGCTCCAGAAAGTTTCTGTAAAGCAGCTAAATGAACACAGTATGACTACAATGGCTCTGAAGCCTTGGTCCTGGCTCTGCCTCTAAGAAGACATGTGACTTTAGCAAAGTCTTCTCTTTCCTTCTCTGGTAGACAGATGCCTCATACAAAATTTTTTAGGGAACTAGCTTAGAACAGCGGTTCTCTGTTGTGCTGGGGAGTTACACTGATGTGTCATGGTCACATGTGAGAAGTACTGCAGGTATTCTGATATTATTAATGGAGTGATTGTAAATCATTTACCTGAGAAAAGGGAGAGTAGATGTCAGAGGCTATAACATCAGATCTCACTCACTTGCTTTCTGGTGTTTTTGCTTTAAAGGAAGAGAAGGGAGTCAGATTACAGTAAATTCAACTAGAAGAAAGCACAGCTATTTTATCTAGGTTAGAACTATTGTAAGGGACCCTAACTGATGCTTTGACAATAAGATGTGGCTGCAGTGTTCTCTTTCTCTGCAATGTTTTGAGGGATTTAATCAAAACTTGGGTATGTTGATAGGAATGAGTTGCCTGCCATAGAAGAAAAACTGCTGAGAACAGTGGGCAAGAGGCTGGCTAAATCCTTGCTAGCCCTGAGCTGCAGCAATTTGGAACAGAGTGGACCTCAGGGGACTGGCTCTGCAGAGTCACTGGGGATACCACAAATGTCCCTAAAGGAAGACATCTGCCTCCTAAAAGAACCTTACCCAAGAGGGTACTGTACTCTTTCAGAATTTGGTGAGACTGGAGGAGGGCTGGTTGGAAAAGAATAGTAAGATAAAGAACTCAGAAAAGCTTAAAATACATCCCACTTTAAATATTACCATAAATAGCTCCACCAATTCTTTTTTATTCTGCATATAATGTGCTTTAATTAATATTTATATAGATTTTTCTTTAATAAAAAGCAATCCTCACAGAATTATGTTGACTCATGGTTATGGGTGTCAAATTTTCAAATGGTTTGGACTAAGGCCCCCTTGCCTCTGATTCCGTGATTTTCTTAAATAGCAGAGATGTGAGTGTATGACTACTGCCACCTTGTGGCAGCTACCTGAACTATATTTATTAAAGCAGGAAGTCATTCCTGTTTTCTAGTTGTGCTTGCAGTTTCAATCCTGTTCAGTGATAACATCACAGTGCAACGTGATGTGATGAATTTTTAAATTGAAATGGCCTCACGAGATAATCTAGTCTACATGATTTTGTGAGACATAAAAAATTGTATTCTAATTTTAAAGACCTCTAGAGATAGATTCTCCAACTTCTCTTGTGTCACCATTTCTGTTTAACCATGTCTGAAGTTCTTCCTGGTATTAATGGTTCCTGATGTATTACTGATGCATATGTTTAAAGCATTTTCTTCTAAACTCCAAAGCAAACCTAAAATTTTTCCATCTTTGTTAGATAAAATTAAAAGAACATCTAAGTGGCCAGCTGTTCATATACATAGGTGTTAACACTGTTTCCAGTAGAGGTTCCTGACATATAAAATAGTCCTCTCTCAACCAGTACCATGCACTTAAAATACCCATAAAATGTCTCCATTAGCTGAAAGCATGGGCCATCAAAAGTAGCAGAAGGGGAAATCAGCACAGTTGTAGGAATTTGGTGTAAATCTACTCATCACTTGCTGTACAACACTGGGGAGATTAATTTCATGATCAGTTTCCACTTGTATGAAGGGATAAAAGTTCCCACCTTATAAAGCTGATTTGATGAATAAACTGACTAGAACAGAGCAGTGTCTAATAAATGTTAGCCAGCTCTGTAAGGCACACAAAGCACTGTGAACGCCACTGAAGGAAGATTTCCAACCCTGAGAAATACAGCACAATGCCTACAGCACAGCATGTGCTCAACACATATCTGTTCAATGAATGAATGATTATTACTCACATTCAAATATTAGCTGGGAAGGGTCACTTGATAGGCATTGATGCGCTAGTTCAGATTTATGTAGGTAGGAGATGAAACTGATCACAAAACAGTGATCTCTCTCCTATGAGAATAGGACCAAGATCATGTAACATATTGCTACAATTACATTTAGTTGTCCTGATGCCAAGCTTCCCCTATGAGCTTATGAATTCCTTGAAGGCAGGGTCTACATTTTAAGTATCTTAACATCCTCCATACTGACCATAATGATCATCAAATATGACCTACTCAGTAAATATTTAATCTAATTGAGTAATGCTGGCCCCTAACATAACCACTGTTTCTAGATGAAATTTCACATGATGATATAATTGTATTTCTCTTCTATATAAGAAAATGAAACTCTAATCAAATAGAAGCAGAAGTGCTTTCTCATATACACATTATTGGTTTTAATCTTTAGTAAAACCAAATAACAGCCTAGGGCTTCCTTAGAAACTCACTCACAAGTATCTATAGACATCAAGGTCAAAAAACGGTTAAAGTTGGAGGCACAGAGAATTTAAGGGCTAAGTGAAAAGGCCCCCTGTCCCCCAAGATTTCACTGGTGTAAAAAATGGCAGGGGAAATCCTCTGTCACGATGTGACAAACTGAGTTGACAATCGACAACTATATGAGTGTTAAACCAGACCGTGTGGTTTCAGAAAAGCACAGCTGTTTGTTGTCAAGAGCAAGGCCACCACACTGCCACAGTTCCTCTAGCCTCATTCCACTTTCAAGCAGATTGCAGGATAAATTTTGTGAAAACTGTACTATAAAAAGGCCTGATGCAGTCCTTTCTCGGGTCTGCAGAATGAAGAGGGTCAGCTTTACTTAAGTGATTGGCTTCCTGTTTTTCTTAATTATACAAAATGAGGACAACGCAAAACACAGCTGGTGGAAACTCAGATGTTGCTCAAAGCCTGAAACACATAACTACTCTGTGATGAAAAACAGAAAATACTTGCTGGTGAGGAGAGAGCAGCAGTGACACACTTCCAGAGGCGCACTCACTATAGCTGAAAAACTGATTTCACCTCAGAAAATAAGACAAGGTGAATGTCTTATTTGCTGTGGGGTGTAAATGGTAGCGTTTAACTTAGACACATGCATGTTACTGAAGAACAGAAAAGAAGAATGGAAAAAAGGGATGAGGGAGAGTATTGAATAATTGGTTTATGGGTGATTAGGATTTTGATACCTAGAGGACGACAAGGGATTTCTTTGGTATATATGAAAACTCAAACTACCCTAGGCAGTGAGAAAAGAAGCTGCAGAGTATACTGGTAGATAACTAGACAGTTGTTGAGCATGGCATGGAATGAGGCTTCCTGGGGAAGAGAGGCTGTATTGATTAACCAGGATTTGGAACAGACACTTGGTTCAACGTGACATTAAAGGAACTATTCATACATTTGATGACTCCTTGGTGGACTGCTACTCATCTTTCAAGGCTGAGTTCAAGTACTACCTCCTGTGTAATGTCTTTTTCCAACAATCAGGCTGAAATAACACACCTTCATTGCATTTCCTTGGTGTTGTGTAGCACTTACCAAACTATCAAAATTAGTTGTGTATACATCTGCCTTCCTGCTATATTAGGAGCTCCTTAAAAGTAGAGGGTATAACTTGATCATTTTTCTAACTATCCCAGCAATTAGCATCATGCAAGACCTTAAGAGCTCAATAAATGTTAATTGAATGAGTTAATCAATCTGAACAAACATATGGTTGATAAAAATATAGATGTCTTTATGTGTTCAACCTCATTGCTAGAGTGTGCAAATAAATACAATTCAACACACCTTCATCGTGTGCTTACTGTGTGTCAGGTGCTGTGCTTGATACTGTTACAAGAAAGGGTATCTGCTAAATCTGAAAGTTGGCATTAAACACTGATGCTGGACTGCTTCAGGATTGAAGCCCTGAGTTCCAGGCTTCCATAGCCACCAATGGCCACACAACTGACCTGTTGTATAAAATGGATACATGGCCTGACTTTGGCCAGAGTTATCTCACAATATCTATTTTCCTCTTCCACTATATTAACAAAACTTCAACTTTTTAGTTGAATATAAATAGGTAAGAGGAAATTTCTTCTAAGAGAGCTCAGACAATCCTAGAAAGTAGGAAAATAAGCTTCCAAGGACTGCTAACCCTGTTCAGCATTCCAGTATGGTATGAAATGAGGTTTCTTGAGAAACGAGGCCATATTGCTCAATTTGGATTAAAATAAGTCTTGTGTGTTATGTTTTTAAAAAGCTGCTTATATATGAGTGATGACTCTTTCATGAATTTCTACCTATCTTTCATAACTACTACAGAATAATGCTCGTTACTCATTACTGTTACAAAGTATGGTTATATTTCACAGCCTCCCTTGCAGCTACATGTGGTCATGTGATAAACATTGACCAATAGAATGTAAGCAGGAGTATTTTGTGGCAGTTTCTGGAAATATTCCTAAAGATAGGGTATTCATGCTCCCTTTCCCAATTCCTCTTTGTCTTGCCATTTTGACTTAAGATTGAGGCCATCTGGGGTGGATCAGCAACAGGGGAGAAGACTGGGTCACTGACACAGTAGTGACCTATCCCTGCACTGAATACCTGGGCTGTGCTATGAGATAGAAACAAACTTCTGCTCCAGTTAAGCTACTGCTAGTTTGGTTTGCTGTCAACTGGAAGCAGTGCCTAATCCCAACTAAACACCTCTGTTAACATTTGGGTTCTCAACTCAGTTATGGATGAGGTGGGAGTTGGTGGTTAGATGGTGGGATGTATGAATGTATGGAAGGATGGACCTTCAAATAAGTAATGACTGAAAAATTCATTAAGAACTTTAAATCTATATTTGTAAAACAAAGATGGATTCTATGTCATGGCCCATAGGTCTTCTAGAACTACCTCACTTCCCAGCTTCCAAGTCCACCCAATTACTGATAATCACCCACATCAGTCACCTTGCAGTTTCATGCCATCTTGTCACTGATTATGTTGCCCTCTGCTCACTTCTTTGTATGACTGACTTTATATGACATAGCTCAGGTATTATCTCCTACAAGAAGGCTCTCCTCACTCCCTTCCTGGGGTTAGGTACCTCACCTGTGCTCACTTATAGTCCCCAGGGCATATTTTTGACTAATCTTGCACAACTGTAATCATTTGCTCTTTTGTCTATCTCTCCTCTATAAACTCTAAGATTCTTGAAAGACAGAATAGCTTTGTATTTCAAACAGGTATGTTTTTCAATGTCTATCACATAGTAGGTGTCACATAGTAGGTGTCACCTGGAAAATAATAAGTACTGCATAGGTACCCCATCCCATTATCAGCTTTGCTTTCAATAATATGAAAGCTCTAAAATCTACTGCTGGTCAATTCCTAGAGCCTGGATCTTCCCTGAATCCTGTGATGGACAGTTCCTTGATTTTCATTACCCTTGTCTCTGAGGACATCTTTCTTTCTCCTTTCTCCTCCCCCTTATCAATTTAGTTTTCAGAAAATATATTTTTGGTGTCTACTTGGCCAGATACTGGACTAGAAATATGTTTTAAAATCAATTTGTCCCAAAATTTCCTCTGCATTTTATTCTTTTCTGCCAATTTCTTCAGAGTGAAGTTATCCTCGTGACTCGAAGCTTGAGGACTAGGAAAGGGGGTTGGAGGAAAATCTGTCTTTTGACATTTAAAAGATATGTGCTAAAATTAGAGAACAGTTAGCACTTCTAGTTAATAGTGAGATGAGGCCACTCACATTTATGAACGTTCAAAATAGCCCAACTCTGTGTTCCTCCAGGCCACACAGGCCTACACTATAAAGGAGAGTACATGGAAAGAAAGGAGAAATCCTGTTTTGTCATGAATACAAGTTTTCGGCTGATGGGTTAGCTATTTCTTACTTGGGATACCTTTCTCCTCTCCCTCCTCCCCTTACTCCTTTATTCTTCTTCCCTTTCTCCTTCTTCTTCTCTTTCTCCTTCAACATCTCTGCCTCTGTCTACTCCTTCTTCTCCTCCTCTTTCTTTTTCTCTTTTTCCTCCTCCTCTTGCAATCAGAAGAAACCTATATCATGCCCATTTCAGAGGGATGTGTACCAACAGAATTCTTACAATGAACTGCTTATGAAGAGGCCAGTTTGGTCTCTACCATATCTTCCTCTTGGTGGCTCAGCATGGCCCCCTCCCCTCCCTCTGTTCACCAATGTCAAGTGCCCATGTGTACATCCTTCTTCTCAATGCCTTTTCCCCACTCATGGACCAACAGCACATTCTTCTCCCACAGAGCTTCGGGAGAGGTGACATGTAGATGCAAGAAGCCTCAGAATTCCAGTTACAGTTAATAGTATAGATCTAGAATGAATGAATGAGCGGTGGGGGTGTGGAGGGAGGGAATGCCTGGGGTTCCAAATGCGTTCATCATTTCAGGGAACAGAAAACAATCATGGAAGGTACAGTAAACCACAGCTGGTTAAATGAACATGTGGACATTTGGGGTTTAATAACAACTACTTTTATGGATTGCACACTTACTATGTATCAGGCACTGCTCTGGGTTCTTCCTCTACTTCTTCTCAGTTTATATTTACATCACTATGAGGTAAACATGTTCTAGCCTCATTTCACACAGAGGAAACTGAGACTCTGAGAGATTAAGCGGAGTCTAGATTTAAATCTACACCTTTTTGAATTTGATGTTATAGCAGATTGCAAAATTAGCCACAAGTCTTTGTAGTAGGAGGTGGGGTCTATTATCTACCCTTTGAAAATGGGGTGGCTCATGACTTGCTTTGGCCAATGGAATGCAACAAAAGCGATGGTGTGGCAGTTTGGGCCCAGACCTCAAGAGGCCTCACGAGGCCTCACTTCTCTCCTTCTTGTGACACCTGCCACGAGAGCCACATGAACAAGCCTGAGCTAGCCTCCTGGAGAAAAAGAGACTATGCGGAGAGGAGACGATCCATTGCAACTGAAACACTTCAGGCCCAGCAGTCCCCAAGTGAGATCAGCCAAGCCTGGCCTAGATCAGCAGAACCCATCCAGCTGAGCCCAGCCCAGATTGCTGGCCTTCAGAATATTGCAAGCATAAATTCACTGTAAGCCTTGAAAGCTCCTGCGTGTTCTTGCTGGGTATGCAAGGAATGAAATACCCTGGCCACTCTCCACTTGGGCCATTTTTCAGGGTTGTATTTGCAGTGAGCAAACTTGAAGGATGAGGTAACGTTTCCCTCTGGGACAAAAAGCCGGTGTTGCCAGTATCACTTATGGGGTAAATTATCCACAAATGGACTGAGATAATTTTAGGAGTTAAATGAAAACTTTTCCTTTAATTTTAGCTATTTTAAAAATGTTTAACTATATTTACAGCTACCTACTGATGAGCAAGTTTTGCCAGTTTCCATTTCTAGTACATGTATACAATTAAATTAAAAAGTGAACTGATCTAAAGAAAATCGTTAACAATAAATAAAGGTGGTATTTAGATATGAAAAAACCATCATGACAGAACCTAAATGACTTACTTTTAGGAATCACTATACAAATCCATATTGCTCCTTATTGAAAGAGATGGGATCCCAAAAAAGGGATGCACCATATCGCTAAGGGGGGCTGGTAGATTGTGAATGATGTTACACTTCAAATACTACTGAGAAGAAAAGTTATTCTGCCTTGAATCATATATACTTAAGGGAGTCTTTCCCTCAAATAAAGGAAGCCAGGCAAAGAACCAAATGCCACAGGCACCTAGGTTGGAACTACAAACATTCTGTTGGAACAGGAGAAGGATCTTTAACATAAAAGCAAACGTTCAGTTTCTATTACATCCAAGGAAAAGCGGAGACTGCAGGGAGGAAAAGCAGCCCATGAACCCGGGTGTTATAACGGCACTGCCCCTCTCCAGGCATTTCCTCAGAGTGAAGATGTTGGCTTGCAATAATGGTTCATCTTCATGCTGCAAGTTGTCAAGCTCTGAGTCACTCTCAAAGCTCCTTATAAATGACTGAGAAGAATATGAAGATTTCTGAAAGGCAGCTGTGATGAGAGAATCATAGACAGTGAGAGTGGGGAAGGGACTTCATCAACTACTCAACCGATTCCTTTATTTCACAGAAAAGGAAGTGAGGACCAGGGAGGGGCATCACTTGTTCAGTCACACAGCAAGTCAGTAGTGACTGCGTGGAGGCTCCAGGTCTCTTGTCTCTCGGCTCAGCTCTCTTCTGTGACTCAGCACTCCCGTTCCCTCTGTGAAGTTCACTGAATGAAGGAGCCTAACTGACTGTGATGCAGAGACTGGGATTTAGGAAAGTGCAGGTATCATTCCAAAAACTGATTTTCCTCAGCAAGGGGGAGAGAAAGGTATCTACATGCTTATGCTGCGGAGTTCCTATCTTGCAGATAATGTTAGGGGGCACTTATTACTCCACTAAGCTAATGTTTCCCTTGAGTAGTAAAACAAAAACAAAACACCTTAAACTTCTTAAACAGACATGTCAAATTAACAAATTGGTGTCATGTTCGCCTGCTTGGTCTCTTCTTTTTTGGACCAGGCTTTATCTCAATATGTTCTAAATTTTACTACTTGGGAGCCTGATACCAATTAGACTTTTGTTATTTTATTTTAAAAAATTGGAGCCAAGGGGCTTCCCTGGTGGTGCAGTGGTTGAGAGTCCGCCTGCCGATGCAGGGGACACGGATTCGTGCCCCAGTCCGGGAAGATCCCACATGCCGCGGAGCGGCTGCGCCCGTGAGCCATGGCCGCTGAGCCTGCGCGTCCGGAGCCTGTGCTCCGCAACGGGAGAGGCCACAGCAGTGAGAGGCCCGCGTACTGAAAAAAAAAAAAAAAAAAATTGGAGCCAAGCTAAAGCTCTTTTAAATATCTTCTTGAGCTTTGAACATTGTCTATAATGATCTTAGGAACACGTTACCACTCATGAATCCACCTAGAAGAAAATTCAAGTGAGCACAGGCTTTCCTGTGCCTGGTACCATAGTAAAAGATGTGGAATCCCAAGACACTCTACACTCTCGGTCTGCTGGTCATCACCTCATGCCCGCTGCTCTTGGCACCTCAACTGTGGCATGTTCCAACCAGGAAGCCCCTTCCTTCCCTGAAATATGCTCTTGCTCCTGGGTTTCCTATCCTGGTGACTGGAATAACCATCCTCCACGTGCCCAAGTCAAAAACTTGGGCACTGTCTTACTCTTTCCATTGCTGCTTTTCCACCCGCAACAAGCCTCCACCCAGCCAATCGATCATAACTCTGCCCAACTACACCTTGTTAATATGTCTCTGAGATTTTCCCCATCTCTACAAAACTTCCCTGTGTAGGACCACCATCAGCTCTCTTCTGGACTACTTTAACACCGTTGTGATTGGCTGCCCTATTTTAAGCTGGGTTCTTTCCCAAAAATTTCTTGTCATGTCACTGAAGCGATTTGCCATTTTGAGCTAACCAAATCCTGTCACTGGCTTCTGAGACACCATTAGTGTGTCACTGCACTCAGGATAAAATCAGAGTGCCTTAGCAGTGTACACAATCTTCTCTGAGATCTTAGTCCTCTCCACGTTTCTAGCTTCATCTCCTGTAAATCTCCATTTGTCAATATTTATTGAATTACTTACAGTTCGCTCCTTCTGACACATGGAATTCATGTGCATACCCCCCCCAGGGGGCAGTCACACACTCTACCTCTCCCCCAACCACTCCTTTCTTAGTTACCTCCTATACATCAAGACTCAGTTCAGACAGACTCCTCCAGAAAGCTTTAAAACTCCCAGGATGGATAAAGAGAAGCAGGTCCTCCCACAAGACTCTGTGCACAAGTTCCTTACAGCAATTTTCACGTTAAACTGCCAAGTATATGTGTTCACATGCCTATCTCCTACAGACTATAGGTTTCTTGAGACCTGAGATGATTTATGTTATCCTACATCCTGCATAGGGTTTTTCAGCTTTGGCTAAAAGCAGGATCACCTGGGAAAACTTTTAAAAATACCTATGGCCAGGTCCCACTCTAGACCAATTAGAATCTCAGGGGCAGACAAGACACACTTCTCAGGACCTTTACACTGGCTGTTCCCTCCGCCTGGAAAGCCGTTCTCACATGCTCACTCCCCCTCCTTCTGCAAGTCTTTCTCAGACATCACTTTCTCAATGGGGCTTACTCTGATCTCTCTATTTAAACTTGGTAAAACCTTTCCCGCATACTCTCCCTTTTAAATAGCACATATCGTTCTGCCATGTTATACAGTTCACTTTTTTTTAATAGATCTTGATTGGAGTATAATTGCTTCACAATACTGTGTGAGTTTCTGTTGTACAACAAAGGGAATCAGTCTTATGTATACATATATCCCCATATTCCCTCCCTCTAGAGCCTCCCTCCCACCCTCCCTATCCCACCCCTCTATGTGGACACAAAGCACGGCTGCTTCCCACTCGCTCTCTATTTTACATTCGGTAGTGTATATATGTCGCTGCTACTCTCACTTCGCCCCAGCTTCTCCCTCCCCCACCATGTCCTGTACCACAGTGGTCACTGCACACTATTTACAATAGCCAGGACATGGAAGCAACCTAAGTGTCCATCGCAGATGAATGGATAAAGAAGATGTGGTGCATATATATAGCTCACTTTTAATTATGGTTATTGTTTATTGCCTGCCTCCCCAAGTGCAAGAATCACTTATTTTCTTCACTAATGTAGCATTAGTGGCTGGCACATAGTAGATGTTTAGTATCTATCTACCTATCTTTAAATAGATAAATGAGTGTATTCTATTTGCCATCTCTGGTTTAATGGAAAGAGATGTTTATAAAAGTTATGAAAGCCTGTAGAAGTGGAACTGATGAATTCTGCCCCTAGGAATCAAGAAATGCTTCACGTAGGAGGAGATAATTAAGCTGAGCCTTCAAGGACTTTCTAGGCAGAGAAAGAGAGTACGTGTTTTTTTTTGTTTGTTTGTTTGTTTTTTTGCGGTACGCGGGCCTCTCACTGCTGTGGCCTCTCCCGTTGCGGACCACAGGCTCCGGACGCGCAGGCTCAGCGGCCATGGCTCACGGGCCTAGCGGCTCCGCGGCACGTGGGATCTTCCCGGACCGGGGCACGAACCCGTGTCCCCTGCATCGGCAGGCGGACTCTCAACCACTGCACTACCAGGGAAGCCCCGAGAGTAAGTTATTAAAATAAATAGTGTCTTGGTAAGGACCAAGCTCACAGTCCAACACATTGTAGTCACTCTATAAGGTCTCATTAACACTGAAAGATAATTCAGGCAGAGGGAATGGCACGAACACTAAGAAGAGTAAGCACATGGACCATTTTGAATGGGTGTAGTGGGCAAGTCATAAGTAAAAAGACTGATTGATGAATTTTGACTAAATTCAATAATTTGTTTATTATTAGAAAATTAACTCATTTCTGCAATGTTATGGAGAATCAACATATATTTTTAGCATCTCATCCTTATATATATATATATCATCATATGATGATATTATATCATCGTATGATATTATGATTACAATATCATAATATGCTGATATTAAAATCTATTTGAGCTACTGTCATTGATATACTTGTTAGTTTTCATATGTGTCTTCCATTATTATTCAACCGTGTGTCTGTGTGTGTATTTTCCACCCTCCTATAGCTAACCTCCAGTAATACAAAGAAAGGCCTCATGATCTTTCTTTTGTGTTCATCGTAGTAGTATGCCCTAGCAGTGTGTAGGGCATATATATACTAGTAGTATGCCCATAGTATTGTCCATAAAGACTATTAGCAAATAATAGCTCTTCTAGAAATTCATTCATGTTTTTATTCATTCAGACATATGCTTATTTTACTTCTATACCTACTATGTGCCAGACACTGTATTAAGGACTAGAGACACAGACATGAAATTCAACACCTGCTATCAAGTCCAGTGGCAGATAGAAAGAAACAATCACAGCTCAGGGATTAGGTGCTATACTGTGGGTAATCCTGGAGTACTTTATGAGCACAAATAGGTACAGTTAATCTAATGGAGGCAAGAACCAGGGGAAACTTTCTGGACAACGTTATTCTTGGCTTTTTTTTTTGTCCTGAAAATGATGTACATGTCTGACATTTTATGTAGATTTAAATTATATTTTTAGAGATGTACTCTCATAGAGATAATTATGATACCATGAAAAAGAAACTACCCTGCTTAAATCACATATTAAAGGAGAAATATAGTTTTCTGATAAGACCTTAACCAACTCCTCTTTCATTCAAAAATCAATAATATACAATGCCCAAAAGCTTGCGGTTTCCTATGAGAAAAGGCAGAAAAAATAGTACTGGGATTTTGTTAAAGGGGGGAAAATTCTCAGCAGTTCCATCATTAAACTGTAATTGAAGATGAGTAATACTTAACCACATGGAAAAGAGAAGGGGGGAAGGACACTCTAAGAATAGAATATATGTGGAAAGGCCCAAAAGCATAGGCAGAATGGCCAGTGTGAAGATCCTAAGAATATGTTGCTAGTGTGGCAGGAATACGGGGAAGTTGGCAAAGTGAATCTGTGGAATATGGACATGATGCTAAGAATGCAAGAATAGGTCAAAATCATAAAAAGCTGCATAGACTGAGGAATTTGGACTGGATCTTAAAGTAATGGCAGCCATAAACTAGGGATATAGTAGGTGAGTAGGCAGGGAAGCAGACAGACCAGTCAGTGATCCCTATAATAGTAATTCAGGCCAGTGATGAGAAAGGGCTAAATTAAAGCAATGTCAGTCCAGAGAGAGAATAACAGATGGAGGCGTACTTGACAGGACTTGGTGGGGGCTGATGGAGAATGAGATGTCTGGGATGACTCCCAAGTTTCTGGCTTAAGCAGCTGAGTGCCTGGAAGGTGCCACTCACCATAAGAATGAGTACAAGAGGAGGGGAAGATGCCAAGCAAGTTTTATGCATGTGACGTTCAAGGTCCTGTCGTAGTAAGGTGAATACGTCTTATTGGCGGACTTTTGGAACTCAGGGAGAGGAAGTGCGCTAGAGATGCAAATGTAGAGGTGCTATGGGCACCTGAGAGCCTCAGTAACCCATTAATTGCTTATGTCCTTCTGCAGTGTACACGGGATCTGCTGTAATACGCCAGGGCCTTCATGAAACCACAGAGATCTTCCTGGGTTATAAATATACTTATAGATATGAAGAAAAATGCATATTAAAACAAATACGAATATATTAAGGTCTGGAGTGTAAAATTTGCAAGGATTTTTTAGGATCAAACCCGAGTCTTCAAATGAATTGCTGGCTCTGTGACTTGCACATACAATCTCATACTACATCCATAGACCCCTGAGCCGTGTGATCATCCCCCTCTGTCTCTGGTCCTCTGGTGGAAACTTAAATAAGACCGCACTAAAGCAGTTCACAGGCCCTGTGTGATTCAGGTCCCAGTGAGCAGCCCATTCAAGAGGTCAGCCTGGAAGAACCTGACACACCTTCTAGCTGCGAGTTAAAGGCAGCAATCTGCTGCTGTGCTCTCACTCAGCTCCGTCTCCTCGTGTTTTGAAAAGACGGAAAGAATCCTTGAACGCTGACACGTGGAAAGAAACGGCAAGCTATTTGGACTTTATAGTTCCTTTGGAGTGAACATAGTACTTTGGCGTGAATATAGTATTGGGGTGGCAATTTTAGGGTTGCAATTTTATTCATACTCTACGCAAGGCAACTCATTCACAGATCTTGAATTCACTTTACACATTACCTGCTAAGAGGTCAGATGCTTCTTTCATATTTAGTTGTTACCTGCTGCCTTCCAAAATACATAATACCAAGTGTAAAAAAATTCCTTTCACTAGCAGGTAGCCTCAATGTAAAGAATACTCAGCATTTACTGATCCAAAACTAATAAAGTTTCAGTACAAAAAAGAAAAGGTATCTTTAAAAGTGCTAAAATCAGATAGTGAAGCTCTTCTGTTTTTGAGAAGCATGGGAAGGTCATCCTGTCTTTATACACAACTGCAGTATATGTGGTTAAAACAGCTGCTTCGTTCCTTCCTGATGGTAGAACTCATCGTTTTATTTTCTTTTACAAATATTTAATGAACAGAAGGAGCACTGCAGCAAACACCAATTATGAGAAGTTTGGGGTCTTTTTTCAATAAGAAACCTTCACATCTGAGACCCATGATGTTAAGTTGTGACATGAATGCAAAGGACTTTCCATCTTTGGAAGTCTGACAGAGTCGGTTTTTCTCTCTCGCATTCTCCTCGTCCAGCCAGGCCTTTCTTAGTAAAGGAAAAATCTCATCACCATGTACTATATTTATTTCCTCTATGAGTCACTCTTATCATGATCATTCCTCCAGCATTAAGCCAATATTTTTTTTCCTAAAGGGAGCATTTTTTTTTTTAACTTTACTGAGTACCTCTTACGGGACAACTCTGCTAAGCTTTGCTGAAATCTAATTTAATCTTTACGACATGATAGGCATTACAATTCCAATTTTATCGTGTATCTCATGCCAAATCTATAATAGTTACAAGGAATTCTATTAACCATTTTTAAAAAGTGATTTATCCATTTTTTCAAGTGGATACAGTTTTTTTAAAAAAAATCAACATTTATTTATTGCTCATGTTCACAAGTAAAGAAACTGGAGCTCTGAGTTGAAGTAACTGGTACTCATTTAGAAAGTGGTAGGACCAAGCTTCAAACTCAGGTCTGATGAGAAAGAAAAGGCTGGCAAGATAAAGTTAGGTGGGATGAAACGCAGCTTTAAATTCTAGCCTGAGAAGCTGAACTTGATTGGACAAACATTCGGAAATCAACGTAGTTCCATTAAGTAAAAAAGGCAGTGTAATGAAAATTACATTTTAGGAGGACTCATTATCAGGGACTTGGATTGCAGGAATAAAAATTATACTAAGTTTGGAGGGGGCAAAGATAAGACATTAAAAAAAAAAGTTGGAGGAGTCAGTGTTATCCCAAATACTAATAATTAGAATTAAGGAACTATATAATTATATAGTGGCAGTGAATGATGGACCAAGTCTGAATTGTATATATTTGTATCTAGATCTAGATCTATAACTATATCTATATATCTATCAGTGAATCATGGTAGTAAAAATTTGAAGAGTAATTTTATAATCTTCCAACTATAGTGAAAGAATGTTTATTAAATTATGAAACTAGCTGTTCTCCTCTGTAAGGTCAAGATGAAAGAAAAGAGTCTTGAATGGCAGAAACAGGGATTTAGATTGGATACAAGGTTTATAAGAAAGGGGAATGATTTTGACCTGGAGTGATGATAGTATATCCCTTTCTAGAAATCCTTGTGGGTTAGGACAGGTGTGCAAGTACATTTGCTATAAGCAGCTCAGCTAAGGACTAGGTATCCTCCTGATTCTATTCCTAAAAGAGCTGCCCAATATCAGTGGTTGTCAAGAATAAAGAATGCCAGTTTCATGGTTTTGCTTACATTGACCCAATGAAAAAAAAAAGAACTGCAAGCTTCCTTGAAAGGTCTATTCTAGCCTGATGATTTTGTGGTTTTATGCTTCATTTCATCATTGAAAAACTCAGAAAATAGCCAACTCCTATCAATGACAATTCAACAGTCCCAGACATTTCAATTTCAGCTAAGATTAGATTGTTCTCAAGTGTATCTGAAAGAAGCATGGCCAATCTGCTTCAAATGCAGCATATGAATAAGCATTTGCTTCTAATTCCACCCACTACTGCTCCCTCTTTCTGTTGCTTTTAAAAGCATCTGCTATCACAGATGCAGAAGATATGTCACTATGAACAACTGCTTTGTTTGGAAGAGCTGCATTTCATTTCTGTCATCTCTTCAAAGTAAAATTCAAATCCACTTTCAGGCAACACCAGTGCAATGAACACAGAAATCCTTATAGGTCCATCTTTATTTTAAGGGTTGAGTCTAAAAGGAAAACTTTCCACCTTAATGTACCCTAAGGGTACGTAACTTAAAATTTTTGACTATACTGTGCTTTTATATGCAAAAGAATATATGTAATATAAAGGAAAGTTTTGAAGTATAGTAATAAAATAAAGACCAACTTTGAAACTAGAATTTGATAGCTTTGTACTATACTCTCTGTTACGAATCCTATATTTTTATATCCCTTATGCTCTAACAACTGTCCTAAATATTTTTAGCACTTCTTTTATCATTTTATATGAATCTACCCAAAAAGATATTGTTCAGATTTGCTTGTTTTTGAGCTTCATGCAAATATTATATCAGTTTTCTTTAACTTAGTTTTTCCACTCGGTATTGTTCCAAAGATTCATCTACATTCATTCATTTGTATTGCTCTATATTATTCCACTGTGTTAATATACCATAAATTAATTATATTTGTATCCTCTTGTTGATATACATTTGTGTTTTTCCAAGTTTTATTTATTTATTTTTCTTTTTAGGAACAAAGTTGCCATGGTCAATGAATATTTACAAGAGTTTATCATATATAACCAGGAGTGGAAGTGCTAAGTCATAATGTTCAGTTTCATAAAACAATGTCAATTTGTTTTCTAAAATTGTCCAGTAGTGTAAAAGAAACAATCGTAACAGCATTTGGCGGTGTCAGGCTTCCTAATTTTATGCTCATATAAATGTATATAATATGGAACTGGGCTTAATTTATATTAATTCATTACTTGGGCGATTTGGTATCTTGTTACATGTTTATTCATTTTTGTTTACTTTCCTTTTTCAAATGTTTGATGATGTCTCTTGACCATTTTTTCCGCTATACTGGTTGTTTTTATTTTTATTGACTTGTCAGAGGTCTTTATACATTCTCGATAAAATTCTTTGTTGGCTACTTCTGTTGCAAATACTCTCTCATTTGGGGATCTGGCTTTTCCTTTTCCTTGTGGTATCTTTTGATAAACAGAATTACTTTAATGTAAATGAGTCCAACGATCTTTTCATTTATGGGTTTGTGTTTTGTTTAAGAAATACTTCCTAATGACAAGATCGTAATGATATTCACTTATATTTCTTCTAAAGTGTTGAAAACCTTGTTTTTTTTATTTACGTATTTAACCAGTCTTGTTTTTCACTATTTATTAATTGGTCCTCATTTCTTCAATGTTCCGCAGTGCCATTTCCATGTAGTTAACAAATACTTTTACAATGTCCCAGGTAGTCTTTTAAGAGTTTTAACACAAAGTAAAACTTTTAAGTATGCAATTAAATCATTAAATCTACATAATAACCTTATCAAGTAGGTACTATTTTCATTCCTCTTTTAATAATAAGAAAACTGAGGCATGGATGAGTTAGTAACTTGGGTCAAGAATTGGTACCCTTAACTTCTGTTTCAAGGCCCTCTGTTTATTTAATTAGTTACTATGCTTATCCAATTCCACACTGTCTTCGTTGGAATTGGTTTAGTATACAGTATTTGTTTTCCGGTAGACCAAGAACCCCACCTAGCTCTTCTTTTCAGGAGTGCCTTGGCTATTCCTTATCCTTTATTCTTCTCATTGATATTTTAAATTAGGTTGTCAAGCTTGTTAAAAAATCCTGTTGGGATTTTTATAGGACTTGTATTGACTCTATACAGGTCAATTTGGAAGAAATGGCATCTTTACTGAATCTTTAGATCCATGCCATGGCGTGCACTGCATTTAAGTCTCGTTTAATACATCTCAATAAAAGTCAATACACAATTTTTTCTATAAAAGTTTTGCATATATGTTGTTTAATTAGCTCTTAAGCACCTAATTTTTTAATGGCTTTATTTGTATTTTTGCTGGAGGTGGTATACCGTACTACTAGAAATAGTCATTGTTAACCTCTTAATAATTCAGAGGTATCTTATAATCTCTTATTATGATGATGTATTTATTAATTTACTCTATACCTTGTTTTGCTTGCCATATGTTAAGAATATTTTTATTAAGTGCACATAAGTTTAGAATATTTTTTCATGAAATAAGCATTTTTATCATCATATAATGATCTTCTTTAGCTCTAATAGTCCATTTGATTTCAAAGTCAATTTTGTCTATTTGTAAACTACTCCAGTTTTCTTGTTTTTAGCATCTGCATAGTACATACTTTTTTCATTTACTTTCAAACTTTCTGTGTCCTTATATTTTAGGAGTGTCTCTTATCAAATGGCATGTTAGGTGGATTTTTTTATTATTCAAATGCTAATTTTCCTATTTTAATTGGCAAATTTAATCTATTTATCTTTGTGATTATTGTTATATTTGAAACTGTTTTCTATATTATTTTGTGTTTCTCTTATTTTATTTTTTGCTTTTCAACCTTTATTGACTTTTCTGATTGATTAAAATTTATTTTTCTTTTATTACATTTTATCCCTCTAGTAGTTTGACATTCATATACTATTAGTGATCTTCTGATAGTTACTTATTAAAATTGGCCATGCATTCATAACTTAAAATGTAAAGTTTATTGGCATCTAAACCAACAACGCTGCACCCCCCATACACACACTCACAGACACACACACACACACAATACAAAGACTCAAAATCCAATTACTCTCAGGTTTATATAGGAATCTCATATTTGACTTTCCACCTTGGGGCTCCAAGTCTTATCAGTAAAATCAGAAAAATAAATCACCTTTTTGTAAAGAAATTTGAGTCATTTTCCTCAGGGTAACTTTGACCTCCCAATATATTATGGTTCACGCTCCCTGTTCTAGTTCAAGTCACTGTTGTTCTGCTATACTGCTGGAAGCACATATCCAGGTGATAGGTTTTTTCTGTTCAGTTTGAAATGAAAAACACTTCCAGCTATTGTGATTGGAATATAGTAAAAGGCAGTAGAGTTGCAAGGTAAGAAAATCCTGGGTTTATTTTCTTTGGCTTATGTGTTCTGGCTTTAACTGAGCTGAGTCTTTCTGTCACTGATTATGTTCATTTCTCTACCTTGTAGGTATTTTATGGGAGAACCTCTGATGAAAAGAAGGCACCCAATATTTCTCTCATTCCATCATTATACCCTGATACCTTTGTTTCACATTATCATGCTCCCTGAGCCAACATTTATATGAACACGTCCTGTAGAAGTCATTTTATATATGATGTTTAACAACATATGTATAATGAAGTCTGAAAAATAACAAAAAAGTGGGTAAATTTTATTAAATTTACTATTAATTTAA
This sequence comes from Globicephala melas, assembly GCF_963455315.2. Lineage (NCBI taxonomy): Eukaryota > Metazoa > Chordata > Mammalia > Artiodactyla > Delphinidae > Globicephala > Globicephala melas. Next base: position 61,067,251 of record NC_083321.1, read on the forward strand.
TTTTGTATTAAAACAGTAAATTAAGCTTAATGGCATGTGTAGCCTAATACAGAGATGCTTTTCTCTCATGACTTTTATTTTTTCTCATAAAGTATTGTTTCAGAGACAAAATAATGTATTTATTCTAGACGGGGGTTTTAACAGATGTCTTTTCCTGGTCTTTAAAAATGCAGTTCTGGCATTTGAATGACCCCAGCACATCTGATAGCTGACTTGCTCTGAGCTCCAAACTTCACTGAGTGGGCAGGTTCATTCCCAGGTCAGATTCACTCCTGCAGCGTTTGGCAAAATACTCTAAAGGTTTGGCTCCCACTCCCATGAGTCTAAGGAACTCCATGAAAACCTAGCCCATCATGTTATCCAGTCCTTGCTATTTAGCTCTCTTCTAACTGGTGGAAAAATCAATGACCTTGCTGTAAAGAAATTGGGATTCTTTTCCTCTGGAGCCCAGCACCTCGTACCTTCTTCACAGCTTACCCAATCCATGGCAACCATTTCATAACTGGACTTGGCTTTCAGGTACTTCCTTCTCCAGTGCACTTTCCATTCTGATAACAGCCCTCCTCTATTTAACAAGCCCATGCATCCCCCACTGCGTACAAAATAAAGTCCAAATATTTAAGGATGACCTACGTAGCTAGGCTGCTTAAGGGAACCCCTAATCCCAGTTTCATTTCCCTCATTCCTTGCATACATGCTGTTCCAGGCTCACCAAACCTATTGTCATTTCCTTAACATGTCTCACCATTCCAGTTCTCCTTACATTTACTGAGGACCTACTATGTACCAAACACTGGGGGCTCAGACAATATGAAGATGGAATTCCATCCCCCAATCCATGTTGTTTCCCCTTGCCTAGAATAACCCTCTAGCAACTCCTAATAATCCTCCAAAACCCACTCAAACACCACTTTCATTTTTGTAGCTCTCTCTAACCACCTACTTTCAGAATGAATCACTCATTCTGCTGTACTCCTAGTATCTCTTTGATGATGGCGGGATAATTAGAATATTAGGCTTTTACTTTCTCCCTAACTCTTAACAGGTGTTTTATTCTTTGCCTCTAGATTCTGACAAGGCTGGCAGCAGAATCACCCTGAAGTTATAGGCTCCTTGAAAGAACTATTCTAGGTGTCCTGGCTTTGGAGAGGGAGTGGAAAGATTATGGGCTATGAGTAGAAGGTAAAGAAGAAAGGGAGTGTCTTTGAGATTCTGGGAAGTGAGGAGGGGAGATTGCAGGAGTTTGAGAAGGAAATAGAAGTCTGTGGCTCTGGTTTGTGAGGTCTATGGAAACAGGTCTGCGAGGTGCTTGTAGACAAGCCAAGTCTTGGAGAGTGGGATTCCCATCTTCACCAATGCTGCCCATGCCCCATGTGTGTCAGGGAAGCAGAAAGGCATGAGAACCAAAGAGACGGTGGAGGTTCACGCAAAGTACTCATGTCTTCAGGGAAACCAATGTGCACTGTTTACTAATCACCCTAGAGGGTTCCATCCTGTGAAAAGTCAGTCTTGTGAAGGTCCTCAAAACTTCTGCATAATACTGAGGGTGGGAGGAGAATAACAATTCTCCCAGATGGGCTAGAAGTCTAGAATTCTCCTCAACACTATTGAAGGCTAAGAGTCAGAAATGAAAATAAAGAAATATGATATTTAATGCACACCGGATTTTGTGTGGTAATATCCTTACAAGTTACACATTTTTCTATCATAACACATATCGATTTGTTCTATAATTATCTATTTACCTCGCCCCTCTGAATTCTGAACTCTTTAAGGACAAGGGTCATCTTAATTATCTATGTCACCTTAGGTCATGGAACAGGGTTTTGCATACCATAAGAGCTCAATAATCTTTATCAAACGACTCTTAAAATGACCAAATGTACGTGGAAATAAACTGCAGAAATGTAATTTATTTTAAAATCTCATCTCCTAGAATACATTTCATTGGAGGTCTTTCCCCATACTTCCACACGTATATAAGCCAAATATCGCAGTGTTTTCTTGCTGAAGCATATGATTTTCTACCATCTGTAATATGTATACAGAGTCAAATGTTTCCCAAGCACGGACGTGAACTTTAGAAACATTCACCTCTAAATATTATCTGAGAAAAAGGGGAATAACTTAGGTATGGCAACTTTTATAATCAGCCCTTTTTCTCCCTGTTGGAAGGGCAATGGTAAGCATGTAGGTTTGAGTTTATACTCACTGTCACACATAACAATCACTGCAGGGCAAATAATAATTAGTGTGTAATGAACACTGTCCAGTTGGGATCAGCTTCTGAATTACCGTCTAAACGTGGTGATGGCAGAAAATCTACCGTGATCATTGCTGCCCAGCAAGTCCCAAGAGAGCCCATTCTTCTCAAAAATATTACGATACTTAGCACAATTCTTTCTTTGTCTTCTTAAGCTATCATTTATGCTTGGTACCTCTCTTCTCCCAGTTAGATAAGCTCTGAGGTTAGGAGACATATCTTGAACTTTTTAAAAATTCCTGACAGCACAGGCTGTCATGCTTTGGAATAGAATAGGTAGGCACTCAGTAAACACATACTGATTAATCTGACAGCACCCAGAATAACAAAATTTAAAACAATCTCTTGTAAATATATGCTGTCTATTTGCTGGATGGGAGGAGACGGCATGGAGGGGAAAAATAGAAAATAAAGATCTAATTACAAATTTTGTGATTTAAGCCACTGGCAATGTTTTGTACTTTAGAAGGTGAAGGCATTCATTATCTTTACATTGCTGTTGCATTCATTCAACAGATGCTGCATCTCTACCCAGCATCTCCTAAGAACTGTACAGCTGTGAATAATGCCAGAGTCCTTCTTTCATAGAGCACACAATAAATCTTTTGAGAGGAAGATATACATCGATCAACCAAATAAGCACAGAGACTTAAAGCCTATGATGGGTGATGGGGGCAGAGCGATAATTAAGACATGGGCCCCCTCCTGAGGAGTACAAATTAGTAAGAAATTGACATGACAAATCAAAGATGCAAATTGGATCATGCCACTCTCTGATTCAGACACCGAAACCCTTCTCATTTCTCTCACAATAAAGTTCACCATTTATTAGTGTCATACAAAACTCTCCAGGTTGAAGGCCTGATCTATATTTCTACTGTTTTCTTTCATTCCCCCTCCATCTTGTCAGCAGCTCTGATGCACTGCTGCAATTACCCTGAAAACCACACTGTCATACTCTATGCCTTTGTCATGCTGACACCTCCCTCAACCTAAAATGACCTTCCCCAAATGGCACTCCAGCTTCCTGACAAATGCCTACCACATATAGGCATTTCTCCACAAAACTTTTCTTATCCATCCCAATTCCCTAAATAGAACTCACTACAATTTTGTTTGTGCTCCTCTTATCCTCTAAGATGTTTGATGTAAACTCTGCTACACTTTGTTCCTGTATCACATGTATATTTGTCCTTTTCTAGTATTCCATAAGATTCATCAGGGAGAAGACCATGTCTTCTTTATTTCTTCATCCTCAGCGCTGAGTACTTAGGATGAATGAAAGAATGAACTAACATCTTGAGACAAAGGGCAATCGTTCTCAACCTCGGCTGCATTTAGAATGACCTGGGATGGGTTTATAAATCCCCATGCCCAGGCTGCATCCACAATCAATTAAATCAGAATCTCTGAGGGGTGGGGCCCAGGCAACAATAATTTTAAAGGTCCCCAGAAGCTGCAAAGGGTGGTCAGGATTGAAACCCACTGACTTACGGGTTCAGTGAGTTACCGTAACCTTTCTGGTTTAAGGTATGTGATGTAGGCATAAACCAGAGCTCACTGAGTTAAAGTATAAGTGTGAGAAAGTGCAAGGAAGCAAGTAGACACCAGTAGAAGGCTAGTCTCTTGAGATTCTCCCTATAGCCAATTAAGTTAGGAAACATATCCCTTTGGTGGCATTAGCATATTAAAGACTGAGCAATCATTCAACAAAGAACCCTGTTTACAGTTGTTTAATTCAATATTCTCTAAATTTACGTGACTTCAAAACACTATGCTTTCCTGTCTAACACTTATAATTTTACAGAGAGATGACAATACAGACTTGTTTTTTCTTTCAAGAAATTAGGTGATAATGGAAGTGCAAGTAATGATATAGCTTGGAGAAAGGAAGGAAGAGTTGAGAGAAGGTTTTATATCTTTGAAAAAGGGAAGACTCCAGTCATATTTGCAAAATGAAAGGAAGGAGACTCTGGAGAGGGAGAAATGGAAGATGCCATAACATTTATTTAGCAACTGCTAAATAAATAAACTGTCTCAATACTCTGGAGACACAGAGAAGAGGTAACTCCCCATCTGGGGTCCAGCAAAGACCTCAACCAAGAAGTTTCATTTGAGTTGGTTTTTCAAAGGCTCGCAGAGAAGTTACCAGGAGCAAAAGAGAGAAGATGGCAGACATAAGAAAGCATGAGAAAAGAGCATGACAGAGCAAGGTAGGACCATAAAGGAGATTGTGGCTAAAATATGGGGTGCACTGATAGGACATGGGGCTGGAAAATTAGACTGGGCCATATATAGTGCTTTAAAGGACATGCACGGCCAAGTTTGGCATATATAAGACATAAAATAGGGAATGCCGTGCTATATTTGTCTTACAGAAAAACACTTTGACAGCAGTGTGAGTGATAGACTGGAGGTGGAGAGACCTGCAGCAAAGCAGGCAGTTCTGAGCCGATTGCAATTATGGGACCATTGCAGGTTTCCATGGATACAACTATGAATAGAGAATTAGTAACAGAGTATGGAACATCATGTGATCTTTACTGGTTTAAAGCAAACCTCCTACCTCAGGACTCTTGGGCATGTTTCCAAAATATAAACTCAGCATTTCAGTTAACTGCTGCTATGAAAGTTCTTTGGAATCATGAGATCACCCTTCATGCAAAAAGTAGATCACAAAATGTAGGTCGTTCAAAAAAAATCACAACAGCGCTTTGCAAAATGGAGATTTAAAATAATACTCGTTTTAGATTTATTCTTTGGGTCTCATACTTTACTTGAAAGTATAGCTAAGATGGAAAAATTTCTATTTCTGGGTGTTATTTTGAGACACCACAAACTGCATCTTAATGAAAGGTTTAGCAATTATCAGAGCTACCTCATGAAGAGGTAAAGCCCCTTTGTAGAAAGGGAACATGTTCTCTGCTTATTTGAATGGAACCAGTACACAAGCAGCTGAACCTTACCATGCCCAGCCCCTTGGGAGAGCCATGCAGGCACGAGGAGTTTCCCAGATCTGCACAGACTAGTTCTGCAAAGAGGAAACATTGTTTGGCTTTCCACTCAAGGTAGTAATGACTTCACAGGTTATTCCTGTTTTAATTCTTCCTGAAGTGATTTCAAGCTTTATTCAGATTGTTGATGAAAGCTTAATATGTTTTTTAACCATAAATGAAAGAACAAAAGAAGAAATGGCACAAAATCATGCAAATGTTCCTGATACTTTCTTGTTTTTTGGGTAATATATGAAAGACTGGTTTTGAAGCAGGGAGGTATAACCATTCTCTGGTCTGATTTTTTAAGCTTACTTTAAAAGAAACAATCACTTTTTTAAATAACCAGATAGTACAGTATAGAGAAATCAACAAAAACAAATATACGGCATCTTAAGGGTAAGAGTTCAAGAAATGTTAATATAGAAAAAAATGGCCAATGTCTGAGGAATTTAAATGAGATATTATAAGAAAAAAAGACTTAATTTTTTAAAATTTTCTACATGAACACCTATCATTGGCTAATTTTAGGGTGAAGACATTTATTAAGTAAACTACAAATGTTTCTAATCAAATGGAAAAATGATCAGCCTTACTCTGCTGAAATTCCTAAAGGAAGGATGAAATTTGGGTGCCAAATATCAGCTCAACTTCAGGAAGACATTTCTAGCAATTAGCACCATTGCTAGATGAAATATGCAGCAACTGAGAGGGAGTGTGGGGTCCTTCATTGCTGAAGGGGCCAGTGTGTGCTGTCTCAGAAAGCATTATATATGAACCAGATGACCTTTTTGATTTTGAGATGATATATTCTCAAAGAAAATCAAACTGAGGACTGAACTCAAACCTATTGCAAGAAATCCATCACTTTCCTAATCATTAAGTAAAAATATGATTTCTGGAAGGCTTACTATGTATCAGGCTCCATGCAAGGTGGTGATAGTAACAGACTGAATATCTTGTGCTTGTGGAGCTTAGAGTCCAACTCGGAAGACAGACACACATTAATTATAAGGAAGGTTGACGACAGGGGAAGCACATGTATTTCTCTTCCTTATAACTATTATCATTATTGCTACAGGAACATTCTTTTTTTCCTGAAAAATTGATACTGTTTTTGAAGCACTCCATTTTTCTCCAACTGAGCTTTACAAATGCTGGAGTCCACAAATTATATCAAAATGTTGTCTTAATGAGAACAATGAGGCCAGTGGTGATGGAGATTACAGTGAGAAAGGAGATGAATGGATATACACATTCTTGTACACTCTAGTTTTGGTATTAATTTATTAGTAAAGTGCAGATGGTTTTCAAGAGGAAGTCTAGATGATACGACCATGGCAACCATGAACCGTTAGAGCAGCAGTCAGTTATTGTGGTATAAATAAAGAAAACCTATCTCTAAAACCTTGAATTTTATGTTTTATAATGGATGAATTAGGCTGACACCATCTGAACCCATTTATCAATTATGGCATCAATAAAACAGGGACAAGGCATCATGCACGTCCTGATGTGAGGCAAAAGGAAGTGGCCAGTACTGCCCATAAAGTATTCCTGCCATTTGAAAACAGAAAACAAAACCAAAACACAAAAAATCTTCAATCTAGTCAGGCCTCTACCCAAATTAGCAAATTATAGGAAAAGGGGTAGGAGAAAAGGAATAAATTAAAAGAAAACACAAGAATAGTGCTAGATAGCTCCAGAGTATTACCCAGGGTATGTATCCTGACTTCTTTAACATGCATGGGATGAAAAGAGAGGGGAAACTGATAGATTAAGAGATATTTAATCAAGAGCTTTTTAATCACATACAATTTGCAGATCTTGACTGAATCCTGATTAGAATAAACTGACTGTTAAAAACACAGCTTTTTTTGTGGTAATCATTCTGTAACACATGTCTATCAAATCATCACATTGTACACCAAATGTTATATGTCAATTATATCTCAATAAAGCTGGAAAAGAAAACAGTTTTAAGACATTGGGAAATACTGAACATGGACTAAATATTAGACATTATTACTGAACCATTGTTAATTGTGCTTAGTTTGATAATTATATTTTGGTTATATTAAAATAATACTTATCTTTTAGAAAAACATGCTGGGCTGTTTATGGGTAAAATTATATGACTTAAATTATCCTAGCAAGCATATTCACATAAGTGGGAAGAGCAGGTAGATGAAACATGAATGTGAAAATGGGGGGTGATTATTCTATTCTCTCTACTTTTGGGTATGTTTGAAATTTTCCATAATAAAAGTTTTTAAAGAACACTTTCTCTTGGTGATAGGAAGCTATGTCTGGTTCTCATACTCAAACACCAGAGAAAATCTTTAGCTGTAAATATGAAGACTCTTCATAATTCCAAAAAGCTGAGAGATTCAAAAACAAGTTGGTACATGGAGCACAAGACCAGTTTCAGCAAGTGATTGAACATAAAAACCAAAACCAATGTGAGGTTTTAGGGACTTGTTTTTGATGGAGTGTTGATAATGGCGTGTAGAGGCACCTTCTGAGAGATGAAAATAACAGTGATATGGAATGCCTGATGTCTGAATGTGTCAGATAATTCAAAAAACTCTCAGTACAAGACCTATTTTATATTTTGATTCATTTTACCTTGATTTTAAAAATTATTTCAGTCATGGTCAAAGTTGTAAACATACATATAAGAAAACAACATTTTTGAGAGGGGAAGAAGAGCTGGTACCCCAAGCATAAGTGAACAAGATCATGAGTAGAGGAGGTGAACCTCTTTCAATATGATAGGAGGAAAGCAAAGGGCAGGCAAAGAAGAAAAGGCATTGGTGGGATTGGTAGGAGAAGATGAGGGAGCTCAAAGGAGATGTCCTTCTTCGTGAAGTAGGGGGCAAAGTCTTTGGCTGAGAGCAAAGGAAGTGATGATAGTAATGGATGACGGAATCTTGGCAGGACAAGAACAATGAATTCAAGAATGTATGATGGGTAGTTAGAAAGTGATGGGATTCAATGGATTGAAAGTCTCTGTGCAATCAATGGATTGTGGCAATAGATGTACTCAAGTAAATAAGCTTATGGATAAATCTCTGAATAATTAGGTATAAATGTAACTTTGCTCCAAATGCGTTAAAGAAAATAGAAATTGAAGGGAACTTTGTGGAAAAATCAGTTTGAAAGCAAAAGATGATCCTAAAATGTAAGGAACTGGGACCAAATTTATCCATTTTCTAAGTTTCATTCTTGTTTAGGTGAGGAATATTTAAGCATCTCCTACATCAGTGTTTCTTAATCTTATCTTCACATTAGAATCACCTGGGGAGCTTAAGAAAGAATCCTGGACTTCAAACTGCATTACAGATCAATTCAGTCAGACTCCCTGCGAGTGGCCCAGAAATTAGTATTTTCTAAGGCCCCCAACCTGGTTCCATTTTGCAGCCAAGGTTGAGACACTGGTGTTGTGATAGTTACTAACCTAATCCCATTCCACTTTTTCCCATTTTATCTGATCTCATTCATCACTGAATTTTGAGAACCTTTCCCAGGTACAAGACCTAACCAAAGTATGAGTGTATAGGAGGAATTTTCTACCTGTTCTACCCACATTTCCACTACTGTACCTTTATGTATTTTTAATAATCTGATAGGTCAGAGCTTAGGACATGGATTAAGCCATGGCTTGGTAGGGCCTAGGAAAAGTGCCTCACAGGATAGCACCTATAAGTGGAGCTCCATCTTCTACTTCTGCTTCCATGCTCTAGGCTCACCTAGGCAGAGTCAGCTTTCTCCAGGCATATTGGGCCATCCTCTTTTTTCTTGCGTTGTGCTTCCTGTCTGTGCAAAACTGAGCAGTGGCCCTGTGGGCAGACCCATTTAGGTCTCACTATTTCTATTTTAGATGCTCTATATCTGAATTTGAGTGGCACATTCAGACATCTCAGTTTCATCAAGGAAAGAGCAGGATACCCATCTTACACCTTCAGGTTTAAGCCACAATGGTTTCTTACTTTTTACCAGATCTGTGCATTGGTAAAAATCCACTGAAGAATTAATCTTCAGTTATGAAGTGGTACTCAGAAGCTAGGTTAGCTTCTATGCCTAATGTATAGGTACCTTAATCAGAAATCTCATGAAAAGGGGTTTGAGGTGCAGAGCAAGCATAGGGAATTTCTTGGTCCCTGGCTATCATGCCATCCTTAGGAAAACATTACAACCTAAACCCTAAGTATTTGTTATTACTTTGTACATTTCTAGTGTCTTCTTTATCATTTACCTGCTAGACTCCCCCCCCCATACTCTCAATAATCCTGTGGGGTCAGCAGAATTGTTATTTTCTATAGATTATTCAGGATTATTGAGGTTAAGGAACTTGTTCTATAATACAAGTTGGTGAATAGGCCATAACTTGAACAAGCACCTTGTTTGTTATTTTGTGAAACCCGTTCTTCACGAAGGTGAAAAGGGAATTTATCATGTACAAGTACCATAGCAGGTGTTCAATGTCAGCATCTCACAGTTGATAAAAGTTAGTCAGAACTTCTGAGTATCTTTATTCCTAGCTTAGTCTAGTATTCTTGGGTGTTTCTCAAATAACAACAGGAAACACAGAAATCTGTAAAATAAAACCAGGTCTTACCATCATTCATTAAAGAATGAGAGAAAAAAAAATTGGAAGGCATAGCCTTTTATCATTTATCCTCCAAATCTGGTATGTGATAGGTGTTCAAGAAATGTTCAAATGATTGCTATAAATGCTCAAAGCTCAAATATCCAAATAATAATTGGCTTAACAGAAGAAAAATATTCTTATCACAGAGAATCTTTATATTTGACTATTTAAAATATGACCTTTGTTCACTTCATTATGCTTGGAATGTGTGTACCAAGGTAGTGACTCAGCTATGCTGAAGCTGTCTCTGCTCTGTTATTTTTATGGAGATTGTACACTGGTAATTAGCATGTATTATCAAGAAAAGATAATGAGGAATGATGGTTGGTGTTGACATGTTATTCTAGAAGCTGTAGTGATGCATAGGCCCCTGAAAGAATTATTTTGGAAAAAAGAAAAAAAGGAATAAATTATCCTTTAATATTAACATATTTTTCTGGTAATAGAGGCATCAAGAAAAATACCCACAGATACTGCTTTTGAGAAAGAAATTGGTAAAGTCTTCTGGAAAGAAATATAGTGCTAATATTCATTATTTAAGTGCTTTAAAAATGGACCTAACTTTTGATCCAGCTATTATTTCACATCCAATAATTTATTCTAAGTAAATAATCAGAAAACAAGACAGACGATTTTGCAAAAAGGTGTCTGAGAGAATTATTTATGACGGTGAAAAACTGGAAATTAAATATACAGCAAAAAGAAATGACAAGACTTGGTATCTCTGTCAAATTGAACCCTAATAAACCATTAAAATGTTTTTAAAGAATATTTAGTCACAAAATAATTACTCACGTTAATGTTAAATGAAAGAGAGCCAAAGAAGTATGCCTAAATTTTGACATTTTTTTAACATCTTTATGGGAGTATAATTGCTTTACAATGGTGTGTTAGTTTCTGCTTTATAACAAAGTGGAACAGCTATACATATACATATGTTCCCATATCTCTTCCCTCTTGTGTCTCCCTCCCTCCCACCCTCCCTATCCCACCCCTCCTGGCAGTCACAAAGCACCGAGCTGATCTCCCTGTGCTATGTGGCTGCTTCCCACTAGCTATCTATTTTATGTTTGGTAGTGTATATATGTCCATGCCACTGTCTCACTTTGTCACAGCTTATCCTTCCCCCTCCCCATATCCTCAAGTCCATGCTCTAGTAGGTCTGCGTCTTTATTCCCGTCTTGCCCCTAGGTTCTTCATAACCTTTTTTTTTTTTTCCTTAGGTTCCATATATATGTGTTAGCATACGGTATTGTTTTTCTCTTTCTGACTTACTTCACTCTGTATGACAGACTCTAGGTCCATCCACCTCACTACAAATAACTCAATTTCGTTTCTTTTTATGGCTGAGTAATATTCCATTGTATACATGTGCCACATCTTCTTTATCCATTCATCCAATGATGAACACTTAGGTTGTTTCCATGTCCTGGCTATTGTAAGTAGAGCTGCAATGAACATTTTGGTGCATGACTCTGAATTATGGTTTTCTCAGGGTATATGCCCAGTAGTGGGATTGCTTGGTCGTATGGTAGTTCTATTTTTAGTTTTTTAAGGAACCTCCGTACTGTTCTCCATAGTGACTGTATCAATTTACATTCCCACCAACAGTGCAAGAGTGTTCCCTTTTCTCCACACCCTCTCCAGCATTTATTGTTTGTAGATTTTTTGATGATGGCCATTCTGACTGGTGTGAGATGGTATCTCATTGTAGTTTTGATTTGCATTTCTCTAATGATTAATGATGTTGAGCATCCTTTCATGTGTTTGTTGGCACTCTGTATATCTTCTTTGGAGAAATGTCGATTTAGGTCTTCTGCCCATTTTTGGATTGGGTTGTTTGTTTTTTTGTTATTGAGCTGCATGAGCTGCTTGTAAATTTTGGAGATTAATCCTTTGTCAGTTGCTTCATTTGCAAATCTTTTCTCCCATTCTGAGGGTTGTCTTTTCGTCTTGTTTATGGTTTCCTTTGCTGTGCAAAAGCTTTGAAGTTTCATTAGGTCCCATTTGTTTATTTTTGTTTTTATTTCTATTTCTCTAGGAGGTGGGTCAAAAAGGATCTTGCTGTGATTTATGTCATAGAGTGTTCTGCCTATGTTTTCCTCTAAGAGTTTGATAGTTCCTGACCTTACATTTAGGACTTTAATACATTTTGAGTTTATTTTTGTGTATGGTGTTAGGGAGTGTTCTAATTTCATTCTTTTACATGTACCTGTCCAGTTTTCCCAGCACCACTTATTGAAGAGGCTGTCTTTTCTCCACTGTATATTCTTGCCTCCTTTATCAAAGATAAGGTGACCATATGTGCGTGGGACATTGTTTATATAAGTAAATAATAAAATTATATTTTGTTCTCTACACAAGTGTATTCTCCAAACTGTCTTGAGTGAGTACACTTAACTACAGTTAGAATGTTGGGAAAACACAGTGTTTATTAATATTTTTAAAGTCTGTGGTAGAATAGACTAGACTAGAGGTTAGAAAGCCTGAGTCCCAAGTGGATCTGCCACTGTAGTTATTCATCTTTGTCACTGTAAGCCAACTCTTTAACACTTAGGGTCTCAAGTTACCCTTTTGTTTAAAAAGTGGCTTAGATTTAACAGGTCTAGAATTTAAACACCTTCAGGAGTCCCTCAGTTAATACAAAGACATGAAAAAGGTCAACTTCATACATTCATTCAAGAAAGAATTATTGAGTGCCTACTAGATGTCAGGCATGGTACAGGGCACTGGAATTACTGTGGTGGGAGAAACACATGTGGCCAGCTGCTTGTATCGCAACGAATTCAATCTTAATACCTTCCTAGAGGTGGGGGAGTAAGGTGGGCCACAATAGAGTGTCCAGATCAGTATTTTTACATGCATTATCTCATTTATTTCTCTCAATATCTGTATGAGATACCTATTATTTTCTACATTTCCCCATTTTATTGGTTAAAAAAGAAGACAGTGATGTTGAATTACTTGCCCAATTTCATAAAGGTATTAAGTAATGGAAAAATATTAAGTAATGGAAACCTTGCAATACTAAGCAATTTGATAACCTAGTAATATCAAGCAATTGCCTCAGTGAATTGAACTGAAATGAATTCAATTCAATCTTTCTATCAGTTTCTAAATAAGATAGAGACAAATAAAAGGTTGTACTAGATTACCCTCCGTTCCTTTTCAGTTCATAAACCTTATGATTCTATTCTCAATCTAAATTAGTTCCTTAGATCATATACCGGTGACATCTCTTCTTCATATATTAAAAGTCTATTGTCCTATTATCACCAAGATTCAGGTGTAATTTAGTTTTGTTTTCATGTACCTTTGAGGATGCAGTGGGGAAATAAAGTGATCAAGCTGAGGCTCTTTGATATTCTCATTTGGATTCTACCTTTTATTTTGCTTTAAGAAGTCGCTTCCTCAACATGTTATCAGCTCTGCAGACTATCTTAAAAGTATGCTGAAAATTGTCACCTCAAACATTAATGCATTCGGTGTTTCTTCACAACAGAGAGCTACTGTTGCTGAGTTAAATTAAAAGAAAAAGTGCAAAACAATTTACAGAAACCTAAAATCCAAAGCTAAATGATAGACATGCATTAGATAATGCTCTTTTATGAATACATTGAGAAAATTAGACAATTCTAGTTTAGAACCAAAGTATACCTTATCTTTGAAAGAAATATATTGGAGTAAAATTCTGAAAAGTGAACAGCATAAAAACCTAGGTCAAATGTAACATCATCCAAGAACCTTCTTTAAGTCTGCTACTGAAAACTAATTGCTCTGTTCATGGTACTCCCAAAGGATATTATCTGAATCCTTAAGAAGGCCTATCAGTCTGTCTTGAACTTGTTAACTGTCTTTACCAATAAGTACTGAACTGTTAAGGGCAGTGGTCAATTCATTGAAATCTCTGTATACCCAGATCATGATGCTCTGTGCATTGCAGACCTTCCATATATGTTTCTAAATACGCAAATGACTAATTTAAATAAAATTACATTTTTTCTATGTGGAATAGGACTTTCCTTCTATTCAAACATGACTTAAAGCAAACCATTTACCTCTGAACTTCAATTTGCTTATTGGTAGAAGGGGATATACATCTGTTTTGCCTACAACATAAAGTGTTAGATATCAAAGAATATAATAAATCTAAGAGCCCTTTAGGTTAGCTGTGAAAGCACCTAATTCTTAGGTGTCAACAGGAAGGGCCAAGACTAGTCATTCATTTTATTCCCCTCTCTTAATGCTTTTGCCATTTTTCTAGTCTCCAGTACCTGAACCTGAGTCATCCTTGACTCTCACTCTTTCTCACTCTACTCCATTGCCAAGATCTGTCTTCTAGGTTCCTACACTATATCTCAGCTTAACTGTATTGCTTTATGCAAAGATTATCCAATTCAGTCATTTTATTACAAACATTTTCTAAGCACCTACTATAGGCCAGACACGGTGTTGTGGGTACTCTGGTGAACACAATGACCTCCGTCTTCGATCCCATGGAGCTTATACTCTAGTAAGATCCAAATAAATGGGCAATGATACACAATAATTCGTTTTTCACTAAAGAATAATGACACCTAACTCATCCTGGGGTAGGAAGTTTTCCCCAAAAGGTGACATCAGTATCACTACAACTACCACACCACAAGCCATTGTCATCATCATCACCATCATCATCTTAACATGTAATAGATTGCTACTGTGCATCAGCTGTCCTTAGTGCTTTTCATGTATTATCTCATTTATTCTCACAACAACCTTATGAGAGAGGTACTATTATTTTTACTTTACACATGAGGATATTTAAACAACAACAAACCTTGACTAAGGTTTCTTAACTAATCTGACATTTAAATCCAGAGCCCGTGACCTTAAGCCAAAATACTGCTTAAATTATTCTGATACCAGAGGAATGAACAGGGGTAAGAACGAGAAGAACTCAGTTAATTTTTCAAGAAGCAAGAATAACATGTACAAAGGTCTGGAGATGAAAGAGAAGGGTATATTAAGATAACTGAAGAAAGTTCAATGTGTACAGATCCTGGAGGGGATGGAGGCGGGGATAAGATAATGAAGTTAGAGAGGGTGTCAGGAGCCAAATTATGTAGGGACTTATAATTGTAATTAAGGTGTTTAGATTTTATTTTAAAAGCCAACTATTGCAATAGCTGTTCAACAGGCATTGATTTCATTCAACTCATTTACGTGAAACAACTTTCATTCGGGTGATGTTCTAAGTGCTGGAGATACAGCAAGGAACAAGATAAGCAAGGTCCTTAATCTCAGCAAAATAATTTAAAAAATAAACCAGAAGGTAAGATACATTGCTAAATACTATCAATATAATGGACTGAAAACAGAATAATGTGATAGGAAATGACGAGGTCAACACTGGATGATATGGAAAGGTGTCTCAGAGGACAATGACTTTCATCTTTGCCCTTATATTCATTCTGGCTTATACTCAAACCTGTAGCTAAAACAAGGTTTTTAATAATCTCTTCTTAACCACTTATCAAAATACTTTAAATTTTTATTTATAAATTACACATCCATTTAAGAAACATAGATGGATTTAAAGTGAAAGTGAAATTACTTTTTATTTCTACTCTAAAGTGATAACCATTATTAGCTATTTGGTATACATCCTTCTTGATAATTATTTCCATATGAAGTTTCTGCTTTCACATAAATGAGATCAGAGTTACTATTTGATATCTGTTTGGTCTGTTTTTTAGCATATGATGAACATCATTCCAAGTTAGTACAGAACTAATTCATCCTTTTGGAAAAGCACGATTACAAGCATATTGTCCAAAGTTTATGCCATAATTTATTTAAGATACCCCAATTAATGGACATTTCAGTTGCTACTAATGTTATAATGTTAGATAACATACTACTGTTGATGTCATGTACAATATATTAAGTATTGCTCAGTTGTGACCTGAGGATAGATATATTAGTAAAAGTAGGACGGCCAAGTATAAAAGTATGCATGTATTAAATATTGGTGCATTCTACCATATTGTTTTCCAGCAAATTTATGCCAATTTCCAGTCTCATAATTATGCACAATTTACATCTGTGATGACAGTACCTATTTTTTACTTGTTAGTGGCTAGTACTAACCACTATTAATCTTTTAAAATCTTTGTTAATCTGATAGGTGAAAATGATCTTGCATTGCTTTAATCTTCATTCCTTCGTTATTAGTGATATTGAGCATCAAGTTCTGCTTCTCTTCATGAGAACTCTCTCATCACTCCAATCATAAATTCTCTAAAAATTCTTCAGTGCTGTTCCTGTTCTCTCCTTAAAATACTGATTATTTTCTATTTGTCTTAATTTTCCTACTAGATTGTTGGCTATCCAAAGCCACCTTTCACATAGTACCTGGAAGACAGCAGCTGCTCAAATACCTCTAAAAGAAATAATTAATTCCACCAAAAAATTAATTCTATTTATTCCACATCCAAGACTCCACTTTAAAGAAATAATTAAAAATATGATGTTTCTATAATCAAGTAAAACAGTTGCATAGGTACAAGGGAAGGGGAATGGGGATGAAAAGGAAAATGATTTCTACGTTCTTGCCGTGGAAACAAGGAAATAAAAAGGGAAGGGGAAAGTCGTAGGAAAAATTGATGGTTTAAGTTCTCCCTTTTGCCTGTGTAGCTTCTATCCCTGACCCCCACCTTCTGCCCCAAGATCTATTCAAACCCCTCCCTGCCAGAAGCCCTTCCCTAAAGCCTCACTAGTACCAGTCTCCACTTTCTCTGGATTCTATTTTATTTACTGCAAATGTCACATTAGAAAGCATTTAATTTGTCTCTAAATTATTTCTACTTTTTATCCTTTCTTTATATCCAGGACCCAAGGGCATCAAGGGTAGGACATTTAGACTTTTAGTTCTCCAATCACCTAAAACAGTAAGACACTGTGGGTGCACAGCAAATATCTTCAGAAGAGCTTCTTTCACCCAGACAGTGAGTAATCAAAATGTCTCATTATGAAGGGGACTAGAATTTATTAAGCCATGACTATAGTCTAGCTGATTAACAATAATGATTTTATATGTCATGCCAACCTCACAAACCTCACAAACAAATCATGCTCTCCATTTGAGAGTCAGCAGCAGGTATACAGATAGAATTCAGCTCAGTAAGCCTCCAAAGCTCCTTTCTTCCACCCTGTCCCCTTGAGAGAGGCAAATAAAAGTCTCAACTTCTTGATGCATAACCTCGCTGAACTAAATAGGCTATAGCAATGCACTCAGAAGGAAAGGTGTGAGTAAGATTATTTGATGATAAAAGAAGAGAGGCCATTTATTCAGGAAGGTGATGCCAGTGGACTTTTAAAATCCCTCACTCTGGCACTGTCTCTATTAAAGAAAGAATCTGGTTAGGATTTCTAAGATACTGAATTCAAGTTTTTTCTTTAAAATGATCCCTCTAAGGAAATAATGCCTAGAGTGGGAAATACATGGACTCTAGAGCCAGACAGATCTAAGGTCAAATTCTGGGCTCTACTTCTTCCTAGCTCTGGACCTATCAGGTTATTCTAACCTGAGTTTATTAATAAGCATCAGTTCCCACATCTGCTGAAAGACACAATCGCCCCACAGGGTTGATTCAAGGTTTAAGATAACCGTATCTCTAACATGGCTCCTGGTCTATGATAAGCTGTCTCAAAGTGTTAGTGGACTTCCTCTCACACATCCTTTCTCCACTGGGAAGAGAACAGTTCTTCACTGCAGACTTTTCATGTGACTCAAAGCGCTGAGCTCTCTGAACACCTTTTTTTTTTCCCCCAGTCAGCAGGTATAAGGAGAGGGCCCTCTGTCAGATAATGATTCGTGTGATTATGTCAAGTTAGGCTTGGGAAAAATCAACCTCTTACCTCAAACTGAAGACAGTTCCTCAGAAGCATTTCTCTAGAGACTGATCAACAGGAGACTGTGCTGTCTTTAAAGGCAGGACCAGGATCAAATTCTTGTTTGTACTCAGAGCCTAGCACAGAGCCCAGCACCAGCCAGGGAGCAATATTAGGGATTCAGTTTAACGCATTCAAAGCAAAATTCCTTCTTGGAGAATTTACAGTATGAAAGACCAAAATAAAATAATCATACCTGATCCTGTCTGTTTGTTCATTTGTTTTCACCCACAGTAGCAGTCCCTAGAGATACAGACATGACCAAGGGCAGAAGCAAGCTTTACCACATCTGCTAACAGTCCTGAAAAGGCATTCTTCACACACTTATCTGCCAAAGCAGTGACTCATGAAATTGAGAACGTGCTAAGATTTGGTGAGAAACGCTTCATATAAAATTAACATAAGCAAAAGGTTACTCGAGGGAACAGTGCACTACTTTTTTAGGTGACCCAGTTATGGCTAAATTTGGAAAGTTGGCAAGGCTGATTCTTCCCTTTAAAACAGATCTCACAGAAACATAAGATACTATGCAGCCTTGGGGCCCAGATCTTTGCTGGGCCATCAATAGTGGGAAAGGCCTTTGAAAAAGCCAGACGTCGTGGATGTGTCTGGTCACCTCACCTTGCTATTGAGATCACCGTTTACTAGAGTGTGGTTTGTGAGAGAGGAATCAGAAGGGAAGAACTAAAAACTACAACCTATTTAACAACACTCAAATAGTGGTAAGTATATGCCAAGCACTATGTAAAGTATAGTACAAATGTTTATTCCCATAACAACCTTATAAGATGCTGACTATTATTGTCTCCATTTTATGGATGAAGAACTCAGAAATAGAGAGTTTAAGTATCTTGCCACAAGGCAATGAAGCTAGTAAGTGGCAGATCCTGGATGCAAACAGAGGTAGTTTGGTTCCAAAAATCTGTGCTCTTGATCCTTACACTGCCTTTTAAAGTGATGTAATGTTACTACATATAGTAAGACGACATCTATTGTTTGGTTTCTGGCAGAAACTGACAATTGTTTCTGAGAGGCAATGCAGTGGAGGTTCAGAATGCTGACTCCAGAGAAGACTGCTTGGCTTGAATCCTGAATTATATGCCCATAAACCAAGTATTCTGGGCAACGTAGTTAATCTCTCTGTGCCTCAGTTTCCTCATCTGTATATTGGGTATAATAATAGACCCTATGTCATTCAGTTTGGAGGATTAAATAAGTTAACACCTATAAAGCACTCAGAACAGTATTTGGCACATAGTAACGATCAAGGATTAACTATTATCGTCTATCAAAAAAAAAAAAAGAGATACTCTCTTGCTTCTGTGTTACAAAAGAAACACCATAATTCTCATTGATTTTTGTGAGAAGACACGTATAGATGGAAGAATATGATCTTTGGTAATGTGATAGACTCTGGTTAAAGTCTCACCTCCAACTCAGCCCCAAAACTTGGGAGAGTCACTTAATCACCCTGAGCCTTAGTTTCTTCATCTGTAGAATGGGTTAACACACACCTGACACAGTTGAGGTGAAAATTAAGTGAGATAATGTGTATAAAACTATGGAAACCGAAACCTGGCCAATACGCAAATAAAATTACCAGAGTCCCTGCCTTCCCTTTATATGTATGACGGGCTATACTACTGGAGGACACTGAGTGATTTTACCAGACTCCAGCATTCTTACCAACCTGAAACGTGTCATGACTGGCAGCATTTAATTGACAGGCCCAAAGACACCTAAGGGCTTAAGGATATTTTTTAACTTATTTATGAGAATACAATTTGGAGACTATCAAAATGTCCAGTAATAGGAGGCAGGGTAGTTAAACGCATCAACTATATGTTATTTTATGCACTCCTTTAAAATTATGACATTTGCCTTATATCCCAACAATTACACCTTTATAAATTTATTTTATGTCACTAAATCTTATATGCTAATATATATGATTTATCATGTCGTAATTGTAAAGGGAAAAAGCTCGAGTGACCGATTATTTATCAGTAGTGACCCATTATTTACCCATTATTTATCAGACCCATTACTTAACAGTATTTATGTATTTTAAATACATAAGGGTTTAGATACAATGAGATGTGCAGATAGATAATACTAAAAGGAAAAATTTTAAACTATGCCACCTCTGAATATTTCAGTAATGTTTGTTTTCTTCCTTATGCTTTTGTGATTTCCAACTTTTCTATAATACACATATTAAAAGTCATAATTGATAATAATAATTATCCTATAATGAGCATCTATTACCTTTGTAATCAGAAAACAAATGCTTTACAGAATATTTTAGTAGTATTTTTTTACCCCTGATACTTCTTACAAGTCCTTCATAGGAAGCACACATTAAAAAACCAAAAACCAAAAACCAAAACCTTTTACCAATGTGGTCATCATCATAAGTTCATGACAGGTCCCAGACAGTGACCCAAACCAGAACTAACCTGGGGGAAAAGTCAGGTGGCTTGTTAGGCTCTGAACTAAAAGACATGAAATCTACTCCACTATTGATGAAGAAGGGAAGGGAGGAAGAGGTCAGCTGGTGGTGGGAGGCCTGAGCCACAGGGTCAGTGGCAAACTCTTTTCTGGCCTGGCCCCAGGCCTGATGACAATGCCCTTGCCATCCTTACTCTAACTTCCCTAATCTTGCCAATCTTGCCTTTATAGTGTCAGCCTGCCAATCTCTTCTGAATAGGGCAGCCTAGGCCAAGGGCAGCAGCTTGAGTATATAGCCCTGGTCAGTCACTACCACACCAGCATCAGAGTCATAGACATACCCACAGAGTACTGTCAGACCTCCTCTCCCTCTAGTATCTTCTACATGCTGTTTATTCTGCCTAAAACATCCTCCTCCCTCTCTCTCTAGGTTTCTCTGCCTGACTCTTCCTTTTCCAGTTACCAGCCGAGGTGTCACTTCTTCTAGAAAGTCTATCCTAATGCTTTAGGCTGGGATACATGTATCTGCTAGATGTTCTCCAATGGCTTATGCCTCGGGTTGGGCCAATCACTCCCTATTCTAATTTATTATTTACTTACTGGTTTCTCAAAAATTACTATAAGCTTTTGAAGCCAGAAATTATGTATTATTCATAGCTTTTTCCTCAGTATGAATCCAATGTTTGGTAAATAGTTCAAGCTCAGCAATTTTTTTTTGTATGAACAAATGAATGGTCAATGTTGAAGTAAAAGGTCCTTGCAGCACCTTTATACATTCCCTATAGAGAAAACACCACTGACTAACAAGGAAAGTAAGCACCTAGAAGTGACTGGATGAGATCAGAGTAGTTGACTATTGAACAGAATGGTTGGTAGTATATACAGATCAATAGGGATAGTTGATGAGGCCCCTGAAATACTGAGGGGGTCAGATGCTTAGAGAAACTCAAAATTCCATCACAACTGGTCTCCTGACTGAGACTCCTCGTTTTACAACTCTAATTGTAACCTGTGTGCCCTTATGCTTCTATTTTTATCAGTGGCCCGAGTGGTGGTACCTGGAAACCAGTGATAACAATCATTAAAAAACAAAGTAGCTAGTGAATCTACTGTACACATAACTCCCTCATGAGAACACATACACGAATGAGGAGTGAACTACGAAGATTTTTATGTGCCATTCTCACCCAATGAAAGATGATTTCGCCATTAGTTGATTCTAAGAGAAAGCAAATAATGTATAATAGCTTTATGCCAAAGATTTTCATTGCAATTTTGTTTTTAACAGCAAAATCCTGGAAGCCATCTGAACATAAATGAGTGGGGATAGTCTCACTATTATACTGTGATTTCCCCCAAGATATATAATTTTTATTTTTACAGTTTTTTTAAAGTATGAACGGACTTATAATAAACTACACATATTTATTATTTTTATTTATTTATTTGTTTTTTGGCGGTATGCGGGCCTCTCACTGTTGCGGCCTCTCCCGTTGCAGAGCACAGGCTCCGGACGCGCAGGCTCAGCGGCCATGGCTCACGGGCCCAGCTGCTCCGCGGCATGCGGGATCCTCCTGGACCAGGGCATGAACCCGTGTCCCCTGCATCGGCAGGTGGACTCTCAACCACTGCGCCACCAGGGAAGCCCCTAAACTACACATATTTAAAGTATACAATTTTATAACTTTTGAGCTACATAAATTCCTGTGAAACTATCAGCTCGGTTAAGATATTGAACATATCCATCACTCCAAAAAGTTTCCTGGTGCACCTTTGTAATCTTTCCCTTCTACCTCTTCTTATTCCTAAGCAACCACTTTTCTGCTTTCTTTCACTGAAGACTGATTTGAGTTGTCTAGAATTTCCTATCAATGGGATTGCCTAGTAAGCACTCTTATTTGTCTGATTCTTTCATTTAGCATACAGTACTTATTTTGAGATTTATGCACATTACTGCATGTATCAATAGTTTATTCCTTTCTGTTGCTGAGTAGTATAACATTGTACGGATATGTCATAATGTCTTTATCCATTTTCCTGTTGATGGATATTTGGGTATCTGCACAATTTTGCTATTAAAAATAAAGCTGCTATAAACATTAGAGTACAAGTCTTTATGGACTTATATAACATATGGCTTCACTTCTCTTCAGTAAATACGTAGGAGTGGAATGACTGAGTTGCTTAGTAGATGATGTCTGTGAAAGTGTGTATAATGTAATACTAAGTGAAAAGGCAGGATTTAAACATAGCCATATGAAAAATGACAAGAAAATTTAGTGTAATGACAAAATACACTAAAACTTAGAGTGGCTTTTTAATTTGTGTGGTGGGACTATAGGTAATATATTTTCTTTTCTCATTTGTAAAAGTTTTGTAATATTTTCATATTGTTTAAAATATTTTTAAACAAAGGGGAGGAGTAGTGATATTTGTTAAACACCCACTATATGTGGGAATATATATATATAGAGAGAGATAGATCTATATCCGTATCTACACTACTTTGTCTTTACAGTGACTTCATGAGATAATTATATCGGCTCAGTTTCACAGATGAATCAACTGAGGCATAGAAAGATTAAGTTATTTGCCTAATACTCCATAGCTGGTAAGTGGCAGGACTGTGATTTGAGCCCAAAACTATCTGGCTACAAAGTCTTGTCCTTTCAAATCCTTAATCATGTATACCAGATCATATATCTTTATAAAACGGAGGACACAGATGGAACATTATGAATTCCTGAATGCAAGTACAAGGTGATGAAGATTCTGTTGAACAAGTTTGCACTGCAGTGTTCTGTGGGGCAGCCAGGCTGAATAGGAGCAGTGCGACACGCTGGGGACTGGCTTGATCTAATTTGAATTCCTCCAAGCAATACTATCAGGACAACTGATCTCTCTTGAGGTACCAAGACTTCACACAATGTTCAGGGTAACCAAATCAGGAAGGAAATATTGGTATTTTATATCTGATATATACTATTAGGCAGCTTACAAACACCAGATAGCAGTTCATCAAAGTCAGGCTAGGAAAAGACTCTCTGTGATCTAAGTCATCAAAGAGAAGCTCAGTTCTTGGCAAGTAACCTCTAAAATTTCATACTAGGCTAATGATGTTAGCCAGCTCCCTTCAGAGGGGAGAGTTCTGGCTCTGCCATTCACCAGCTATTTGGCTTGGGCAAGGTATTGGATTCACTCTGAGATTCGACTTCTTCAACTGTAAAGTGAGGAAAAGGGTACCTATGAAAAGAATTGGTTTTGAGAGTTGAGAAAAGGCATGTTAACAGTCGGCATGATGCCCTGCAGAAAGTAAGTGAATAACAACTGCTCTTATTGCTTCTGCAATTGTTTTTGATGCTTTTCGTCAATGCCATAGACTCAATGCCTAAATGCCAAGATAAAATGATGAGCTGAGAAGAGTACAGAATAAAAGCTTTTAATCCTTCTCTGGAATTCTTCAAGATTTTTTAGAACCTGCTATTCTAAGCTTTCCTACCTCCGGTCATTTAAATCAATGGTGGAAATCCCTTGCCCAAGAACAGCTAAAATGGTCAGATTTAGAGCACTCGCAGCAAGAATACATTCTCAGGTTGAAGTGACATCATATGGTCACCAAGTGGGAGGCAGACATTTATCTTTCCTGAGCCTCCCCATTCACAGCTGTAAATTAGGCCCTCGCCTGCCTATGCATCTCATGTTATTTCTGTGATGGAATGAGAGGCATGAACACTTTTGAT
This sequence comes from Globicephala melas, assembly GCF_963455315.2. NCBI lineage: Eukaryota > Metazoa > Chordata > Mammalia > Artiodactyla > Delphinidae > Globicephala > Globicephala melas. The sequence continues at coordinate 61,091,287 of NC_083321.1, forward strand.
CAACTGTGAAGGACTATGAATATGTAACAGTGGTTTCAGATAAAGTGAGGTAGGGTAAATAGCGTTATATATTATTCATTCATGTATTAATTTTTTCAATAAATATGTGTTTAGTGCCTATTATATGCCTGAAACTCTGCCAGATGCTAGAAAAACAGAAACAAATGGGCACTCAGTCCAGCTAAGAGAAGCAGATTTATAAAAAGGTAAGTGCTATCTTTTGATAGAGAACTATAGAGACTGCGGAGACCACAGGAAAAATGTTCTTTGGGGAAAAGCAAGGAAAGTCAGCAGATGCTTTAAAAAAGCAGGTAATGTTTTGAGCTGACACTGAACATAAGCAAGCAGTAGAAACAGTGTGAGTAAAGACGGAAGGTGTGGAAGCCTGACAGACACACTCGTGGGGGGTAAAAAGGAATAAAGGGTGAAAGAAAAAATTAAATTAGATTAAAATTAAGGCTGGCGAGGCAAGGAGGAGCTAGATCATGAGATGCCTGTAGACAAATGTTACAGTGTTTGAATTTTAACTCATAACAATGTAGAAAAATTGGTTTTATATAATAGAGAAAGCAGGTTAAATTTGCATTTAGAATAATCTCGTGTCAGTAAACTGTCGTCAGGGAGACCATTTAGCTTGGAGTCAGACAAGTGCTAACTAATAATTTTTTTCTTTCCTTATCTCTAAAATACCTTCCTGTCTACTTAACAAGTTTAATCATCTTGAGAGTATGTGAGTGGAAGTTTTATAAGATGAAGAACACCACATAATGCAAGATGTATAATGATCACTGTTATTCTGTCTTGTGATTTTCACCTTCTGGACAATCAGTTCAGCTACAGGGGTTAAATCAATTGTGCTATAATCTACATTTGCTGTTTTACAGGACTTTCAAAGAGTCATATGGGCCCTGCCATGATTCTTAATTTTTCATGAGTTAATCCAATAAGAAGAAAATAAACATAACTGATTGAACTCTTAAGTGAAAGCCACACTTAATTACTCAACCAAGCACTCGAGCAAGCACCCAACTCATAAGGATGATACAGTTCAATGGAATATTTCCCCATTGATTTGTTCTGTCACTTCTAATTGCTCTGAGTGAGAGTTACATAACATGGAAGGTGTTAGGCGTCATGATTGTAATTCTGGGGTGGAGAGACCAATGAAAAATAAGTGTAGCTTTAGTTTCCTTAGATGAGTTCAATAGCTCTGTACCTAACACAGGCACCTTACACATAGTAGACTCTCAATAAATGCAGATTGAAAGCAAATGGAGTCATCAGAACCGTCGAACACCCACTAACTACTGCTCTTGGTCACCTTAAGTGTTAGTTCAAAAAGTATGGAAATGTTCACTATCTAGCACTATCATTAGAAGAAAAATGAAATTACATTTGTGAAGGTACTTAGTAAATCTTAAGTAACTACATAAGTTTAAGACATTAGAGTTTTTATTATTGTTAGCTTCACTTTGAAGTTGATGGGGGATATTTTCCCTTTTTTTGCAGATGAGTAAATGAAAGCACAAAGGAGTTAAAGAACTTTTACAAAGAAATGTAGCTAGAAAGGTGAGTCAGATCTCATTGCCCAGTTCTAAGTATCCCTCCTTCCTTCCCTTTCTTTTATATTTTCATTCATTCAACAACTACAACGATATTATTAGGATAAAAATATAATTCCACACCCAAAGTGGGCACTTTCAAAAACCAAAGTGAGTACTGTTAATCATTACCCTGGGAAAACCAGAGATGAAAGCCAGGACTTTTTTGGGAAACCTAGCTGCCACAGATGGAATATTTACATTCCTCCAAAATTCATATGTTGAAATTGAATCCCCAATGTAATGGTATTTGGAGGTGAGGATTTGGGGAGGTGATTAGGTCATGAGGGTGGAGCCCTTATGAATAGGTTTAGTGCCTTTATAAAAGAACCCTCGAAGAGATCCCCTGCCCCTTCTGCCATGTGAGGACACAATAAAAAGACTGCTATCTATAAAAGAGGAAGCAGACTCTCACCAGGCAGTGAATCTGTTGGTGCCTTGACGTTGGACTTTCCAGACTCCAGAACTGTGAGAAATAAATTTCTTTTGTTTATAAGCCACCCAGTCTATGATATTCTGTAATAGCTGTCAGAACTAAGAGATTAGCGTATTTGATCACCCTAAATATTACGTACTGGAAATAGAGGAATAAACAAGAAACAGCCTTTTCTCTCAGAGCTTAATGGAAAAAATAGAAAAAATAAGCAATGAAAGTAATGTAGTGCTATAAAAGCTAAAATAGGGGCTTCCCTGGTGGCACAGTGGTTGAGAGTCTGCCTGCCGATGCAGGGGACGCGGGTCCGTGCCCCGGTCCGGGAAGATCCCACATGCAGCGGAGCAGCTGGGCCCGTGAGCCATGGCCGCTGAGCCTGCGCGTCCGGAGCCTGTGGTCCGCAACGGGAGAGGCCACAGCAGTGAGAGGCCCGCGTACCGCAAAAAAAAAAAAAAAAAAAAAAAAAAAAGTGTGAAAAGCTAAAATAAAGGTTATGGGAATTTGGAAGAGGGACACTTCAACTAGTCTTTGGGTTTAGAAAACACTTTAAAAAGGATGTGATCTGTGCACTGAAACTCAAAAGCTGAAGTATCCTGATAGATAAATAGTAAAAAGCCTCTGAAGCAGCAGAAAGAGTCTTTAAAAAGTGTGTCATATTCAGGAAATTATGAAGATGTTGCTATAGAAGAGTACAGGTTCATATGGGTAAGTAAAAGGAAAGAAGATAGGAGAGGTGGGGAGAGAGATGATCTTGGGGCCTTAATGCTTTTGCTAAAGAGACTGTACTTAAACCTGAAGGTTACTGGAGGATTTTAAGCAGGAAATCAATGCGATCAAAATCTGCATTAAAATGTTCCCACTTCCATCAGTATTGTACACAAGGCACTCACTCTAGTGGGCCTCCTGCTGCAATGCATTTGTGTCTAATAAATTCTAACCATCACACGTTAAATGAATCACAGACACACAAGAATGTGAGAATAATCAGCAAGACCAAAACAAATAACAAAGCATCAAGTAAAATCCTGTCAACCAAAACCAGAAAAGTGGGCTGTAGGAAAATGAAAGCCAGGGATGCCTGAGGAAAAATAATGTTTTCAGGTCTGAGATCACAGAACATGGAAATCTAAAATTAAAAGAACCCTCAAAAGAAACCAAAGTACTCCCAATTCCAAAGAATTCTTTGGCTCTACTGAAAAGCAAAGTCTAACCCTTTCTGGAAGAAAATACCCCCCAGTTTTGACCCTCAGAATTCCCATTATTTAAGTTCAGCAAAAATATAAAGTCACAATTAAGGAGACATATGAAACAGACCACCATGAGAAACAAGAACAGATTTAGACTTACAAGGACTTCAGATATTAAGATTATCAGATACATAACTTAAAATGACTATGTGAAAAGTTTAAAGAAACACAAGAAGATATTGTAGAACATTCACAAATCCACTATCCAAGAGGGAGATTATAAGCTGATCACATTGACTTATTGATAGGGTAAATACGGAAACATTTAGCAAAGGTATAGAATATTTGAAAAACATAACTAGCAAACTTGACCTACTGAATATAGTTAGAAACCTACATCCAACAATTAGAAAACACATTTCTCCAGGTAAAGAGAGAACACTGGCAAATTGTTGGCCACATTTTAGGCTAAACTAAATTTAAAAGAATATTTATTTATTTATACAATTTTTCCTGGACATTATTTTATCAAATTAGAAATCAATAACAGAAAGGAAAAAAATCCCAATATTTTTGAAAATTAAAGGAAAAAGAAAACTTCTAAATAACTCTTGGCTCAAAGAAATCATAAATAAATTTTTATAAAAAGTTTTATTTGAATGTTAATAAAAATCCTGCATATCAAATGTGATGGGATGCCAATGTACCTAAAATATTTTGAGGAAAATGTATTTAATGCTAATATGAAAGAAAAGGGCTGATTCGGTGAGCTAATCATCCATCTTAGGCATTCACAAAGATAAGAACAGAGTAAACCTAAAATAAGGCAGAAGAAAAATGATAATAATAAGAGCAGAATTATGAAATTAAAGCAAAAATAGAAAAAGAGGAAGAAATAAAAAAGGAAAGGAGGAAGGAAGGGAGAAAGAAAAGGAAAACATCTTACACCAGGGATACAAAGTTGGTTGAACTCTTATAACTCAGTCAATGTAATTAGTCACTTGAACAGGGTAAGGGAGAAAAATTATATGCTCCTTTCAATAGATAAGGGGTGGGGGAGAGATACTATCAGTAACAATAAAGGAACCTGATGAAAAATCTTACAAAAGTTTTTCAAAGTTAATGATATTTTTTTAATGTAAGATATTTATGGAGAAAATTATAACACTTTATTGAAAGACACAAAAGATCCAAATAAATGCAAAATAATCCAAATTTATAGAAGGAAGACTCAATATCAGACAAAGATCAATCTTCCTAAATTGACTTAGAGGTTCAGGCAATTCCAGTGGTAACCTCAAAAAAGATTTCTGTGGGACTTTCCAAGTTCATTCTAAAATTCACATGAAAGAGTAAAACCTAAACAAAGCCAAGACACTCCTGAAGCAAAACAAGGTAGAAGAATTTGATCTATTAGACATCACGATTAATTATAAAGAATCTTAATTAAGATAATGTGGATTTTGCACAGGGATACACAAATTGACCAATGAAACAGAATAGATAACACAGAAAGAGGCCCACATAGTACAGAAATATAATATAGGTCAGAGTGAGTAGTGCAGATAACTAGAGGGAAAAGGAAGGAAGACTATTTAATAAATAGCGCTTTGACAACTATTTATTTATCTGTGAAAAAGAATACACAAGAATCAAAACCAGATTGATGAAATACTTAAGTATATAAAAGACAAAAGTTATAGCTTGATAACCTTATGATCTTGGGGTAGGAAGATGTTTTTAAAACAAGATAGAGAAAGTGCCAACTATAAAGAAAGAATTGATATATCGGACTACATTAAAATCAAGAGCTTAATCTACAAAGTGGGAGAAGCTATCCACAACACTTATATCAATAGTGAATCAGTACAAGGTATCAAATACTCCTATAAATCAATAAGACAAAAGGCAATGTAATAAAATATAGGCAAACAGCATTGAACGGTCATTTGCCAGAAACAGAAACATGAATGTTAAATAAACATATTAAAAGATCCTCAATACTACTCTTCATCCAGAAAACACAAAGTAAGTAAAGCAAAATGCTCAATGACATTTCACACCTGCTAAATGGGAAATAAGTACACAAGAAATTTGGAAGAGCACTAAAAGCAGGGGCTGCTGGCTGATTCACTGCCCAGTTGGTCAGTTCCTACTAATAAGCATTTGCAATTAGCTGGACAAAAGTGAAAGTCAGTCTAAGTGGGCAGCTGCAGACCTTACACTCACCAGTACGGGTGGTAACTGTATCCTAGGAACAGTGAAGGAGTGACAGTGCGTGCATGTGGGATAATTGGGAGGGGAAGGGGGTGTCTGCTTAGAAAACTGCCAAGCCAAAAGCTATCAACATATAGTGGTAGGAAACAATCCTAATTACCTACCAGGAAGCATGAGGAAGCCTATAACATAGGAAGTTGCTTGTTGAAATTTTGCATTAATAGAACGATTTTTTAAAGCTGTTATTAGACTCTTAAAAGTCCAACAGTAAGTGAAAAGGTAGGGACCCCTCTTTCCCCTGTTATACATCAGAGGGCATTGTTTGATATAATTTACCACTTACTGGTTTATCTTCAGAGAATGGGCTGCTTTGTATTTAGGGACTTTGCTACAAAAGCAACCTTTGGAAAAGCCAGCATGATTGAGGGCAGAGAAGTGCCTTCCTTTGTGTCAGAGAAAAACATTGGTATTTTGAAGGTAACTTTATTCTGAATGACTTTTTTCTTGTCTAACAACTTTGATAGATAATTTGGTATAATTTTCAGTCTGTCACCAGAAATAGTTTTTCTTGACAGGACTGTGTGATTGAACAGCATGCTCCGACAACAGCACTGGCTCACTGATATTAGGTATCATAAGTGGGATCGGTCTGATCACAAGGGTTCTTGAATATGGAACCCAAAAGCTATCAGATTCCTTCATAAGAATCTGATCCCACAATGGATTGAAAACTTTAAACATCAGTACTGATTACAGAGTAAAACCTAACTTTTGCATACATTGATTCTGGCCAGTGAAGGTAGCAACATGTTCGCTGCTTCAAGGAGGGAGACAGGAATTCTAACTGCTGGGGGTGGAGGCGGGGAGCATATACCAGGGAAGATGACTATTTAGCTTTCAACTGAAGGATGAGAGCATTCTACGTGTGTTGGAATTGGTGTTACAGGCAGAGGAGATAGCATAAGAAAGATATCAGACTGGGTCATCGAATGAGGAACGGACAATTTACTACGGCAATAGCGTACAATTAATTAAAAGGTCAAAATGGCACACCAAGGCCTGAACTTGGAAAGATTTGAATGTCATGCTCTAGCTCTATTTTGCAGGAAATGGAGGATATCAGCCACTATGATACTTCCTCAAAAGCTCTTTCAAATCAGTGTTGGCCACGGTGGTCTATCAGAGGAGTCTGAGCGATAAAACAATCTCTGATGGTCAATCACTGTACTATCTCTTATATCCACTTCCTCCTTTCTACTCCTACAGCCTCTAAACAAGTTCAGGCTCTTATTAACTCCAGCCTTCTAACTCACTCTGTATTTTTGTTTCTCTGATTTTCAGAGCATCCTATCAACTACAGACAGAACATTCTCCAAAACACAGCTCTTTGGTTATGTTACTCTTTTGCCTGCTGTTGAATGGCTTCCTACTGATGACTAGACATATCCCAACTAACTTAATCCTAAGCTTTCCTATTTACCTGTATTTACTTATGCCGTTCCCTTCACCATGTGGAGAAGAATCACTGTGACGACCCTATCCCTTTGCAAGAGAAGGAATTGGAATGCTTTCTTATCTCCCCAACATAAGCTCTTCCTCTCCATATCCAAATCCTATCATTAAAGCTCAGTTTAAGGAAAAATCTTTCCATGAAATCTTCCCTGATCTTTCCAGATACATATAATAAAAACAACTAGTGTTTGTATAGTACTTGCAAGTTAACATAGCATTTTATAATTTATGTAGCACTTAAATCTGTGAGAGTATGGCAAAGGTAGAGTAGGAATATTATTACATTTTGACAGATGAGGAAATAGAAAATCAGAGTTTTAGTGACTTAGTGTTAATCATGGAACTTTGGACTCCAAATATCACGTTCTAAACCCCATACGTAATTCTCATCCAGAAAATCCTTAGGAATTTTCCCTACATACATTGTTCTGATGATTATTATCTTGATTATCTGTTTTTAACGCAATGCATACACATAGTATTTAATAAACAAATGTCCTGCTAATATACCTATTTCAAATGATTAGACTAATCTGAAATAAATTCTGGCTTTTTCCCAACCATCACAGTATACTGAGTGCTTGCACACAGTAGACACTTAAGGAGTACTAGTTGAGATGCTTACTAGAATGGTGAAGTCTGATAGATAACCTTTGAAAAATGTGACTATGACCAGATATTCACATGTGCAGTTCTTCTACTTGGGTCAAAGATTTGGGAAAGAGATCAGGAGACAACATCGAGGTTCTAAGAACTGTACTGCTTTTGAAAGAGCTTGGGAAAGTTTGGTGTGCATATAGTCTTGTTATTTATACTGTGCCTATGTCTATACCACCGAGGTGATAGAAATTCTATTAGGACATTCTTATTATTACTACTACCACCATCCCTACCACCACTATATCTACAAGTAGTTCTAAAATGGGATGATAACAGCATCGTACTTCAAAGGGCTATTTCCATAATTAAAATAATGGATATAAAGCTTTAACACACTGCCTCCAACTTAGCAAACACAGAACAATTGATTGCTATTCTTTTATTTCGATTATTTTTATTATCACTATTAGAACAACTATCAGAATGTGACCACTGTAGCTATCACTCCTACCATGAGTTGCCATGTATTGAACACGTATTGCTCAGACATTGTATGAGATCTATCATATCCATTATTGTTATTCCTCACAATAATCCCACAAGGTTCTCATTGCCATTCCCATTCAACAGAGACAGAAAGTAAGGACTCAAGATTTGCTCATCAAGATCCTCCCTGTGGCATCCTGGGGGTATGCAAAATCGTAAGCATTTCCAAGGACCGTCATAGTTCAAATAGTACATGTACTCCCCTCTGACTCACACCACTGCCCCATCTTAAGAATATCATAATAAAATCCTCAAGCAATGTAGTTCCCCCCCCCCAGAAGGGATCCATGTTTCATCCAAGTCAAAAGCCCTTAACAATTTTGAGAATTATAAATCTAAAGTTTAATATCACCCCCACATCCCCAAAGCCACTACATGTCGCCAAGACACCACTCCACACAAATCACTCTTTACCAGAGTCTACTTTATTCATTCCTGGCAACTGCACTAGAAACAGGAAGCAGCAACTGGGCTGAATTACAAAACTGTCTGCTCCAATTTTTCTGTACAAGCTGTTTCTGTATTACTTATGCCTACTTCCCATCAAGACTGGGCTAATTATGTAGTTTCCCTACTCAAGGTTACTCTGTAAGTGTCACCTAGAAGTCAAATCAAGCCTGGGGTTTCTTCTCAGAACATCTGCTCATAACTTCCAGGTACTCTGAGAATACAATCTTATAATCCACAAAATAGATCTTCCAGCTGAAAGCCAGACCCCATTTCTTTTGGAAGGAAATTATAAAAGTACTAAAACTTCAGACAGAAACACATTTGACCTTCACTTAAGGCTCAAATGGCAGACATTTGCCTAAAAATATCAGTACATAGACAATTTGAAGTCTGAGATGATCCAAAGTTTTGACTATTTTTCTTAATTCGTTAAACCCTGTGTTTTTCCCATGATGGGCCAGACCATAGCTTAACATGTGGAAGAAAATCATGCAATTTGGAAAGGCTACATACTGATTTAGATTATAAGAGAATAATCACAGCTGCGTTACCGCAAAATCTACTAATCATATCAATATATTCTCTTTTCCCTTCCATTTTAAATGTGAAATTTAGTAAAAGCTTTAGGGCAGGGATAAAGAATTAGATGTCAAACACAGAATATACTCTACTTTGTCTTCATTACCATCATCCGTTTTATAATAATTACAATGGTAAGTGCTATTGCTTATTGGGGATGAATTATTTTGGGACTAGTTTGGGTGATTTAGATGCATTAATTTTAGGACTATGAATATAGAAGGCAGGTGTGTTGCCCCCATATTAAATATTGTCCCTCTTTCAACTATACCAGGAGGTCTTAAAAGAACACATGTATAATTCATCACTGTTTCCAAATTTACATGGTGGGGAGTAGCAGGCAGATTATTTTCTGTGGGGCGCCCTTCTCTCTGGCACCGCTGGCAACAAAGTCCTGGGCAGGATTTCTCTTCACTTCGAAATACCACACTTCAGGACCTTGAAGACTGGGGTGGGAGAGAAGCCGTGGGCAGCCCGCGCAGCAGTGGGAAGGTCCACTCTATCTGGAATCCTCCTTCACACCATTGATTCATCCAGCAAATGTGCACTTTTGGAAGCATGTGGGACCTGGGGCGGAAAGCTGGTGGAGTCAGTCCCTGCCCACGAGTCAGAGGTCTGAAGGCAGCAGAGCTTTGTGACAGGTAAGGCTGAAAAAAATCGTTTGGCCTGAACTGAGAGCAAAAGGAAGGAAAAAAAGATCACATCCTTATAAACCCTAAAACTTGAAAAAGATGCTGCTTAGAAAACCAGCAACAAGCTGCAGGGTGTGGAAATAGGAGGCCAGCACTACACTGGCAGGAAAGGAGCTATGGGAGGGGGGCAGCTACCAGGGCAGTAAGCCCAAGCTAGTACTACCCAAGGTTTTCCAAGCAGTGTTCTAGAAGCGCTCTCTCCTCCACATTTGTTATATTTATGCTCTCACTCTCTTTGGAGGCCAAATGAGTCATCAACTACACAGTTAACATATCCAGAACACAGTACATCAAGCAATCTAACATTGGCAACTTCGGAAGCATTTGCTTTAAACACAGGGCTATGCACAGTCGTTTATTCAACAGTCTCATTTGTTATTCATTTATTTTGTTTCATGTATCATTTACCAGTAGTACGTTAAATATAAAGCTTCTCGAACCTACAAAATACAGGGGAAAAAAGCTAATTTTCAACTCCATTTCTCTGAACTTCTACAGAATTTACATTTACTAGAAAAATTAAATTATCAACTGGTTGTGTAAGTTCGCATTATTCATTATTATAAATGAGCACGTTTTGCAGCACTCTCCCCAAAGCATGGTAGTAGAAATTTCAGTAAAGGTTTGCACCTGAAAGTAGAAATGTAGGCTGTAGAGAAAGACAGACCTAAGTTTGAATTGTGCCTCTAGTTATACATTAGCTATGGCACCATGGTAAATTACTTGACTTCCCAAAGCTTCAAATGCCTATTCTGAAAAATGGCGAGATATATGTGTGTACATACATATATACATATAGATGCGTATATATATGAAAAACCTCATGAGACTATTGTGAATATTAATTAGCAAAATATATGTAAAGCTCCTAACACAGGGCCTGGCCTACAGTAAGAACTCAATATCCCTCTTTCTCTCTCCCTCTCTCCTTTAGAATCAATAATTCAACATTGCCAAGGATTACTCTCTGATTATCCCAAGGTCTTCATTTACTGAGTGCCTATATGTCAAGCACTACATTACATGCTGGCTATGCAAAGAAAATATTATATAATCTCTGCCCTTGAGGGATTTCGACTATACCCTTCTTAACAAAATTGACCTGTGAACAAATTGTTGATTTAAAAGTCTTTCAATATAGAAGTTAATTAACTTGGCTGTATTCCAGTTTGTCCTGAAATATCTCTTGCTCCATCTTCTACCATTCTTGGCTCTATCATGCACTCTTATTGTACAAACTGTGTAGATTTCCTTGAATTTTATGAGTACTTGCTCATCTTCCTGACTTTGCATATGCTACATCTTTTGCTTAGAATGTTTCTCCCCTCCAGGTTCACCTGGGGAAGTCTTCCTGGATATACTTCAAGTCTTTCTCAGGAGCTTTCTCCAAACTCTTGGGCAATTTGAAGAGCTCTACCTCCCTGCTTTTGTGGTTACCTGTATAAGTTTCTGTCTCAGAAGTCACTTGATTGGTGGTGGGAGAGGAGGACGTCAGTATGCTTGTCAGTCTCCTCTATAAAATAAAGACCTACTTGATGGCAAGGATTTTTTTATGATTTATCTTTGTGTTTCTATACTCAGCAGTGTGTCTGGTGAATAGATCGTGATCGATAATTATTAAATGAAGAGTTGAATTTAATAATGAATGGCCTGGTTGTGGTCCAGAAAAGGGAACCGGTGACTGGGATTCGCCAGCACACGAAGCAGGTTTTCTCAGCCCATTTGTCTGGAACAGCCCTCCTGGCTTTCTGCACAAGGCCAGGTTTCTCTGACAAGAACATTTGGTTTCCAAATTACATACTGCACAGCATGAATCCTTCCTTTCCTGCAACTGCCTGTTAATTATAGTGTCACCTTTCCTCTGTCTTTTCCTGAATCTCCTAATTCCTGAGACACAGGATATTCTGACCTTTAAAAGCAAGTCCCTCTGCCCCAACCCTTTTGTAAAAACTATTTAAAAAACCAGAGGAGTCTGACTAGAGTTCAAAGGTACTATAATATTATTAAAAAATTATTTCAGAGTAAAAAAATACTCCCCTTTGTTCCTTATTCACATGGGATAGTAAAAACCGGCCTGCTTTGGGGAGCAGCTGTGAGAATGCTAGGAGCTGTCACTGGGGAGAAGAAGCATCTTCAAGCTCTTAAAGCCGACAGCTCCTAGAAGCCAACTGAGAGATTCAACAGCTGACTTCATTTGATCACACTGGCAGAAGTGCCTGGGAAAAGTTTCTGTTCTTCGTGCAAAAAATTTTGAAGATTTCAAATTCTTTCTCGGGTTTTAAAATTTTGCAAGTGTTCTGACAACCCTTTTGTCATTCTCTATTTTTTATGGAGAGATACTGGGCCTGTCTTATTCACTGGTGTCCCTGGTACCTAACAGAACTTGACAAAGTAGGTGCTCACAAAAATAAAAAAAAGAAAGAAAAAAAGGCATGTGGAAAGAAGGAGGGAAGGGCATGGTTGAGAAAGAGAAAGGAAAAGGAGGAAAAACAGAGAGAGAGAGAAAGTTACAGGGAGAGCTGCTGAGGGGGAGACAGGGAGAGGTGGAAGAAAAACGGAGGGAGACAAAGAGGAAGAGTAAAGGGAGATCAAGTTCCTCACACCTTTTCCCCATAACCTTACAAGACACAGAGTCTTAAAAATAAAACAAAACAAGTTCAAACCACTTACAGTTACTGTGAGGACAAAGTTCCCTCTCAGACCATTGCTGTCTCCTGGGGCAACTGGAGTCATATAGAAAGTGACACATTCAAGGTGTCTTGTCCTATCTGAGAAGGCTATCAGCCTCAGGGAATGAGTGATAACCCTCAACCCTTTCCCTTACTGACCCATCAAGACATCCTTAGTGCCACGCCATGACCATATAGCCATGGTATATGCTCACATCATCTATTCAGCCTCGGCAGACCCAGGACTATCCTTACAGTCCACAGAGCAGGGGCAAGGACTGTAAGAACCAGAGTCTGAGTAAATAATTCGAAGTAGCAGCAGGTTCCTTTAAAAACTGTTTGGAAGAGTTTCTTCACTGCCTTTCTAAGCCCAGAGATTAGGTTTCAGATAGCTCTTGCTGTTACTATGATTTTCAGTCTAATTTTCAATCCAGGTACATTTTACTTTGGAATTTGCAGTGCTTTTAACTGCATGGCTTTTATTTTTATAACAATTTTTAAACTATAATAAAGTGCATTTGTTATATGACAAAAGCAATGACTTTATTATAGAAACTTCACAAAAAAAGAGAATTAAAAAAAATAAATCCAAAATCTTGTCTTTGAAAGATAGTCACTAATACTATATTAGTCTTTCTTATATACCCTGAGACATATATTGATTGTCTTGAGAATAAGATGATGTACATAGTTTCTAACCTGCTATTTTTAACTGAATGATATACTATGAAAATTTTCTTTCATTAAAGATTCACCTCAATATAACTCTGCTGGCTTAACTCTCCATGTTCTAGCAATTTCTGGGTCAGGAGGAAGGGAGTGAAGAAAGCTCTGGGTCTCCAGCGGTTGGCTTCACTGTCTGTTCTCTTCAACACCTGCACTCACTGTTCCTTCTTTTCTTGATATAGGGTGACAGCCAGTCACAAGTGCTACCTTATCATTTGTTTGATTTGTCTGTTGGATTTAGGAAATATGGGGCCAATCCTGTGAACTCAGTCTGGGTGTTTCTCAAATGCTTTCCTCTCACAAAAACATGTTTTGTTTCTCCTGTGAGTTATCTTCATGGAGTATCAAGGCTACCAAAAGTAACTGCAGGTTGCATACTGCAAATAATCCACTAAGTTGTGTGTGTTCATTGTAGGGTAGGGACTCTCTATCTTTTTCATTCTTATTTGTCTCAGGCCAAAACCAGCAACTGGCCTATAAAAGATATACAATTCATCAATAAATGCCTGTTGAATGAATGAAACTGAAGTGAATGAACGTAAAAAGGCAGTTAAGGAGACGGGACATAAAATAATAACATTTTCTGACCTAGTTACGGTAGTTTTGGGAAGAATGAAATATACTATAGAGAAAACAATGTAGGATTTAGTCAGAGATCCACTTTAATATGTACCATAGCAATACAACTTTACTGATCCTCCTTTCTTGTCTGTGAAAGAGTCACAGTAACTAAGTGTCCTCACAGATTTGTTACAGTGATCAAATGAGGCGATAGCTTAGTATATGAGAGAAACTGAGAACTTCAAGGTATCCCAGGGCCTCAGGAGACCATAACCAATTGCAAGCTTGAAGTTTATGTTACAATAGGAGGTGCTTCATTACCAACCGCCCTGCTCCCAGTCGCAACACGTACACATAAAAAGACAGCAATTATAATTTAAAAAAATAACTTCACTGAAAAGAAAGTTTTTAAATGGGTGCCAGGAAGATGAGGTATCAGCTGGTACTATTTCAGGCAGCATGAAATAGTAAAAAGAAGACGGATTGGGAGATTGACCTGGGCACACGGTTTGGTTCTGTCACTTCTTTGCTGTATAATTTTAGACAAGTTGCTTTTCTGACACACTTTTTCCTTTGATAAAATTCTTTTTAACAACTTATGCTCCTTAGTATTATTATGACAATTAAATTAAAGAAGGGGTAATTGATAACTAATAAGAACGTGCTATATAAAAAAAAATAAAATAAAATTCAAATATTAAAAAAAAAAAGAAGAGGTAACTGCCCTGGCATACTAGGTGTTCAACAGATATTATTTCACTTACCCTTCCTTGATGTCATACCCCAGTCCCTATCTGAACCAGTGACAGGAGTATATAATTCATACTCAACAATTTTGCCTAAAGCCTTGCCCACTATCAGACTTGAATGCCAACTTGCCAAACAGAAGTTTGCTGTTGAAATATTTATACCAGACTTCAAATACAGGAACTCGGAGTTCAGTCTATCAAAAGCTTAGCACTTGTCATCGAGAACAGCAGAGACTCAGGAAATCCTACCAACATCCATATCAAAGTCTTTTTCAAGACATTCCACAGAGGTAGCTCTAACTCTCTCAAATAATATCTTTAAAATTACAGGTTATTTTATCATGTTTGAAGGAAAAAAATATTAGAAATACGAGCCTCAACGGACTCTTCTGGTTTTGAAGTCAACTGACCTAGAAAAAAAGAGTTCTCCCTTTCAGAGTAAGGTGAAGCTCTCTGAAAAGGAAGACATACCCTGGAATATGTTTTACAAATGTTGCTAAGAGGAACGTTTACAATAATAAGGCCTGAAGTCAGATTTCAATCTGAAGTGCTCCAGCTTCCGGTGGGAATGTAAATTGGTGCAGCCACTATGGAAAACAGCATGGAGGTTACTCAATAAACTAAAAATAGAGTTGCCATATGATCCAACAATCCCACTTCTGGGCATATGTTCAGACAAAACTACTAACATTCAAAACGATACACACACCCCTAAATTAATAGCAGCACTGTTCACAATAGCCAAGACATGGAAACAACTTAAATGTCCATTGACAGATGAGTGGATAAAGAAGATGTGGTACGTATGTACAATGGAATACTACTCAGCCATAAAAAAGAATGAAATAATGCTATTTGCAGCAACATGGATGGACCTAGAGATTATCATACTAAGTGAAATAAGTCAGACAAAGACAAATACCGTATGATATCACTTATTTGTGGAATCTAAAATATGACACATGAATTTATCTACAAAACAGACTCACAGACATAGAGATCAGACTTGTGGCTGCCAAGGGGCTGGGAGGTGGAAAGATGGATTAGGAGTTTGGGATTAGCAGATACAAACCATTATATATAGAATGGATAAACAGCAAGATCCTACTGTATAGCTCAGGGAACTATATTCAATATCCTATGATAAACCATCATAGAAAAGAATATGAACAAGAAGGCATATATATATATGTGTGTGTGTATATACATATATATATATATATGTAACCGAATCACTTTGCTGTACAGTAGAAATTAACACATTGTAAATCAACTCTATTTGAATAAAACAAACTTTTTAAAATGTTAATGAAGTGCTCCACTTCTACTAAGTGAATCATGTCTAGCAGTGAGGACAGATCATCCAAGCAAATTTTCAGATCATTCTTCTAACCCAGTTAAGCCATCCTTGAAGGTAAATGTTGAAATTATTTAATAACTCAAGCTTTAGGCTTTGTGGCTTGGGCTTTTCCTTTAACCTTTTTAGATGCCACTAGAAATCTGGCCATATTTTAAAGTTTCTTCTAGCTCAGAAAAGACAACACTCCCAAATTTTCACTTCTTTCAGTTTTATTTCAGGTGATTCCTATCTGGATAATAAAAATCTATCTTGATTTACAAATAAAACAACAGAATAAATGTACACTTTGTTCAAAAACCAGCAACTATGAAATATTTTTTAGCAATTCCACAGCTCCACCCTTGGGCAAGCTCCTAAGCCTTAAATGGGACTCTACTCTTGAGGTGGAAAGACGGTCTGGCTGTGCAGAATTCAAATAATGTTTATGATGCACATACATGAACAGTACATCCACTTAGAGAAAGTCTGGGACTACTTAACAGTAATCATTCTGAACTCCTTCCAATCAATTCTCCATACTGCAGCTTGAATAATTTTTCTAAAATGTATAATTGACTGAATTACTCCCCTGTTTGAAATCCTTCAGTAGCTCATCTTTGTTTTTAGAATAAAATTCAGAGTTCTCAGCATATTATACAAAGCTCTTCTTGATCTGGTCCCAACAACATCTGCAATGCTTCCTCTTTTCCTGGATCACTTATTTTAGCCACACTTAACTACTGGCCATTACCATGACTCTGCTGTGTGCCTTTTTCCATCTTTCTCCCTCTCTCCGGGATATTCTTCCTCTTCCCACCATCCCAACTCACAGCTACACATTTTTCTTTTTTTAGTCTAAGTATCTCCTATTCATCTATTAAGATACAGCTCATTCATTACTTCAGAAAATACTCCTGTCCACGTTTTCTTCCTCTCTCCCCAGATACCAATAGGGGGGCCTGTCCTCTAGTCTCCTACAACATTGCGTAAAAGTTTATCATAGCATTTTTTTCACCCTATATTGTAATTATCTGTTAAGAAATAAGTTCCTTAAAGGTAGGTTCTGTATCTTATTCTTCATTATATATTTACGTAGAAACTGTTACTTAGTAGATGCTCATTACGTTTTCATTGTTACTGTTGAATGATGAATGGATGGATGTTTGGTTCTGGATCAGGCTTATTTACTAGAAACATACAACTTTAGGGCCACCTTTAGTACACAGGAGCTGAGTAAATCATACACACACTGGCCTTGTCTCAACTGTTGTGGTCCCAGTGGATCTGGATCAAGTGGGATAACAAAAGCAACTCTAAAAAGGAAAGCAAGTCACCTTAGAGCAGTGTGCTGCCTCACCACAGAAACTGAAGTAGTGTAGTGGGGAGGCCCAGCTCACTGGCACATTTAGCCATATTCTCTTAAAGAAACGTAGATAGAAAGATAGATAGATAGATAGATAAAACAAAAAAGCTCTGCACAACTGCCCTATTTGCACTTAAGGCATTTTTTGCAGCTTAATCATTAAAACACCTATGAAGAGTGTGTCAGGAGATCTGAATTCAGAAACCTGGGTTTGAGACTTAGCTTTGCTTCTAGTCAACTGCGTGGCCCTGGATGAGCCACTTCCTCTCCCTGGTTCTCTCTTCCTCTCGGATGATCTCTGACATCCTTTTTGGTTTAAAAATTTCCTCTCTTTTGATACCGTTTGCTGGGAGAGCACCTGACACACAGAAAGTATTAAAAATATGTGTCAAATGAATAAATGAATGAATGGCGATCTCCTTCCCTGGCTGCTTTTTGAGTTTTGCAGAGTGAGCTACAAGCTAAGGTTATGTCTCACCAGCATTAAGAGTTTTAGCAGAACCCACTCTTTTCTCAATCCGCTTACACAGGCCCTTTAATGAAACAGCATCAGAGTAGAAAATGGAGAAATGCTGAAAAACCTCAAAACCAACAAGGACATGAAAAGGTGATAGATGAAGATTACAGGAGCCATCCAGAGGCTCACAGGAGGGTCATAACAATTCAAGGAACCACTGGAGGGGAAGATGGGAATGGGGACCTCTGCACAGAGCGAGAAGCTGATCCTTTGAAGAAAACAAAGCTTTAGTTTTCTTAATAAGTTCTTCAGAGAAAATAAATACAAAAAAACTTTTCTCTGGCTCTTCCCAGGAAGCAGAAATTGAAGACACAGATCAGCATATTCAGTCTCAAAACCCACAGCCTGGATGTAGCCTGTATGAAAAGGACTATCGGGCAGCTGCTTGCAGAAAGCCCAATGCTAATCTCTCTCATGAGGGCTGCACAGCGAGCCCTTCTCTGTTCTACACCCACCCTCCTCTGGGGTCAACAGTGATACACTTTGCCACATCTGACCTTTAACCTGAAAACCCCACATCCACTGTGGTCTTAATTTCTTGCCTAGCAAATGCTTAAAGAGGAATGTGAAGAATGTACAAGCATTCATGGAAAGCTGAAGCATTTAGAACTTTGAGCACCTTGCTCACAATCAATACCTAATACATATTTGTTAGTTACACAGATGATTTGAATTATAAATATACAAGGACAGACTATTTCTCTTCTTTCTCTCCAACTATACACTTCTCTCATTATTTTGTATAGAACCTTAACTTGATAGTTAAAAACAAAGATAAAGGCACTTACTATATTCCAGGCATTAAAGTAAGTCTTCACCCACATTATTTCACTTAATTCCTTTATGAACTCCATCATCTCCCTCATTTTACAGATGAGGAAACTGAAGCTGAGAGGGGGTAAGTAACTCCCCCTAAGATGGGACTAAAGGCATGGGAAGAACTATGCTGGCATTTGCTGAACAACTAAGTGAGTTGCCTGTGTCAATGTATGTGTGTGAAAATCAAAGATTCAGATACAACTTTTGAGCCTTTAGGGAAAGTAGCCCAGAAATAATTACAACCACAAGGATTAGCAAAATTGTACTCCAAATGATATCCAAGACATGCATGGACACATGCATGGGTTCCTAATCTCAAGGGGTGCCCACTTGAAGGGACAAATTGACAGAAGTATAGTAAGTGCTCAAACAGAGAGAGCTCCAGTGGGCTTTGAAGGTCAAAGGACAGGCCACAAGGGGAGTCAGAGAAGGCCACCTGGAGAAGGTTTCAAAGAGTCTCCCCTACAAGCATTACAAAGGAGGTTATAAAGAGTTCCCCAAATCCCCAGGCTATGTGATAATTCTTTCCTTGGAACCCAGTATGTGGTTTATAGCTCTATCCCAATATGGTTCATATTGAACTGAATGACTGTTTAATTACCTGGCTCTGATGCTAGACAGTGAGCAACTTAAGCGCAGTGGCTATAACACTGACTAATGAATTTTCAGTATCTCCCATAGGGTCTAACACAGAGAAGGGGCTTGATAAATGCCCACAGGAACTGAGCTGAATTCACATGGATCTCTGAAAGTGCAGGTGCTTAAACAGCATGAGAAACTAAAACCCGACACTGCAGGGGCAGGGGTAAGGCCAGCTGCTTGGGATCTAAGGGAGACAACACTCAGAAAAAGATGATTTCATCTCTTCTTGTTGAAAGAAATTTGGGTTCAAAGGAAAGAAATGCCGAAGGAAAAAGTGCGAGACACTACTCTCCAGACACCTCACCTCTCTCTGTGGCCAGTGATTCTACTCTGGTTTAGATCTGAGGTCCATGGCCCAAGATGACTTTAGTGTGAAACTTCTGGTTTATAATGCAGGCTCTTCAGAGCATGGACAGGAAGAGGTACAAATTTTATTCTTATCGTATTTCCTAGAAAAACTCCAAATTTTTGTGAGGTTTAGAAAAAGTTAAAAATTTAAGACATGTCCATATGAAGCTCCTTTAGCCTCTGGTAATGACATCAATGCCTTTCTTAACTACACTGTGTTCTACCTAGTTTCTCAATCTTATGTTTGCCTTAGAGGACTAGAATGGAAATCTCTTTGCCTGGTTGGATGATTTCATCTTTAATAGCTTTAACCTCCACTTTCATTTTGATTCAGTATTAGATGTGCTTGTTCAATCCATCGTCTTGAAATCCTGCCAGATTACGAATAAGCAATTTCAACAAGAGTAATAAAAATGAACAGAACATCAGTTGTGACCTTTGTTTAACCTCCTACATAGTCCACGTATGTCCTTGGCCCCAGCTGAAAAGTGAAAAAGAAATATACATAGATAATTTTACTTTCACTAAAATTCAGTGGTTAATAGCACCACTGAAAGGATGGGAAGAAGAAATGAAATCAGTATTTTGAGTGTATCTACTACGTGCCAGGCACTATCCCACAGCAACGTGACAAAATAAGCATCATTCTCATTTTTGCAAGGGAAGAAGTTCAGACTCAAAGAAGTTAAGATGAGCGATCACTTAAGGTAAAAAAACAACAAAATGATGGCACATATACCCCTTTGTCTATCTGGCTCCAATGTCTATACTTTACCCATTACAAAATTTAGCTTAAATTAAATCATAGAACTATAGTATGAACTAGAAGGGACAGAGGAAATCAAAAATTCTAGAGACTTCATAATTTATCACAAGATAGAACTTCTATTATCTTGAGAAATAATTTGTTTTCATATTTGAGAAATAATTTGTTTTCATATTTGTGCATGTACACGTGTGTGTGTGTGTTCAGCAACTTAAGAGTTTCTAATCAGCGTGTCATCAGCTTTCTACTAATGGAATTCCAAGATAAAACATGATGCCTTCATTAGCTTGGCTGGATGTTATCACCAGCATATTTATATTGAAATATTGATGATAACTCAAGGACCTCCATTACTACACAGGCATATCCAACCTGAGGACCACTGATGAAATCTGAAACTACCCAGTGTGATCTTAGATGGCATCTGCATGAATACAGTCAGCTTTAGGTTTTAGCTCTCTTTGAGCTTTTAATTTAGTTATTCTATCAAGCATGTTATGAGTCCTTTCTTATTCCTTTGAGCTTCCTCCTTTAATAAACCAATATTGTAATGACTGTATCCCAGACCTTAGCGTTTGGAAAAAGTTGCTCATTTTGACACTTTATTCTGATATTAGAGTAAATCTAAGAAAGAATATCAGTTTTGGAAATTGTTCAACTAGCCATAACTTTTTGCTTCATTGATATTTTTTTGGGCTGAACATATTTTTTCATGTTTTGAAAATGACAATATGATTGTGGCATATTCCAAATATCTGTTTCTGGCTAAAAAGTGACCTTTTGATTATGTTTATTTTGTAAAACCAAGGAATCATTAAGCCTTCTATAAATAAAGTATAAACAAATAACAGCTGTTGTTAACTTTCAATATTGACAATTTTAATATTTACTATAAAGGTTCACTTGACCCCAAGGTTTTAAACTGTATGTGGAAGCATTTGACAAATTATTTCCAAGGTAACAATGAAGTCATGGGGCTCACTACTAACACTCAAACCCCATGCTCCTGGACTTGTAGGCTAATGTCTGTCGGCTACTCGAGGCTGCCGGTGGGCCTTTGGTTGCTCAATGCCAGTGTTCTTCCCCAGAACCAGAGCTTTCTGAGCTCTTTCATCTGGATACATTCACTCCCTTCCTGGAATCAGTGTAACTCTCTCTCCCAGGGAGCTCACTACACGTTCTCCTTGGGTTTCCCCTTCCCTCCAGCCTGACATCCCACATCACCTCTCATTCTATTAGTTTCCTGAAGATAAGCCTATGAGCTCTTTTAATTCTAAGAGTTTCACTGTATAGCACAGGGAACTATACTCAATATCTTGTAATAACCTATAAGGGAAAAGAATCTAAAAAAGAAAAAGAATCCAAAAATGAAAAAGAATATATATATATATATATATATAAAATAATATATATATATCTGAATCACTTTGCTGCACACCTAAAACTCACACATTGTAAATCAATTATAATTCAATAAAAAATAAAATTTGAAAAAGTTTACAAATTTCAAAAAAAATTCCAAGACTTTTACTTGTGATCACTCTTCTCTGTGGGAAAACAGGTAGGGGAACCAAGATAACAAACAGGTTGAACTGGCAGAGCTGTATGAGGTCTTAAGGGCTCCCTGAATTTGAACACCAGTTTCTGCCTCTCAGCTGCCCATTCTTCAGCAAATTATTGAGCTTCTCTGTGCCTCAACTTCACCATATGTAAAATGAAGATAATGATAATACCTTTTTTAAAGAGTTATATTGAAGATGAAATAAGTTAATTCACACAAGTATTTAGAATAGTGCCTAACCCGTAGTGAGCACTCAATAACTGCTAGCTTGTATTAGCTACTATTGATTCCTCTCTGAGATGCTCTTCTCAGCTGCTCTTTACTTTGATCTTCTGAATCCATCCTTAAACCTGTTCAAAGCCTAATGATGAAGCAAACTGCAAGTGCTCCAAACTGCAAGGGAGCCAGCAAGTCTCAAGTGCTCCGGAGTTGGTGTACCCTGCACATTAGCCTCACCTTGACTTATCCCTCCTGGGTGCTTTTTCAGTGAGGCAGCATATTTTAAAAGGTTCTAGAGTCAGATTGCCTGGTTGGAAACTCCATTCTACTTCTTCTTACCTGGATGACCTCGGGCAAGGGATTAATCTTGCTATTCATAATGAAAGTACCAAACTCATAGGGTTATTATGAGGATTAAATTAGTTCAGTATTCATAAAATTCTTAGAGCATTACTTGCAAATAACAAATTCTAAGTGAGTTGGTTAAATAAATACCAACCCCAATTAGGTGAAGTAGAAATGTCATTTTTTGTCAAAGAATGAAATTGTGGGGTAGGGGTGTTAAGAAGGATTGATTCCTTTTCAGGTTGTTATAAGAACTTGAACTGTAAAGATTTACTCCTAATTTACTACTAAACTTTCTTCAATGAATTTCAAATTAACAGTAGTCATATTCACTCAATCAGTTAATGTGGCAAAGTCCTGAAAAATAATTCTTATAGTAAATTAAACCCAAATCCTGTGACTTTGTATATATAAAACTTTTCCTACTTAAATTGCATAGGAATATATTTATACCAATATATATATAGGGTATAAACCAAGTCAAAATAAATATGTTTCAATATAATGAGAACTTTTGTAAGATGATAGAAAGATATGCACTTTAAGTGAATTTCTGCAATCATTCAGAGATTTTAAAAATTTCATTCTGAGTACCTACTATGTACCAAAGAGTGTGTTAAGTTCTGGGTGAACAATGGGAGAACAATAGAGAATACCTGCCTTTCTGTTGCTTACCATCAAGAGGGTAGGCCAATAGGGTTAAACAATAATAGGGTCCACCAGCATTAAAGCAGGAGAGAGGCCACACACCTGCTTGCTGTGCCACCTGCAAACCACGACTGGCCCTCACTGTACAGTCACTGGCCGCCACTCTACAGGAAGTCTTGCTGGAATGAGGGAGAGGGAGAGACTTGGTGCTTTTCTTTTTCAAACACAATGTACACTGAACTACTGGTAAATGTGTGCAACTTTGTAATAGACCTGAGAAATGATACGAAGAAAAGTAAAGACACAGTCTTTTCATTTTCTATCAAAAAACCCAGAGAGTACTTGCAGATTGATTTAGCTATTTAAAAAGAATCCAAAGAAATGACTTTCATGAAGAAGAAGAGTATTTTAAATAATGCTACAGCAATTGTTTCTCTCCAGGAAGACTGTCTAAGCTAGTAGTTAAAGAGAGTAAAATATCCTGCATTCTAAACTTAATTCCACTCTCTTCAAGCTCTGGCCACAGTTAAATTGATTCCTTTTCCATCACCACGTATACATCTATTAAACACATTTGAAGGTAGATTCTCTGGGTATCTCTGGGTACACAGCTGGCACTTCTGAGGCTCTGTTAGTTACTTGAGGGCCAGGATGGGAGGTGGCTGGGTTGCAGAAGCAGTCTTTCTGGGCAGGCCAGCTCAGAAACTGGGCTCTTTTAGTAAATTCACTGAAGCTGTAACTTTCTAAAGGAAACCTCTGAATTCTGAAAACAACTAATACAGCTTCTGTAACTTCTTCCCTCAGAAACAGAAAGAGCAGTTTTAATCATTATATAAAAGCAGCTGAAGCATAGGCTGTAGAGTCTGATGAACTGGCTCTATACTTCCCAGGTGTGTCACCTTGATTTGCTCACCTGCAATGCTAAGGGACAAAATAGATTTTGCTTACAGAAAAAAAAAAAAAAAATCATAATGTAGGTTAGTAAAATCACATTGTACACTGTAAAATTTTTTCTATAGTTGTTAGTCCCTCAAATCTGAAAGAATAGTTCTCTGAATCTGGAAAAATTTTATCTCTTGTAAAGTAGCAGTCTCGCCTATACCTTGAGAACCAATTTAAAGCACTGGTCACTTTGGGTTTTTTGCTTGTTTTTTAGGTTAAAACTTCTCTGTAGATGAATAATAGGCTTACAGAGCTCTCAACTTATCTTTCACTACTCAGTAAAACAGCAAAAAACTATCTTTAAAGCCAATGGGCATAGAAGGCTGCTTCTTATAAGGCAATGTCAGCTTTTTCTTAAATATGCCGAGACCATAAGAGCACCCAGGTTTTAAAGCCCTACTTCAAAGCCCTATCCAGACATTGTGCCAGGTAGTTTATATATGTTACTTCAAATTCTTATAACCACTCACACAAGTGTTGCTAAGCACTCCCGTTTTATAAATGAGCAAATAAGCTCAAAGTGTCAGTTTCTTGCCCAGAGATACCAAGCTAGGAAATAGTATCAATAAATCAGGAATTTTAACCTAATCTGCCTGTTTCTAAAGGCTGAGTGTTTGCTTCCTCCCCAACTGGCCTATTGCAAGTACAGATGCAGTTATATTAAATCTCAGAAGACGATTTCTGAGTTTCTGAAGACAATTTCTAAAACCTGGGAGCCAAGGGTGTTTTATAGGAGGCCCATTTGCACACTCTAGGCCTATCTCATTGTTTTACCTAACTCAACCTGATTCAGAAGAAAGACAACTTCATACCTGTGTGAGCATTTCCATGGGTGAAAGAGGTTCCTTCACCTCCTCCAAAAGCAAGAGATTACCTTTACTTTTCTGTCTGGCAACGTTTTCTTTCAGAAGAGTGCCTTGAAAATGTAGGGTAAAAAAGTACTAAAAATATATGTAAGATGTCTGACTGGAATGAAGTAATTTTCTAAGTAGGCCAAGAAAAGAAAACGGAGAGGGTAGAAAAAGAATCATTCTTCTAGGTACGAAACAGTGAGAGTAATGCAGATATCTGAGAAAGGTGTAGGTAAAGCAGGAAATTTGAGTCACTAAACCAAAGGCCTCCCTCAGACTTTGCCACTGTTTCAAGACACAAAACGTCTCTTGAATGTGGAAACTGCAGTGCTAAGGAAACACACAGCTCTATCTATAGGAAAACCATATTGCAGCCAATTCTTGATTATCTGTACCCCTAGAGAGCTGCAGTAAGAGAGTTAATATCCTAGCACGGAAATTTACCCACCAGCTTCAAAACCATGAGCTTACCCTCCTTCTACTTTCAAAACTGGATAAAGAGAAAGCAGTCAGGAATAAGAAAGAGGGAACTGGCTTTGCAGGCAGACAGTTCATATCCTAGCTCCTCCACCAGCAGCCATGTGTTCTTGGAAAACTTTGGAACTTCACTAAACCTCAAAAGACTATCAATAAAATGGGGGTTATAAGACCTACCTCTCACTGTTTTTCTAAGGGTAAATGAAATAATACATGTAAAGTAACTTTCAAAACACCTGGTACATAATAGGGCCTAAACAAAAACTAGTCATTTTTACCCAGAACCTTGGGAACAGATTGTACTTCCCTTCATCTGAGAGCTTGAGAAAGATTCCCTTCTTACACAAAGGTAAGTCAGAAAGTGAATATCCACAATTATATTTAGTAACGTCTTTGCAAAAGGGGTAAACATCACAGGTATTTCTCATGCTTTATTTATTAATTGCCTGTGCTCCTGCGAAGTGTGTATCCAGTGGGGGCATCTCTCCCACTAGGATGGACAGAAGAAATCTGGCCCCCAGCATTCAGACCAACTCACTGAAAAATACATGATATGACAATTTGCCATATTTCTTCCACAAAGACAATGGTGCAAGACATCTTCCTAAACCTTTCCAAGGAGAGTGTCAGCTTTGAAATCTTTACAGTTTTATGTTTGCTTTGATTTTTGTTGCTAGCTTTCTTTGGAAAACAAAGCTGAGATCCTTAAAAATTCCCGGGATGGGGCAGGGGGATGCTGTTCTCCAAACATCACAGGCTTACAGGAGTTAGCAAGAACTTATGTGGCTTCAGATAATCTCTGCCCATAGTAGATGGGAAAAAAATAGCCACTTCCTCCTAAAAAACAGGTTCTTTAAATACAAATAACTCAGTATAGATCACCTGGCATTACAGGGTTTGACCACCTCCATGGCTGTAAATGCAAAAAGGTCTTGTCAAAAGCATGCGAACCAGGCAAAAACAAAGGATGCCAGTTGTTTATAGAATCCAGCAGTTAAAATAGTGTCTGTGGGTAAGCAAAGAAAGCAGCTTCTTTTTCTTTTTTTTAAATTTATTTATTTCTGGCTGCGTTGGGTCTTCGTTGCTGTATGCGGGCTTTCTCTAGTTGCGGTGAGCGGGGTCTACTCTTCGTTGCCGTGCGCGGGCTTCTCATTGCAGTGGCTTCTCTTCTTGTAGAGCACGGGCTCTAGAGCACAGGCTCAGTAGTTGTGGTCCACGGGCTTAGTTGCTCCGCGGCATGTGGGATCTTCCCAGACCAGGGATTGAACCCGTGTTCCCTGCATCGGCAGACAGATTCTTAACCACTGTGCCATCAGGGAAGTCCAGAAAGCAGCTTCTTGACAAATTCTTTGGACCTTAATTCTTTGAAGTTTACTTGATATCTTTGTCAGGACCAGGCGGGGATCCAGAATGACTACTGCAGACTTCTCATCACCCAAGAGACAGGCACAGCATGAACCACTTGGATCCATTAGTCTGACAGAAACAACCAGAATCCAATGCTTTATAATATATAAGCCCCTACGCTGAAAACCAATGGCCTGGAAGGTCAATTTTAGTTTAAAAACAACAAAACCCATAAACCTCAGAGTACATGATTTTACATTCAAAAAAAGGGAAAAAAAAAAACAAAAATAAAGGGATTAGTCAGTCCCTGCTTAATGCTATGTACTGAGGGCTTGGTTTAATTAAAATCATCAAACCTTTACTGCCTGTATATGCGATAAGCACTATGCTAGGCCCTGAGATGCAAAATATTATCTGGCAGATGTCGAATGAGAAAACTTGTTCTTCACACGTCAGCAGAGCAAGTTAAAACGAAGGCACGGTCTTTGTCATTAAAGGGCTCACAGTGTATGTCTTTGTGTGTGACCTGTGTATGTAGGTACTGAGAGAGAGAATGAGATAATATTAAACAAACGTAATACAAATTTATAAATTCTAGAGATATTTATATAATATCTAATACGTTATTAATATATAATCTGTATGTACTATATATAACATATATAATAAATGTTATATGTATGAATGGCACAAAAAGAGGTATAAAAGCCCAAGGAAAGAAACAATTTTGCCTAAATGAACTGAAGAAGGCTTCACATAGGAGATACATTTTAACTGTACCTAGAAGGATAAGTACAACTTTGCCAGTTGAAGAAATAGCAGAAGGGAATGGTTTGGTCATAACAATCCTTACACTTATACCCAAATAAATGATGACAATGATGCCTACTATAGATCTACAGCTACTATCATCACCAAGTTAATATCTGTCAATGAAATTGGTGATAAGACATATTTGGCTGTAATTTAATCAAGAAAATATATAATAATATAGACAAGCATTAATCAGATCCTAGGTGTGTCAGACCACAATTATTCTCATTGAGGTATTTGCAGTAGCTAAGGGGGTAGAAATGTTTTGAAAACTAAGTATGATAGCCAGAATTCTGTCCTTTGTAAAGAGAAAATTTATAAGACTAATTCCATTCATCTATTCATCTACTTCTGTATTCTTTCATTACAAAAAGTTCTTTATTAAACACCTATAGGATGTCAAGCAGTCATTAGATCATACGGTCCTTGAGGATCCATTATGTTCTCATTAAACTGTCTGAGCTGACTTGTAGGGGAGAGCTCACAGGTAGTTTGTCACAGAGACAAATAAATAACATCTGTTCAGTATGATAACCCCTGTTGCAGAGGTGTGAACAGTATCTGGGGAACAAAAATCACCAACCACTAGACTTGCTAGCATTTTATTACCCAAATCGGATGTGAATATACAGTCAAGTGATTTCCATGTCATTTATTGGGCCTCTGCCTTGTGATGATTATGATGCTTATACATTACTTCATTTCATCCTCATAACAATTCTATAAAGTAGGAGTTACTAACTTCTTTTACAGATGAAGGAAAATGAGGCTTAGAAAGTTTAGGTAATGTACCCAAGGTAACACAGCTAAAAAAATACGAACTAGATTGTGAATAAGATCTCACTGCTGCCAAAACCTGTGCTCTTCTACTTTATTTTATTTGGCTATTTTGATTAAAACTACCATGAGAAAAGAGGCCACAAAGAATGATAAGCATGTTAGAACTAAAAGGGACCTTAAAGAGGGATTGTTCACACTCTTTACTTCACAGAGGCAGAAACAGGCTGGTTCTGTTATCTTGGTTACCAGGAATCTATTTTGTTATCAGTGCAAAAGGCACATGTATAGATGAACAAATTCAGAATAAATACCAGTCCTTCCCAGTCTAAAACAGAGGCCCAAGGAGATGAAGTGCATATGAGGAACTGAAATCCAAACACAAGACTCTAGCTATTTGACTACCATTTTATTTTATTTCATTTCTCTGTTATACCACATTGCCTCACTTATGGGCAATTATAATTTCCTATGAATAAATTATTATATTTTCTAAAGCAACCAAAGTTAATCAAATATAAAATTTTAACCAAAGACAGTTAGGGTTTTCTTTGACTTCTTCCCCAATGATTCAGTGTTAGAGCCTCAAAATACTCAACTAAGGCCATTTTTTTGAGGGGGGGGAGGTTTTGTTCTTTGTTTTCTTCCCTGCATCTTGAGTACTGCCATGTGTTCCAAAGTTCAACAAACCTTTGAGCCCTTGAATATGACTGTTAAGAATTCTCGTATGTTTCTGTTTTTGTGCCAGTACCATACTGTCTTGATTACTGTAGCTTTGTAGTATAGTCTGAAGTCAGGGAGCCTGATTCCTCCAGCTCTGTATTTCTTTCTCAAGATTGCCTTGGCTATTCAGGGTCTTTTTTGTTTCCATACAAATTGTAAAATATTATTTCTAGTTCTGTGAAAAATGCCATTGGTAGTTTGATAGGGATTGCATTGAATCTGCAAATTGCTTTGGGTAGTATAGTCATTTTCACACTGTTGATTCTTCCAATCCAAGAACATGGTATATCTCTCCAACTGTTTTATCATGTTTAATTTCTTTCACCAGTGTCTTATAGTTTTCTGCATACAGGTCTTTTGTCTCCTTAGGTAGGCTTATTCCTAGGTATTTTTTGTTGTTGTTGTTGCAATGGTAAATGGGGGTGTTTCCTTAATTTCTCTTTCAGATTTTTCATCATCAGTGTATAGGAATGCAAGAGATTTCTGTGCATTAATTGTGTACCCTGCTACTTTACCAAATTCATTGATTAGCTCCAGTAGTTTTCTGGTAGCTTCTTTAGGATTCTCTATGTATAGCATCATGTCATCTGCAAACAGTGACAGCTTTACTCCTTTCCCGATTTGGATTCCTTTTATTTCTTTTTCTTCTTTGATTGCTGTGGCTAAAACTTCCAAAACTATGTTGAATAATAGTGGTGAGAGTGGGCAACCTTGTCTTGTTCCTGATCTTAGAGGATCCTGATCTTAGAGGTTTCAGTTTTTCACCACTGAGAATGATGTTGGCCGTAGGTCTGTCATATATGGCCTTTATTATGTTGAGGTAAGTTCCCTCTATGCCTACTTTCTGGAGAGTTTTTATCATAAATGGGTGTTGAATTTTGTCAAAAGCTTTTTCTGCATCTATTCAGATGATCACATGTTTTTTCTCCTTCAATTTGTTAATATGGTGTATCACATTGATTGATTTGCATATATTGAAGAATCCTTGCATTCCTGGGATAAACCCCACTTGATCATGGTGTACGATCCTTTTAATGTGCTGTTGGATTCTGTTTGCTAGTATTTTGTTGAGGATTTTTGTTATAAAGCAGAAACTAATACACCATTGTAAAGCAATTATACTCCAATAAAGATGTTAAAAAAAAAAAGAATTCTCTCATGAAAGAAATATTCTGCTGGTTCCCTAGTAATGTTTCTTTTGAGTGTTACAGTGTACATCCTACTTTCAAAAAAGGTTACAGTAAAGTATCAAAATGAATTGTGATACTCAATAGAAAATACTCATTTTTGATAATGAGACCAATTCAACATCCCATAGAATAAAGCCCTAAGAGGTAGATATTAGGAGTGAAGGAGAAAGGCAGTGTAATGAATAGGGTGGTGAGAACTTCATGTATTAAATAAAGCAACCCAAGTGTTTGAACTTGATGTGTTGATGAATTAGGTGCTAATGCATAAAGCCATTCACAGTGGCTGTGATTTGTTGAGCTAGTCAATGTTTTGGATTATGTTTTTAAACAGGGAAATCAACGTCTTGATTTTTCAAGAAGGAATTTATACAAAATATCCTCTCTATTTGATAGACTGTGTTTCCTCCTGGAGCTAGCCTGAAGCAAAACAAGGAAGGGCAGATCTTTTCTTTGGCCCTTTTGTGTTGGGGTTCCTCTGAGACAGCCCGCAGCCTGGCCCCAAAGCCATGCTCTATGCCTGCAGCCCTGCTTCTGGGGCTTCCAGGGAAAATCGCATATCCACTCTGATCCCATAATCCTACGATTTCCATTATCAGACCTGGTCTTAGTGCTACTCAGAAATCCTAGGGAATGACTCTAGGAAGCTCTCCTTTCCCATTTTTCTTCAGAGACCATCCCAACCACCACCACACTCTTTGAATCCCTAACATCATCTCCTCTCTCCTGTAGAAAGCAAATAGGAGTTATTAAGCAGGAACCCTCTTAGATTCCAGTTTTTCCTATGTGGAGGCTCTGGGTGTGTGTATTTTAGTAGCTCATTCCAAAACTAATGCACCACCTGAACTGAGAACCCTCTCCATCCTTTCCTACCTCCTTAGCAACCTCACATCTTTAAATACACCTCTTTCCTCTATTTTAACGTTTCCCTCTGTAGCTGCTCCAAAATTCTGCCTACACTTGCTCCATCTCTTCCACACCTCTCACCCCTTCCTTCTCCCACTGTAGTTGGGCTCTGCCTCGCTCCTCCACTGAAACCAGCTGGTAGAGGTCTCCACTAGCTTCCTAGTTGCCAAATGCAAAAAACTTTCTCTCTCCCTCTTGTTGTAGCTATTGGTGATGTGGGAGTCCTGGCATGAGACTGGATATTTTAATTACTGAATTGAGAAAAAGGTTCAGAAAAACAAGGGCCAACTGGAGAGTTTATCTAAAGCAAAGGATAGTAGGAGAGGCACAGAGAAATTAAGACACTTCCCAGTATTCTATAACTGGTAAGTAGCAGTTCTGAACTTTGAAGCCAAGAAGCTAGGGCTTCTGCTTTTAACCTCTTACTAAACTGCTATTTGTAGTCTCCTGTATTTTTTTCTAACAATGTGCGTCAGACTTTCCCCATAAGTACGTATTGATCTCAGTGTTTAATAGCTGCATTACGTTCTTTTGTGTAGATATACTATATTTACTCAGTCATCTGTCGAGGGGTATTTAGGTCGTTTTCAGCTTTTGCTATAACAACAAAAAAAGTTGTAATAAACTTTCTTATAGATATGTTTTGTGTTCTCCTGGAAGTATATTTGTATGATAAATTCCTAGAAATGAAATGACTGAGTTAAAGGGTCTGTGCTTTATGATAAGAGATGGATACTATCAATATAAAGGTTGTACCAATGTGCATGAAAGTAAGTATGATTTTACTCCATATTTCTGAACAACTTGACTTGATTGACTTCTTTCTCCTTCTCAATGCCTTTATTTTCATGGCACCATTTTCTTTCAGTTGATTTTCTACCTCTCTGGCTATTGTTTCTCCATACTTTTAGAGCATCCTCTTCCCCCATCCTCTCCTTTAGTGCTGGGCTTTCCCAAGGGCTCAGTCTGTTTCTCTTGGTCTATAGACAGCTTTTCCCCAAGTAATTGCATCCATGCCAATTGTTTCAACTATGACTTTAATGTACTGATGCTGTCTAATAAATCTAGTCCAGACCCATCTTCTTGGCTCTAGATCTTTGAATCCCATAGCGTTCTAAAATATCTTTTCTAGAAACAAAATTATTTGTAGTGAGATGGATGGACCTAGAGTCTATCATACAAAGTGAAGTAAGTCAGAAAGAGGAAAACAAATACCACATGCTAACACATATATATGGCATCTAAAAAAAAAAAAAAGGTGGTTCTGAAGAACCTAGGGGCAGGACAGGAATAAAGACACAGACGTAGAGAACGGAGTTGAGGACACAGGGAGTGGGAAGGGTAAGCTGGGATGAAGTGAGAGAGTGGCATGGACATATATATACTACCAAATGTAAAATAGATAGCTAGTGGGAAGCAGCCGCATAGCACAGGGAGATCAGCTCGGTGCTTTGTGACCACCTAGAGGGGTGGGATGGGGAGGGTGGGAGGAAGACACAAGAGGGAGGGATATATGTACACGTATAGCTGATCACTTTGTTATACAGCAGAAACTAACACACCATTGTAAAGCAATTATACTCCAATAAAGATATTTTTAAAAATAAAAAAATAAAAATAATAAAATATATTTTCTTAGACATTCCATTGACAATTTGATTTCAGATGTCAAAAGCTGATTTCATTACCTTCCTCTTCAAACTTGTTCCTTCCCCTATTTTGCCTGTGCCAGGGAAAGCCACGATGACCCAGCTAGTCTCCTGAGATAGAAGCTTGTGCATTATTCTACATTCCCTCCCTTAGTCAACATGGCCAATCAATAACCAGTTGTTGTTGGATCTATTTCTTCATTAACTCTCATATATCTCCCATCCTTATGTCATCTCTTATTAAACTATTATAAAAATCAAGAAATAAAACAAAAAAAGTATGCAAACACACAGATGTCTTATTTGGGTTTGCATTAAACCTGTGACTTGCTTTGGAAAGAAGTGACATGTTTACAATATTTAGTCTTCCAGGAACATGAGGCATTTCCTCATTTATTCAAATAGTTTATGCTTCTTACTAATATTTTATCACTTCTATCACAATTGTCTGGCCGTTATTCTTCTAGGCTAACCCTTGTTTTCTTGATTTCCCTCTAAAATTCTTCTGCCATATATTCTCGATCTCCCAATGTATTTCCTCCACTTTCTAATAATTATGACCACTACATTGTTAGTGGCATTAAAACCTAAATATTCTTACACCTGACTCTTTGGGCTCTTAAAACCTATGAAAAAGTGAGAGTCTGGACTAGCTTACAGAGATTTTAGCTTTCATGGTGCTTTTCATGGTGGTAAGGTTATAGATGTCTTGTAACCAGCTGACAAGATTATATTTTCCCACAGGTTATGCAAATTAAAAAATAAAGCTTTCTCCTCTAAAAAACTCCCAAAGACTTATCAGTTACAGTTTTCATCATATCAATACAAGAATCTACATGTCATAGTCTCTTATAGAACACCAACAGCTCCATCTGACTCTAGACTCCAACCATCTGTGACCATCTCAAGTAGTGCCAGATTTACCATGAGACAGATGAGGATTGACCTTTGCCCTCAGCATGGCTTTGGAGGTTTCCATTTTTATTTGTCTGACGACACATAACATCTTCCTATGAACACAGAAAGGTTTTCTGGATCTGGGTTTTACTGAATTACTTGGCATCAAGAATGTCACTTGAGCCCTCTCCTAATACATTCAAAATTACACAAATACTACTTAACAAGAGGAAAAATAAAGGTTTTCTAAGACAAAATGGAGTACAGTTTAACTGCTGCAGTACTTTTTTAACAGATATCCTAATAAAAATAACAGTAATAATCGCTTTGTGAGCCAGGTCCATTTCACAGAAGGAACCAGGCTCAACTCTTATAGGCATTCTTTTATTTAAACTTTTAAAGTACCCTATAAGATATTTATCATTACTATTTTATATTTTATAGATGAGAAAACTGAAGTTTAAGAGATTTAGTGACTCATCCAATGTCACAGAGTTAGCAAGCAGAAGAACCTGGATATAAATCCAGGCAGTCTGAATTGAGAGTCAGTGTGATTAACTAGATGGTACAGAGTAATGGTGAGCTATAACAGAAGGCAACCTTAAACTTTCAATAACCAAAGCTGAGATGATTCCAGACCTGAAACATGTAGGAGGAATTACAAAGAAGTTTCAGTCTTAACTGAAGCCCTTTTAAAAAGTTTCATCTCATATTATGTTGAAAGGAGCCTCATGGTAACTTCCATAGCCCACTTGCAATCTCTGAAATCAACAGAACAAAGCACAGTCTCATTAGGGTCAGTTATTTGAAGTCAGCAATCAGTCTCCTTATTCTCACCACCAATGACTTCCCTATTACCTCACCATCTTCTCTCATTTAAGTAAACATGCTTACCACCTTCGACTGTCTCTTACGTGACCAACTGGACTGTCCTCACTTGGGCCAGCTCCCTTTTGTGGGTTCTCCTCTTACACTATGGTGCCAGAAGCAAACTCATTATACATTCAAGAGAGACTATCTTGTCCCTTAGTTATAATTCCAGCAGGATATTTTTAAGTCCTCCTAACTCATGGACCATTATAGTGCATGTTTCTACTTGAGTCTCAAGAAATTGTCTTCTACTTCTCTCTGTGTCAGGTATTCTCTTGGCTCTTGTGTGCAATAAGGAGCTAGGTCACAACTGAGGGAAAGGATGAGGCAATTAGTAGCTTACTGCCTCTCTAAGCATTTCTTGGGGGAAAGCATTTTTGTACCTGATCACTCTGCAAGATTCTGAGACAGATGGATCTCTAGCTTTAGTTTCCTTATGCACATACAGCATTAATTGTAACTCAGCTGTTCTGTTTGCAGATGGCTGTGTGCGTAAATGATTTCTTTGTAGAATATTAAGTGGTACCTTGTAGGTCTAGCAACATAGTACACTACATTCGCAAGCTGTAACATGAGCCTGTGGACCATATCTTGTAGAGATTCAAAAGCTTTCTACTCTACTACTGTCTACCAGCTCCCCCAAGGAACCTCCTTTTAACCCCCAAAATCCTCTAAGTTTTGTGTGACCCCTCACCTCATCTCACCTCACACTAAATCTTGGGGACTACCATATCTGTCTAATTCCTCCTCATTTACTATGAACTCTTCAAGGGCAGGGACTACGGATCACTTATCCTTATATTCCATATAGCATCTAAAGCATAACTGGACATGCATAAATATTTGTTTGCTTAAAGAATTAAGAAGAGCCTACCACAGATCACTTTCCTCGGGGGCAGGGGGTGATACGTGGCTATATTTCACTTGCTAGCTGTGCAATTTTTGCCAAGTCATTTAACCTCTCTGACTCCTAGTTCTTCACCTGTAATTGGTTATAAAACAGTATATGCCTTAAAGAGTTATTAGGAGAATCTAATCAAATAATAAATGTACAGAATAAACCTGGCCCATATTCACCACTTAATAGATCCTATCATTCTTACCGTTTATTCTTACTTCTACAAAAAGACTTGCTGTTTTGTTTTGTGATATTTGTTTGTTTCCTTTTCTTGCTGGCTGGTGAGTCCAAGGTCAGAGGCTGAGTCTTACTTATTTCTGTACTTGGCACAAAAGAAATGTTTATTGGATCAAAAGCTACCTCGCATCAACCTTTTGCTTCATCACATTTGTTCCCTTACTACAGGAGTGTCTTCTGGCATGCAATTCAGAGGGAGAAGTTTGCTGCCTCCCTTCTCTTGGGACTCCCAGGTAGCTGTAGTTCCAGCAGGCTTCCTAGCACTCTCTTCTTCCCCATCTCCTGTCCTCAGCAGATCACCTGTCTCTTTACCACACAGAGCTTTGAAATAGCTCTATATTTTTCTTATCCTGGTTCCTTAAAAAAGCATGCTTCTTGAAGGAGAAACATATCTAAAGTTTCAGACACTTTCTGAATTTCTGTTCCTTTTAATTAAAGTTCTATGTGTAACATAAAGATAGATAGAGAATGCAACCTAAATGTCCCTCAATAGATGAATGGATAAAGCCATTGTGGTACATAAATACAATGGAATATTACTCGGCCATAAAAAAGAACAAAATAATGCCATTTGCAGCAACATGGATGGACCTAGAGATTATCATACTAAGTGAAGTAAGTCAGACAAAGACAAATATCATATGATATCACTCATATGTGGAATCTAATTTTTAAAAAATGATACTAAATGAACTTATTTACAAAACAGAAACAAACTCACAGATATCAAAAACAAACTTATGGTTACCAAAGGAGAAACGTGGGGGGGGGGGGCGGATAAATCAGAAGCTTGGGGTTAACATATACACACTATTATATATAAGATAGATAACCAAGAAGGACCTGCTGTATAGCACAGGGAACTCTACTCAATATTCTGTGATAACCTATATAAGAAAAGAATCTGAAAAAGAATGCATATATGTACTAACTGAATCACTTTGCTGTATACCTGAAACTAACACAACATTGTAAATCAACTATACTCCAATAAAATTAAAAACAAGAATGCATCATAAAAGACTTGCTCCCCTGAAAAACTGAAATGCTGGCCAGCCATCTATCTCTGATATAAGAAAGGCTCTGATCTGCCCCATGCATTGTACCCATTACTGAGAGATTTGCAAGGTGACATTACCCATTCTATTGCCTCCTACCCCACTGCCTTTCATCTCATATCTTATAAAAAAAAAGGAAACAGAAGCAGAACATTGACTGACCCACGGTTACTCAGTTTCTACAAAGAGTGCCAAAAGCCTCAGGACAACGCAAGCATATTTGACTCCACACATTTTAATGCTGAGTAGCCTACTTGGGGGTTCTAAGTGGGGAAAAGACTATTAATCCAATGGCACAAATAATCCTCAACTTCCTTTTAGCCAAGAATTGAAACGTTCTGTTATCTTGAATGTTTTACTAGGGGACAGAGCAGAAAATAAAGTTCACGGGTCACTGAATGCTATTGATTAAGCGAAAACTACCAAGTCACAGAGAAAAGGAGTATTCAGAGGCAAAGGCCCAGGTGTGGAGAGAAAGAGATTCCCAGAAGACAGAGCAGCAGAGTTTAGAGCCAGGAGATCTGGGTGTGAGTTGTGTTTCTGTCACTTTATTTTGTGACCTTGGGCAAGTCACAATCTCTCTATCCTCTTCGTCCTCATCTGTAAAATGATGACAAAAATCTACTTTGTTTTCTTTATAAGGTAGTTGCAAGAATTAGATGTGCAAATGTTTACAAATGGCAAGAAGCTATGCAAATGCTCCTCTTCATTTCTCTCAGGGGGCCTGTTCATCCACCCATGCACATGTTTCATTTGCCAGGGCTCAAATCTTCTGGATGGCATTTTGCCAGTTCATTTCCATTCACTAAAACAATCAACATTCAACAGTCAACAGCAGAATATTGACCTGGGCCCCAGAGTAGAAAGCAAGACTAATTTATTCATGACTTGATAACAGAAAAAGAGAAAACTTGTTACCTCAGGTCAATTTTCACCAGGCACAAGAAAGGAAAGGAGACCTACAGACACAGTTAACAAGTCTCACTCTGGCATACAACCTCTGCGTGGAGAGAAACACCATACAAAGAGCCGATTGTGGGTCCATATGGCACGCGTAGATGGGTTAGAATCATGATACATTCAGTTCCAATGCATCTGTCAGTAGCAAAGAATCTCTTCCATGTGTACAACCAGTCCAATCCTCCTAAAGTATTTGGAAATAGATCCAACATCTGTTCAATACTCTGCAAAGGCATCTATTAGACTCATTCAAACTAAGGAGGAAAATAAAAATCACCCCCAAATTATATAAGGCTGTTTTCTAAAAAGGTCAATCAGTATATAAAAATGTGAATCAATAAAACAATATGAAACGCCGCAAGTTAAGAAAAACAGAAAAGCTTTATCTTACTAAGAATACAGCTGAAGGTTGTGAAAGAGGAAATATAAGTTAAA
This sequence comes from Globicephala melas, assembly GCF_963455315.2. NCBI lineage: Eukaryota > Metazoa > Chordata > Mammalia > Artiodactyla > Delphinidae > Globicephala > Globicephala melas. Next base: position 61,129,403 of record NC_083321.1, read on the forward strand.
TAGAGCATAGTAGGGAGGAAAGAGAAGGACTCTGGGCTAGCTATTAGAGATCTCATAACCTGCCATGAATTGCATTTAGGATCATGGAAAAGTCTCTGGGCTTTGTTGGGCCCCATTTCCTTAATTGGAAATAGGATAGTTGAATTTAAATAATCTGAAGTATAATGGAACCAGACACCTGGGTTTAAATCTCAGTTCTAGCACTAATGAAGTAACCGTGCAGAATCACAAAATTATTAGACCTTTGGTATCCTCATCTGTTAAGTGGAAATAAGATTAACTCCCTCAAAAGATTGTTACAGGTGTTAGATAACATGAATTTAAAATACCTGGGGCAAAAACCCTGCAGAAAGTAGGCATAGAGGGAACTTTCCTCAACATAATAAAGGCCATATACGACAAGCCCACAGGAAACATCATCCTCAATGGTGAAAAACTGAAAGCATTTCCACTAAGATCAGGAACAAGACAAGGGTGCCCACTCTCACCACTCTTATTCAACATAGTTTTGGAAGTTTTAGCCACAGCAATCAGAGAAGAGAAGGAAATAAAAGGAATCCAAATCGGAAAAGAAGAAGTAAAGCTGTCACTGTTTGCAGATGACATGATCCTATACATAGAGAATCCTAAAGATGCTACCAGAAAACTACTAGAGCTAATCAATGAATTTGGTAAAGTGGCAGGATACAAAATTAATGCACAGAAATCTCTGGCATTCCTATATACTAATGATGAAAAATCTGAAAGTGAAATCAAGAAAACACTCCCATTTACCATTGCAACAAAAAGAATAAAATATCTAGGAATAAACCTACCTAGGGAGACAAAAGACCTGTATGCAGAAAATTATAAGACACTGATGAAAGAAATTAAAGATGATACAAATAGATGGAGAGATATACCATGTTCTTGGATTGGAAGAATCAACATTGTGAAAATGACTCTACTACCCAAAGCAATCTATAGATTCAATGCAATCCCTATCAAACTGCCACTGGCATTTTTCACAGAACTAGAACAAAAAATTTCGCAATTTGTATGGAAACACAAAAGACCCCGAATAGCCAAAGCAATCTTGAGAACAAAAAAAGGAACTGGAGGAATCAGGCTCCCTGACTTCAGACTATACTACAAAGCTACAGTTATCAAGACGGTATGGTACTGGCACAAAAACAGAAAGATAGATCAATGGAACAGGATAGAAAGCCCAGATATAAACCCATGCACATATGGACACCTTATCTTTGATAAAGGTGGCAGGAATGTACAGTGGAGAAAGGACAGCCTCTTCAATAAGTGGTGCTGGGAAAACTGGACAGGTACATGTAAAAGTATGAGATTAGATCACTCCCTAACACCATACACAAAAATAAGCTCAAAATGGATTAAAGACCTAAATATAAGGCCAGAAACTATCAAACTCTTAGAGGAAAACATAGGCAGAACACTCTATGACATAAATCACAGCAAGATCCTTTCTGACCCACCTCCTAGAGAAATAGAAATAAAAACAAAAATAAACAAATGGGACCTAATGAAACGTCAAAGCTTTTGCACAGCAAAGGAAACCATAAACAAGACCAAAAGACAACCCTCAGAATGGGAGAAAATATTTGCAAATGAAGCAACCGACAAAGGATTAATCTCCAAAATTTACAAGCAGCTCATGCAGCTCAATAACAAAAAAACAAACAACCCAATCCAAAAATGGGCAGAAGACCTAAATAGACATTTCTCCAAAGAAGATATACAGACTGCCAACAAACACATGAAAGACACATCATTAATCATTAGAGAAATGCAAATCAAAACTACAATGAGATATCATCTCACACCAGTCAGAATGGCCATCATCAAAAAATCTAGAAACAATAAATGCTGGAGAGGGTGTGGAGAAAAGGGAACACTCTTGCACTGCTGGTGGGAATGTGAATTGGTTCAGCCACTATGGAGAACAGTATGGAGGTTCCTTAAAAAACTACAAATAGAACTACCATACGACCCAGCAATCCCACTACTGGGCATATACCCTGAGAAAACTGAAATTCAAAAAGAGTCATGTACCAAAATGTTCATTGCAGCTCTATTTACAATAGCCCGGAGATGGAAACAACCTAAGTGCCCATCATCGGATGAATGGATAAAGAAGATGTGGCACATATATACAATGGAATATTACTCAGCCATAAAAAGAAACGAAATTGAGCTATTTGTAATGAGGTGGATAGACCTAGAGTCTGTCATACACAGTGAAGTAAGTCAAAAAGAAAAAGACAAATACCGTATGCTAACACATATATATGGAATTTAAGAAAAAAGAAAATGTCATGAAGAACCTAGGGGTAAGGCAGGAATAAAGACGCAGACCTCCTAGAGAACGGACTTGAGGTTATGGGGAGGGGGAAGGGTGAGCTGTGACGGGGCGAGAGAGAGTCATGGACATATACACACTAACAAACGTAGTAAGGTAGATAGCTAGTGGGAAGCAGCCGCATGGCACAGGGATATTGGCTCGGTGCTTTGTGACAGCCTGGAGGGGTGGGATAGGGAGGGTGGGAGGGAGGGAGACGCAAGAGGGAAGAGATATGGGAACATATGTATATGTATAACTGATTCACTTTGTTATAAAGCAGAAACTAACACACCATTGTAAAGCAATTATACCCCAATAAAGATGTTAAAAAAATAAATAAATAAATAAAATAAAATAAAATAAAATACCTGGGGCCACAGTAGGCTGAACCACTATGACTGAACCACTCTAATTATTCCCTCCAAGAGTCTATGTTGGAGATACATATAAACATACACGTCTATGTTTATCATCTCAAGATCAGATAAAGCTAACAGTTCTACCTATAATTGCTATTCATTGAGCCCCAACTCTGGATCAGGTATTGTCTCTCCCTCTAACCTTAACAACTATTCTCAAAGGGGGTTATTACTGGCCCCATTTTACGTACGGTAAAACTGAGATCCAGAGAGATTAAGAATCTTTCTCAGGGTCATGTAACTAGTAAAAGCTAAAGCAGATATTTAAAACCAGGCATGACTGACTCACGTAAATGTACTAGTTCCTGTCCCAGTGGGACTTCAATTAAAAAAGGAAACATGTATACTAACCTTATGGCAAGAAAGTGTACAGCAGAAATGTTTCAGAGCACTGAAGCTTGTGGAGCCCCACATAACCACACGTGGGGAAAACCAAGCAATGGCAAACAGTAATAATCTGGGATGGAATGACTGTAGATAGGAATGCTATGAGGAACCACAGAGGGAGCCAAGAGCCACGGCCAAGGAAGTGACCAGCCTGGCTCTCTGCTCTTGCAGCACTCGTCCTAAGAAAGCAGCCACCCAGTCCATATATCAGTCTAATCTCAGCTATAGGCTCTGGCTTCAACACCATCCCCAGTCAAAATTTAATGTAGCTGTCTATTGACCCAATATTATAGCAGAGGCTGCTAATTATCCTCCTATAGTAATTTATTCCTTCTTCCTTAGATTTCCCCAGTTTGTTTTTTTTTTGTACGCAGGCCTCTCACTGTTGTGGCCTCTCCCGTTGCAGAGCACAGGCTCGGGACGCGCAGGCCCAGCGGCCATGGCTCACGGGCCCAGCCACTCCGCGGCACGTGGGATCTTCCAGGACCGGGGCACGAACCCACGTCCCCTGCATGGGCAGGCAGACTCTCAACCACTGCGCCACCAGGGAAGCCCCCCAGTTTTTAACTGGGTACAGGGCTCATAACCATCTAAAATAAAGATGACATTTCCCAGCCTCTTTGGTATCTAGGTATGGCTATTTGACTTAGTGCTGGACAATGCACTTTAAGTAGACTTGTTCCGTAGAGGAAACTATTCCTAAATGGGGAGTGAATAGCTTCTTCGCCCCTTTGTCCTTCTTCCATCCTTCCTCCTCCTGCAGGATGGAATGTAGGCATGATGGCTTAATCTTGAACTGCCACCTTGAGTAGGAGATGGATTTCTTATGTTGAGGTTGATTGAACAACAAGATAGAAGAATTCTGCGTCCCTGATAATGTTATTGGCACCCTTGATTGGACTGCTTATTTCTAGGTTTCAGTAATGTGAGAGAGAAAGGAACTTCTATCTTTTATTTCAAGTTTTCAGTCACTCACAGGCAAACTTAATTCTAGCTGACACAAGTGTCAAGTCAACTTGTGGTAGCTCTAATCTAATCCTGTGCTTCAGGGTGCAGCTTTGTCTTGCTTTTGCCAGCTCGCTTTTGTTTGAAGTCCTGTCTGTCTCTGGATCCTGGACCTAAGGAATGGGCTCTGTAATCTGCCCCCCAGCCTCCACTGGATCTCCTATAATGCTTTTCCAAGACTCCCCTTTAGTATTCTTTGGGTCTGGACTGGAATGGCATCTTCTTTATGTAACTCTTGGCTACCAATGAACTTTTCTTGATATTTTCTGGATATCTATGTATGCCCATTGTTAGAAGCTCTACCAGTCCTTTGGGGCTGGACAGTGCTTTTGTGACTGTGGAGCAAGGAACACACACACATGCATACAGATCTAACAGATCCTAGAAATAAAAAATGTGAAGTCAACTAAATTATCTCATGACAGTCCCTCACTCCTTTTCCCAGTTTCTGGTCCTTATAATTCTCTGGACATTGGTTTTCAGCATCACATCTGTGAGGCATTTAGGCCAACTACTAATTTTTAGAGGGCACACAGGCCACAGAAGACCACCCTCCCTTCTGACACTAACTGTAAGCTTATAGGTTTCCCCAAACCACTCTCAGTTCTAATACATTAGAAGGACTCACAGAACTCACTGAAAGCTGTTATATTCACAATTTTGGTTTATTACAAGGTGAGGGTAGAGATTAAAATCAACCAAGGAAAGAAGTCCAGTCCATCGAGCAGAGTTCAGATAAGGTACCCAAAGTGGAACTTTTGTTGTCTTCTCCTTACAGAGTCAAGGATGCATCACTCTCCCGGCACTGATCTATGATAATACGCACAGAGTATTACCAGCCAGGAAGCTCACCTGAATTTCAGAGCTCAGAGTTTTACTGGGGCTGAACCACACACTGCCCACATAGTTGACCTTTATTCTCCAGCCCTTCCAGAGGTAAAACTGATACTATAGAGCCCCCAAACCTCATTACAAATCACACTCTTAGACCTTCTGGGACCAAAACGCCCAAGCAAAGGGGGGTTTCTATCAGACATAATATTCCAAGGGTCGAGAGGGCAAAGCTGAACCTCTCCTTGGATGAGATTAAATTCTTTACCACACAGCACCTCTCTCAGCTCCCAGGATCCTGGACTTCATATTGGCAACTCCAATATTTCACTGGACACCCTGATACTCCATCTGGATTATCTCCAGATGACCCCCTGAAGCCTGGTCTGATACCTCTCTTAAGTACTAACAAGAAAGAAATGTGATGGACAAACCAAACTGACCCCAGAGTAGAAATACTATGATCTGAGGCAGCAAGAAAGAGGGATGCTTTTGTTGACACCTAAAGAAAATATTCTTAGCTTCAAACTAGACCATGATGGAACAGGCTGTAAGAGAGGGAAAATGCACATCCCACACCAGCCTTTTGATCTATGCTTTTTTCACATGAAAGCCGTTTTCATCAGCAGCATTGAATATGAAGAGATATATAAATATACACACTGACCCAGGCAATGGGAAATATACAACAGATGCAGAGCTTATTCCTCTGACAAGGGCAAGGTGACTGAGTAGGCCAGTTCCTTTTCCTACTTCCTGAATTTGTGATTTAATTGAAATTGGGGCCAGGCCATAAAATGTTTCACCGCATGTTATAAATAAACTCTTTGGCCTGAAGGACTCAAATTAACTTCAAGTTGTACATTTTTATAAAGAATACATTACAGTTTAATGTGGGAGTGGGAGGATCTAAAACAATTCAAGCAGTGATGATTAATTAAAGTTAGTCTGCGACATTTCCCAGGGTCTGCAGATGGATCATAAAATAAAGTTTTATGACTTTGTTACCACATATACTACCCACTCAACTCACTACAGGTAAAGCCACTTCGATTTTCTGTGTGTAGAAAACAATACCAGAATACAATGCTTGTTGTCCTTGGAGGTAGCATCTATTTCCTGCACGTTCTAGGGATGTTATGAGACGGGTTCCTAGCTTGAGGGCCCTTGAATAACAATGAATGGTTTTATTTTTTTCTTCTGAGAGCATCACATGCATTTACCTTGCAGAATGAAGGGAAATAAGTTACATTCACAAATGTAGCAACATAATTTAGAGAGTGGACCAGATTCAAAGCAGGGAGTTTTGAGTTCTTCCTCTGACTTAAACTGCATATGACCACGGGGGTTGGCTTCAACTTCTGAGCCTCAGTTTCTTCTCACAAAAAATTAAAATACAACTAATGCCTATCTCACTAGGGATTATAAATATATTTGTAAAACGGGCCTTAAAACTACAGAGTGCCATGAAAACAATTTCTATTGTGTGTGCTGTTAAGTGGAAATTTATCACCAACTAATAATGTAGTATTTACTGTGGGCCAAGACCTGAGGTAGAAACTTGGGGCACAAAAGTGAATAAGACATGAACCCACCCTGTGAAGTGCTCATAATTTAGTATATTTGTAGGTGTGTGTGTTTGTGTTGTGAATGTGTATGTATGTGTGACTGTATGTCTGTGTGAGGTGGGGTTCTCTAAGTTTCTAGAATCTAGGAAAACCATTTGGTAGCATAGTCCTTGATCATTAAAGGTATTTGATATAAATATTTATATATTGATCATTTAATGTAAATCCAGAAATTTCTCTTTTCAAGTTTGCTTAAAAATAAAAAGTATAAGACATATTGAATCAAGGTTAAAGAGAAAGGGAGTACAATATCACCTATACAAAATCCACCTCCACTTTTATTTATTTGGGGGGGGCTTTAACTTTTTTCCTTTAAAATTTCTCTAATTAAGGAACCAGAGATGGAAACATATGCAGTATGATAACATGGACTTAGAAGGCCACCTCTCCTCAAGCTATCTCTCTGCCTCTATCGCCATTCATTCAGATGTCAGTATCAGATTGTCAGTCCTTAGACATTTCCTGAGCCAGTCAGCTAAAAGTAAGTCCTGAGAGGACACAAGTTATCAGGCCACATGATAACATCACCTTCTTCCAATTTCCTAGCCAGTAAGACCAACTTCATGAGCTAAATTATTTCCGCTGTTTATTACTGGAAAGTTCCTTTTCCTTAGTATGTCTTCCTCTTGCACTTAACCTTCTCCCTTTTGAAGGTCACCTCAGATATCACCTATCCTAGGAAACCTCACCACCTCCTCTTTTTCCCTCTCTTCCCTGATCCAAGGCTAGAGCAGAGATGGATGCTCTGGGTTTGAGCATCAATAAATCAGAACCTAGTCCAACAGTCTATTAACAGGGTAACTTGGAAGGCAGGTACCGCATCTTATACATCTGTGCTTCCACAAAGTAGACACAAAAGCACAGCAAATATTTGCTGAATAAATACATGAATGAATGGGATAAGAATATAGAATGGCGCTTATTTGCCCTCTCCTTTCTCCAGATCCCTTTATGTCCTGTTTGTCTAGGACTGTCCTGATTTATGACTATTGACCCAGCACACTTATGTGCTATCTTTCACTTCCCAGAATGAACAGGTTTGGATGATGAATTTATTTGGATGATAAATGTGTTCCTTTTTTTAAAGCCCCAGCCTTTGAATAAGCAAAAAGATGTTACAAAACTTTTTCCATCCCATTTGGAAGAATAGGTCTTGCTAAATGTATGTTATCAAAGATGTTACTGTTCAAAGAAATTATTAGAAAATGGAAAATAATACAAAATGCCCATTTGTAGTTACGGGTGAATTTATTTAATCTCAAAGTCAGAATTAGCTTAATATTGGCAGATTTTAATTTTGGAAGAAGGCTCAATACCAACTTTCTTTTCTTTTTCTTTCTTATGTTAAAAATTTTGAAATTAAGATATAATTCATATACCATAAAATTCACCTTTTTATAATTCAATATATATAATTTAATGTTTTCAGTATGTTCACAACACCCTATTTATCCCTGAAGCTTTTTGTTGGCCCCTTATATGGATCTCGAGGTTCTCCCGTTCTTGGATCCAAGTTCCCTTATCTAGTTATTGAGCACATGCTGACCTGGGGAAAATGTCCTTTATTTCAGCAGGTCCCACTGGTCTTATTCTCCCTCCACGCCTCCCTCTCCCCACCTCAAATCAAAGGGGCTTGCAAATATCTAGACTCCAGATCTCCTACTTGTATCCACGGCCAAGCCATGACTATAGGACTCCTATTTAGAAGTTTCAAGTTTCCTTTGTTGACAACTAGAATTTAGTTTTTTAATCCCAAAGTAAAGTTATAGGCAGAGTAACAAATGCTCTTTTATTCTTCAAGAGCCTTCCTTCTGAGTGAAGAAAAGTGGCAGCCACATTTTTATGAAGTACTTTAACATTTTTCAAGGGATCCTTTTTATTCTATGGATAACCAACTGTATATAATCATAACTTAGTGCCAAGTATTAGCTGTCAACGACATTTGTGTACATATAGTCCCCTTTAAAAGGAGTTTCAATTCTAAGGCTCCTCCTCAAATCTCTCAAAAACAGAAAAACAAGCCTGAAATTATTTACTCACTACAACTGCAAATTCCATCTATTTCAAATGGCTTAATTACAAAGTCATGGAATATAATAAAAATGACAACTAACTCTGAGTTAGCAAGTACAATGATAATTAATAGGAGACTTTGACAAATGTTTATAGTGCTTTGAAAACAGGAGGTCAGAACATTGATTACAGTGGTAATATAAACTTTTTTTGTTTCCTATTTATAATTCAAATCCAAGTTACCATATATTGTAACATGTGGCAAAGGTCCCAGCTTTTCAAGCTTAAGCTTGGAGTACAGGTGACTGACTCATAGAACAAAACAGAACACCAGGCAGGACAGATGGGAGATAGGGCACTGTGGACCAAAAAGCTTGGAAAGTGTCCAAGAAATTAGAATTGATTTCCAGGTATGTTCTGGCCTCTGTGTTTCTTTCTACCGTACATCTTCCCCTCCCCCAGCAGCACCCTACACAGAATAATAGGAAGATGCTGATATTCAATGATATGTTGGACTGTATTATTGTTTTCAATTATTAATAACTATCCACTGCTCTTCCTTTAAAAAAAATATACAATCCTGTCCTTTGATTTTGGTTTGGGTCATATTATGTGCTTTGGCCAATGAAATATGAATGGGTACGACGTGTGCTATGTCTAAGCAGAAGCTGAGTTTCTGCCAATAATCTTGCTTTTACACTCTGCCATGAAAATGGCATGTCTCAGTTGGAGACATGCTAACATTTCTTTAGCTTGGGTTCTAGGATGAGAGGACAAGGGGAGCAGGTACTCAGCCAGAGACTGGCCATAGTGACTCTCAGCCTACAAGTACATACGTAAAGACTAAGGGGTTGTTTCTGTAAATCACTGAGATGCTGGGTATATTTGTTATCACAGCTGACTTATACAATGATAAAGATGATAGATAACATTTATGGAGCTTTACAATGTGCCAGACACTATTTTAAGTGCTTTCTGTATGTTATTTAATTCCATTTTGCAGATAAGGAAACTAAAGCAAAGAAAGTTAAGTAATTTGCATAAAGTTACATAGTGAGTAAGTGGTCAAGCCTAAATTTGATCCTAGGAATTCTAGCTTCAGAGGCTAAGATCATATCTATTATGCTTTACTGCCTCTCCATATATACATCAGTCATGTTTTTGATATTCTCCAAATATTCAAAACTCCTTCTCACCTCCATGATTTTCCACATGCTAATCCCCTGTCTGGAATTTCTTTGCACTCTTTTCTCACCCGGGAAACTCCTATTCATTCTTCCTAAACCAGCTCAGAGAGAAAATTTGTCAGTCTAACAGCTCTTTATCCACCAGCCCTCACCCCTACCCACCACCCCTCCAGCCCTTCCTGGACATAGTTGATTCTTTCCTTTATGATGACATCACATTTCATAAATACTTTTGTTATTATACCGTTACTACTTTTTTCAGTCCTATCTTCTTCTCTAGATGTTGAATTTTTCAAGGGTGGGAAAAATACTTCATTTATCTTTAAGTTTCTAGGGCCAACCAATTTGCCTGTGACTATGTAATTATGATACACAGTCAATGACCAGAAAAAGTTTGATGAATAAATGTAAGGGTTTCAGTGACCAATTTAATTTATTTTTAAAGCCAACTAAAAAAAGATCTGGGAATAGATGAACATTCTATTAGTGTATAGTTCTATTTTTGTGGCTGAGTTCACATTCTAAATCTAAAATAGTTACAGTGTTCAGCACATTAAATCCCCTCCACCTGTGACATGATCTCTTTAGCAATGGGTGAAGCTGCTCTCCCCAACTCCCACCCTCTGAAGATGCCTATAGGCATAACCAGGAATTAGGCTAAAGCATTGCTACCTAAACCCCTTTCCTCCCATTTGCATTTCTTTGCCTCTCAACCTAGAAAAACATTTGGATCCAAAGGAATGGACATATTTTTTCATGAAGGAGTTAGAGGCTCCATCATAGACCAATAGGGATTGTGATGGTTAATTTTATGTTTCAATTGGACTAATCCACAGGGTACTCAGATGCTTAGTCCAACGTTATTCTGGGTGCTTTTGTGAGTGTTGTTGAATGAGATTAACATTTAAATCTATAGACTGAGTAAAACAAATTGTCCTCCATTATGTATGCAAACCACATCCAATTAGATGAAGGTCTGAACAGAACAAAAAGCTGACCCTCCTTCCTCCAAGGAAGAGAGAATTCTCCTGTCTAATGACCTCTGAAATGGGACTTTGGCTCTGTGGTTCTACAGCAGCTTCTGGCCTTTGGACTCAAACTAGGACGTTGGCTCTGTGGATTGCAGAACTGCCAGCCTGCATAATCATGTGAGCCAATCCTTTAAAATAAATCTCTCTAGATAGACAGATAGATATAAATATAATCAATATCTATTGGTTCTGTTCCTCTGGAGAATTCTGACTAGTACAGGGATCAAACATCTAGGGACCTTCCCATTAACAGTGAAATAATCTGGTGCCAACTGAATACACTTTCCAAATAGCTAGCTCCATATGTCATTAGATGTGTGTTTATATATGTATATAGTATGTGTATTTACATGTATACACATATATGTACAATATATATTTATATTTAAATAATTTCATAAATCTCAGAACAGTTTTCAGAGGCAATTACAATTATCCCCATTTAGTGGATGAAGAAACAAGGCTTAGGAAGGTTTACCTAAGGCTAGATCTCCAAAAAGTATGAAACTGAGATCAAAATAGGATCAACACCCAACTTTGAGTGACTCCAAAGGTCTAAGTTATTAATCACTACACCACACTATTGAAAATAAGCTTCATTTCATGGAGGGCAGAACTTATGTGTTCTCTTATCTTCTTTAACCCAGTTTCGCCTGAATTATGTGAGTTATATATTAGTCCATCTTATTTCACTTATTATTGATGAGAATGACACCACTTTGAGCATCTATGACATGACCATTATCACAGAGGTGTTTTGGATACACTGCTTCTAAAGGGGGTCTTTCTGAATACTCAAGAGTTGGGCATTATCTACTCAACTTTACACATGTGGACACGAGGCTCAACGAAGTGTAACAGCACGTACAAGTTCAAGCAGCTAGAAAGTGACTGAGTGGTGGGAAGAGGGGGGTGAACCCAGGTCTGGCTCCACCCTTTTCCTTACACTGTTTCCCAGAAATAAGTCCTGTAACACCCAATGTCCTCAAATGATCTTTCACCCAACTACGCAGTTTAGTTCTGCTAAGTTTCTGGATTCAGAAGAAACATGGTGGGCTTGTGTTGGATATGGCTATAGCTTCTACAGTAGGCTTCTATAGGAAAGAAGAGGGCATGAAATCGGCTCCTCCTGAATTTTGTACAAGGTCCTGATATGCACCCTGAAAGGCAGCATAGGAAGTAGTTAGGAGCATGGACTCTGGAGGAAGGTTGCCTGGGTTGGAGTCCCAGCCCTGTCATTTACCAACTGTGTGCCCTTGAGCAATCTGCTTAACCCCTCTGTGCCTCAATTTCTTTAATTGCAAAATAGAGCAATAATGTTTGCCTAATAGGATTGTGTAAGTATAAAATGAGTCAATATACATTTAAAAAAGAGAACTTGTGATTCGCACATATTAGGCTCTCTGTAAGTGTTAGCTATTATTGTTGTTAATACTGAATACTTCATGTTCTTATTTGCAATTTATGAGACGACATAGAGAGAAAATACAAAGGTGTTTCTAAATTCTGACACCATTCTCACTTGGCAGGTAAGTAATCAACATTATAAGATAGAAACATTAGGCTATCCAGATATTTCCACACAGTGATAAAAGCTAATGCATCTCTTGTAAAGGAGAAAGTACCATTATTATGGAGCTATAGACATGGGTAATATGAAAATATGAATAATATAAGCATAAACAGTAAAAACACAGTAATGATAAAATACAAATTCATGTCATATTCTTTGACAAAGTATTTAAAGTCAAAATTGAAAGAAGAGGGGATAGAGTATAGATTGACGTTTAATAAGTAGATTTTATTGCACAAAATTTATCTTTGTCTCCCTACACACAAAATTAACTTTGGTAGAAAGAGCACTGAACTAAGAGTCAAACGACTTGAGTTGTTATTCTGGATATATGTTTTCCACAGTTGAGCAATTTGTGGAGGGGTAATGCTGTTCTCTACCCTTGAGAAAGCAAACAGAAATAACAGGGACTCTGAGTCAGAAAGCTCTCACTATGGGCCCAGCTCTGCCACACACCTGCTGTATGACAGTTGTAAGTTAACCAATCTGAATATGAGTGCCAGATGAAGACAGCAATGCCTATTCTGTATGAAGTATTTTGTAGAGGGCCCAACAGAGCGTACTCTCAATAAATATTTGAACCCTTGTCTCCGGTCTCCATTTTGCTCAACTATAAGTCCTTTCCATTATATTTCCATAATACTATGATCCTGAGTCCAACATTCTAGGCTGACTTTATTAAAGAAGTTGCTAAATGGATTCTTCTGGCATTTTCTATTCCACAGTGCATTTGTTTCTTCTTTAAGCAGCTGAATTTTAAAGACAGGTTTCGGCAAATATTCTCAGCATACCAAATTTATCCTTGAATAGCCAAATAGAAAGAGACCAGCTTCCCAGATACCATTTCTGTGAAGAGAATTGCTATGATCAAAATGCCTCCTTGACTGAATGATCTTTCTGATAAGACTAAATTGAAATGGCTTAAGTATTCATTATAGGTTTACTTAGCTCTACAGTTGATTCCTTCAAGCTGTATCCATTGAATGTTTGGACGGCATCAAAATCAGCATTCTGGGAAGAAACACTGAAACTTTCAAAACATTCCCTGATGGTTTCAGGTGTGTTCTTTCCAAGCAATAGCTTTTTAGTTCTAAAGCTGTGAGTCAAGCCACAGCACTGTTTACCAATAATTGTTATCTTCCTCTTCCCTCCTCCATTTCTACACCTAATTGTCAAACATTTTGTGGCAATATTTTTACATCCAGTTGTCAAATTAATATCTTTCACTTTCACGCAACAAGACACAAAGCACTGTACAAAACACAAACGGTGGCCATCCATTCAAAAACAGTTAAGGATCTGCAATGCACCAGGCACTGTTCTAGGTGTGGGTGGTAGAAAAAAAAAAAAATAGACAAAAATCCCTGACCTCACAGGTATATATTCAAGTAGGGGGAGACAACAGTGAACAAATGAATAAATACTTTATACAGTATATCTCATCTTGATAAATACAGTGGAGAAAAATAACACAGGGAGGGGAAGAGGAAGTCTGGTGGCCAAGGAAGGACTCGCAGAAATGATGATATTTGAGGTAAGATCTAAACAAGGTGAGGGACAAACATGTGGCTGCTGGGTTGGGGGGACATTTCAGATCAGGGAAACAACAAGGTCCTGAGGTGGGATCGCATATAGCATGTTTGGGAAATGGCAAGGAAGCTGAAACAAGGGCAAAAATGGTTGGGGGTGAAAACAGAAGGCCCTTAGGTGCCCAGATCCTGAGGAAAACATTCACCAGTCATGGGGACTATGTGTGCCAAGGCAGGAGAATGGCAAGCACTGGTTGTTCTCTGCAAATACCAGGCTGCCCATATTTTGTTGCCATTAATTGATACCCCAGAATTAATGCACTACCATCTATTTTGATATTCTACTCATCATATCTACTTATTTACTAATTCATTCTTAGAATTTTTCACTTATTTTGACAGATTATTAGTTAGCACCTATGGTGTAATGTGCTACAGATGTAGGGATGAACAACACACCTTCAAATATTATGGCAAAGATTCACCAAACCATGTTTCTTTCTCGCCCCCCACTGCCCCCGAACATAAAGCTTGACTACATTTCCCAGCCTCCTTTGAAGTCAATAAGGGCCACCTCACACAGTTTTGACCAAATGGAATGTGAGAAGAAGTGATGTACTCTATTTTTAGTCTTAGCCCCCTAAATACCACCCTGGAGATCCTCCATGGTCTCTCTCTTCCCTCATCAGCTAGATGGATAGAGAGAATCAGTGGGTGACTCCGAGACCTTGGGGATGGTTGGAGTCATTTGGATGGAAAGGTCTAGATCTGGGATTGAATATCTACATGGAGCAGACTCTATTTTCTCTGCCACTCTCCACCCACCACATAGATCTGAACTATGAAGAGAGAGAAACAAACCTTATCCTATTAAGCCATTGAGATTTGTTCAGCAGTAGGCCTGCATCGATTATTACAAGGAACTCACCTTCTAGTAGAAAAAAGATCAATTTACAATATTGGTAATAAGTGCTACAATAAGTAAAGTATACAATCCCCTGGGATTCAATCCATGTATTGAAAGGAAAGTTTCTAAAAAGAGTCGAAGCTTGTGTCAGGATTTAACGAAGGGGTAGCATTGACCTGACAAAGAAAGGTGAGACAAGGACATTCCTTGCAGAGACCAGCACATGCAAAGGAACTGACACACAACAAAACAGGTCCTGTTGTGGAAAATATAAAAATTTCTCTTGACTGGAGATGAGGGTGTATGGGGATGATGGCAGGATGGATTGGTAAAGATCAGATTTTACAGGCCCAACACACCATCCAAAGGAGTTAAGACTTTATTGTCAATTAGATGGAAAGAGAAATTATATGGTCAAGGTCCAACCCAACCTTCCTCCTGACCTCATTTGCACCTTCTCAGCTTCCCTGTGCTTCTTCACCATTCAGTGTTATCTCTCATTAACAAGATGTCCATATTCTCAATAAGATGAGTAAGTACTTAGAGGGCAGGCTCTCTCTCTTCTACTAATTTGGTTTTCGAGATAGGAAGTACTCATTCAAAGTATTTATCATATTTAAATCTAGAGCACTTTTATTACATTTTTTTTCAATTTCTCATTTAATACCTCCAATATAAATACTGATAGATATAATCCTCATTTTATATATATATATATATAAAGACTCTTTGGAGTCTTTAAAATTTCTTTATTTTATTATTTTTTGAATTTTATTTTATTTTTTATAGGGCAGGCTCTTATCAGTTATCTATTTTATATATGTTAGTGTATATATGTCAATCCCAATCTCCCATTTCATCCCACCCCCACCCCCACCCTCTGCTTTCCCCCCTTGGCGTCCATACATTTGTTCTCTACATCTGTGTCTCTGTTTTTGCCTTGCAAACCAGTTCATCCATACCATTTTTCTAGATTCCACATATATGGGTAAATATACGATATTTGTTTTTCTCTTTGTGCTTTCTTCACTCTGTATGACAGTCTCTAGGTC
This sequence comes from Globicephala melas, assembly GCF_963455315.2. Taxonomy (NCBI): domain Eukaryota; kingdom Metazoa; phylum Chordata; class Mammalia; order Artiodactyla; family Delphinidae; genus Globicephala; species Globicephala melas. Next base: position 61,145,318 of record NC_083321.1, read on the forward strand.
CATCCATGTCTCTACAAATGACCCAATTTCATTTCTTTTTATGGCTAAGTAATATTCCATTGTATATATGTACCATGTTTTCTTTATCTATTTGTCTGCCGATGAGCATTTAAGTTGTTTCCATGACCTGGCTATTGTAAACAGTACTGCAATGAACATTGGGGTACATGTGTCTTTTTGAATTATGGTTTTCTCTGGGTATATGCCCAGTAGTGAGATTGCTAGGTCATATGGTAATTCTATTTTTAGTTTTTTAAGGAACTTCCATACTGTTCCCATAATGGCTGCATCAATTTACATTCCTGCCAACAGTGCAAGAGGGTTCCCTTTCCTCCACACCCTCTCCAGCATGTATCATTTGTAGATTTTCTGATGATGCCTATTCTAACTGATGTGAGGTGATACCTCATTGTAGTTTTGATTTGCATTTCTCTAATAATTAGTGATGTTGAGCAGCTTTTCATGTGCCTCTTGGCCATCTGTATGTCTTCTTTGGAGAAATGTCTATTTAGGTCTTCTGGTCATTTTTGGATTGGGTTTGTTTGTTTTTTTTAATATTGAGCTGCATGAGCTGTTTATATATTTTGGAGGGTAATCCTTTGTCCACTGATTCATTTGCAAATATTTTCTCCCATTCGGAGGGTTGTCTTTTTGTCCTGTTATAATTTCCTTTGCTCTATAAAAGCTTTTAAGCTTCATTAGGTCCCACTGGTTTATTTTTGTTTTAATTGCCATTGCTCTAGGAGGTGGGTCAAAAAAGATCTTGCTGTGATTTATGTCAAAGAGTGTTCTTCCTAGTTTTCCTCTAAGAGTTTTATAGTGTCTGGTCTTACATTTAGGACTTTAATCCATTTTGAGTTTATTTTTGTGTATGGTGTTAGGAAGTGTTCTAATTTCATTCTTTTCCATGTGGCTGTCCAGTTTTCCCAGCACCACTTACTGAAGAGACTGTCTTTTCTCCATTGTATACCCTTGCCTCCTTTGTCATAGATTAGTTGACCATAGATGCATGGGTTTATCTCTGGGCTTTCTATCCTGTTCCATTGATCTATGTTTCTGTTTTTGTGCCAGTACCATATTGTCTTGGTTACTGTAGCTTTGTAGTATAGTCTGAAGTCAGGGAGTCTGATACCCCCAGCTCCGTTTTTTTTCCCTCAAGATTGCTTTGGCTATTTGGGGTCTTTTGTGTCTCCATACAAATTTTAAGATTTTTTGTTCTAGTTCTGCAAAAAATGCCACTGGTAATTTGATAGGGATTGCATTGAATCTGTAGACTGCTTTGAATACTACAGTCAATTTCACACTATTGATTCTTCCAGTCAAAGAACGTGGTATATCTCTCCATCTGTTTGTGTCATCTTTGATTTCTTCCATCAGTGTCATAGTTTTCTGAGTACAGGTCTTTTACCTCCTTAGGTAGGTTTATTCCTAGGTATTTTATTCTGTTTGTTGCAATGGTGAATGGGAGTGTTTCCTTAATTTCTCCTTCTGACCTTTTGTTGTTAGTGTATAGGAATGGAAGAGATTTCTGTGCATTAATTTTGTACCTTGCAACCTTACCAAATTCATTCATTAGCTCTAGTAGTTTTCTGGTGGCATCTTTAGGATTATCTATGAATAGTGTCATGTAATCCACAAACAGTTACAGTTTTACTTCTTCTTTTCCAATTTGTATTCCTTTTCTTATTTTTTCTTCTCTGATTGCTGTGGCTAGGACTTCCAAAACTATGTTGAATAATAGTGATGAGAGTGGACATCCTTGTCTTGTTTCTGATCTTAGAGGAAATGCTTTCAGTTTTTCAACACTGAGAATGATGTTTGCTGTGGGTTTGTCGTATATGGCATTTATTATGTTGAGGTAGGTTCCCTCTATGCCCACTTTCTAGAGAGTTCTTTATCGTAAATGGTGTTGAATTTTGTCAAAAGCTTTTTCCGCATCTATGGAGATGATCATATGGTTTTTATTCTTCAGTTTGTTAATATGGTGTATCACATTGATTGATCTGCGTATACTGAAGAATCCTTGCACCCCTGGGATAAATCCCACTTGATCATGGTGTATAATCCTTTTAATGTGTTGTTGGATTCTGTTTGCTAGTATTTTGTTGAGGATTTTTGCATCTATATTCATCAGTGATATTTGTCTGTAATTTTCTTTTCTTGTAGTATCTTTGTCTGGTCTTGGTATCAGGGCAATGTTGGCCTCGTAGAATGAGTTTGGGAGTGTTCCTTCTTCTGCAAGTTTTTGGAAGAGTTTGGGAAGGATGGGTGTTAGCTCTTCTCTAAATGTTTAATAGAATTCACCCATGAAGCCATTTGGTCCTGAACTTTTGTGTGTTGGAAGATTTCTAATCACAGTTTCAGTTTCATTACTTGTGATTGGTCTGTTCATGTTTTCTATTTCTTCCTGGTTCAGTCTTGGAAAGCTATATGTTTCTAAGAATTTGTCCATTTCTTCCAGGTTTTCCATTTTATTGGCATAGAGTTGCTTGTAGTAGTCTCTTAGGATGCTTTGTATTTCTGCAGCATCTGTTGTAACTTCTCCTTTTTCATTTCTAATTTTATTGATTTGAGTCCTCTCCCTCTTTTTCTTGATGAGTCTGGCTAATGGTTTATCAATTTTGTTTATCTTCTCAAAGAACCAGCTTTTAGTTTTATTGATCTTTGCTATTGTTTTCTTTGTTTCTATTTCATTTAGTTCTGCTCTGATATTTATGATTTCTTTCCTACTAACTCTGGGTTTTGTTTGTTCTTCCTCTAGTTCCTTTAGGTGTAAGTTTAGATTGTTTATTTGAGATTTTTCCTGTTTCTTGAGGTAGCATTGTATAGCTATAAACTTCCCTCTTAGAACTGCTTTTGCTGCATCCCATAGGTTTTGGGTCATCATGTTTTCATTGTCATTTGTCTCTAGGTATTTTTTGATTTCCTCTTTGATTTCTTCATTGGTCTCTTGGTTATTTAGTAACATATTGTTTAGCCTCCCTGTGTTTGTGTTTTTTACATTTTTTTTTTCCTATAATTGATTTCTAATCTCATAGTGTTGTGGTCGAAAAAGATGCTTGATATGATTTCAATTTTCTTAAATTTACTGAGGCTTGTGATCAAGCCTAGAAAATGTTCCCTGTGCACTTGAGAAGAAAGTGTAATGTGCTGTTTTTGGATGGAATGTCCTATAAATATCAATTAAACCTATCTGGTCTATTATGGCATTTAAAGCTTGTGTCTCCTTATTTATTTTCATTTTGGATGATCTGTCCACTGGTGTAAGTGAGGTGTTAAAGTCCCCCACTATTAGTGTGTTACTGTTGATTTCCTCTTTTATAGCTGTTAGCATCTGCTTTATGTATTGAGGTGCCCCTATGTTGGGTGCATATATATTTATAATTGTTATATCTTCTTCTTGGATTGATCCCTTGATCATTATGTAGTGTCCTTCCTTGTCTCTTGTATCATTCTATCTAAAGTCTATTTTATCTGATATGAGGATTGCTACTCCAGCTTTCTTTTGATTTCCATTTGCATGGAATATCTTTTTTCATCCCCTCACTTTCAGTCTGTATGTGTCTCTAGGTCTGAAGTGGGTCTCTTGTAGACAGCATATATGTGGGTCTTGTTTTTGTATCCATACACCAAGCCTGTGGCTTTTGTTTGGAGCATTTAATCCATTCACATTTAAGGTAATTATCGATATGTATATTCCTATTACCATTTTCTTAATTGTTTTGTTTTTGTAGGTCCTTTTCTTCTCTTGTGTTTCTCACTTAGAGAAGTTCCTTTAGCATTTGTTGTAGAGCTTGTTTGGTGGTGCTGAATTCTCTTAGCTTTTGCTTGTCTGTAAAGCTTTAAACTTCTCTGTCGAAACTGAATGAGATCCTTGCCAGGTAGAGTAATCTTGGCTGTGGGTTCTTTCCTTTTATCACTTTAAATATATCATGCCACTCCCTTCTGGCTTGTAGAGTTTCTGCTGAGAAATCAGCTGTTAACCTTATGGGAGTTCCCTTGTATGTTGTCATTTTTCCCTTGTTGCTTTTAATAATTTTTCTTTGTCTTTAATTTCTGTCAATATGATTACTATGTGTCTTGTTATGTTTCTCCTTGGTGTTATCCTGCCTGGGACTCTCTGCACTTCCTGGACTTGAGTGGTTATTTCCTTTCTCATGTTAGGGAAGTTTTCGACTATAATCTCTTCAAATATTTTCTCTGGTCCTTTCTCTGTCTCTTCTCCTTCTGGGACCCCTATAATGCAAATGTTGGTGCATTTAATGTTGTCTCAGAGGTCTCTTAGGCTGTCTTCATTTCTTTTCATTCTTTTTTCTTTATTCTGTTCCGTGGCAGTGAATCCCATTCTGTCTTCCATGTCATTTATCTGTTCTTCTGCTTCTGTTCTTCTGCTATTGATTCCTTCTAGTGTATTTTTCATTTCAGTTACTGTACTGTTCATCTCTGTTTGTTGTTTAATTCTTCTAGGTGTTTGTTCTTTAATTCTTCTAGGTCTTTGTTAAACATTTCTTGCATCTTCTTGATCTTTGTCTCCATTCTTTTTCCGAGGTCCTGGATCATCTTCACTATCATTATTCTGAATTCTTTTTCTGGAAGGTTGCCTATCTCCACTTCATTTAGTTGTTTTTCTGGGGTTTTATCTTGTTCGTTTACCTGGTACATAGTCCTCTACCTTTTCATTTTGTCTATCTTTCTGTGAATGTGATTTTTGTTCCACAGGCTGCAGAACTGTAGTTCTTCTTGCTTCTCTACATACGGTTTTGATTTATAAGTAAACCATGAGGAAAAGAAGTGAGTTCAGTTGTATATTCTATGGTGCCTCTGCTCTGGGCTGGGGGAGATCAAAGAGTGGGGTGTTTATGATGGGATGCCAGTGTGTCTACCAGAAGCTGTAGAACCTCAAGTTGTGGCCATTTCACTACAGACTCACTCAAAATTTCCCATTCTGCTACTATTGAGTATGGTAGCATAATAATTCAAACATCAAAGCAAACCATTTCTGATTAAACATATGCTGGGCACTTTACATACATTGTCACTAATCACAATAACCAACTGTTAGTATCTTCACTTTACAGGTGAGAAAATAGCTTCTAGGAGTTTCAAAGTCATACAAATACTGGTAGAGCCAGGATTTGAACCAAAGTCTGCCTGACCCAAAGCTCTGGTTCTCCCCATTATATCACTCCCACCCTAACATTACAGGAGCACAATCACTGTGCTTCTAGTGAGACTTGGGGTTCACAGTCCAAAGCACCATTTATTTTGAGACTTGTATTTTATATTAAAAGTTCCTATGAACTTAGTATTCTTCTTAATGACAGAGCTGATTTTTTAAAAATTATTACTTTCATGTTTTGAATTAATTACCACAGAAAAAGATTACATGGGCTTCCCTGGTGGTGCAGTGGTTGAGAGTCCACCTGCCGATGCAGGGGACATGGGATCATGCCTCGGTCCAGTAAGATTCCACATGCCGTGGAGCAGCTGGGCCCGTGAGCCATGGCTGCTGAGCCCGTGCGTCTGGAGCCTGTGCTCCGCAACAGGAGAGGCCAGAACAGTGAGAGGCCTGTGTACCGCAAAAAAAAAAAAAAAAAAAAGAAAAAGATTACAAATTTGTAATCTCCTCTCAGCAAGCCTTTAACAACAGTGACTTGCCATGATTATCTTGGGTTTTATGTTATTGGCAGAAGGCCACACATCCGTACAGTGTATGCTCTGTAGGTTAAAAAGCCATATGCTACATCAAGGGAGCCCTATCACCATCTTTCCACACTTGAGGGCTGTACCTGGGACAATGCCACTCTTGACCTTGGAGCAGCAGTGTCACTGAAGACGCTCTAACTGTATAAATGCCCTACAGTTAGAGAAGCAAGATGACAGGTCTGGGGGGATGAGCTGTACAGCCTTCTGCTTGGAGGACCCATTTTCATACAAACACTGAAAATTCCTCTCTTTGCCAAACAGAATGACATTTTTGTCTTGGCTATTGCCCATGTACATGAGTCCTCGGCAGAGAAAAGAAGAATGAAATAAAAGGTGGCTTATACAGAAAATTCTGCAGTAATTATGAATTATTTTGCAGGCACAGTGGGGCAAATTTTACCACTTTTTCAATGACTAGTGTTGGCTTCCCCCCTTGGTTTAATCCTGACTTCTGAAAATTCATCTGAGTCAATCACTACTCTGAGAAGAAACTCAAAAGTGGCTATAGTAACTTAGTGAGGAAAAGACAGCAGGCTTCAAACAGATTTATGAAATTAGATGTTTTATTTTGGTTTGATTTTGTCCTCCTGAATTTGTATCTTTGTCCTCCCTTGATGGAATATAGACTTCAAAGGCAGACTTAGGCCCATATCAACTTCTGTGATTTTAGAGAAGTTTGTTAATCATCCAGAACCTCATTTTCTTAAGTTGAGGTATAGTTGATTTACAATATTATATTAGTTTCAGGTGTACAACACAATGATTAAAAATTTTACAGATTATACTCCAGTTAAAGTTATTATAACATATTGGCTATAATCCCTGTGCTGTACATATATTCTCATAGCTTATTTATTTTATACATAGTAGCTTGTACCACTTAATCCCCTAGCACTATCTTGTCCCTCCCCCCTTCCTTATCCCCACTCGTAACAACTAGTTTGTTCTCTATATCTATGAGTCTCTCTATTTTGTTATATTCATTTGTTTGCTTTACTTTTTAGATTCTGCCTGTAAGTGATAACATACAGTATTTGTCTTTCTCTGTCTGACTTATTTCACTAAGCGTTAATACCCCTCAGGTTCATTCATGTTGTTGCAAATGGCAAAATTTCATTCTTTTTTTATGGCTGACTAGTATTCCATTTTATACACACACACACACACACCACTTTTTCTTTATCCATTCATCTGTTGATGGACACTTAGGTTGCTTCCATATCTTGGCTATTGTAAATAATGCTGCTATGAACATTGGGATGCATGTTTCTTTTCAAATGAGTGTTTTTGTTTTCTTTGAATAAGTACCCAGGAGTGAAATGGCTGGATTGTATGGTAGTTCTATTTTTAGTTTTTTAAGAAACCTCCATCCTGTTTTCCATAGTGGCTGTACCAATTTACATTCCCACCAACAGTGCACAAGGGTTCCCTTTTTCCCACATCCTCTCCAACATTTGTTATCTGTGGTCTTTTTGATGATAGCATCCAGAACCTCATTTGAATATCCCCCATATTTTCAGTAAATATTAACTGCACACCAGTTGTATTCTGGACTTGATTCCAAGTGCTAATGATATAATGGTGAACAAATCAAGGTCCTTATTTTAAGCAGCTCAATGCAATAAAACTAATAAAGTGTGGAAGCTGCTTTGATAGGACTAAATGGAAGATACTATGTTAACCCAAATGGGGTGCTTAGACAAATTATATCTTTCAAAAGGACAGAGAAATCTTCTCTGAGAGAGCTCTGAGTCAGTCAAAACCTAAACAATGAGTTGGAAAGAGCCAGATGGTGTATCTATGTGTTGAGAAAAGAGGGTAGACAGAGCGAAAGAGAAAGACGGAGAGAGAGAGTCACATCTAGCAGAATGAAAAGCCAACACATCTGAGGTTGTCTTAACTATGTCTTGGGCTTTTATAAGTTTAAGTCTCATATTCACTCATTTCCATCCATCTGTTCATTCACTGTGCCAGGAACTATTCTAGGTGTTGGAGTTATAAATATGAATAAGTCATACGTAAGTGAAAATCGATGGACAGGACTTCCAGAAAAAGTTCCTTAAAATGGAGACAGGCACCTGAGACACCACTTTTGCCAGCCCCTCTAATTCTTCTCTGCCAACCGGAATGCAAATCTGGTAGTTGAAGTCTCAGTGGACATCCTGAGCCATGACATGATTTTGGAGAAGGAAAGTACAGGCTAGGATAGTAGAGCAGGGAGAGATTCCAACAGTGTTGGAGATACCTTCCTTTGAATTTGTTCTACGTGACAGAAAAATAAAAATTATTTAATTAATATTATTTGGGGGTTAAGCTATATTCAGCTGAACCTAATCCCAACTAATTTAGAGAGGTAGCATGGACTTTACAGCCAGACCTGAATTTGAATCCTGACTCTGCCAAATGCAACCTGTGTTTCCTCCCATCAAAATGGAGCCTACATTACAGGATGGGTAAGGTGATTATAGATATTATGAATAAGTGCCTAGCATATTGTTAAGTGTTCAATAAATTGTGGCATTATTATACGGATTAGGTGGAAATTTTTTTAAATGTCTTAACCTACAAACAAAAAAATACCTAAAATCCCTTAAAAGTCACCAAAATCCCTAGGTCCTAAAAAAAAAAAAAATCCCATTCAAGCAGAGAAGGCTGTGACAGTTAGGAATAGGAAATCTTCTGGGGAAGAACTGGAAGAAAATTTGAACTGAGATTAGAAAACTTACTGTATTACGTATATTTCAAAATAAGTGTATCTCCTTAACTAATATAGGAGTCTGTAAGATGTTAAAAGAGATAATTTACGGATACCTCCTCATCTATTATTCTACACCTATCAATTTATGTTGAAAGCCACACTACCTGCAATTTATTCACCACAACCAAAACACCATCAGCCTGGACACAGCAAAAAATACAAATATTGGTTTGCTCTGTTCTGAGGAACACGGGTAACAGCTTTCATTTACTTCCAGAGTTAATTAGCTTTGGCCTTAGGCCCAGACCCTGAATCATCAGTTCTTTTCCTCACTTGCTTGCCAATGAGCAGCAGAGTCCACAAGAGGTAAAGGATAATGGCTACAAGATACACATGCTCTAGGGGTAACCCCTGGGCAAATTTGTTGAAAACTGAAAGTTAAAAACAGAGCGGTACATAATAGTGACAGTGACATATGCCCTTCCAAATTTTTCCATCTTTCTGAATTCTTTTTCATGAAGACTAGCTTATTTGTTCATGGTGGTACTGTGTTCAACAGCAAACTCTATCAGGGAAATATGTGTGACCCTAGGTCACTTTCTGACTGGTGACAGTTCTTCACATAGTCCACTTGATTAAAAAGCTTAAATTCCATAAGTCTTCAAGATATTTTTTCCCTCGAGGAAAACTTATCATGATCATGACACCACATGGATGGACAAAATATAAGTTATTCAGTAAGTGTTTATTGACTCTTACTAAGTAACAGGCACCGTGGTAGTTTATCCTGCCTTCTGAAGTGTTGCTCTTCTTTCCTGCTAACTGCAGACTCATACATTTCTTCAACCTGCTGGTAAAACTGCATTTTCTTTTTACATTATAGGTCCAGATATCCCTGGACAATATTCTACACAAGCCACATGTGACCATACTGATACGCTCTATCCCACTGGATGGGATAAGAGAGATCTTTCAGGAATACCAAAAATTCATTTGCAACTTCTCATCCTCCTCCTTTCAGCCTTTGACAATATAAGGACAGAAACCAGCTCTGAGTTAATCTTCACAACTGTAACACATGATTCTGTGTTCACATATATGTGAATACTACGTGTGTGTGTGTATACATGCATATGTACCTTCACTTTCTTTACAGGGACTCACCTCTCATCTCTAAGGTCCTGACTTCAGACTCCACCTCGCCTAGCATGTGAGCCAAGCTTGAATAAGGCTGTCCATATAACGCTGTCTTTTCCCCACCAGCTAATCAGTTAAGTTGTACTGTCACTAAATGTGTATTCTGGAAAACCCCTGGATTTATGGAGGCTTCCCAAGGGAGAACCTTCCTTCGACCTCTACGGCATAAGCCCAGAATATAACATCTGGCCTTCTGCTTCCTTTTCCTTGTTTGCACAAAGCTACAACTGGAGACCAGAAATAAACCTGACCTGCTAGGTAGATACTCTGTGATCCAGTCCAATGCTGCAGCCCCCTCTGTCCAGGGTCTTGATTTTGTTGCCTAGATTTCCAATACCTGTCCGAGTGCTTATTCTCAACAGATGAATGAATTAACTGACTACCTGAATTTCAATATTAGTGCTACTTAGACTCCTTGGCCAACTACTACCTCCTAGATTACACCTCCTTAGGTAACAATGTCAAATTCATTGTGCCTCTTTGGACACTGCCAGGCTGACCTTTCTCCTCGGGAACTAGCCACACAGCTGGCTTAGCTCCTGGAACCCTGGTCTCTCTCCTCTCATTGCCAATCATGAGGGGAAAGTTGCAGCCTGCTTGTTGGCTAAGTCTCCCTGAGTTAAGACACACACATATGTGGCACCGTATTTATGTTTACATACCTGAAGAGCTATAAATATGAATATATGTATATGCAAATACATAGACACACAAACACCTATACACAAACTCTCAAAAGATTCACGGTATTATGGCAACTGCTTCAGAAAACACCACATGCATTCCACTGCCTTACTGAAACTAGTCATGAAAATAAGCTTCTTGAGGTAAAAACCTAAAAGAAATTAGAAAAGAGAAGATATAAATATGACAATGGCTCTAAGGACCAAGTTTTGTCTCCTAGGGAGGTAACACTAAACTTAGGGAATAATATCAGAAGCTCCAGGAAGGCTCCCCAAGCCAACAATCTTTCCCAGGGGCTCTAAGATGCCTTTGAATAAGTTAAGTCCTGACATTCCACAACTGGAAGCTTAAAACCCAAATGCCCCAGGGAAACCTGGACTGCTTGTTACCAGGAGCCTGGTGCTCCTGGGCCATATATATATATATATATATATATTTGGCTCTAGTTTACAAAAAACAAACCAACCAAATAAAACCCCTCAAATGCATTTTCTGGTTCCCATGGTACCAGCTGCCTGGAACAGGTTCACTTTGCTTATTTCTAGAAACTGCCTAATCCCTAATTGAAATTTACTGAATAACTGACATTTAAAGTAAAAATATTTTGTCCCTTCCCCCAGAGTCACACAGTCCAAGCTCACTGTCCTCTTCTTACTCCTTTTCACAGAGGAAGATTGAGTTACTGGATGATGGCTATCAGTCCAGGTTCCCTGACTGAACAGTTATTTGCCAAAGGTGGTGTGCACAGGGAATTTGGCCTTTTTCTCTTCCCTACTCCACCCAAATCAGTGAGAGGTAGGTTCCTGGGTATGTGTGTCTCTTCTGAAGATTCTGTGTCCCTTGAGTAGATTGTTCCACCATCGAGTTACAGTGGTAGAAAGACAGCAGCTCCATTTGAATCTCACATAAGAGCTATATCCTCCAATTTGTCCTCTACCAGTAACAAAGATGCTATGATAGTTCTCCTCCTGCTGATATGTTTCTCAATTGATACTGAAACCAGAGAGGGAAGATGAGAGCTATTCATTGAACCCAATAAATGATATAAGAGCCTTTCCAATGAGAATAATTTTTTTTAACTTTTTTTTTTTTTTTTTTTTTTTTGCGGTACACAGGCCTCTCACTGCCGTGGCCTCTCCCGCTGCGGAGCACAGGCTCCGGACGTGCAGGCTCAGCGGCCATGGCTCACGGGCCCAGCCGCTCCGCGGCATGTGGGATGCTCCCAGACTGGGGCACGAACCCGTGTCCCCTGCATCGGCAGGCGGACTCTCAACCACTGCGCCACCAGGGAAGCCCCCAGTGAGAATAATTTTGATGATGGTTTGGCTCTCTGTATCTAGAAGATGAAGGGCCATCCTAGATGTGGAGAATACTTCAGATAGAAAGGCTAGAAACCTGAAAAAATAACATTAACTTGATAATTAACCAGCTCTTTCTCTTTCCCCTTTACGTTGGCTTTTAAGGGAACCTGTTGGCTTTTAAGGGAAACTGAAGTCCAGAAAGATGAGATGACACTCCAAAGACCACATAGCAGAGCTACAACTGGGACGCAAGGCCCTCTATCACTATCCAAGACCCTTTTATCAACATGTACTACAACAAAAGAAGCCATCAACAAAACGAAAAGGCAACCTGCTGAATGGGAGAAGATATTTCCAAATGATATGTCCAATAGGGGTTAATACCCAAAATATATAAATACCTCATACAATTCAATGGCAAAAAAATGAAGAATTTGATTAAAAAATGAGCAGAGAACCTGAACAGGCATTTTTCCAAAGAAGACATACAGTTGGCCAACAGGCACAAGAAAAGATACTTGGCATCGCTAATCATCAGGGAAATGCAAATCAAAACCACAATGAGATATCACCTCACACCTGTTAGAATGGGTATCATCAAAAAGACAAGAAAATAATAAATGCTGGTGAAGATGTGAAGAAAAGGGAACCCTGGTGCACTTTTGGTGGGAATGTAAATTGGTGCAGCCACTATGGAGAACAGTATAGAGGTTCCTCAAAAAATTAAAAGATAGAACTACCACACAATCCAGCAATTCCACTCCTGGGTATTTAACCAACAAAACTCAAAAACACGAATTCAAAAAAAATATATGCACCCCAATGTTCATTATAGTATTATTTACAACAACCAAGATATAGAAGCAACCTAAGTATCCATTGGCAGATGAACAGATAAAGAAGATGTGGTGTATATGCAATGAATATTACTCAGCCATAAAGTGAATGAAAATCTTGCCATTTGCAATCACATGGATGGACCTGGAGAGTATTATGCTGAATGAAATAAGTCAGACAGAGAAAGACAAATACTATATGTTTTCACTTACATGTGGAATCTCAAAAACAATACAAACAAACAAATATAACAAAACAGAAACAGACTCACAGAGAACAAATAAGTGGTTGCTAGGGGGAGGGGGATGGGAAAACAGGTGAAAAAGATAGAGGCAATTAAAAGGTACAAATTGTCATTTATAAAATAAATAAGTCATAGGGATGTAATGTACAGCACAGGGAATATAGTTAATAATAGTGTAATAACTTGTTATGGTGTGTAATCCATAAAAATTTCAAATCACTATGTGTACACCTGAAACTAATATAATACATATTGTAAGCCAACTATACTTCAAAAAATTAAAATTAAAAAGAAAATTAATCTAATTTAAGTAGGAGCACTTACTCTATGCCAGACACTCTTCTAAGTGCTTGATATATCAACTAATTCATAAAACATTGTGTGTGACCAATGATGTACCTGATTCTGTACTACATGCTGCAAATACAGGCGTGAATTACAGAAGTGGTCCTTATCCTTAGTCTAGTAGGGGTGACAGACATAAACATAGTGTACTTATTAGCAAAGCATTATTTAATTAGACTGCAATACTTGCTCAAGGAAACAGAGTATTATGACAGAATATAATGAAAGGCCTGAGACTTAAAGGGTAGGAGCAAATGAGGATGTGAAGAGAACAGGGGAGGATGTGAAGAGAACAGGGAAGGATGTTCCAGGCAGATGGAATAGCATGTGGCAAAACCCTGCTGCAGAAAGGGGCTTTGTAAAAGCGTGAGTGGGGGTGGTGACAGGAGGTAAATACAGAGAGGTGGGGAAAAGATCATGAAGGACTCTGTAGGTCACAAAAAGAATTATGGATTTTATCCCAAGAGTGGCTGGAATCCATTTAAGCCCTTCACATCTGATCAGATGTGTATTTGAAAAAACATGCCAAGAATTTTGTAATAATAGGAAGAAAAATGTAGGTGCATGGCTAAATCTCAAAGGGTGGAATCCTAACGATTTCGGTTAAGGTTTTTCTTCTTTTTTTTTTTGGCCACACTGAGTGGCATGCAGGATCTTAGTTTGGGATCAGGGATCGAACCTGGGCCCCCGGCAGTGGAAGCCTGGAGTCTTAACCACTGGACTGCCAGGGAAGTCCCTGGTTAAGGTTTTCATTAAAGTAGGTTGTATAAATGTGGGAAAATGAGTCTGCTGTGATTTCTTTTTGTATTGTATTCAATCAGTCAGGGCATCCCCAAGATGGGTGCATTTCAGGGCATTCTAGTAGTTTCACTTATACCTATTTATGAGAGAAGTTTAGAACTTCACTGTCTGGAACTCTCCTGTTGACTACAAATGATTTGGGGAGCCATTAAATAAATTTGTTGGCTCCTCTTAAGCCAGTGAAGGCATTATTATAAGAAAAAACAATAAAAAAGGTAATATTTCTCTAGTGACCAAACAGGAGAAAAAAATCTATTACCTAGAAATTAGAACTACTTACAAATCATTCCTTGTGATAACATTCCTGCATAGAATCATTATAATCTGACACAGATCTTTCAGATTTCTATAGAAGATCATTTCTGACCATGAAAAAAAAGTCTGCTAACTCAGAGCACATGTACAAATTGCATACAGAACAACACTAAGCTAATATTCATACAAAGCAAAACTCTCCACGGACTGAAGAAGAAATTCCAAACCTGCCCAATGCCATTAAGTTTCAAGGCAACTAATGAGTTGCAAAAGCTCACTTCTAACAAATTGTCTCCCTGAGGATTCATTAAAAGACTCCCCAGAAAAGCAGGCTCTCTCAGCCAACCACTTTTTCCTCCATCCACATCCAGATGGTGAGAATCACTCCAGGACTCCATCACTGCACTTCTGTTCCTTTCTCTCAGACTCTGCACAATGTCATCTGTTCCCAAGGATTGGTGAATCAGATGTAAACTCATGACACACACATCTTTCTGTTTAGCTCTGATTTTTCTCCTTGGATGTTATCTTACTTACAAACAAGAGAAACAGCAGTCCACGCCTGTTTTCAGTCTACTCTACCCGCGATTCAACATGGCATGCCGGGGAGAGGAGGCATGCATTTTATCCAGCCATTAAAGAAGCAGAATGTGGAGGTGATCAAAATGTGGAGTTTAGAGTCAAACGGAACTGAATTTTAACTCCAATCCTGCTACTCACTGATGGTGTGACCTTTGACACATTCCTCACTTCTAGGAGCATCATTTTCTACATGTGTACATGGTGATAAGTCTAATCTCTCATGACGATTATGAGGCTTAACAAAGATCATACATTGAAGATGATGCCTGGCACATACTAATACCTGAAAAATTTGTAACTTCTACCATCATCATTAACATTTAACAGCTAGCCGGCTTCTCATTTGTAAATACATATTTATACCCTGATCTAACGTGTGTGTATGGCAGGAGTGACTGGTGTACTGGACAAAAAATGAATAGAAATGGGCTCTAGTTCCTTCTCCTGTCCTGACTGCTATGTGATTTAGGTAAGTTACTTAAAACTCTAGAGCCCATATTTTTTATATATAATATGGAAATAACAATACCTATTGTGTAAGTGTTGAGAGTTCAACAAGATAATATATGGCTATGTGAAGTATGCATCTACATGTAAGAAAGTTCCTATTTGAGTCAGCTGTTCAGGATAAGGCATATACATTTCACAGGATGATGTTACAAAAGGCCCTTAAGTTTCCAAGCTAGCCCACAGCAATATATTCACCTCAAGCATAGCTTACACATCATCTGTTTGCAATGGGAAAAAAATATTCCGAAGTAACAGCAATGACTCCAATAAGAGTAGCTCAGTAAAACAGAATAAAAAGGACAATACAGTTAAATAAGGAATAATGTTTTGTAACAAGTACTGATGCTGGAGGAAAGAAAACGTAATGAGAGGTGTCTGCGGAGGCTGATGGAGATGTGGAAGTTCTGATGTCAGTACGGGGGTTTTCATGGATTGTGGAGACTGATGACTGATTCCACCTGGCTTTTTCCAAGGAAGTCTGGGTCATTTTTGTTCTCTTTCTCAATGTTTTAGGTTCCAAAATGGACCAGAGAGATAGTTAATCAGACAGGTTTTTGTAAACTAATAGGCAAGAATGAAAGAAATCAGGAACTAGGGGGAAAGAAAGAACATGAATATTTATGTGAAGGTGAATTATCTCAGAAATAATCTCCAGAATTGTGATAAGTGATAGGCAAAAGATTTGAGAATAAAGGAAAAAGCAAGAAAAGTTACTTATAATAGTTAACATTTATTGAAAGTTTATTTTATGCCAGGACCTGTTCTAAATATTTCACACGTATTAAAGTTATTTAATCTTCGTTCTTAGCCAAAAAAGGTATTGTGATGGTGATTTTTTATTTTCTAGAGGAGGAAACTGAGACCCAGTTATAAATACAGTAAGTTGTAAAACCAGGATCTGAACCTAGACAGTCTGGATCCAGAGCCCACGCTTTGTGACAAGGCATAAATATTGCATTTGGGGTTATTTATTCACATAAAATATTTGATATCAGAGAGTGTATACAAGTAAATATGCCGGTCATAGAAGCTTACAAACTGAGCCATCTTACTGAGTCAACAGGTGGTCCTGTGCATGGACATAACTTGGTTGCCCAGCAACACTAGGTGAAGGCACATCATCAGCTTTCCAAAGCAGCAATCTTAGAGCCGTTTCCAACTCTGCACTTCTCTTCACGTTATTAACATTTTTCACTCTGTCCCTTGATCTCTCCGTTTCGACATATGGTCGCAGCCTGTGTTCAAGCTCTGGTCAGCTTCTTTCCTCCTCCTTACCAGACTTCCTCCAGGCAAGACACCTCGATCATTTGCAAAGCTGCTTCCATCAGTCCCATCTGTCTCTCTGACCCTGTAACGATTCTACTTTTTGTTGAAAAACTCTAAACCACTAAGGGACTATGGCAATATGCCTAAGGCACTAAGTACTCGTACAAAGAAAATGATACTCTTTTTTACGACCAACCATTGTCCTCTGGACTAACCAATACCCTGCCTCACCTACTCATAATTCAAGGTGAATCTAACTTTTCCTAAAGTGCCGGTCCTCTCAGAAGGGACACATTTTTATTATTCAAACTGATCTTGGAATTCAGGAAGTTATTTCACTTGTGGGGTAGAGAGGTTGGCATTTCTTCAGTTAAAACTTTTCCTAATTATTTATCTAATTTGATGTGGTGAAATAAACATTGGCTTTGGGTCCAGACATAATACTTAGATTCAAATTTCTGCTCTTCTACTTTTTACCTGTGTGACTTTGGACAAAGTTAAGCTCACCATAAAGTAGGAGCTCACACCACAGCCTGTACATCTGGTGTGTGAATTAAAGGAAATGATGGCTAACACAATGCTTGCATGTAATGCTCTCTTTTTCAGGTCAATTATCTTTTAATGGTTATAAACATGATCCTCAGTCTATGAATTTTTAAATGACAGAACTCAAATTGAGCATCAGAGAAAAGGAGGTATTGGTCATTCTGTCATGTTTAAATGCTTCCAATCGATGCCTTGGATCATTATAACTATATATCATTCATTAATTTATTCAACAAACATTGATCAAGTATCTACCATGTGCCAGGCTCTAGTCAGGACACTGGGATGCAGTAGCCAACAAGATCTGTAAATATATATTAGAACCACACTGCATCTCAGATTACATGACTATATTGTAATAATTATTTTTCTGTTTAATTTACATTATCACCAGAACCTTGCATTTCTTTCAATATAAAAGCTAATTTGGGAAATGTATTCAATAATCATATTGGAGATCAGTGACTGGTGATTCTGAGGATCCCTTCAAGTTGTCCAGTCCCCCACAAACCTTTCTTCCCCTGATAGGAAGGGGTGAGGGGTAGAAGAGAATATGTGCCTGTCTCTACACTAGGTGATTTAACTCATTTCTTTTCTGTTCATTAGAAACTCCATGAAGGAGAAAGTTCACAGACGGACAACCTGAAGTTCAGAAAGGTTAGGTAACTTGAAGGAGGCCACAAAGCTACTAAGCCAGATCTCTTTAGCCGCTTGCACACTGTTGGTTTGTGATTTCAAAATGTAGGCTATACAATGGTACACTTTAGGGAGTAGAGAGCATTGGTTTAAGTGTTTGAACATGCAGTTTCATGCTCACAATGAGTGGTTCCAGGGTCTCTTAACGGCAGAATAAAACTTTAGAACACGGAAAAGAGGAGATGCTGGCTTTTCCAACCAGCACCTTTAAAAGCTTTCAATTAATTCCTTGGATCTCTGCAGGTGGGGATCTGCAGATGAGACAATCCATCTGCAGTCAGTAATCGCTTCACTTTACTGTCCTGGGCTCCTGCAGTGGAGGCAATTAAAGGCATGGCCCTGCTGGGATTCAGACTCAGTGATTCTTGCTGCTCACTTACAGGGAAAAGCAGAGACCAGTATGACAAAAGAGTACCATGTAGAAAAGCCTCCCCTTTCCCTTGCTGATCATTAGGCCTACCATTGCTGCTAGGCATTTACAAAATACCGCTACTAGAAAATGGACCTACTAAGAGACAATTTCCATGATAGGTGAAGGGAGCTGTAGAAAGAGTAAATGATCAGCAGAGAGAAGCTGGGACATTGAGTGCGGGCTGGTAATTCATTAGATTGTGTCTTGTCAATTATGTCTGCTCAGCAAATAAATTCAAATGAATTAGGGGGAAAGCCTAACAGAAAGATAGTGTAGTTCTCTGTATCATTCTCTTACAGTATATGGAGAACAACAGAAAGAAGATGACAGAAATGCTCTAAATGTCATGGTGCACGTGGACCATGCTTTCTCTGGACCATAATTAAACCCGTGGCCCAGAGAAAACATAATTTATGATGAGGACTAATATCTATGTAGGGTGAGCTTAGTAACTGCGTTTTGTTTTAAATGGGACAGTGCACAAAATGAGGGAGCTAATAAAACCATTTAACCCCTACTACAAACTAATATTTATGGATTGCTTCTTATATGTCAGGCACTATTCTATGCAAAGCCTGAAATAACTCACTTGTCATTCACTGTGTTGCCCTGTGTGGTAGGTATCATCACTATTCCACTTATATTGCTGATGTAAAACTGAGACACACAGAGGTTGAGGAACATGTTCAAATCACACAGCCAGTAAGCAGAGAAGTTGAGATTGGAAGCTAGGTAGTCTGATTCCAGAGTTTGATCAGATTCTGTTCTCGTGATCTCTCTCTAACGGTAACTGTGCACGGAAGGTTGGTCCATCCATGCTGCTGAGACACTATCCACTCCTATGAGGCAGACAGACAGAGGAAGGTCATTACCATGCCACTTTTGAGATAGTCTGATGCAGTGAAGAACGCACAGAAGCATAAATTGGGAGACTGCCATTCCAGTCTCAGTGCAGTCACTTGCTGGCTATGCGACACCCAGTAAATCACTTAACCTCTAGGTGACTCTATTTGACAGCTGTAAGAACAATGAGGATAATAGTACCTGGTCTGCTGACTTCAGGGCGCTTTTGTGAGGGTCAAGTGAAGCTCTTATGGTAAAAGGCTTTGAACACAGTCGCACAAAATGAAAATGTAAGGAAGGTTTTGGTTCTCTCTCACGGGGGCTCCGTGAGGTAGCTTCCAAGGGAAGTGTCCTGGAAAGGCCCTGGGGAGGGGAGGGTTCAGTGCTACTCCTTGGCTTGCCTCCTAGAGTTAGTATGAGCCTTTATTTTGATGGGGCTGCTAACTAGAGCTGGGGCCTACAGCTGTGGGAGAAGGTCTGTGAGTTCTGCCACTGCACCACTGTGCCAACCTCCCTGCCCCCCACAAACCCCTCAGTCTCGATGGCTGGGGGTCTCAGCATCAGGCCCCGCAGCCTCAGCTCTAGCTCAGGCTTGGGACTGACCTAATGTTAATCAGAGGACCCTAGGGAGCCCTAACTCCAGAACTCAGTGACGCGGCAACCAAACCGCCAGCTGCTCTATGGCTCTGATCTCATCAGGCCCTCCTTCCTTCTAGGAGGTCAGAGTTGTAAACAGCAGAAGGTATGGGTGGTAGAATTCTATGAACATAGATTCCGATATCAGATCTGCCATTGGGTCGGTTTTAAATAAGCAGTGCCAACTTTCCAAACCTCAGTTTTCTCTTTATCACGATGCAGAGATAAATAGCTGCTGCAGATCGAATTAATCTGGGGGATTCGCAATGGGGTCTCTGAAGATACGTTAAGTAACTTTTAAGCTGGGGTCTGAAGGATGAGTGAAAGCTATCAGACAGGAAGGGGAGGAAAAGTATTTCTGGCAGAAGAAAGCACTCTGTGAGCACCAGAAACAGAGGTGAGTCCACGTGGTGTGGCTGAGCAGGAAGACGTGCAGAAAGACAGACATGGTCAGGAAGCAAGTTTAAAATGTGCTTCAATGCTATGATCAACTAGGAGAATTCAAGTGAATTTGGGGTTTTCCCTGGTTTTCTTAAGACTATCTGCGTTCTCCCAGACTGACTCTCCTATGTCTGTGTGGGGGTGATACTTATACAGAGATTCAGGAACCCCTGCCATGTTAAGCTAAATTGTGTCTATGTGCCACTGTAAGTTCTTCACTGCTTTCCTGACAAGAGCTCATGGTAAAGCTTAAGAATCATGGGCTACTATGATCCAGCAATCCCACTCCTGGGCATATATCCAGACAAAACTATAATTCAAAAAGATACATGCACCCTTATGTTCATAGCAGCACTATTCACGATAGCCAAGACATGAAAACAACCTAAATGTCCATTGACAGATGAATGGATAAAGAAGACGTGGTACATATACACAGTGGAATACTACTCAGCCATAAAAAAGAATGAAATAATGTCATTTACGGGAACATGGATGGACCTAGAGATGATCATATTAAGTGAAGTAAGTCAGAAAGAGAAAGACAAACACCATATGATATCACTTATATGTAGAATCTAAAATATGACACAAATGAACCTATCTACGAAGCAGAAACAGACTCACAGACATAGAGAACAGATCTGTGGTTGCGAAGTGGGGGTGGTGAGGGAGGGATGGACTGGGAGTTTGGGGTTAGTAGATGCAAACTATTACGTATACAATGGATAAACAACAGGGTCCTACTGTATAGCACAGGGAACTATATTAAGTATCCTGTAATAAACCATAATAAAAAGGAATATATATATATACACACACACACATATATATAACTGAACCACTTTGCTGTACAGCAGAAATTAACATAACATTGTAAATCATCTATATTTCAATAAAATAAAGTTTTCAAAAAAGAATCATGGGCTAAATGTTTGATTTCAACCCAGGAATTAAAAAAAAAAAAAGTACTCTTTAGGTTTTAGAAGAAAAACTGCCCTTGCTCTATCAGTTGCTGAAAATACAAGCAGCCAAGGAACAGGGATTAACTAAGAGTTTTGTACTCAAAGTTTATCAGCCTGCAAGCAAGCCAACCACCAGAGGGTTTGAGGGCTCTCAGATGACCACGTGCAGCTGGTAGGAAATGAGCTGCAGTTGCAGCACCAAGCCATTACGTGCAGGTGCGCTGAGAGTATCAATTAAGCCAGCAAGACAGTTTTGAGGAGAGAAGAAGGGTTTTTTTGGTTTGTTTTTTGTTTTTTTTGTGTGTGTGGTACGTGGTCCTCTCACTGTTGTGGCCTCTCCTGCTGCGGAGCACAGGCTCCAGATGCACAGGCTCAGCAGCCATGGCTCATGGGCCCAGCCGCTCCGCGGCATGTGGGATCCTCCCGGACCGGGGCACGAACCCATGTGCCCTGCATCGGCAGATGGACTCTCAATCACTGCGCCACCAGGGAAGCCCGAGAGCGAAGGTTTTGAGAAACAATTTCATTGTGAAACCAAGCTATACAGTGTCCTATTACTGAACCCAGAAGAAAAGGAGACAGTCCTTGATAAGAACAAGTAAGGTCTCGACACTGTTTTCTACATGGCAAAATATCCCAGTTACACATGTTGACTTGTTTTTAGAGGCAGGTTTCAGAAAACAGCTATACCAACAAAACCAGGAACAAAGCATCTCGAATTTACACATTTCAAATAGGAAGTATCTGATTTAGCCTGGATGAAGACAGTTTTTCAGTCCCCTAAGTAATTTGTTTCATATGGAGATTTCCTCATGAATAAAATATATTCTGGAAACTATACATTTTTTTGCATCACAGATATTTAATCAGCGTCAGGCACTGGATAGGTGGAATGTGTATTTATTTTCTACTTTGGCTACAATATCAAGGACTCAAGAAAAGTATTGGCAGATATGAAATGACAAACTGAAAAGTAGGAGGTAATTCCCCTGTGGCATTTAGCACATGAATTCGTTTTAGCCTTTCCTTGAGTGTTAATTTTATTCTTCATCTCAGCCTGGGTGTTCATCCGCTTCCAGTTTGCTCCTCACACCATAGTCTCTGTTGCCAGTGTCTTGGCTTCCTTTACACTACTTTCTTTTTCTTGTTCTCTGTCCAGAAATCTACTTTTAAGTGTCTCCACCCCACTCACCAATACACAGGATGTCTAGGGCTTCACACAGTATGTCTTAGAACATGTTTATTGACAGGCTGCCTATGTCACAAGGAAGGAAGCACCAGCTTTGCACAGACACTTCTCTAGGGTTTGGTTTGCATGAGGTGCAGGAAACGTTAAGTAACTTTTACTTACTGAACATATGACTCAGACTTGGTTTCAAAGCCCAAACTTGGTCATTTACAAGTCACATGACCTTTGACAAGCTCCATCATCTCTCTGAGACTATTTGCCTTCTGTTAAATGGGAGTAACAACTCCCACTTCACAGGATTGTTATAAGACTTCCATAACACCACATAAATAAACCATTATACACAAAACCTGGCATATAATCATTTTTGTTAAATGTGAGTTATTACTGCAGCCTAATAACTCCTATTTCTCTGTCTACCTTCTCATTCGATGAAGCGTTTGGCTTTGAGAATTTTACAGAATGATGTTTCTAGAGAAAGAACATATAAGACTTTTGTGTTGCTGAGGTGATTAAGACAGCTTTCATTTGTTTAGCGTTTTCTCTCTTTACGATTCTTACCCAGACATTATCTCTTGCATCCTCAATAATCCCTTGTGGGATTTTCAAGCATCCACAGTCATCCCATTTGAGAGACATGGAAACTGAGGCCCAGGGAGGGGAAATGACTTGTTCAAGGCCACACAGGTGATTTGTGGCAGAGAGAGGGCTAGAATCCCAGACTTCTGAATTCTTTTCTACCATCCCATCCAACCTCAGTTTTAGGAGCTCCAATATCCTGTGATTTCCTGGAAAGCAGCAATTGGTAACTAGAAAGCACCCTTTTCATCTTTGTGTCCTCACTGTCTAGCCAACTTCCTGGAACATAGAAAATACTCAACAAATCTTTACTGAGTGAGCAAATATCCTTCTGGAAGCATTAACAGTGAACTACGGTGAGCTCTATAAACAGAACCTAGAGATGATCCCAGAATCATTAACGCTAAAGTCCTAGTACCACGCAAGTAACTTTGCAGAGAGAAGGTAGCCCATCTCCCAGATCCAGTGGGTAATCGGTACCCTCTGTTCCTCCCATACATATAGTACCCTTTCTTTCCTGAAGCTCACTCCCCCTACGGTGGGCTTTAGTTTTGCCTGCCAGAGGCACTGGAAGTTTCCAAATAAATGAAAGTCACGTTGAGAGAACATCTGAAACATGGCAGGATTTCCGAAAATGAAAACACATTTCGAAGTCATCTTTCATCCTATATTTTCTGTATTCTTCGAGCCAGAAGCAATTTCGATGCCTCATGGAGGCTCTTCACTCATTTACAAGATCTGAAGCACTGAACAGAGATCTTCCTTCAAGAGCAGGGCCTAGTGGGTCCGTCAGTCATTTTTATGAACAGGAAATTTGGCTCAAGTCAGAAGCATATGGGCAGGCACTCCGTCAGCCTCCGACTCCAGTTCTGCCTGCTTGCCTAAGGTCAGACATGAAATGCTGCCTGTGAGTACAGTTCTCCAGAAGAGGCTGTCAAATCCATGTCTCTTGAGGTAAAGACCTTTGTCCAAAAATACAGCATGATTTTTTTGGAATCATTTTTGAATACCCAGCCCCCTTGTTAACATCAATTTGTAGCATTCAGTAAGCCACCTTTCCCCGATGCTCTATGCCCGCAGATCGCAAATAACAAATTACCCAGTCTTTAAAACCTAGGGTTGTTTCTGTTTCCCTTTTCTAGGACTTTCTAAAGTAGTCTATTCTTAGGTAAAATACTACTCAACTTAATGGCATTTCATTGCTCTTTCCAATCCTTAAGGTTCCATAGTATTAAAAGTCTGAAAAATTAAGTTATCATGAAATTGAACTATGTTTTATCTCACCTCATAATCCAAACTCTTCCCTGTGGATCTAATAAACAACTGACCCTGAGGTTCTTTTTTTTCCTCTGCTAGACCATCTAAAATATGAGAGCCAGAGAAACCTTCATCCATAAGAATAATAAGAGTTGATATTGAAGCTCTACCACCACACTCCTTACTTTCTTGCATCCAAGAAATGACCAGAGGGGCAGGAGGAAGGGGGAAGTCAAGGCATTTGTCCCTTTGTCCTTGCCTGCAAGGACATCTCCTGCAGCAGTATCACCTCTTCGTTGGCTACAGCTCTGCTGAATGGGCCCGCAGTGGTTCCAGATTCCTGTGGTTGGTCCTGCCTCTCCCCGCCAAGCTTGGATCCTCCAGCTTAGGAGTGGGAGCATCTTCCTGCTGTGGTTAATCTCTAGGTCGCCCTGTCACTGCCTGGTTGTTTCTTAGCTGTTTCCATGGATGGTGTAATTTATTCATTTTATTAGATTTATTCTATTTCAAATACTTAAAATTGTTTCTATTTTCCTCGTTGGACCCTGATGCACATTTTATTTCATTTTTTCTTGCCTTCTACAGAACATTGTGTGAAAATGAAAATTAGAGCCAGGCATACCTTGTCCAAATTCTAACCAGTACTTCCACTGGAATAAGTAACCCAGCCTGAGTCTTCAGTTCCTCATCAGTCAACTATAATGATGTAACTCATTTTATAGGATTGTCCTGGTGATTAAATGAGAATACGAATAAGTATAAATCTCTAGTGCACAGTTTCCAGTAAGTGCTAGTTATTATTTATCCAAACTCAGTTTTTATACACTTGGTAGAATACCTAAATTCCATCATTCAAATTTCAATATATTTTCCTCAATAAAAGTTTCTAATTCCTACTTGAGTACCTCCATTAGTATCATTTACTGTTCTAAAAATCCCTCCCCTCTTTGCTCCAATCTGTGCCATGAACTTCTTCAAACTTCCTTGTCTTCTTAAATGAAGTCTATTTCATTCTCTTGATTCATTCATGTTATAGCCTCCAGGTATTCAAAATGTACCAGGTCACTCTGCACTTCTGAAACTTTTTTTTAATGATTAATATCACCCTGTTTTCTACATCTCAGAGTTTTACTCTGAGTAAATCTTTTAGGATCAGAACTATGGTCACTACTAATTTTCCCTTCCTCATACGTATACACATTAGATGCCAAACAGAAAGGAATATTCAAAGAAAAAAAGGAAAAAAATGATGCTAGTTACTGAGTAAGATAAATATATAATCAGGAGAATAGTGTTTGCTACAGTTTTGCCCCATGAATTGAAAACTGAGGATGGAAGGATTTCAGATGCAAATAAGTCCTACACCAGGTGGTGTAATACATAAGTACTGCACCTCACAGAGGTGGCATTTGTCTGCTGGCAAGCACAACTGACTGCCAGGCTCGAGGATGTATCAGATGTGTGTGTGACACCAGAGCGATAGCAGAAAACACTAAAATGGTAGTCCCCAGTTCTCAGATGACTTTGCTAAATAGAGACATCACTGAGCAATAGGAAAGAGCCTGAGAACAAGAAATATTATAAAGTATAGAGATAACTTTTGTTGAGAAACATACTAAGCACCATAAAAGTGAGAAGAATCTGACTTAAAGGCCTCTTGACATAGCAGGAAATAGCTGTCAGTAGTTCCTTGAACTTTACCATATAAAAGTGTTATGTCTCACCACAGCCCACAATGGTCCAGTGGTTAGGACTCCTGTGCTTTCACTGCCGAGGGCCTGGGTTCAATCCCTGGCTGGGGAACTAAGGTCCTACAAGCCTCGCAGAAGAAAGAAAGGAAGGGAGGGAGGGAGCGAGGGGGAAGGAAGGAAGGAAGGAAGGAAGGAAGGAAGGAGGAATCACTATGTCCAAATTAAGAAAAGGAGAAGGTATATCTCAAGGAAAACATCGTTTTTCCAATAAAAATGCTTGACATCAAAGGCATGTGATTCAGTTATGAGAAAGATATGCTCGCTTGGAGTAATACCATTTCTTTCATTTATTTATTCACATAGGTACTGAGCCCTTGTTCCATGCCAAGCACTATGCTGTGCATAGGGGAAGTAAAGATGTATGACTCACAGTTCTTGCTGTTAAGGAGAGAAGCACTCTCTAAAATAGCAAATATTAAATAAATATTGTGGGGAAGTGTCAAAATATATAGTGTATAACTAACTTTTATCATATAATCAAGAAACAAGGTCAGTGTGCTTCTTTCATTAATTTGAAAATTTGCCAGTTATCTTGGTTTTCTAAGGCTGCCATAACAAAATACCACAGACTGGGCAGCCTAAACAATAGAATTTTTATTTTCTCACAGTTCTGGAGGCTTGAAGTCCAAGATCAAGGTGCCAGCAGGGTTTATTTCTCCTGAGGCTTCTCTTCTCGGCTTGCAGATGGCCACCCTTTTGTTGCTTTTTCACATGGTCAACCCTCTGTACAAGTGCATCCCTGGTATCACTTCTTCTTACAAGGACACCATCCTTATGACCCCATTTAACCTTAGTTATCTCTTAAAGGCCCTATCTCCAAATATAGTCACATTCTAAGGTATTGTGGGATAGGGCTTCTATACCTGAATCTTGGGGAAACACAGATCAGTCCATAACATAAGGTAAAGTAATTATCTGTTAAATCTTTATTTTCTTAAAGTACTAGATAAAAAATGTTATAAAGGGAAAAGCACAGGGAGTCAAACCACTGGATTCTAGAACCTGCTTTCTTCTGGGCCTGGGGCAAGACACTCAGCCTCTGCTTCCCGTGAATGAATATCTCTACATGAGTATCTCTCATGAGTTTGGGGCTACATGAGTATCTCTAAAGTTACTTTTGTTTCTAACAGCCCGAATTTTTAAACAACTCGATTTCAGCCTGTACACAGACCATGTAAAAGCCCAACTTTCCATTTATTGTAATCTCTATATTCTAAGTCTACAACTGATCCTTCAAAAAGAAGTTATCTAGAGAGTCATAAATAAATAAAATTTTCGTCTTTAGACAATGTGCCAATTCAATGGTCACAAGTCTTTAAGACTGCTCAGTGAAGTACCCAGTTACATGGAGGAGTCTCTGCCCTAAGACTCACGTTCTAAAAGAAACCCGTCTTTTAACTGTTTTACAACTAGACAGGCCCAAGCAGAGTAATCAACATTAATAGCATTATGTCATTCCTTAAAGGACTACGTACATCCAAGCTCTTTGGATGTGCATCTATAGTTCAATGAACAAAAATATTACAAATATAAATCCTTATTTGTAGTAGTCATCTCTTTACTTAATAACAATAAACCCCATTCCCTTTGCCAAAAATGTCCATTCTAGGACATTTCTTTCTCCACATGGAAAAAGCCCTTCAGGCAAGATGAGCTCAGATGTGACCTTTCCCGCTTTCCTCGTCTACACCCCCAGCGTCTCCACCACAGCATACTTACTGCACATTATTAGGAGTCTCTCACCCACCTCCTCTCCCTGATGGATTATGAGATCCTCAAAAGCAAAAGTGACAGTATATTATCTGTCAACACTTTTCTGTTTACATTTAGTTAGCTCACAGAAATCAAATGACCCTGGATTGAATTTCTTAATCCGTAGAATGTGAAATAAAACCTTCCTCGCTGTGATATCAAACAGATTAGAGATTATGTACGTAGAACACTAGTGCAGTGCGTGGCAGTTACTCGATGCCGCAGTTTCTCAAGAAATGGTCGTCCTTCTTATTCGCTGGATTTTTCATTTACACAACTTATTTTAATGACATATGCATATAGATATATGGATGTAGATATGAAATGAGAAACTGCTTACATAGTTTCATCAGAAGAAGATGTGCAAATAACTTCCTGTTAAGCGTACATTTATCATTTAATGGCTTTTACTAGTAGTTCCAGAGATGGAATATCTGAGATCTTGTTTTCTTATCCATCCTCTCGAAGCAGGACCAGCATCCAGAATGGAATGTAATAAAGAAAGACTCTATTTTGGATCCTTTGAATTTTTTTAATGAATGTGTCCATTAAGAAACAATGTTTCAGAAAGAAATAGCATATTGGATATACTGTAGAATCACCCTTCCTCCTCAATAGAATACTTAACTTTAGCAACTACTGAGTCAAAGACAATGAGGACGTGACTCACTTCACTGGTGTTAAATAAAGGATGAGAATGAGCAGGTTCCTAAGTAACTGTTACACATTTAAATAGTTAAGTACTTCAGGATAAGCACCACGATATCACCTTTCCTGTAATTAATTCTATTTTCCCCTACTTCCATATTTATACTATAGAAGTTTAAAAGAGGTTTGACAATTCTCTAGGTACAATTGGTCATACATCAGTTTTCTCATCATTATAGCCATAAGAGCATAAAGCAGGAAACTACACATACAAAATTTTGGTCCTACCATGATTATACCTAATCTAATAGGAGGCAGCAAAATGCATAACTAAGCAAGCACACACACACGCA
Source organism: Globicephala melas (assembly GCF_963455315.2). NCBI lineage: Eukaryota > Metazoa > Chordata > Mammalia > Artiodactyla > Delphinidae > Globicephala > Globicephala melas. The sequence goes on from NC_083321.1 coordinate 61,173,812, forward strand.
TGCACTTTCACTCATGTACATGCACACATCACACCCATAATTAATCTAGGGAGGATGGATAGAGACAATTCCAAGCTTTGAACAGAGCCATGTAAATAACACTCAAAAAACATACTGCATGGCTTAGGTGTATGTTAAAATTCAAGTATATTAAACAGAATGAGAAGAAAACAAAGCAAGGGGACTTTGGAGTATTTGTATTCCTTCTTCCACTCTCCCCTTATATTATCAACAAAATTCACTATGGCTATCTTGCCATCCCTTCTCTCACTGAGAACAATGAAAGAAAGAAAGAAATTAAAAAGTCAATGTCTTTCTCAAGACCTATGTACCATTTAATGACAACTGTTTCTTGAATAATTATTATGTGTCAGCCACAGTGATAACAGGTACGTTATATTCATTATCTCGTTTAATTATTATACCAGTTGTGTGAGTAGAACATTATCATTCTTACCATTTTCATTTAAGGAAACCGTTTTAGAGAGGTTAAATGATTTATCCCAAATCACACACCTTAGAAGAGGCAGAGCTGGTAATTCTAAGCCAGAATTGTCTGATTCCAAAGCCCACACATTTAACCACTATATTCATTGACAATGAAATGGACAGATGTCACTATAACTATGGTTTATATACTTTCCCTTCATATGGAAAGTGACAGCATTTTCATGATATAAATAAATGGCTTTTAGCTATAAAATAAAATGTTATTCATATTCCACAGGACAGTTTCCCATATCTCTGCTCCTTTTTTATAATATTCTGCCCTTTCACCTTTAACTCCTTTGCAAATGTATATATCCTAGTCATTCCTTTGGGACCAGCTCAAATGTCACTTCTTTTAAGCCCTCCGTGATGTTCTCCAGTTGGAAGTAATTCATTCCAATTTCAAACTCTCACACTTTTCTCTCATGATACCACTTACTGCCTTTAATTGTTTTTAATACTAACATATTACCACCTCTGCTAAGCTACAAGATGCCTGAGGTAATGATCTATGCCCAAATCATATCTGCGTCTTAGTTGTGCTCACAAAGTATTCATAAGTATTTAGAATTGGCAACAACTCAGACGAGATATACATTTTTTCATTGGCTAAAATTCTACTTGAGCTACCTATGAAAATATGAATATGTTAGATAATGAGAGGGAAAACAATAGAAAATTATTTAAGAACTAGAAAACAAACTATGTTAAAGCACAGTACATATACTTATTCACATCAGTCAATAGTTACAAGTCATTGTTAAATATTTATTGAAGTAGATCTTTGGGTAACACTCTTTGTCCAAAACATATTTAATATTACTTCTTACAGAAAATCATTTGGAAATAGAGTAATAGCCTATTCTATATTTTCATTCATTCATTCAGTTTAGCTTTCCCTAGTTTAAACAGATGTGATTAACACAACCAATAACATTAGAATTATATGTATACACATGTTACTATTATGTGTATAACACTCCTGTTATTATAGATTCCCAACATGCACATGCATACACCAAACACATGTAGATTCTACAAAAATAAATATAAAACGTTTTGTATGGGTGTATTTTCATATACACACACGTATGTCTATCATGTAGGACATTCTGAGAATTTAATTTGGGTAGTTATTGTAATACAAATGTCACCACTAATTGAAGTGAGTATTGTTATTTGGCAGCCCACTCAACGTAGCATGGCATAAATTATCAGCCAATACTTCAGTCCTGCCTCCCTTTTCTAGGCTCATTTTCCATAACTTCCTCCTTCCTCAGCATTCTATGATATTAGTGAAGCAAATTGCTTACAACTCCAAAGCATGCCATTCTCTCCACACCTCCGCCTTTCCCCTCTCCTTGCTGGCTTCCTCTCACCACAAACAGTGCTTTTTATAGACCTCTTACTTATTGCACGTTCATCACCACCACCAGACCACAAACTCTTCTTTTAGCCTCACCGATTAGCATCATGTTCAGCTTGCCACAGTATGTGTGAGTGCTCACCGATGAATTAATGAATGTGAGCCCACTTAAAATTCTCAAGGCTCAGGAATCACATGGGTATTGAAAAAGAACAAACTTCCCTTCTCTTTCCTACATCCTGCTCTCTTAAACCAGCTGTAATTTTACTGTGTTATGCTATACAAACTACCCTTACAAGCTGTAAAACTACAACTATCTCCATAATTAGTCATAATCGGTCACTAAATAATTTAGAAACTTCTGACAATATGTATCTGTTCATTATAGCCCTCCAGGAGCTAGAAATACAGAACGATTCACTTTGTTGCCTGCAACCATACATCCTCAATTAACAAAATAAAGTCTCTGCTCTTATTTTCTCCCAGTTTATACTCCCAGGTATATACGTATATTCCTTTAGATTTCATTTAGAATGAAAAAATCTGGCTGTAAATGTGTTCACCTGAAACCAGTTTGCTTTCAGACCCAAGTCAATTGCACGACTAAATAAACAAAAATTTTAATATATAAATGAAGGATTTACTATGGGTAATTTAAATTCAAATTAAACATTTATTAAGAACCATTAAAATATAAAACACTGTGCAAGGAGCTTTCACTGTGCAATTTCGGTTCTTATCCATGCTTCCCTGGTCACTACATTGGATGTAGTGTCTGAGATCACCTGAAATTTTATGCAAAACTTTGTGATACAGTAAATGGCAATGATACATTTACCATTTAATTAGTAGTTGACATTTACAGAGGACTTACTATTTGCCAGGTAGTAAGCCAAACAGTTTACATTCATTATCTTAATTTTCATTGCAACTCAATGAGGAAATTGAGACTTAAAGAAGTTACATAACCTGCCACATACTGATACTAGCATAATGTGGGAAATTAACCCAGATCTGTTTGACCCAAACCTTATGTTCCTAAACGCCATGTCAATTGCTTCTATCTTCTTAGGAAATGGCCTTAGCTTTCATTAGTTTCTCAAATGGTCTATGAGTTAAAAATTTTAAGAATGTCTTAGAAGTATTCATTAGTCAATCTTCAAAACATCTGGTCTTTAGGTGGTGTTACTATCTCCATTAATTGATGTGGAAAGTAAGACAAACATAACTTGCATGCGTGTAGACTTATTTAAGTACAATTTCCCTCTTTAGTATAACACAAGGACTGTTTTTCTTGATTGTTTCTGTGACTGATATTTAGAGATAGCCGTGCTAGCAGCTAGCATTTTCCTGTTGCTGACTCAGCCCATCAGGGCAGTGCTGCCACGAAGTGCTGCCATGTAATAACCCGGCATGAAGACCAAACTTGAGCCCTGTAGCTAACCTGGGGTCCACGAGAGAATTCTGTTACCTGAAACTTACTCTGAACTATTATTTGTCCTGCCAGATTTTTACAACAGTCTCACAGCTGGTCTTCCTGCCACCAGAGTCTTTCCAAAATACCACATCCAGTTTCCAAACGCTATAGGAAAAAAAGTATTCTCTCTAAAAACAAGCTAAGGCACTCTCACGGTAAAAGAACTTCGCTGGCTTATACTGCCTACAGGATAAAGCCCACAATCCCTCACATCCTTACAGGATCTGACCTTCCCCACCTCTCTGTGTTCCTTTCCCAACACTCCCCTTTACGAGGACTGTAGTCCCACTATAGGGATCTTTGTATTATTCCCATTGAGTCCACAGAACTTCAGAACTGCCTCTCATATGCTACTCCTTCCACCTAAAATGTTCTTCATGACTACCCACCCGGAAAACTTTGATTCATTCTTCAAGATTATATTCAGGTCTTTTCCTCCACAACTTCCCCAAACTAGACATTCAAGTTAACTCTTTTTTATCCTCATATGGTCCCATGATTGATGCACTTGTCATATCATATGTAATTGCTTGAAGTTTATAGTTTCAAATAGACCACAGACCTACTAAGGGCAGGAATGTCCCTTATTCACCTCTGTATCATATCATTTATAATTGTCACAGTGCTTATCACAAAGTAGGAGCCAGATAAATACTGGAGAAAGGAAGGGAAGAAGGGAAAATAGAAGGGAGGAAAGAAGGAAAGGAAACCTCATCTGGTTCTCAAGACAGATCACCTTAGCCTTGTTATGAGTGTTCTTTTGAAGCAAATTATTCTAAGACAGCTGTGGTTTCGTTGTGATGTGAGGACACAAAACACCGTGAAAGTATAACATCATGTATCCAACAGAAAATGTTCATGTGAGCCCTTGAATGAAAATTTTACAGCCCTAGAAATTTGAGATGTGAGCTTTGCAATTGTTCCTTATAAGAAACTGCATTGTAGACATACAGTATATCTATTTCCTGAGCATCTCAACGTAACAGTCTTATTGAATTCATGTAATACCTTCTTAGTTCTGAGGAAGGTATATGTTTTATCTTTTTGTGATTGAGAAACTAAGGCATACTGATAAACCGACAACACCAGTCTCATTCCTTCCCTCTGTAGATCTATGACATAAATTCAATAAACCATTTTACTGACCCACTTTGTTAGAGAATAAGCCATAATTTAAAAAATTCTCCTTTCAAAACCCTTGGATGAAAGGAACAAAGAAAGAGTGAATACCATGGGCCCATCACCTGAATTTGATCTCTCTATTGGATCTTCTTTTATTTCTATTTTTAGGCAATAAATCAGATATTAATCCAGAATCAATTAAGTCCAAATATGGGTTTATAATACAAAGTGGGGTTAATATAAATGAAACTCCAGGAGAGCAGATGGATTTAGCTATTGTTAAGTTAGCAGTGGTTTCCAAGAACATTTTGTATGTTCCAAATCATCTTTTGTATGCAATTTTTCAGCAGTTAACATTCAGAAAATCGTTGAATTATTCACTCATCCCTCTGGGCTTTAGGGCACCTTGTAGTACAGTGATGCTCATGAATGAATTCCTTATTAGTGGATAAGATAAAATAATTAGGCTTCAGTAAAATGATGCCTCTTTTAAAATCAGAATGGCTACTTTTGCTGAGCTGCTATTGTGTTCCAAACCTTCTTCACAGTACTGCAGAGTAGGTCTTATTGGACTCATTTTCCACAGGAGGAAACTGAGTTCAGAAAGATAAAATGACATGTCCAAGACTGCACTGCTGGCAGAGGTAAGATTTGAACCTTGAGCTTTTTAGCTTCAAATCACTCTGTGTTCAACTTCCACTGTTCTATGTGGGTTGTATGATTACAAACACAATGTCAAAAGTGTTTCTGGATCATAATAACGCTAGACTCTCTACTCTGGGAGTATCACATTTAAAAGTATTTAACATATGGTCCCCAAATTTAAGGTAGCATGTACTTTTTAAAAATTACAGACATAATTACAGAAGGAATAAAATTATTAAAATAACTGATACTATAAAAATTATAATAGCTTTGTCTGAGAGCATGAAATGAGATTTCAACAACTTGCATGGAATGATTTGTAACGAATTTTTTACATAGTCTATAAGTTGGGCCACAATTACAAATAAAGTATTTAAAGTGTATTGCACACTTACTATGTGAATGATACTACTGGACAGGAGGAATACTCTCTGCTTATAATTTAGACACAGTTTAATAGGGGAGATCAACACATAAATTATCTATTCAATAATTAACATTCATTGAGCAATGCATGTATGTGTTTTGTAGATACAGAGACTGATAAGATATTTACCTCATCTTCAAAGAGACTGGAGCTTAGTGCTTGTTGTTTATTGAAATGAAATGTTTTTCCCTATACCAGGCTGACTGCTCCATAAATACTGCTAAAAATAAAATTCCTACCAGTTTTCAAGCGAGAGCAACACCAAAGTAGATATTCACCCATTTTTCCTTTAATAAACATACCAATGATCTATCATGAGTCAGTTTTCAAACCATGTGCAAGGAACACAAAAATAGAAGGTCTAAGAAGAATTTTCAGTCTGGTATATGTAAAGTCATAGACATTAGCAAGACTGTGATAACATGAGGCAACGTATGCTCTGTCAGAACAATGAACTCCAGTCTACTTGCTATTATAGTTACTGACTCATAGTTTTTGAGCCTTTATTATGTGTCATGCACTGTGCTAACCACATACATATATTGTCTCATTTAATCTTCACGTAATACCCTTAGATATGTCCTATCATTCACACAAATTTATAGACAAAATTGAGGCTTAGAGAAGTTGAGTAATTTGCCCAAGAGCATTACATTAAATCCAGGCAGTGGAACTCCGGAATACACACTCTTGACCTTGATCTCCTAATGGGGTGCTGTGGAGTTTCTAGCTCTGTCAATGGGGAAATCAGAACATCTTCCAAAAAGAAATATCCTTGAGCTAAGTATGAAAGGTGAACAGGATATGCAAGGCAGACAAAGGAGCTGAGGAGGAAGGGGTTATGTGGTGACAAACCAGGCAGAAGAAACAATAAACACAAAGTCATAGAAACAAAACCAAGAGAGAATGTCACTAGTTGGGTGAACAGAAGACTCTTTCTTGTGTCTAGGATATACATGGAGGAAGAAATGAGAAATAACGTTAAGGGACCCTAAATTTGAGACATCTTACCATGTGTCACACAGGTAAGTAAATATTATCTCATTTTGTTCTTAAAACAACCAAGTGAAATAGGTACTATTGTTAATTCTAATTTTACATATAAGAAAACCTGTTGACTCCAGAGCCTGAAATCTTAACTTCTGAAACTGGAGAAGCAGGAGCAAGTCCATGAGGGCCTGGAGCTCCACCAAGGAGTTCAGGTTTGTGTGTGTGTTTGTTTGTTTCTACAGGCAATGTGAAGGCTGTTAATCAGAGATGTAATATTACTAGATTTCTATTTTAGAAAATTACCTCTTGTTACAGCATGGAGGAGAGAGATGAGATTTGAGGCAGATTAGTCAAAAAGGTAAATTCAGTTCAGGTAAGAGGAAGTGAGAGTATAAACTTGGTCAGTGTCTGTGTAGATAAATGGGAGGGAAAAAAATTCAAAATATTAAGGAGATCCAATCAGCAAAACTAGGTACCTGAATAGACTTTGGAGGTACGACAAATAGAAGAGTCGAGGAGAATAACTTCCAAATTTTTAGCTTTGGCAACAAGAGAAATGAAAACATTTTTTGTTCTTTCCTCTGACTGTGGTTATAGGGCAAACAAAAGCATCACGGGAACAGCAGGGAAGATATAGGAAACCTAATCAGTTATTAGGTTTTGTTTCAAAAACCTTAAGGGAATACTGCTGGAATGGAACATGGAAATGTTTTCTGTGATTGTGTGACTACAGCTAGATTCCCTGAGGCAGTATAATCACAAAGAATCTAACGTGACAAGCCAACATCTTACAGAATAAACCTCTTTGCTCCTAGCCTAATCTATTCCTAAGTATAGGCACGTTTTGAATACAAAACAAGTTAATGCTGGTGAACTTGGTTTTAATCAAAGTCAGCTGTAATTATTCAGATTTATAAAACAAAATCAGGCAATGATTATTTACTTACTTAAAAACAAATTTTGTTAGAGAAAACACAATAAAATTGTCTTTGTACAGTCTTTCCAGTATATTTATATGGATTTGAAATACTATATACCTCTAATGCTTACACAGTGACACATGCAATGTGCCTGATGGTTTCCATGTACTATCTCAATTAATTACCAAAACAATTCCACAAGTGGCACTATTATTATCTCTATTTTAATGATGAAGAAACCAAGGCTTACAAAATGTACTTATCCAAAATCATTTCTGAAGAAGAATGAATATTCAAACTCAAGCTACTCCGCTCGAAAATGTATGTTGCCATCACATATTTTTCAGTTTTCCTTTTTAAGGTATTTTTATGATAATTTAAAGTGCAAATTAATCAGGTACACATTGACTATGTTACAACTAGTTGGTTCAGAAGTATGAGATATATTTGTTTTCCATTATAAAAAGCAGTATGTTTAGTCATGATGTCCTTTGATAGAAACACAATTACTCTTGTACTGCTAATTTTTACAATGAATGGCTTTGAAAATTCAATTATTCAGTTCAATTAGTTATTTTATTTAATGTCTATCATCAAAGAAACACACATCAGTATAACATTAAACATATTCACTTGAAATTCTTAATTACTCTAAATATGTCAGGGGATTCAATCCGCTTTATGAAAAATACACAACAGTGCTTAAATGGGCCTCTTCATGTAAATCACTAAACAGATGATACAAAATATTATGAAAGCAGAGATTCAAATAGCGAGATGTAGCCATCTTGTCCAGATTTTTAAATTCATAATGTTTTTCTTTCACCCACAGAACTGATTCACTTTCTCTCATTCTTATGTCAGACTACATGTTATCATTGTGTTAAATACTTTACAAATGTGATTTCATTTACTCATCACAGCAAAACAATACAGTAGGTTTTAAATCGAGTCCACAAATGAGGAAACTAAGGCTCAAAGGATTAAGCTACTCTTCTGGCCACAAAGGGATAAGTAGCAGAGCAAAAATTCCAACCTTGGTCATTTAGATGAAAAATAGAGTATATTTTTAAAATTATAAGTAATTATAAAAGACAGTCTACATAATGTAATTTTAATTTAGAATCGATTTTCTCATATGTCATAGATGTGTAGACTCCACTCTAATTTTAATTGTCCTTTTATAGCATATATCCCAAGATACACATCTGAAAAAATTAAATGTCCTTTTAAAGTAATCACTAAGATATCTGGAATTAATGACATAAACAAGAGTACCTTTTAAATGTCCATTACTTTAAAAATGAGGACACAGTTTATTTCTCATAAACAAGACAAAAAGACAACACTTAGAATGGGAGAAAATATTTGCAAATGAAGCAACTGACAAAGGATTAATCTCCAAAATATACAAACAGCTCATGCAGCTTAATATCAAAAAAAAAAACCAACCCAATCAAAAAATGGGCAGAAGATCAAAATAGACATTTCTCCAAAGAAGACACACAGATAGCCAACACACACATGAAAAGATGCTCAACATCACTAATTATTAGAGAAACACAAATCAAAACTATAATGAGGTATCACCTCACACTGGTCAGAATGGCCATCATCAAAAAATCTACAAACAATACATGCTGGAGAGGGTGTGGAGAAAAGGGAACCCTCGAACACTGTTGGTGGGAATGTAAACTGATACAGCCACTATGGAGAACAGTATGGAGGTTCCTTAAAAAACTAAAAATGGAACCTCCATATGACCCAGCAATCCCACTACTGGGCACATGCCCAGAGAAAACGATAATTCAAAATGACACATGCACACCAGTATTCATTGCAGCACTATTTACAATAGCCAGGACATGGCAGCAACCTAAATGTAATGTCCATCAACAGAGGAATGAATAAAGAAGATGTGGTACATATATACAATGGAATATTACTTAGCCATAAAAAGGAACAAAACTGGGTCATTTGTACAGACATGGATGGACCTAGAGACTGTCATACAGAGTGAAGAAAGCAGAAAGAGTAAAACAAATATATATTAATGCATATATGTGGAATCTGAAAAAATTGGTATAGATGATCTTATTTACAAAGCAGAAATAGAGACACAGACGTAGAGAACAAAGTATGGATACCAAGGGGGAAAGCGCGGGGCTGGGATGAACTGGGAGATTGGGATTGACATATATACACTATTGATACTATGCATAAAATAGATAACTAATGAGAAACAACTGTATAGCACAGGTAACTCTATTCAATGGTCTGTAATGACCTAAATGAAAAGGAAATCCAAAAAAGAGGGGAGATATATATATATATATATATATATATGTACAGCTGATTCACTCTGCTGTGCAGTATAAACTAACACAATATTGTAAAGCAGCTATACTCCATTAAAAAAAAAAGTCAACCAAAAATACTTTGTATTTTTTGTTCTGCTATAATTCATCACTTTTGAATTCCTTTAGGGCATTTTAGGTAGCTATGAAAACACCCTGTTATTCAAACATTAAAAATAAAATTTCATCTCCTCATCTGCATACTGTGGAATAGTCATCGACCTTTGCTGCATTGCTATTTTTCTAACTCGGGTTTTATAGTCATCTTCGTATGGATAAAATCCCGTAGTCAGGGCGCCACCATAATGTTCATTTTCTTGCCACCAACCTCTGTACCCCACTCCTACCTCCATTTCTTTCCCATCTCACTGCTGAGCATTCAGAAACCCCAGGTCCCTCCAGAACTCAGCTGTACATCCTGGATTTCTTCTTGGAAAAGTGCCAACGGATAGAAGTCAGAGGCAGGCAGCTTGGTGTAACGAAGCGTCAGAGACCTGGGTTTGGTTCCTTATCAACTGTCAGGGCTTGGACATGTCCTAAATCTCGCCAAATGTTTATGGCAGAGGGACATACTTCATTTGAAGGGATAGGGTAAGGCTTAGCAATAACCTTAATAAAATACTAGATGCATGGTAGGGGGGGATGTAATAACTGGTGGCTTTAATTTAATTACTATTAATATAAGGAAACCCTTTCCAATGATCAGACCTGCCCAACAACATGATGAGCTATCTGGTGAGGGGAAGAGCTTTCTGTCACCAAAAGTCCTTAGAAGAGGTTGGACAGTGATTAATCCTAGATTCAAGAGAAATAAGGGATGATTGTTGGGATTCTACTAATCCAAACTCTCTTGAAGAAATCTCACCTGATCTGGTCCCAACCTGGAGTTCTGGTATTTAGCTTAGAATCTGGTACAGGGAAGGTGCTAAAAAAGATCACATTTGATTTCCACCTCATCTGTCCCCTCCTCCCTTGCCTGTCCTCCTCTGCTTTCTCCTAATGGGCTGTGTACTGACTCACTACCTTATTTCTTATTTGGGATAAACAGTTCTAAAGGACTCTTCCCTTCTACCCACTTTTTGTTTTCAGGTAATTGAGAAGGGGCTTTCACATAGAATGGCTTCCAGAATTCAAGAAAACAAGTCTTATGTACTAATGACAGTGGTTAATGGGCTATATTAGAGAAAGTGCCTGAACTTGAACCCGAACATCTGTATGTCAAATGTGGGCTGTACCACTTCCTAGCAGTCTGACAGGAAGAAATTTATTTAACCCATCTGAGCTTATTTCTTCATCTTTAAAATGGGCTAACGCTGGGACTTCCCTGGTAGTCCAGTGGTTGGGACTTTGGCTTCCAACGCAGGGGGTGCAGGTTCAATCCCTGGTCGGGGAGCTAAGATCCCACATGCCTCACAGCCAAAAATCAAAAACATAAAACAGAAGCAATATTGTAACAAATTCAATGAAGACTTTAAAAATGACCCACATAAAAAAAAGTCTTTAAAAAAAAATAAAATGGGCTAATACCTACATGTTCATTTAGAGTATTAAAAAAATAAGGTGGGCTTCCCGGGTGGCGCAGTGGTTGAGAGTCCGCCTGCCGATGCAGGGGACACGGGTTCGTGCCCCGGTCTGGGAAGATCCCACATGCCACGGAGCGGCTGGGCCCGTGAGCCATGGCCGCTGAGCCTGCGCGTCCGGAGCCTGTGCTCCGCAACGGGAGAGGCCACAACAGTGAGAGGCCAGCGTACAGCAAATAAATAAATAAATAAATAAATAAATAAATAAATAAATAAATAAATAAATAAATAAAATTTAAAAATAAGGTATATGAAGCACTCGGGATAGTTCCTTACATATAGTAGATATATACTAAACGTTACTTTTGTTCATTTATTCCCTTTGCTATTAGTTAAAATTGACTCTTAACCCAGCAAGAGAAACTTAAGTTTGGTAAAACCTCACAATGCTTATTAAAGACATTACTTTGTAACTAACTGTGTCGTTTTACCATGCGGTGATACTGTATAAAGTAGTGATATTTATCTTATTCATTATAGTTTCCAGAGAAAATAATTACTTAAGATAATTTGGAGTACACTGAAATAATAGGAGTATCCAGTGAAGCCACTCTCAGAATACATAAAATAATCCTAAGGGCAAAAGCAAAAAAGGCGACAACAAAAAAATCTCCCTTCATTATCATGAGTGTTATATAAATATTAATTTGTATTGAGGTATTTTGAGAATTCTTTTTATAAGATCAGGTTTTGAAGTGAGAGAATGAAGTTATTCTGTGAGAAAAACTAACCAAATCTGGCTAACTGAAATAACAGAATACAAATTTCCACAAAACCAGATTTCACTCAACTATCATATCAATGACAACGTGGCATGGTAACAGTATTTGTAAGCCACGTCATATCCTGCGGTGAGTAGGGATGGTATATGAATTTGAATCTTGGCCTACTTTTTTTCCAGGTCCTCCTCTCTTTATCTGCACTGTGAATGATTATAGAAGACACACTGGATAACTTGAGCAAAGAAAGGTGGAAGCACCCACACTACCAGCCAGCTTCTGGCTACCCTGACTCCTTGCCCAGCCTTGAGCCTGCAGTCAGCCTCGGTAGCACATCCTGCCATCACTCCCTGGTCTCCCACTTAAACTTCCTCCAAGACATATGTGTCAGTCCTGGATCCTGGATTTGCTCCAGTTCCTGCTTCTCCATTCTGGCTCTCAGGCTGTAGAACAGAATGCCGTACACGAGACCAGTCACAGGGCTGGAGGCACATCACAGACCTGGGTACCGCCACTTGGGTGGGGCTGTCTTGCCTTTCTATTGGACCCACTGCCAATCATGACTGACCTAGACCTTTTCCACCCTTCATGGGCCCCTGTTCCCAAACCCCTTCTCTTACTCCCAACATATCATTTTCTATTTTCTTAAAGATGCAGAATTCCAGTAGGAGAGAAAACTCTATCTCCTCTTATTTTCATGTCTGCCTGATTTGAATCTCAGCTCATCTACTTATTTGCTGGTAACTTTGGTCAAGTCACTAAAACTCTATACTCTCGGGCTTCATACTTTTTAACACTAGAATTATGACATTTGCTTCCAAGAGTTATTGTGAAGGAAAATGTGTCTAGTACAGTACCTTGCTCAAAATAGCTCTTACACTTATTATTATTATTATAGCTATTATAGTATGTTAGATTGTATGCCCTCATTCTCACCCTGACCGTCTCTTCTGGGACTTGTCTCCTTAAGTCAGTACTCTACTCTCTGGGACTTTTATCAATAAAATGTTAGAACTGGAAGGGATTTTAGAAGTATTTGAACCACCTCCACCTCTTTGTACTTTGTACTGATAAGCAAAATGAAGCCCAGAAAATAGAAGGGATGTATTCATAGCAAAGCTGGTTTGGAAATGTAAGGATAACCATTCCTAATACTGGGCAGTTTCCTTTACACCCCACTTTCAGTGTCCTCTTTGTCTTTTCTTTCTGTAGCGCTGCCTAAGAGCTGGAGCAGAGCCTTCACTAGACCTTACAGACCATCCAGAACACATCCTATTTTTCTCCCTTCTTTTTCTGAAGATTTCCTCAAATAACACACAACTGTGGCCTCTATCCTTCCCGCATTCCCTCTCCCCCAAACCACCCACAATTTAGCTTTCAACCTGTTGTCTTTACTGGAATTACCAAACCTCATTTTTTCTCAATAATTATTCTCCTCCTCTGGGCCATATGTCTGCTTTGCTCATCTTCATGCCCCATATGCCTAACACAAACTAGGAAGGTAGTATTCAATGTATATCGTATCTGTAACATCAGCTCCCCTATTCTTGAGATTCTCTCCTTTATTTATTGCTTATTTATTACTAAATCTCTTAGTCTCCTTTACTCAACTTCTTACTCCACCTCTCATCGTAGGGATTTCCAAACTTCTATTTCTCTCTACGTGCCCCCCATTCTCACAGCATTAACAGGGGTCGACTCTCAAATCCGTGGCTGCAGCTGGACTCTCACTTGCTCAGTGCTGCATCGAAACTGGTTGGCCAACCAGCTGGATGGATCCCTGTCACCCCAAACTTAATGTATAAATGCAAATAAAGTCAAATTCCTCCTCACTCCTAATTTCACTAGATCTGTTGACATTAACATCATTCCCCCAGAACTCTAGGCTTAAAACGTGGAAATGTCCTTTGACTCTCTCCTTGCTTTCACTTCCTTTCCCCATTTATCAGTCACTAAGCTTGATAATCCCCTCGAGTATTTCCTTTTCCTCAACCTCACAGAAACCTCCACCTACCACCCATAGCCATTCTTCTTGACCTTCCTAATTCTAATTCATCCTTCCCAAATATTACTTCCTCAGGGGAAGCTTCCATGACCTCTCAGTTTAAATCAGGCCTTGTATAATTTCCTATTTTGTCTTTTCCTTCTTTTTAACTGTTAGTGTATACGTATTTGTTTAGTCATCTGATTATAAATTCAAGGAAGGAGAGACCATCTCTCTTTTCTTCATCATTGCCTTCTCAGAGCCTCACACAGAATCTGTCACAAGAAAAGATCTATACATGCTTGTTAAATAGGAAATTAATTAATAATTATTCATTGAGACAACTTTTCCCCAAAGAGTTTTCATGCCTGTTTTCATTTGGTCCTCATAGTATCAATGAAGCCGGGACGTTTATACTGTATTTCTAAAGAGTTTCATCGAAAAATGCTTTAAAATATGTTTTACACACTTAAAGGCGCTTACTTTATTAGAGAAAAAAGTGCTTGAGTAGAATCTGCAATTTCCTTATTATGCTAGATGAATGAGGTGTTCCCATGCTTAGATTAATTGAGTCATCTTTCTTTTAAAAATGAATGTGCCGTCCTTACAAGAAAGACTGTAAGGTGCCACAGCTCACATGAATCACAGTTTCCATTGTGCCCCTGTAGTAGGACTTACTCAATTTCTCTGAAGAAAACCATGAGACCCTGACTTGTTCTAAATCACTGACCTTACTTTCTTCAGATTAGATCTGAATACAACCATAAGAAATTGAAGAACATGATTTCTACCCAGACAGACTGGGTACTGAAACAAGTGGTTCATCAAATGAAAAAACAAATATTTACCATTCATATTTGCAAGGGTCAAGCAATTCTCTGCCACAAATGCTTCTCCTCTGAGATAAACAAATAAAGCTCAGTTCTATAAAATGCCCCACCCTAAATTATACTTTTGTCAAAACATTAACGTATAATTGGATACTTGGATCTCAAGAGCTAGGGTTAGAGAAAAACTGGTTTAGGCATATAAATGATGTTAATTAACATAAGCAACTTGGCCAAGTCTTCAACTTTGAAGATATTTTCAGTTACAATGTTGAATAAGAGAATGAAAATAGCTTTGGCACTAGGAAGATCCAGGAGCCATATTTTTTAGTCCCTTATAAACTTAAAAAAATAGATTGAAAAATAGTACTACAGGGCTTCCCCGGTGGCACAGTGGTTGAGAGTCCGCCTGCCGATGCAGGGGACGCGTGCCCCGGTCCGGGAAGATCCCACATGCCGCGGAGCGGCTGGGCCCGTGAGCTACGGCCGCTGAGCCTGCGCGTCCGGAGCCTGTGCTCCGCAACGGGAGAGGCCACAGCAGTGAGAGGCCCGCGTAACGGCAAAAAAAAAAAAAAAAAAAATAGTACTACAAGTATTCAGTTATGCAAGATTATTTATTTATTCATTCATTTAGGTGTAATCTATTCCTCAGAACAACACATTATCACATTGTTTTCTCCGCTGTCTTAAGTAACAGTAATACTGTCAGTCAATATTTCTTAGCATAAACCATACTAAGTGCTTATAGATGTAATTTTATTTACAACTTCATTTAATTCTTACAATGTGTGTTTAAATAAGCCACTAGTATTTCCATTTTTCTAGTCTTCAGAAATACTGAGCATCTCGCCCATTTTCCTACTACTAATAAATGATAGAAGCTGAGTTTTCAATCCAGATCTTTTGAAATTTGCGAATTTGTATCTCTACTTCTATGATACATTATCTTCACAAGTGCCAGTTCACAAGGCATGAAGTGTCTAGACTTAGGTGCTGTAAAGTATTTTAAAAAAGAAGCAACATTTCACTTCAGACTATAGTTTTCAGAGTTAGACCTGGGTTTGAAGCCTAGCTTAGCGTATTTCTCTCCATAAACCTGCGGAATGTTATTTACTTTCATCCAATTCCTCATTGATAAAGTGGGACTACTATCTAGGCAGTCATTCCTTCCTTTATAGAGAAAATATTAATAAGCACCTACTATGTGCCAGGTACCATGCTGGGCAGTAGGGGTGGAGTGATGCATGAGTAAAAGAGAGCCGTGGTCCTCGTGCAGTACACAAGCTAGATTTTCTACCTGCAGTCCAGAATTCATACCACTATAATGATTTTAAAATATGGAGCATTTTGATATTCAAATGGCTTAACCACTACTGAGCAGAGCTCCTAATTAATTCATTCATTTTCCTCTTCTTGATTGGCTCTTTTACACAGAAGCCCTGCTTAACCTGAATCGATAGGTGATGACTCATTAATTCATTTATATATGCATCTGTTATTTAAGTAGGCACACGAGCATGCGCACATGTGCACAGACTCATATCTAGAAAGGGTTTGAGGTAGCCTGTTAGTTAATTTAAGAACTTCTTAGCTGGTTGCTCTTAGCAACAGTCTTTAGCAGTTCTGCCTAGTTGGCCAGAACAATTTCTTAAAGTGAATGAAGCATTCAAAGTAGTTCAGCTAATAAATGGAAAATAAACTACTTTTAACTGGACTTAATTCAGAAGGACTTACACAGGGATTGATAATTCTAGTTTAGTTGGGATGGAGAAAATGCTGGTGCTGAGAAGCATGCCACAGCAAGGGGACTTTTCCAATGATCTCCTTTCCCAGAGCACCAAGGCTGCCAGGTCCCATGGCAGCACTGAAGCCAAGCTTCATCCTATAAATACATGACCAACTCTTCTCAAAGGCCTTACTACAAATCATTCAATTCTATTAAAGACATCGAACAATACCTGGATTCTGAGGCTGTCAGAGAGATGAAAGCTGGTGTCTATAAGCAATAGAAGCAAAAACAAATCCCTTCCAGCTGTTAGGAAACTGTAAATTGTTTTAAGATGGATTTAAACTAACCCACAAAATAAAGTTATCGTGGGATGTTATGTTTATAGTCATTCATTTATCCATTCATTTCTTCACCAAGTACTTATCAACTAACTTCTCAGTGTCTGTGTTGGGAACTGAGGGATTTATTTATTTGTTCATTCAACTTATATTCATTGAGTACCTCATTTTCTTCCCTCTGCTTTCATGATATGAAATTGAGTGTGGTAGAAATTATATGCAGCTAAGGATACCCTAAAAATAAAGTATGATGGGTGTCCTTTTGGGAGAAGCTAGAAAAGTATTAACAAAACTAGGACGCTTCCTTTCTCTTTGAAATTAATAGTAGGTCTCCCTTGACTAAATAATTCAACGTAAAGATTACATAAACCATTTATTCAATAAACATACATTGAGCATTTAGTATGTTGCAAGCACCATACTAGTAGCTAAGTGTTCAAGATGTTAAGTCCCAGACTCTGACACCTTGTGGTATTTACAGCCTTGTGACAATTCAGCTCAGTATGGTAGAAAGAAGTTCACAACTCCATGGGATCAGACAAATGATGTGGTGGCCAGGAATATCTTTCTTGAGAGATGACACAAACAGATCCTGAAGGAGACAGAGGGATTAGCTATACTATTAAAATTTCTTTGATCTCCTCCCTCCTGGGAAAGAACCCATACCATTATAAGGCACTGGGTAAGTGCAGAAGAGGAAAAATACATAATTTATTTGCAAAATAAACTAACAATGTTCTTGCTGGGCAGGCAAGTAGAATGTTTATATGCAATCATTAAATAGCAGTACGAGGTGCTAGATGATTCATAGCTAAGAATGGCTATACAGAGTGTCTTGAGCGGTCTGAACAGCCAGCCTGTATACAAGGCACAAACTTCAAACTGTTCAATACATCAGGATTATTCATTTGAAGGTAAGCAACTGCAGACACACCACATGAACCTCATTAATATTTTAAAATATGTAAAAATATGTTAATATTTAAAATATTTAAATATTTTAAAATATTAATCTCATTAATATTTTCTGAATGGCATATTGGAACACCTTAATAAATTCACTACAACTTAATATAGAATTAGATTAAAGGGATGGAACTGAGTCTGTGATTGGTAATAAAGGATCCTCAAAACTATCATCTATGAGGCACAACATAAAGTTCTTAACATTAATACTCTGAGACTGACTAAACTGATTTTGGCAAATCTTCTTCTCCAGACAGGAAGTAATCTTGCTATGTACCTAGTTAAAAAAAAAGAAGTCGAACCTCTGTAGATCTATATCAGTCCATTCATTATCTCCTCATTTGCTAAAATTCAGTTGCATTGAAATTGAAGTTACTGCACAGTTTTCCTAAACTGTTTCAAAGAGAAACGAAGTGAAAGAAAACATCATCAATTAAATGTAAAGAGGACACATTAACTGACACCTGCAAAAGAAACCTAAGGTTTGCCAGACAGATCTCTTCTCTAAAGATGCATATAAAGAAGACTTACATGCCAATGCCAAATTGTCATTTAAAATTCAGAACACCTTAGCAGTGTTAGAGTGAAATAAAACATGTGGGGTTGCCCTTTTTTGGTTAGAAAATTTAGGAATTATCTCCCTGAATCCGTATGAATGGAACAAAAAATATGCATGTGGGTCCGACAACATCTGAAAATTAGCTAAGCCTACAAATACGATCATGCAAGCAAACACAGACTCTGCTTTTGTTCACAGAAAGCTGGGAAATCAATTTTATAAGCCATCTTTCTTTGCTTCCTTAGAACTCAAAAAGGCTATCCCCTAGACCATCTTTACACAGAGATGAAGAGTTTCTTCTTTCAAGGATATGACTGCATCCAGAAATCCCTGTGACAGAAGTGGCAGGGCTTTGACACATGCAAATACTTGTTGAGTTTATTGGCTTAATACTAAAAGTATAAATAACTGAAAATGGAACTATGGATGAAACTGATTTGACTGGAAGTAGGAAGGTAATATCCCAGCCCTGGACTTTTAAGAGTGGGAAATAAAAAAATGAAAGAGAAAACCAGCAATACCTTCATCTGGCCTAACTACGTACCCTCACTTCTATCTATTCCAGGAGCACAAAAGACATTGTATTTCCAGGCTAGGGGCTAAGTACAAGAGGTGAAGAATCACAGGAAGTAAGGGATCAATATATCGAAGTCATTCAATTCTACTTCTGTCCTTACTATCTGAAAAATGTCCCTGTCTTCATGGCACCAATGCAATTTTCTTCATTTGGTACACATCTGCTGAATCCATGTACCGTACACCCTCAGCCCTTCAACATTCAATATAGGTAACACGTACGCATCTTGATCACATAAATGAAAGTTATGGACAAACACCAGTTCTGCCCTCTGTTCTTGGCGGGATACCAGAAATTTCTTGGTTGAATGCTTTGGAAGCATGGTCAGTCCCTAGGAAATGCTCAGGGAGGGACAAACAAAGAAAAGAGAGTCTTTCCCTGGGCTTGCGATCAGAAACTTGAACTTAAACCCCAGTGCCACCGCTACATACTTTGTGACTTTGGGCAAGACACAGTATCATTTAGGAAGTATGAATATGAAAGAGATTAAAAGGATCTCCAGTCCAACAAGTTATTTTATCACCTGAATAATATCTTGGGAAAAAAGTCTTCAGCCAGATACTTGAACATCCCTAGTGAAAAGATTTTAAACTCAATGTGCTTCAGTTTCCTTGTCTATAAATTATCTACTTCATAGAGCTGTTGTATGGAGGAATAAAAGATAACTCATTTCAGAATGCTATCCATATAATAGTGATGACCATTATTTTAAAGTATGAATAAGATCAAGGTTAAAGTTTCTTTCTAAATAGTCAGATAAAACCATTACAGAGAGTAAGCCTGGCATGCGGCAAGCTAATAGATAGTCTCCATTTCCAGTCTCTTAAACCCTCTCTGACCATCTTCATCTGAGAACTTTATTGGAATTCAACTTACTACTTTACCGGAAGAACAAGGAGCAGTTTGTATAGCCCTGGTTTCCTATTTCGCTACAGTTATATATATTTTTTTCACTGCATACTTTTCAAGATAAAGACTCAAAACCCCAGAGCTCTGGAGGATGCCTGATCTCCCTTCAGCCAAAACAGGCATCCGGTTTCTACAATAAATGAGATCATAGCATCCCTACTCATACTGCTGTAGATAAGAACGTGTCAGCATTTTCATTATAAAACCTTTTTCTTCCCTCTGGCTTGAGAGACCAACCATAGCAATTTGCTGGGGAAACAGCTCCAGCAAAGGGCAATGCACAAGGCTCAAGCACAGAGAGAAAGTGTTTTCATCTTACAGAACTCAAGAAAGGTTTCATTTGGAAATTAGGCAGGCTGCAGAATCCCAAGGAGCAATTCCTTCTGATGGTCACTTGGCCTTTTAAATAAAGAAAATAAGGTTTACTGATATGCAAAGCAAAATTTTCTTAGGCAGCAAATGTTAGGAACAGGGTTATCTACTTAGTTCCTTCAGGCACCAATACCTTGGGTAACAATAGCTATGATAACATACAGATTAGTGAATCTGTGCCCACGTGAAAGGTGTTTTGGGGGTTGGGAACAGTCTCTCACAGACTCTCTCATGGGGGGAGGGGTATGTCAGAATTACTTCAAATAGGAGAAAATGGGATATACATGCTAATAATACACTAGGGATGATAGATAAAATCTTCCTAGCAGAATGATGGCACACTGGACGCTCAGTAAATGTGGGTTGAATACAGCTAATATCTGTTCTGGTTCACACAGTAAACTTTTTCTTTCCCACTCTTGACTTCCAGATGTCAAAGTGAAACAGCCTCTTTCTAGGCTCTTTCATACTACACTAATACAAACGAAAGCGAGATGGGACGGGGCTGTATCTTCCTAGGGAAAGGAAGAAAACTAACATCTATCTAATGGCTATCATATCCCAAACATATTAATTGCTTTCTTATTTGGTTGGTGTAACAAGCCCACTAAATATATCTTTTCTCCATTGCACAGATGAGGAAATGGAAGCTCAGAGAAGTGAAAGAGCTTCCCCAATGTCACAAAGCTAAAGGTCCAATCACGCAACACCTTCAGATACAAGTCTCTCCCCTCAGGACAAGCTTACTACTTCTGTTGGCCTCCCCGGAGAGTACACTCAGGCTTAAGTCACCCACGCTTAGCTTATCTCTCTGCTTATCACTCAGGCTTAGCATCTCTCTCTCCAGATGGCAGGATACCGTCTAGCCTAACACTCTTCCCCTCTTCCTTCTCCTTTCTCCCTTCCCTTCTTCCACCCAAGGAAAAGGTACACCTTCAATGTCATGTCACCACCTTCTGATGTCATGTTCTGTCAACACTAGCAAAGAAGTGCTGGATCACAGATAGCACTAGTAGACTTGAGTCCAAAGCCAAACTCTTTATTCTTTCTGACCTAGTCCAAGGCCTTGCAAAGTCCAGATTAATTCATTACCTCCAAAAAGCCTTCTCTGACTATCCAAAAGGCAATCATTCATTCTTGTGTCTTCTCATTGTCTGTAGCAGGGCTTCCTAACCTATTGAGGTATAAGACTACTTTTAAAATATATATACGTGTTAGCATACAGTATTTGTTTTTCTCTTTCTGACTTACTTCACTCTATTTTGTGGATTCTCACTTGATATTAGTTGTACATATGAAGTGATGGTGTCACACAGGGATTGATGGCTCCGTTCATGGAACTACTCTGAGTAGTATATGAGTTAATGTACATAGAGTCCTTAGAACAGAACCTCGTGCATGAAGAATAAGAGTTAGCCCAGCCTACTGTGTTGATTGTGTTTTCCATGTGTATTTCTTGCACTGGTTCACCAGCCAAACTGAAAGAGTCCCAAGACAGGGACTGTACCTTATTGTGTTTGAATAACCATGAGGTGCCCGCTATAATGCTAAATATAATAGAGAGGGGAGAGCTAGATATTGATTAATGGACAAATGTACTTGCCTTTCCTCAAAAATGGAGAGTTTTGCAAAACACAGGGAGGGTAGTTGGAGACATGGTTCCAAGTGAAAAATCAAAGTTTTCTCATCTTAGATAGCAAGTCAACTGACATGCTAGTAGCTACCATATTATTTGAAATCTTATAAAAGTGATAACATTAATCATTATTTGATGCTATCATTATTTGAGATATATTGCAGTGATATTAATTCCTGATTGGTTTAATCTATACTGTGGAGATTAAGGCAGTCAGAATATATTAGAGCAGCATATTAGAGATGATGACTATTTTCAGCATGCTCACTCATCAAATAAAATGTTTCAAATCACCTTAGAAACGTGGACACAATTTTAATAAACACAATTCAATGGAACATCATCAAAAATAATATATTTTATGTTAGAAGTTACAAACACATATACAAAAATGATGTTGAAAAATATTCTGTTATTTATGAGGTTTCTAGAAGCCATAATATAGGACAATGTTCTTATTCCATTTGATCCAATCATTTAAATTTTCAGAGAAAAAATTATTATTGAGTACTTAATCATCACTGCAATGTACGATGTATTCATAAGGCTAACAAGAACATTCATATATGTAAATGTAGATATAAATATAGATGAAAAAATCATTAAAGTAGCATTGAATGATTTCTACTGTACTACATCTGGAGTTATAATCTGTGATTTATAACAAAATAAGTCCATGACCTTCTGAAAAAAAAAAGCTTAACTGCAACAACATCCTCATGGCATAGAGATCCAATTGTATTTATAATCTATTAGTTCCTCCATAACTTACTAAACAAGAATGACTTACTAGTGATGACATGTGTAGGCATCTCATCCTAGATACCACGTATATTGCTCAGAGTTCTCCAGAGACAGAAGGAGATTTATTATAAGGAATCAGATCATTTGATTATGGAGGCTGAGGAGTCCCAAGAAGCTGGAGACCTAGGAGAGCTGACATGTAGTTTTAGTCCAAGTCTGAAGCCCTGAGAACCAGGAGAGCCAATGGTGTAAGTTCTGGTCTGAAGGCCAGCAGGACCAACATCCAAGAAGATTTGAAATTTCATTTTAAGACCAAAGGTCAGGAAAGACTGATATCCCAGGTCAAAGCAGTCAGGCAAAAGGAGTTTCTTCTTGCTCAGCCTTTTTGTTCTATTCAGATCTTCAACTGACTAGATGAGGTCCGCCTACCCACCCACTTTAAGAAGGCCAACCTGCTTCATTCAGTCTAAAGATTCAAATGTTAATCTCATCCAGAAACACCCTCACAGAAACACCCAGAATAACGTTTGGCCAAATGCCTGGGCACCCCATGGCCCACTCAAGCTCATACATAAAATTAACCATCATACCAGGGTAATACGTTGAGTAAAGTGTAGTCTATGTTTCAGGGAACATAAGCTCTAGGAAGTTTGATAGCACAAGAGGTTCTCAGAGGCAAACCGCTAAAGAAAAATGACAAATAAAATAATGAAATACACACCACTTATTTTTTAACAAATTTATTCAGCTAATATTTACAAGCACCCATATAATTCACTCATTCAATAAATATATATTGACTCGCTTGTATTGAATAGGCACAGGTCTATTTATTGGATCTTTTAGGTACTATACTAAATGAATACTATACTAAATGAATAGGATATGGCCCTTCCCCCAAGGAGCTCACAGTTTAGACAGACAAATAGAATAGGTAAACTGCATTTACAACTGAATATTAAAGTCAAGATTCAAGTATTGAGTGCTGGATGCCATAGGAATCCGGCGGTAATTTAATTCAGAAGGGACTGGAGATGGTTTTACCACATGGACTTTGGAACTTTACCTGAGTATCCATAAGCAAGCAGAAGGCAAAAGGTTTCATAACAAATATAAAAAGTCTGAGGTTTTTCATGATCCCGAATTCTATGATTCAACATTCCTTTTTGTGAACATATTTTAGTGACTGCATAATATTTAACCCTCTTTGTCTTTGGATTTTTAGAGTTTCTTCCCCAAAGTGTCTACTATTAAAAATAAAATTTGGGGGCTTCCCTGGTGGCGCAGTGGTTGAGAATCTGCCTGCTAATGCAGGGGACACGGGTTCGAGCCCTGGTCTGGGAGGATCCCACATGCCGCGGAGCAACTAAGCCCCTGAGCCACAACTACTGAGCCTGCGTGTCTGCAGCCTGTGCTCTGCAACAAGAGAGGCCGCGATAGTGAGAGGCCCGCGCACCATGATGAAGAGTGGCCCCCACTTGCCACAACTAGAGAAAGCCCTCGCACAGAAACGAAGACCCAGCACAGCCAAAATAAATTAAAAAATAATAATAATTTAAAAAAATAAAATAAAAAATTTTTAAAGATAAATAAAATTTGAAAAGGACCTTGACTGGCAAGTACACTTTGTCAAATAGGACACAAAGCCTATGCAACCTGCTTCTTTGGGACATTCAGGACCTGTTTCATTCATTAGCTCATTTTTCATTTTCTCTTTCTGGGTCAGATTTAATCTAGGATTTTTTTTTTTTTTGGCGTGAATTATGTAAACTTCTTGATTCTGCCTTTTGTGGCATTAAAACACTTTAACAATGTGTTGGTAGGTTAAAGTACTCCTCATTTGCTCTTGAGTAAATTTCAATGTACTTGACTGAAGAACACTGTTCAGCTATCAACAGTCTCCAAGTTTTTCACCAGTTTGCAAAGTGGCCTTAATAAAATAGGAGACAAAAATATGTATTGAAATGAAAAAGTAGACAGCCAGTGGGAAGCTGCCACATAGCACAGGGAGATCAGCTCGGTGCTTTGTGACCACCTAGAGGGGTGGGATAAGGAGGGTGGGAGGAAAAGGGAGGACATATGAGGATATATGTATACGTATAGCTGATTCACTTTGTTATACAGCAGCAACTAACACAACAATGTAAAGCAATTATACTCCAATAAAGATGTCAAAAAAATGTATGCATTGAATATTTACCACATTCCAGGCATTGTGCTAAATGTTTTCACATGTGATATATCACTTAATCCTTAAAGCAATCCTGTAAGCAAGGTGTTATTTTTCCTGCTTTCTACAGATAAAACTTGTCAATTTCTCTTCTCTCACCTTCATTCTCAGAAATTCTAGTTCATAGTTAGAGGTCATGGCATAGAAACATAATACTGAGTTAGAAATTAGGAGACCCGGTTCTAGCTAAGGCTCTGTGACATGCTGTGTGATCTTCAGAAAGTCACCTCCTGTCTGGGTGGTTTAGTAACCTTACATGGGAAATGAGAACATGAAAACTATAGGATATGGTGTATTAGGTCAAACTCCTCTCTCAAAAAAAAAAAAAAAAGCAAAAAACATTTACAATAATGCCTTGCATTCAGACTCATAGTTATTCTCAGAAAAGTAGGTATAAATTATATTTTTGCAAATTGACTCCCAACTTATAGGTCCTTAGAGGAAGTTGCCATTTGAAAGAAACCTATAGTTAATTCTGGAAATGAGTGTATGCTCTAGACATAAACTGCTTGGGCTCAAATTTTGGCTCTGCCACTTAAAAGCTATGTGACTTTAGGTAACTTAATTAAACTCTGTATGCCTCAGTTTCCCCATCTCTAACATGGAGATAACAATTATACCCATCTCTGAAGATTATAACGAGGATTAAGTGAGTTGACATTTGTAATGCATATAGAACAGTATCAGGACCATGGTAGCAGGTTAGTGTGTATGTGCTGGGATAGGGATGAATACCTTGACAGTGTAAATAGCTGTTGACTTAATGTACCCATTTTGAACACTTGGATTTTTGGATATTGTATATTTTTAAACTGGAACACACCAATATAGTCATGGGACCCCCCCCACAATTAACTCAAAGTCTAATAGTGTTTTAAACTTATTCAGAGGAGAACAAACTAATTACCTCATATTTATAAATCCACAAGGTAGAGGAAAACTATTTAAAGCTGGGGAATGTTATAACATATAATGTAACGTGTGGCAGTGCAAATTCATACTACCATGTTTAAAATGGATGTAGCAATACCAATCACCAAGAGTCTTAAAATATTTAAAATATATCTCAGTAATTCTACTTATTCTAGACTATTCAAAGGAAATAATTCCAAATCCAAAAAAAAAGATTTATTCCCCAATATATGTTTTTTTAATTTTGTTTTAATAGTAGAAAATTGTGGGAGGCAATTTTATCTTTGGATTAAATATCCAAAGATAAGGATGGTCACCTGTTATATAGCCATTAAAATATATATACAAATCCTAATATAAATTTAAAACATTCAAAAGTAAACTCAATATGATTACAACTAAATTTTTTGCACAGGCTCTGGACGCACAGGTCCAGCGGCCATGGCTCACGGGCCTAGCCGCTCCACGGCATGTGGGATCTTCCCGGACCGGGGCACAAACCCGCGTCCCCTGCATCGGCAGGCGGACTCTCAACCACTGCACCACCAGGGAAACCCAGCTAAATTTTTTAAATGAAGCTATATGTGGACCACCAACAACAACATAGTACCAGGAAACTAGAAAATATACTAAATTACTAATATATTAATAGCTTTTATCTCCAGTCCTCTGGGACAATAGTATTTTTAAAAATTTGTTTTCTTTATGATTTTATGTTTTTTTTAAAATGTATTTCAATGAACACATATTAGTTTAAAATAAAAGCAAAGAACATACCAAAATGGTCAGACACTGGCAATATTCATGTGTAGAAAAACTGTTCTACCAATACAAAAATATACACAGTGAGATATTGATTAATGAATCCTCTGGGACCACCACTCTTTTATAACAAAGTTTGCTATGCTTGAATAAACAAATGAGCAAACAAAACCACTTTTCCACCACAGAGACTAGTTTCTAGACTGAAAAAGGAAGTCTGGGAGAGGTTGGAGAACGCCTGCAGGCTCGCGGGAACTGTCCACCGGAGAGGTGCTGACAGCACTCCTATCTTGGGAGACTGTAAAAGCACCCTCTGGAGGTTGGGAGCCCACAGCCCAATTCCCTTTCCTCTTTCTCCTCTTTCCTGATGTCTCTCCCTTCCCATCATCTTGTTGTACTTTTCTTCCTTCCTCTTTGCCTCTTCCTTTCTCTGTTTGTCTGATAACTATGGAGATTGGAAAAAATGACCCTGGAAAGCATCTAGGATATTGTCTAACCTTCGCAGATGTTTAATCAAGCTGAATTCTTTTCTCGCTTCCTTTTATTTCTCTAGTAAGAATTTCTTTCTTCTTTTGATTTCCTCTTTTTTTTTTTTCTATTTTCTTTCATTTAAATCTCTTCCTTATTCTCATTATCCTTTCTTTGGGAAGAGTAACCATATAGACAAGAAAAAGGTTGCTTTCTACCAGATGATTCTTTTCCTTTGAGGGGTGAAGCAGTTTTTGCAATGTCTATACATTCACTGGAAAAAACAGGTTCCAGGACTTTACAATTTTTCCAAGAGCTTTCCCCTATCCTTTAATAAAGGATAAAGGTACCTGGTGCACCTAGGGGCTTGATGGTTTGATTCAGTTGAGTTGTTACATTAACAAATGACTATCTGGGGGGAAGAGAGAGGTTTTGTAAGGTATGAGCCATATTTCAATAGAATCTTATTTTGAGTTAAAAAAAAGTAAAGGAATAATTGCAGAGAATATAGGACTTTACAAAGTACTTTTATTAAGGAATAAAAAATGTCAGGGAAATATGAGCTATTATTAGGATATTAAGAAATATTAGGGAAAATAACATCCTATCTTTTTATGTTTTGCCTTGGAAATGGTGATTAGAAAATGGAAAAGGAAGGGAAGGGGACACACGGGGGCTGCTGGTCCTTGCAATGCAGCAATGAACAAGATAAAGGAAAGAGAAACAATATCTAGGCTGCTGTGAAATTATATTCAGAACTTGGATCTTTGCAGGTGGCGAAAATAGAGTTAGACAAAGGTAAAGCTAATGCCTATTTTCACATAATGACACGGAAACTACTACGAAAAGAAAAAGCCTTTCAGAAGGCCTCCTTTTCCACGGAAAGCCCATTCCCATCAGCAGCATTATCTGGTAAAAAGAGACTGGGGCAAAAAGAGAACTGAAGCAACAGGAAAACTTTTTTGAACAATGGTGTTCTAATTTCTCTTATGAGACCTTAAGCTCAAGTGGGACTGTGGTTTTCTGTATTTTAGGGAACGAAGTGGAATTACCTCTCTCAATAGATTTGTAATTCCTGGAGAAAGGGAATAGTGTCATACATATTTGTATCTCTCATGCCTATCATGGTGCCTGGGATAGAGCCTAGTACAGAAAGACACTTCACATTTATAGTCATAAGTAATACAGTCAGTTAACTAAACTGAATGACAACCAGGATGCAGCAAGGGGGGAGGGGCTGGAGATTGCTAAGTGACAAAATAAAATTATTTGGGGTTTCTGCCTTGAAAGCTCAAGTTACTCAGAACCCTTCAAGCCATTACTAGGTTTGGGGGTAATAAGAACAGTTTAAGTGTTTTTGAAACGGACAAAGTCTGGCTTACACACAAACAAGGTTTTTGACTTTGCCATACTAATTATTTTCCAGGAAAGAAAATAAATGCCCATCCTAATAAACTTATTTTCAAACTTACTAGATAATATTAGAATGAATGCACTTTTGGAGCCTCCATATTGACATAGCTCTATGAGGTTTTTTTTTCCCCACAATTATTTAAATTCTACTTTCATTGCTCAAAGATTCAGCTAAAATCCTTATTTTATATGTTTTCTTAAATCATTATCGTAATTAGTATAGTTGGACTTCGAGATCCTGGGGACAAAAGCTGTTTATTGCCACATCTCTAGTGTCTAGCATTTTATTGATTGCTCAATAAATATTTTTTGGTATCAGTTTTTCATTCATTTTTATAAACCCACTTTGTTTTATGAATATTTTATCAATATATAAATTGTTCCTACATTTTATATAAACACTTAGCATAGAGAAAATAACTTTAAGAGAAGTAATACTCAAGCTCATAGCAAAAATGAACAATTTATCGAAAGAACTACCCTAAGAGTAAAAGAGATTCTTTCTATAAGTGATGAAACCCCCTCAGTGGAGCTATGAAAATAACCAAGGTCATATAAAAGCATCAGTCATTTAATGAATGCATACTTACTAAACATTGCATGTATCTCATTTAAATTGTACTCCTCTCAATAACATAGTAGTATGTAATGCAGTAGTTATTACTGTGGCCATTTCACCAGTGAAAAAAACTGAGACTTAGAAAAATCATATATCTAGTAAGCTGGGTACATCCAGCTTCGAAACCCAGGCCTATACAATATGCAACTTTTCCACATTATGTTCTGTTGTTATCTGTCAAATAGTGTTGAAGAACTTCACTAAAGAAAGGCTAGAATAGAAGGCTCCATTATTTCCATATCTAAGATTCCAAGGTGGGAGCCTTACATTAGCCAGTAAATAATTAACCAACTGTTAAGTAAGGTTATAATATAATTATCAAGCCCATTATACAAGGCTTTTAAGTATCATCTTATTCAAATATACTTGGCAAAATAAAATGGGATAGACTCTCTAAAAGTATTAATTTATTTTATAGAAATTTGATTTCTTTTCCAAAGAACATTATCTACCAACACATTCATTTAAGTATTTCACTCTATTGACATGGTTCTCTCACAAACTGACTTTTTTAAACTGAAACACCAAAAGGAAGAGAACTTAAAGGAAGTTAAACTAACGTAATTCCCCAACATTAAAAAAAAAAAAAAGAGCATTTGTAAATAGACCAATTCCCTGCAATATGATCTGAAAATCAGGGAAAATTTAACAGCATAAAAGAAACTTCTTTTGAATGTCCCAGGTTGAATGCATATTCAACAACATTCTCCACAACAACAGCTTATCTTATTTGATTATTAGCTGGTGTTTAATTTCCCCTGGCAAATAATTCACCTTTGTAAATAATCATTTTGCACTGCAAAGCATTCTCATATGTTTACTGGAATAGATTTTAAACAGTAGCCATGGCTAAGATGCTGCTGGAAATACAATTAGAAGAGTGAGCGGATAGACACATGCGGGAAGGGTGGCAGGTTGTGTGAGGAGAGGAGCTAACAAGTTAGTTATTGGTGCTGTTCAGTTACATACATCTTCCTGGCAGTGATGAACACACAAACCTTCAACAACTCTCAGACCTTTTCAGGGGTTTCACAAGGAGTATCAGGCTACTGTTCAAGTATGATCAATACTTTTGTAACTGACTCTAAGGTGCAGCCTATCATGTTGAGTAAAAAACATAAATCTCTGGCAGTAACTTTACCATTAAATGATTTTATGAAAAACATCATTGAAGGATGTTGGAGCTGTGGAGGATCATCTCATCCATACCTTTCACTTTACAGAAGAAAACTCGGGCTCAGAGAAGAGAGATTCTCTAGGCATAGCCAGTATAAGACTCATGATTTTGACTCCCAATTTTTCCATTAAATCTACACCTCTTCTGAGCATTACCCATGAAGTTGAATGTATATGTTTCATTAACTCTACTGTCTAAGGTGCTTGCCAGCGTCCAATGCAGTCACTGGTGTTATCCTTCAGAACGACAGAGATCATGTGATTTTTATTCACTTACAGAAGTGAATTTTCAGTTACTTCATATGATGTTCTCTCTCTCTCTCTCCTTAGAGAACCATCATAGCGGCCACAAAAGTGTTTTACACAAACAGGTGAGACAATCCCCCTCCCCCAGTTTTTCATAATGAAAAGAAGTGAAGGTGTGTATCTAGGAGTAAGATGACATGGACTCAGACCATTCATTGGCTAAGACTGCTCAAATGACGAGTTCTATGAACCTTTCTCAGGGGGTGCATCATCGCATCCACCAAAAAAAGTTTCAGACACTGAGCAATGAATGCTAACCTGCTTCAAAAACCTTCAAACCTCATTTCCTTGGGAACACCAATCCCCTTTACAAAAATCTGGTGTGGGACACTTATTCACTAGAAACTCACTGAGTAATCGCACCACCTCTGGATAAAATTTCTGAGTGCGGATTTCAAGTGGATTGTATAAGCTCAGAGAAAAATACACAATTGGGGGCAACATGAGCCTGGCTCCAGATTTTCTGTCTAAAATAAAAATAGGCTCCTCAGCTTGAAAAGTGTCAGATTGCAAACTGATATGCTTAATTCCATCTCAAGTACATCTACCACTCCAGCTAACCCTGACTGTGGGGCTCCAGGCGGTGGCAACCTGTGACGAGTTCAGGAGCTCGCGGAGGAGCCTCCAGAAGCCCAGTCACTAGCTAAGTATATAAAGAGATCCCAAGCAGAGAGCCACCTAAGGCGCCCCCTTTCCGAGGCGGGCGTTATCTGCTCTTGGAGCCTCTGTACATTAGAGACCAGGGTCCCGTCACAACTGAGTTTTTAACCCAACATCAGTGAGCTCTCCCGGCCCCAAACCCAGCCGGCTCCCAGAGAGAGCAGAACAAGTCGTAGCTTCTGTCACTCTCCCAACAGGCAGACACATAAACAAACAACAGAAGGAATGGTTTGCTCCCCCAAGGGAGGCAGCATGCATTAAAAAGACATGA
Source organism: Globicephala melas (assembly GCF_963455315.2). NCBI lineage: Eukaryota > Metazoa > Chordata > Mammalia > Artiodactyla > Delphinidae > Globicephala > Globicephala melas. The sequence continues at coordinate 61,205,362 of NC_083321.1, forward strand.
ACCTCGTCCTACCTTGCATCCAAACATCAACGACAAAGTGTTATTGGTGCAAGCAACTTTGCAGTGGCAAATCATTGGTGTAAAACAGTCAGGGTCCTTAACAACGGGGCACACTCCTTCCGGGCTGCGGCAGTGGCAGCGCGCTGGGGGACCCGAACACGGTGCTCACCCGGCACATGGAGCGACAGCCTAGACCCGGCGGCCACTTCGATCGCTGCCCCCTGCGCCCAGTGCGGCCATCCCAGCGCCGGGGTAGAAGCAACGCCGCGGGCAAGTACCAAGCGTCTCGGGGTCTCCCTTCCCCGGGGAACAAGGCGTGGGGGAGGGGGGAGGGACAGAACCAAGAAGGTTTCCCCCCCCTATGGTGAAGGTAAATTTTGGGGGAGGTAAATTTTTTAAAAAAATTTTAAAAATAAAAGGAAGCCAGGCTCTTAGAGGAGGGTTCAAAGGAGGTGGGGCAGTATGTAAAAGGATGTGCCCGCCTACTCGCCCCAGTCACACAAGATTGTCATGCGAGCTGAAGGGGGCTGAAATTATTCTCCCTGAAGGAAAAAAAAAAAAAAATACTGCAGCTCCCGGTTTGGTAAAAAGCCAATGGCTTGCTGCAATCCAGAGTCACCGTGGGGAGCGCCGGCCGGGCAAGTGGGGTGGGAGGGAGGGGCCGAGAGAGGGAGGGAGCGCGAGGTTCGCCAGCCCAGCCCAGCCCGCCTGTGCGCTCCTCGCCACTCGGGAGTCCCTGGGGTCCGAGCCGGAGCGCTCCCGGCGCTGATGTGACCTGGAGATCTCACTCGGCTCTCATTGCCTCTGCTGCCCTAGGGTGGGCGACCTCCAAGGCCGAGTTCTCCAGGTGTGGGGGGAGGCCCGCACGGAGCCTGCAGAGAGCATCCTCCTCTCCCTCCGACTTCAGCTTGCCTGAGTGGACGGCCGGCAAAGGAACTTGGGGTAGAAGTGGGCTGTTTCGCTAGGGCCCTGCATCCTTGACTTCTGTGTCAGCTAGCCTACTCACTCCCTGGGTTGTAGATTTGGCCTCAGAACCATGGCTTTATCCGATACAACATTTTCCAAACTCAAAAAGGAGGAGTCCGCCCCCTTCCCCACCTTGATGTCTTAGAGGCTCCAAGAAGCCCCAGAAGTATTACTGTTGTTCGGGAGGCATGAATGACAAGGCTGGTGGTTGCTTTATCGGTTTTTTTCTTTTCTTTTTTTTCTTTTGAAAGTGAAGCTGTCAAAATTGCAAAAGAACAAAAAAATTTAAAAAAAAGAAAATCAGCATGTGGCTGGCCCAGCTGCAAAACTGCTTGTTGGAGACCAAAAAAAAAAAAAGTGATAGGAAGGCTGCAGAGTAGGAAGTGGGTAAAACTAGCACTCTTAGGGTGCCACCTAAGTGCCTGGCACTGTGCCTCACAATTGGCTGGTGGAAAGAGAGCAAGCCATCAGGATTTGGAATCAGACTCTGGCTCTGGTGCTGAGTATGGCTTTGTGTAAGTCACAGTGTTTGAGCCTCTGTTTGCTTATCTATAAAGTGCAGACTTGTTATGAAGACTAGAGATGGTAAACAACACTTTCCTGTGGTAAGCCCTGGTAGTCCACAGCAGCTGCTCTGTACTTCAATAGCTTATCTCAAGTCTTAGTCTGAGAGGTAGATGTTATTGGACACATTTTTCTAGAGGAAGAAACTGATGCCCTGAGGGCTATATCACTTGCCCAAGTCACACAATCAATAAGCCATGAAGGTGAGATTCAAAGAAAAGTGGTGGAAGATAGTTTAAAAAGCAGCATCATACGAGACATCACACACCTCTCCAGAAGGATGTTCTAAAGTCTCCAGATTTATTTGAGAACAGTCAGGCCTGTCCCATTCACATAAATGTAGTAGTTTCAAAAGTCTCTTTCTAAGTGGGCACGGAACTCAGACCTCACTTGAATTAGAGCAACAACACAGTCCTAGATATCCATAGCAAACTCTGCTGGAACCATGCCCTCCTGATGCAGTTCTACCAGGATACCAGACCACTTATACTCTAAATGAACAGAAGCCCAAATATCACTATGGGCTTCAACTTATAAAGTTCCAGTAAGAACAAAAGAACTTGTAAACTGTCAAGTCAAATGCAGTACCCTATAAACTTTCCCTCACTTGCCCATATCCAAAATACCCTAGCTTCCTGCCCCAAGTTAATGGAAACTAAACCTGATTGCATTGGAATTCTGTGGGTGTGCTTGTTAAAAAAGAAAAGAAAAGAAAAGACAAGAAAAGACAAGAAAAGACAAGAAAAGACAAGAAAAGACAAGAAAAGAAAAGAAAAGAAAGGAAGAAAAGAAAAAGAAAGGAAGGAAGGAAGGTAGGAAGGAAGGAAGGAAAGATGGATTCTCAGGCCTAACCCTACATTCTCATTCCATAGGCCAAGAGGTTATCAAGAAATCTACATTTTTAATCAGACCCGTGATGAGAGGAATATGGGTCCTGCCTACCAAATTAAGACCTCTTGAAGGGAAATTAATATGGAACAAAGTATGAGCAAAGATCAGCATGGGAAGACAGTCAACGTTGAGGCAAATCTGGTTCTAACTGAAGAGGGCAACTATGTCTCAGGCTTTGTGATTCTCACACAAATTTAGGTGTCCTTACCTAGTTGATTTCTCTATTAGGAATTGGGCTTGATTCAATCTGGTGCATATCTAGAGGCTGCTGGGGCTCAGGAGGTCATATATATATAGGTGCTTAAACATACCAGGTCACATTTTAGGGGCAGAACTCTGGTCTGGTGCCTTCTGTGGAATCTTAAAGTCACACTCACAGGTTAAGTGTATCCCTTAGCATTCTTTCCCTTTATGTTAGCATAAAATGTGTGATTGTGTGAGCACTTCCACCTACAGAGCATCTATAATTATGGCTGGTTTTCCAAAGGAGAATGGATTCTAAAAAAGTTGTACAATATTTCCCTTATTCATTAGCCTGTAATTTGGATTTCAAACACCCCAAAAGTACTGTATGCTCTATATTGTGATGTTCCAATAATATCTAACACTGTCTTTCCCTAATGAATTACCCAAGCTAAGGCTGACCTCCTATTCTAGGGCAGCATTAAAGGCTGCTATGTTCAAGTTATTTCCCATTCTACAGTTTGTGCTGGTTTAGATTGACAGAACGAAATGACAAAATACAAAGAAAATATATATTTTATTTCCTTGATCTTTTATTGTTTAACTTTAATCAATGAAACTTCATTGATTAAACCTCTCTATACCTCTCTGTCTCTCCACATGCACACACACACACGTGTGTGTGTGTGTGTGTGTGTGTGTGTATGTATATTTGTTATCTGTTCATATATATCTGACAAAATGCTTTCCCTTAATTCTTGTCTCTGGGTAATAGCTCTGGGGTGAATTGAAAGGGGGGAGGAGAGAAAATGTTGTTTCCATGACAATGCATTCCATAGTTACAGCCAGTAACCACTATGGTTAACAAAATGAATCACTGTTACCTTAAGATATGAACACACTGCATTAGTGGTCTGAAAAGCTAATTTGGGAGTATACTGCATGGGGGTGTACTGCAATATTTTTAGGAGGAGATATTACTAAGGAATGCCAGGAGATGATGCATCCATTTTAATAGTCAAGATAACCACCCTTAATTAGACATTTCAATGACTGGTAACATATACAGTTCTTCCTAATAATCCTCACTTTTACAAAATAATACATAACAACTACACAGTAGTAAATATTTTTCCTTATTACAACTTGCCTTAAAATAGACTCACAATCACAAAAGTCAGGTTTATCAATAAATGTGACCAGTGTTTAATTTTAATCTTTTATTTTTATTATCATTATTATTTCTAATCAGAAATTGGGACAAGGCAAGAGGCATTAGCTATTTACTTAACTTTTTTATTTCTTTGTTGATCCCTTTCATATAAGTTTTTAAGAGGTGGTTCATGTTGGAAGGGAAAGGAGTGTACTGGACATCAGGAGCCACGATGTCTCTTCCTACTGACTGACTTTGAGCAAGCTACTCAGCCTCTCTGAGCCCCAATTCCCTTGTCTATTAAGATGAAATGGGTACACTAGAGTATCTCCAAGTTTACTTCCAGGGTTGAGGTTCTCTGAGTGGTCTTACAAATATAGGACCTTAAGGATGTAAAGGAAATTTGAGAAGCCATTTCATTCAGTCACCTGTCTTCAGAAAATAAACTCTTCTATAGTGCTTACTGTTTGATATGCTCTACTATAGTGTTTGCTACGTGCGTTGTTTTACATTCAGCAGTGTGCTGGAGCCAGATTTGACTCTTGAGCGCCCACTGTGTGTACCTATTTCCAATTCTCTATTCAGTGATATCAGCTGGTAGCTTGAAATCAGCCATGGAGGAAGTATTTATATCACATAAATTGGAAAACACTATATATCAAGACTTTTTGTCTTCAGAGAAACATCTACCACCACAGCACTGGTTTAAGTACTTTATCTTCATTAACATATTTAATCCTCACAACCCCTCAAAATTACAAAAAGAAAGAAACGGAATCACAGAGAGATTAAGTAATTTGCCCAAGCTAACAAAACTGGTACACTAGTTAACTAAATGAATCAACTAGCAAAAAAGTCTTGATGGCTTTCAATTATAAACGTTTATTTCTTCCTCATGTGAGACATCCTTCATAGCGTGACCCTGACTCTACCATGTTGTTCTATGAACAGAAGAACAGCCTCTATCATGTCCCTGACGTTCTCATGGCAGAAGAAAAAATGAACAACGGCTGAGTATGCAATGGCTCTTAACATTTCTTTTCAGACATTAAAAACGACTCCCTGTTCACATCTTATTAGCATGTCATGTGGCCAAACCCAGTGCCAGTCCAGTGGAGAAGGATAATCCTCTCACAGGGAGGAAGGAGAGAAAATTTGGGAACAATAATTTACTAGATAACAGCTTAGCTGGGTGACAGAATTGAAATTTGAACCCAAGAGATCTAACTTGAGGAGCCAAGTTCTTAACAAGTAGGCCACTCTGCCTGTTACTTACAGCTAATGTGTCTCTATTTTTCACCTATTTTCCATATTAGGGTTTGTTATTTAGTAACTCTTTAAGGGAGTGACTCCTATAAAGAAAGCATGGTAGATTTAGAAAACATAAGAACTTGGAGCGAATCAGATATACTTGGTTTTGCCACTAATGGCTGTGTGATTTCAACCTTTAATTCCTTTCCCTCTACTCCCTTTCACTGCAAATTACAGTCCACTTATTTTCACTTAATCTTTAGTACTGATGTCTTCATGTAATTAATTCATCAATAAATTCATAATACAAATTATGTTTTTTTATTGTTGAACTTCCTGAAATACATAAGGCAAAGAGGCAAATAAATATGTCTTTTTGCCATCAATGAGTTTATAAACTAATTGAAGAGATTCCCATGAAATAAAAACTAACAGCAGATCTTTCTAACAGTAAGAAATTATATATAATTAAGTACTAATAAATGTACTTGAAGTCCATAAGATTGCTTGACCAATGTAGTTAACTTCTCTGAACTATCATTTCCCGTTCTGTAAAATGGTATTGCTATAAGGATTAAATGAGATAATGTATTTCAAAATGTCTGTCCCTCTTATCTGGTTTGCACTAAACACTCAGTAAATTAGAGAAGCTTTATATTAATTTCCTGAGGTTTTTTTTTCCAATAAAATTTAGATCCACCCAGTATGTATTATCTCTTTATACATACTTTATCTCTTTAAACTTTCTTTACAAATTTTACTCTCCCAAAGACTCCTCAGGCCCTTTCTCAGGTCTCCTACGTCCCTCTTACCGAGGAACACACAGTTGTAGTGAGGGTTTGTATTAGAGTCAGGACCCATGAAAACTGACTCTGAATCCATCATGCCTTCACCATGACTGTCACCTCTTTGTCTTCTCTGTAATTTCTGAGTGTTCTACTCACCGGCCACTAAGTGTAGACTCCTTGGGGCCAGTCATGCTTAGTGACTGGTTGACCTTTATTTGAATCATACTTGCCATGTTTGCTTGACCTTTACTTGGAATAATTTTCTTATCTATTTGTAGTTTGGAACGATTGAGTCAATAAATGAATTAATAAAGAACAAGTAAATATATGGGTTAAGCCAGGCTTTCCATAGCTCCCACGCAGGCCCTAGGTGAACTAATGTAGGTCTTTTTTTGTCTCCTAATTCAGCTCTTGCCCCCAAACTTCCTCATTGAAAGGACACAACCTTTATTGAGGAAATGCCATCCCACTGATTCAGAATCAATTCTGCCATTTTGTTTTAGTAGCAAGTATTTTGAAATAATAATTGTCCTTAGCCTCAATAAGATAAGGCACAATTTTGCCTCTAAGACTTCTCATGATACTCACTTTCACTCTTAGTGCCATTTTGAAAAAGCAACTCTAAAATATCACTCTCTGCACCACCTGTGAGAATTTCCTCAGTAGGAAAAATCAAATGAAAAACAACTCTTCTTAGATCTTGTTGTTTACCAAATTTGATTTCAGTGTTGAAAGAGCAAGGTTTGGGAATTGGGTTCCAATCTTAGCTTTGATACTTACTATTTAATTCTGAGTTAATCAGTTAGTCTCTTTGACAGTTAATTTTCTGATCCGTTAAAAAAGGGGAGGGGTTGTTAAATAATAACACCTATATTACAGGGTTCCTTTGAGGATTAATTAAAATACCATGCGTGAAAGAACCTATCAAAGTGCCTGGCATACATATATTTTTTCATTCTCAAAGATAGCATTTATTTTTAATAATATTTTTTCTAAATACAAAATTAAAAGTTTAGTATAGAAACAATTTTAAAATATTGTCAGGCACAAAAAAAGTAATTTGAAAGTACTCACAATTCCATTGCCAGGGATAACTAATCTTAATACTTTGGAGGTATGTTTCCAGTAGTGCTTCAACAAAATTGTATTCAAACTGTATATAACAGTGTAGGCTAATTTTGAAAATAATATATACCTTTGATACCAATCCATGCTTTTAGGCAGAAATCTTCCTATAAAAATACCATTAACGATGGCACAGCATTTCAATATTTCATGGTGTATTTCACAAGCCCCTTTTTGTCAGGGGTCAAAAATATTTCTGAATTCAATATAATGAGAAAAATTGAAATGTTCTTGTGGACAAATATTTGCACATATCCATAACAAAATTATTAGGCTAAAACTTATAGATAAGGAATTCTTGGTGTAAAGAGCATGAACATTTAAAAAATTTTAATGTATAATAGTCGATTTATGTTTGTATTAATTTATATTTCCATTAAAAATTTTATGGGACTCGTTATGTTCCATAAATAATATACTATAGGAGATACTTCAGCCAAACTCTGCTGGTAGATTTTTATTTTGATTTGTCTGAAGATGCTATTTTTATTTTATTTGGTTATTTTATTGGCTTTTACATGATAGTTTAGCTCAGTATAAATTCTAGGCTGCCAGCTATTTTCTCCCAGGACTTTGTAGAGTCAATCCAGTTGTCTTTTCTCTGTAAGTGCTTAATTATTTCCCACTGATCAATTTTATTAGTTGTTTTGGTGTTCTGGAGATTCACCCCAATGTAATAAGATATGGAGTTCACTTTTTTAATCCTGTTTAGGTCTTCTTTTGATTGCTGCATCTAGGGATTCATGTTTTTAATCAATTATTTAAAAAATGTGAAGGCATACCACTTTGCATTTTTCTCTCCCTCATGCTTTCTATTCTTTTTTCCCCTTAAATTGCAATCACATATATTTTTACTTTCCCTTTTTTTAAATATTTTTTATCTCTTTAGCTGCTTATGCTGCACTATGGGTAATTTCTTCACATATCTTTCCATTTCTTAATTTTGCCTTCGGTTCTTTAAAACATTTGTTTTGTTTTAAATTTTAGTCATTATACTTTCAGTTCTGAAAGTCCTACTGTTTTTATTAAGATATAATTTAGATATTAAATTGTGTATGTTTAAGGTACACAATGTGTTTATACACTCATATATTGCCAAATGATGACCTCTGTAGTGTTGGGGAACACCTTCATCACCTCATATAATCACTATTTATTTTTTGTGGTAAGAACATTTAAGATCTACTCTTTTAAAAACTCTTACGTATATAGTTCAGTATCACTAACTGTAATCACCATACTGTACATTAGATCCCCAAAACATATTTATCTTATAACTGAAAGTGTATACCCTTTGACCAACATCTCCCCAATTCCCCTACTCCTCAGTCCCTGGTAACCATTATTCTACTCTCTGTTTCTGAGTCTGGCTTTTTTAGATTTCATATATAAGTGATATCATACAGTATTTATCTGTCTCTGACTTATTTCACTTAGCATAATACCTTCAAGGTCCATCCACATTTTTGCAAATGGCAGGATTTCCTTCTTTTTGTGGCTGAATAATATTCCATTCTCTCTCTTTCTCTCTCCATACACACACACACACACACACACACACACACACACACACACAACATCGTCTTTGCATTATTCATCTGTCGATGGACACTTAGCTTGCTTCCATATGTTGGCTATTGTGAGTAATGCTGCAATGAACATGGGACTGCAGATGTCTCTTCAATATCACTTTTCATTTCCTTTGGATATATACCCAGAAGTGGGATTGTTGATAGTTTAATTTTTAATTTTTGGTGGAACCTCCATACTGTTTCCACAGTAGCTATCCTGTACCAATTTACATTTCCACCAACAGTATACAAGTATTCCCTTTTCTCCACATCCTTACTAAGACTTGATATCTCTTGTCTTTTTGATGACAGTGATTCCAACACATGTGAGGTGATATGTCATTGTGGTTTTGACTTCCATTCCCCTGATGATTAGTGATGATGAGCATATTTTCATGTACCTGTTGGCCATCTGTACGTCTTCCTTGGAAAAATATCTATTCAGTTTCTCTGCTCATTTTTAACTGGATTGTTTGTTTGTTTTTGGTACTGAGTTGTATGAGTTCTCTATACATTTTGGATATTAACCACTTATTAGGTATATGACTTGTAAATATGCCTCCCATTCTGTAGATTGGCTTTTTGTATTGTTGACTGTTTCTTTTCTGACCTGACACCTATTATTAATGAATGCTTAATAGTATTCATTTATTCATTCATTCCTTTATTTATTCATTCATTATATACCAAAACTAGCTGAGAAACTTATTTCAAATATATGTCAACCAAACACAACAAAATTCCTGTGAAATCACTAATTCTATTTTTATACAGTGTTTGCCCATCTGTGAAACAAAGGCAGATTGTTCATTGTCCAAAAATAAATGCTAAATACAAGTTCAACTTTGAGAGCAGCAATTCAGGGGAAGACTGTCAAAAACATGGCTCATTTTAAATGGCTTTATATTGTCACTGTGCTTCTTTACTACGAATAGATTTTCCTTATCAGCTTCCTTTCATCTGAACAATAGATGGCTTTTCTAGCTGCAAGAACTAAATGAGGTGACTTACCCTGAAGAACATCACTCTATTATGTTGCAAGCAGGGACCCTCAGCTAATCATATCCAAACTAAGTGAAATGATTACTCAATGAAACAGTTGCTCACTTGAAACTGTGAAGACATTAGGTCTCTCTTACAATCTCCAGCTACAAACCAAAGAATTAAGATTATGACACAATTATCTCTTTTTCTCTTAATAAGGTGCAAGCATGCTAGTTAAAGTCCCTGATGGCACTGAATTATAAATATAGCCTAACTAGACTTCCATTTCCCATTTGCTTAAAGTAAGATCATTGTAGGAAAACTATCTTTTGGTACAATGTGTGAATTATTCTTATTGTAAAAATGCTGGTGCTCTCTTCCTTCATTACAAGGACAATCATTCTCAAGTATAATGTGTTGGAAGATCTGAACTGTGTTTGCTAAAGTTGATAGCGTATGACCATAGAAAAGCCTTTGCTGGGTTCATGATATTAAGCACATTCACTTTATTTCCCCTTTTTGGTTCCCAATTACTATTTGATTATTCATTAATTCATTCAACAAATATTTTCACATGTCTGTTATATATATGTTAGGCAGGAATCTAAGTTTGGAATACAAGTACAGATCAATACAGTCTTGACCTTGTGGGGATTACAGACAAGTGAGGAAGGCGGATTGCAATAAGTGCTTTGAGAATATCTACATGGCTCTATGAGAGCATATAGGGGGAATCTCATTTAATAAGGGAGGTCAAAGAAGACATAATTGGGAAAGTGATTACTGAGTTGAGATCAGAAGGATGAGTGGGAATTTACCATACAAATGGAGGAAGGAAAAGAATCTCAAATAGAAAGAACATACAACAAACACTTGCTGCCAGAAACAAGAAGGGCAGGAATGAACCGAGATTAGCTCACAATAGCTAGAACACAGAAAACAAGGGGAAACATCAAGTGAGAAGAGGCTGAAGAAAGTAGAGGTCAGATTATGCAGGCTACATTTAAGATTTTTGTTTTGCTCTAAAAGTCTTAGGAAACTACAGAAGAGACATTTTAAAGCAGCTTTATTGAAGTATAACTACAAATATTTAAAGTGTACAATTTGATAAGATTCAATATATGTAGACATCTGTGAAACCCTCAGTAAAATCAAGATAGAAAACATATCACCCTCAAAAGCTTCCTCATGCCCATTTATAACCCCTGCCCCTAAAATTCTTTCCTACTTCCCCAACTCAAAGCAACCACAGATCTGCTTTCTGTCATTATAGATTAGTTTACACTTTCTAGAAATTTATATAAATGAAATCATATAGTATGTGCTTTTATGTCTGATTTTTTTCCCGCTCAACAAATCTATTCTCAGAGTCATCTAGGTTGTTGCATGTGTCAACAGTTCATTTCTGATTTTTATTTCTGAGTAATATCACATTGTAAAGATACATTATAATTTGTTTATCCATTCACCTGTTGATGGATATTTGGATTGTTTCCAGTTTTGGGATATATAACTGTCATGAATATTTGTGTGTAAGTCTTTGAACAGATATATATTTCCTTTTCTATTGGATTGGGATAAGGTTATGACATGGCAGATGTATGTTTACATTTTTTTTTTAATTGTCAAACTGTTTTCCAAAGTGGTTGTACCATTTCACATTCCCACCAGCAGTGTATGAGAATTCCAGTACCTTCAGATCTAAGTCAACATTTGGTATGGTCAGTCAATTTAATTTTAGCCATTCTCATGTAATTTTAATTTGCACATCCATAATGGCTAATGGTGTTGAACATCACTTCATGTCTGTATTTGTTGCTTGTATGTCTTCTTTGGTAGTTCCTATTCAAATCTTTGGTCATCTTTGAAAGTGAATTGTTTCTTATTGTTGGTTTTAAGAGCCCTTTATATATTCCAGATTTAAGCTCTTAATTAGATATATGATTGCACATATTTTCCCAGTCTAAAGTTTTTTTTTCATTCTTTTAACAGTGTCTTTGTCCAATTAATTTTTTTTTTATCATTCATACTTCTCATGTCCTATCTAAGAAATCTGTGCCGACCTGAAGGGTACAAAGATGTTCTCTAATCTGTAGAATTTTTGTAGCTCTAGGTTTTACATTTAGGTCTACAATAAATTTAGGGTTGACTTTTATATACAGTGTGAGGTATGAATCCAAGTTTATATTTTTATATATGAATATCCAATTGTTCTAGCACCATTTGCTGAAATGCCTATCCTCTCTTTCTCCAGTGAACTGAGTGCCTTTGTCAAAAATCAGTTGTCCTGGGCTTCCCTGGTGGCGCAGTGGTTGAGAGTCCACCTGCCAATGCAGGGGACACGGGTTCGTGCCCCGGTCCGGTAAGATCCCACATGCCGCGGAGCGGCTGGGCCCGTGAGCCAATGGCCGCTGAGCCTGCGCGTCCGGAGCCTGTTGCTCCGCAACGGGAGAGGCCACAACAGTGAGACACCCGCGTACCGCAAAAAAAAAAAAAAAAAAATCTGTTGTCCTTATACATCTGTTTTATTTCTGGACTCTCAGTTCCTTTCTATTGATCTAATTGTCTACCTTTACACAAACACCATCTTTATAACCAGCTTTCTTTCAGAGCTCTTTTGACTCTCGTAGATACTTTGAATTTCCATATGAATTTTAGAATTAGCTTGCTGATATCTACAAACACTTCTCAAATTTTGGTACGATTTTGTTGGATCTCTAGATCAGTTTGGAGACAATGAACAACTTAACAATGTTGAGTCTTCCAACTCAGGAGCAAGGTATCTCTTCATTTATTTAGATCATCTTCAATTTTCCTCAGCAATATTCTATAATTTTGAACGTAGAGCTCTTTCACATCTTTCATCAGATTTATCTGTGAATATTTCATATTCTATGTTATTGTAAATAGAATTGCTTTATTGATTTCAATTTTCAACGGTTCATTCTTAGTATGTAGAAATACAATTGAGTTTTGTATATTGACTTTTATGCTGCAAACTTGCTAAACTCACCAATTTGTCTGGTAGTTTTTTTGTTATTGTCAATTCCATGAGATCATAACATGTCATCTGCAAATAAAAAGTCATACTTCTTCTTTCGTTTCTTTTTCTTGACTGAAGATGCTAGTAGAACATCCAGTACACTAGTGCATAAAAGTAGTAAGAATGGATATTCCTCCTGTCTTGTTCCTGATCTTAAGGGGACAGTACTCAGTCTTTCACTATTAAGTACGTTATTAGCTATAGATTTTTCATAGATTTTTTATTCAGTTGAGGAAGGGCCCCCTTCTATTTTGTTGAGATTTTTTTTTTTAATCAGAAATAGATACTGGATTTTCTCAGATTTTTTTTCTACATCTATGGAGGGGATTATTTTTCTTAGCTTATTAATATGAGATTTTTGAATATTAAACAACCCAATGTTCTTGGGATAAACCTCACTTGGTCATGATATATTTTAATTCTAATATAGTACTGGATTCCATTTGCTGAAGTTTTGTTTAGAATTTTGCATCTATGTTTATGAGGGCTATTAGTCTATAGTATCTTTTTCTTATATTTGTCTGTTTTTGATATCAGGGTAATACTAGCTTCATAGAATGAGATGGAAGATATTGCCTCCTCCCATATTTTGGAACAGTTTGCACAGAACTGGTATTATTTCTTCCTTCAATGTTTGGTAGAATTAATCAGAATGAAGCCATCTGGGCCAGAAGTGTATGTATGTGCGTATATCTTTTATATACCTTCCTATTTATGTATGTGTGTGTGTGTGTGTGTGTGTGTATATATATACACACACACACACACACACATACACAGAGAGAGAGAGATTTCAGAAGGAATAGGGACGTGATATTATATTCATATTTCAAGAAAATCATTCTGGCTGCAACGTGGAAGATTGGAAAGGGGCACTAATGACAGTGGGTCAAACATTTAGGAGGCACTTCCAGTAGTGCAGACAACAGATAGTGAAGATTTAGACTAGAGTGTCACCAGTAGAAACAAAGGAAAGTGGTTAGATTCAAGGAACATTTTAGAAGTAAAAGTGAGAGGCCCTGGTGCAGAATCAAATATGGAGGGGAATGAGGAATGACTTCTGGATTTCTGGCTTATATAACTGGATAATTTGTAATGCCATTCACTGATATATGCTATACTTAAACAAGAGCAAAATAGAGTGTGTGCGTATGTATGGGTTGGAAAGACATCACTGTTATTTTTTGTTTGTTTGCTCGTACATTTGTTTAAGGTATCTTTTGTTAACTCTAAGTTGGATACATGCATCTAGACCTCAGAGTAAATTTCTGGGATAGAAATAAAAATTTATACATTGCTTATAATGGGTTTTACTAAAACTTTAGGTATGGATGATATCATCTAACATCTTAGAGAAGAGCATAAGAAGAGAAAAATTCTGAGGATCAGGCTTTGAAGAACTCCAGTATTTAATAATTTTCTTTTTTTCTACTTTTTACCCTCAGAACCCTTATTTTTCTTAGTAGCCACTCTGTTGACTATGCTTGACTCTTATATGATGTCCCCTTTTTCAATAGTGTAGAAAACATCTAGGTTGGGCCTTACTCGGTGCAAGGGAGGCAGCAAAGTGGTGTGAAAGAATAAACATTACAGCCAGAAAAAATAAAATGTAAGGACATGATAACTGCGATATCTACACGGCTTACAGTTAGTCACCTTCTTGATGTCAGCCTATTAGGAATTCTGATCTCTTTGCTTGTTTTTCCCATAGAGATATATTTGCTGTAAGAGACTGTAAAATTTATATTTTTCTTGTGATATTAAAAGATATGAATGGAATAAAAACTCAAGAAGAAAAGTTCAATATTATTAGTCATCAGGGAAATGAAAATTAAAACCACTGTACACGCATTAAAATGACTCAAATTTAAAAAGATTGGTAATTCCAAGTGTTGATGAAGATGTGGAGGAACCGAAGCTCTCATACACTGCTGGTAGGAATGTAAAATGGTCCAACCATATTGCAAAGTAGTTTGGTATTTCTTAAAACGTTAGAAATAAACATAAGAGTCAGCCATTCTATTTCTAGGTACTACAGAACAATATTCACACAGATTTGTACACAAATGTTTGTAGAAACTTTTTTCATAATATCCCCAGAGTGGAAACACCCACATGTACATCAATAAGTAAATGGACAAACAAAATAAATACATCCATACAACTTCAAAATCATCAATCCAATTGAAAGAAGACAGACACAAAAGTGTTCATATTGTACAATTCTACATACATAAAATTCTGAAAAATAAAAATTAACATATTGTGCTGGCTAGACCTAGAGGTAGAGGGAGGGAAGGGCTGAAATGCAGCATGAAGAAACTTTCAGGGGTGATAGAAACTATCTGTATCTTTATTATGGCAGTGGTTTCACAGGTGTCTATATCTGTCAAACCCATCAAATTGTAAATTTTAAATTGGTTCACTTTATTATATGTAAAGCATACCTAAATAACATATTTATTAAAATATTTTAGATGATTTAAGATTCAAGATCAAAGAATTACATTAATTTTCTAGGTGAATTATCAAATTAAACACCAATGGTGTAGGTTTTAACCAAAGCAGCTCCTAGCTTAATTTCTTCCTGTACGGGTATTACATAAGCTGGTGATGACCTACTTTGTTAGAAGATAGAATTCTACACTGGATTCAGTTTTCCAGAGGTAGAAAAATTTACTTTATAAGTTTGCTAAGACCTCTCAAACAGTTACTTTGTACATGCTTACATGAGTTTTACCTAAGTTTTAAAAATATTTCGTATCACTAGGAAAATATATATCTAAAAATGAAAAGTTTCTGGTGATTAAAGCTCAATGTTTTATAGTTGAAAACTGAAAAATATTGATGAAGCAACGAGTATGTGATTGAAGAATGAAAATTCCCTGGCTCAGGAATCTGAGACTTTTGTTTGAATGTTGATAACAGCCTCCATTTCTGACATCTGAGAGTAGACCAGTAGAAGAAAAGCCAGGTGCAGGATCTACCCATTTCTCACAAAACAGTATCAAACCCAAGTAATAGTGCACAAAATTACCTCATCAGTGTGGGTAATACTAACTTGAATAATATTTTATTTATGCCCCATACAACCCTGTCATTCTAAAATCTAATTTAGGGAGAGGAGATCAAGATGGCAGAGTAGAGGGACATGGAGCTCACCTCCTCCCACAACTACGTCGCAAATACATCTACACATGGAACAGCTCTCAAAGAATACCTACCGAAAGCTTGCAGAAGATCTCATACAAACAAAGCTGCCAGAAAGGTCACCACATACCCAGGTTCACCCTGGGAACCTCCTTCACCAGCTGAGAGATCCACTGCGACAGACAGGGAGCTTCAGAGGCTGGAGAGGAGAGTGTGGAAACTGGGCTGTGACCCTGCAGGGTAAAGAGAGACCAGCACAGACAGTCCTGGCCACGCACTTGCACATCCCAGCCCAAGACATGTGTCTACTTATGTGAGCAGCACCTGGGTGCTGAAACTTGGGTTTCAGGGGACAGACCCAGGGAGAGGATTTGGTTTGGCTGTGCAGAGACAGCTGTAAGGACCTGGAGTGTGGCCTGGGCCACAGCTGGGGGCGCATACAGGATGGAGTGTGGGTCCACCATAAGAGCCCCATTGTCAACACACAAAAGGAGGGGCATGGATATGCCATAGCAGCCTCACTGTGCGCATGCTCACAGCAGGGTGTGGCTCCAGCTTCCACTGGTTCTATGAACTCTGTGAACACACACACTTGGAGGCAGGGCTGAAACCTGAGCTCACTACCAGCAATCCCACTGTAGGCACAGGGAAGCGGCTCAGACAGGTTCTCACTCTTGTGGATTTTTGGACCAGGACCACATACATGTGCATGAGGGACGACAGCCAATTATCTGCAGGCTCAGGGGAGGCGGCTCCAGGGGGTTTACATGCTGGTGGCTTTGTTAGCTCACATGCGTGCCTAAGGGACCTCTGAGCCAATTACCGGAGCTCCCAAGCAGAGGCAGCCACTGAGGGCAGTGCCAGCAATAGTGAGCGCACCCACCAGGTGGAAGGCGGCATCACAGAATCACACGTTCTGGTGGATAGTTCCTGAGGAAGAAACGCAGCATCTCCTTTCCCAGCAAGAGTGCTCCAGTCCTACCTACCTCATGCTACTGGGTAGAATTGGATCTAGGGGCTTCTACTCCAATAACTGGAGGGCAGACACTGCCCCCAATTGGTCTGTGACAACCACAGAGCAAAGATGAGGCCCTGCCCAACATTGGAAGCCTTAACCACAGTAATCAGACAAGAAAAAGAAATAAAACGTATCTAAATTGGAAGGGAAGAGGTAAAATTGTCATTATATGCAGATGACATGATACTCTATATAGAACACCCTAAAGACTCCACACAAAACCTATTAGAACTGATAAATGAATTCAGCAAGGTAGCAGGATTTCAAGATTAATATTCAGAAATCTGTTGCCCTTCTTTACACTAACAATGAAATATCAGAAAGAGAAAGTTAAAAAAAAAATCTGTTTAAAATCACATCAAAAAATAAAATACCTAGGAATATATCTAACCAAGGAGTTGAAAGATTTATATGCTGAGAACTGTAGAACATTGATAAAGCAAGTCAAAGATGATTCAAGGAAACAGAAAGATATCCCATGCTCTTGGATAAGAAATAATATAGTTAAGATGGCCATACTATCCAAAGCAATCTATAGATTTAATGCAATCCCTATCAAATTGCCCATGACATTTTCACAAAACTAGAACAAATAATCCCACAATCTATATGGAACCATAAAAGACCCAGAATTGCCAAAGCAATCCTGAGGAAAAGGAACAAAGCTGGTGGCATAATCCTTCCAGACTTCAGACAATACTACAAAGCTATAGTAATCAAAACTGTGGTATTGGCACAAAAACAGACATACAGAGCAATGGAACAGAATCGAGAGCCCTGAAATAAACCCACACACTACAGTCGATTAATCTTGACAAAGGAGGCAAGAATATACAATGGAGAAAAGACGTTCTCTTTAGCAAGTAGTATTGGGAAAGCTGGACAGCCACATGTAAATCAATGAAGTTAGAACATTCCCTCATACCATACACAAAAATAAACTCAAAATGGCTTAAAGACTTAAATATAAGACATAACACTATAAAACTCCTAGAAAAGAACATAGGCAAAACATTCTCTGACGTAAATCACAGCCATGTTTTCATAGGTCAGTCTCCCAAGGCAATAGAAAAAAAGCAAAAATAAACAGATGAGACCTAAGCAAATTTATAAAATTTTGTACAGCAAAGGAAACCATAAACAAAATGAAAAAACCTACAAAGTGGGAAAAATATTTGCAAACAATGTAACCATCAAGGGCTTAATTTCCAAAATATACAAACAGCTCATAGAGCTCAATAACAAAAAACTAACAACCCAATCAAAAAATGGGCACAAGACCTAAATAGACATTTCTCCAAAGAAGACATATAGATGGCCATCAGGCACATTAGAAGATGCTCAATATCACTAACTATTAGAGAATTGCAAATCAAAACTGCAATGAGATGTCACCTCACACCAGTCAGATTGGCCATCATCAAAAAGTCTACAAATAATAAATGCTGGAGAGGATGTAGAGAAAAGGGAACCCTCCTACAATGTTGGTGGGAATTTGAATTGGTGCAGCCACTATAGAAAACAGTATGGAGGTTCCTTAAAAGCTAGAAATAGAGTTACTATATGATATTGCAATCTCACTCCTGAGCATATATCCAGAGAAAACCATAATTCAAAAAGATGCATGCAACCCAACATTCATTGCAGCACTATTTACAACAGCCGAGATATGGAAGCAACCTAAGTGTCCATCAAGAGATGAATGGATAGGGCTTCCCTGGTGGCGCAGTGGTTAAGAGTCCGCCTGCAGATGCAGGGGACATGGGTTCGTGCTCGGTCCGGGAAGATCCCACATGCTGCGGAGCGGCTGGGCCCGTGAGCTATGGCCGCCGAGCCTGCGCGTCCGGAGCCTGTGTTCCGCAATGAGAGAGGCCACAACAGTGAGAGGCCCGATTACGGCAAAAAAAAAAAAAAAAAAGAGATGAATGGATAAAGAAGATGTGGTATATACATCTATATCTATCTATCTATCTATCTATCTAAATATATATATATAATGGAAAATTACTCAGCCATAAAAAAGAATGAAATAATGTCATTCGCAGCAACATGGATGGACCTAGGGATTATCATATTAAGTGAAGTAAGTCAGAGAAAGATACATATTATATGATATCACTTATATGTGGAATCTAAAAAATAGTACAAATGAACTTATTTACAAAACAGAAACAGACATAGAGAACAAACTTATGGTTACCAAAGGGGAAGGGGGGAAGGATAAACTGGGAGTGTGGGATTAACAGATGCATATAACCATATATAAAAATAGATAAACAACAAGGATTTACCATATGCCACAGGGAACTACTTTCAATATCTTGTAATAAACTGTGATGAACATAATCAAAAAAGTATAAATATATATGCATGTATATATATACATGCACATATATACATGTAACTGAATCACTTTGCTTTACACCTGAAACTAACACAATACGGTAAATCAACTATACTTCAATATATATATATGTGTATACACACACACACACACACACACACACACATATATAAAATTTAGTGCAGCCTCCTGGGGCATTTTACAGGGTGTGATGAGGTGTCCCTTCAGCCCAAGCCTCAGTTAGACACTAGAGTACATTTTGACAGACTCGTGGCCCCATAATGCCTAGGTACACTTTGTATTTACCCCACATGGGAGGACTTAAAAGTCCCAACTTCCAGAAACTGGAATAACATCACTGCTATTGCTTTCTATGGCAGCCACTAAAAGAGAGGGGAGCTGCTGACAGTTGATGAGTAAGGCTCAGCAACTGTACTACTTGTGTTTGAATCCAGGATCAACCAGCTACTGGTCAAGTGTTCTTGGACAAATGTCTTAAAGTGTCTATACCTCAGCTTTCTCATCTGTAAAATGAGGGTTAGAAAAGTGTTTATTTTAAAATCTTCAGAGATCCAAATGATTTAATACCTAAAATGTCCTAAAATACTACCCATTATACAGTAAGTATGACTCAGTGCTATTATTATTGTTATTATTTGTATAATTATTATTACCAGGATCACTGTTACCATTATTCATAATTGTACAGAAAATTCCTATTAAGTCTTTAAGAATCAATTTGAGTGTCATCCCTTTGAAGCCTTTATTGATGCTTATGACTCAGATATCGATGAGTAATAGTACATGAGACAAAAAGAAAATGTACTCTACTCTCATAAAGCCATTTTTCCAATGTGGAAACAGACCATTAGAGAGATTCAAGACTTGTCCAGGATCACTTAGGTGAAAAGGGGTCAAGCTAGGGTACAGAGGCAACTTCAAAATTCTAAAGCCTGCATTATTTGTACTACACATTGGTGTCTCCCAGTTTATTGTATCTATTTACACTTCTTGTTTACATAAGTCTCTTTTCCACTGACATGTGCTTAGTTCAGTGCTAGGCACAAAGTTGATGCCCAAGAATTATTAGTTTAGCCAATCACTCAAATAAATGAATGAGTTAATAAATATAGTACAGATGACCCAATTTCATTCATTTTTATGGCTGAGTAATATTCCATTGTATATATGTACCACATCTTCTTTATTCATTCATCCATCAGTGGGCATCTAGGTTGCTTCCATGTCCTGACTATTGTAAATAGTGCTGCAATAACCATTGGGGTGCATGTGTCTTTTTGTATTATGGTTTTCTCAGGGTATATGCCCAGTAGTGGGATTGCTGGGTCATATGGTAGTTCAATTTTAATTTTTTAAGGAACCTCCATACTGTTCTCCCTAGTGGCTGTATCAATTTACATTCCCACCAACACTGCAAGAGGGTTCCCTTTTCTCCACACCCTCTCCAGCATTTATGGTTTGTAGAGTTTCTGATGATGGCCATGCTGACCGGTGTGAGGTGATGCCTAGAGGCTGTCATACAGAGTGAAGTAAGTCAGAAAGAGAAAAACAAATATCGTATATTAATGCATATATGTGGAGTCTAAATAGAAAAATGGTACA
This sequence comes from Globicephala melas, assembly GCF_963455315.2. Taxonomy (NCBI): domain Eukaryota; kingdom Metazoa; phylum Chordata; class Mammalia; order Artiodactyla; family Delphinidae; genus Globicephala; species Globicephala melas. The sequence goes on from NC_083321.1 coordinate 61,226,016, forward strand.
AATGAACCTATTTGCAGGGCAGGAATAGAGACGCAGACGTAGAGAACAAACGTGTGGACACAGGGTTGGGGGTGGGAAGGGGAGTGTGAGATGAATTGGGAGATTGGGATTGACACATATACACAACCATGTGTAAAACAGATAGCTAGTGGGAACCTGCTGTATAGCTCAGGGAGCACAGCTCAGTGCTCTGTGGTGACCTAGATGGGTGGGATGGGGGGCCAGTGGGAGGGAGGTCCAGGAGGGAGGGAATATATGTATACATATGGCTTATTCACTTAGTTGTACAGCAGAAACTAATACAACATTGTAAAGCAACTATACCCCAATAAAAAATAAGTAAATAAATAAATATAGTACAAATGACTTTTCAATAAAATTTTTCTCAACAAGAAGTGTTTGTTGTTGTTGACAAGATATGTGTAAAGTAAGCTGAAATGCATAAAAAAAGACATATTAATTTCCCTTATATAAAATGTTTCTATATTTAAAATCTATTCTCCAGTAAAATCAATGAGATCTTTGGGGGGAAAAGGTAATCACAGTGATAATAAATGTTTTAAAGAGTCAAAGTAACTATCAAATGAGATTAGGATGATCATCAGGGGTCAACACTCAAATGATAATTGCAAATAAGGCTGTAATGTTTCTGATCATCAGAGTATTATTATTAATCTGCAAATGCTTCAAACAGCCCTGGAATTCATTCTTAATAGAAACTACCTATTTTTGGTACTGAGTAATTTATTTTATTCTCAAAAATTATGAAGAAATGAAATTCATATCCATCAACACTGTCACAACTCTTAAATAGGCTTAAAATCAAGAAGTTCTATACTGATTGATAGCTCTGAGGAATCTTTAAGAGATCAATTTGGCTGTCCACTGCCTTTAGTTAGAACAATCTAAAAATAATTTCACAACAAATTGTTTCTATTTATTTATATTCTTATTTAGCTATCAATCCATCCATCTATTCAATATTCATTATGTTCTATTATATTTTAGATACTGGGCCAGAAACGAGAGATACAAAGATGTACAAAATACATTCTCCCCCTCTAAGAACTCACACACCAGAGAAGACAAATAGTCACACAAATAAGCAATTTATATGACAAAGTGAGAAGAGGGTTGACAGTGAATGTTTGCAGGCTATGGGAAACCCAGGGAGTGGCAACAAATTTGGCCTGGGGAATACAAAGAAGACTTTTAGTAAGATGTTATTCGATCATGATCTTGAAAAGAAGGAATTTGTCATGTGTGTAAGCTGTGATGGGCTCCATGTAGAGGGAACAGCAGTGCCATAAAAGTCGAGTATCCTCAAGGAATAGTGAGAAGTTTCACGTGGTTGGATCACAAGGTGCTTGGTGGGAAGTAATGGGACAAGAGGTTGGTTGGGTAGATTTTAACTGGAGTAAGGAGATTTGATTTCATCTCTTTTTTCAATTTATACGTAGAAGAACCCTCAACAACAAAAACAAACAACAACAAAGCCAGAGATCCTCAATGAGCTACTAAATGTATGGAATTGAGAGAAAATGAATTGAACACCTTCTCTGTATATCAGACCATATGTAATTTCTACACATAGAAATAGGTCAGATTAGGCACAACTTTTAACTCTTGCACAATGCATTTGAGGTGCAGCTGGGCTGGAAAGTATAGGCCTTGTGACACCTTCTTGAATGTTCTTTCTTACATACCCTGCTATGGCAAATTTCAACATAAAACAACTTCTGAAGATTTAACTGAAACATGCTTTATGCAAACTCCTCCTGTATGAATACAGCTTTTCAGGCAGAGTTCTTCCATTCTGACTGTACTAATTACAGAATTTACAGTACTGTGTCCTCAAAAGAAATAGGCAGCACTTTTCTTTTAAAATGCTAAATATATTTAAATCTATTGTAAAGTCCAAACACTAAGCTAAAATGAGGCAGGCAGGAGCAAAGTCAAGTTTCCACCTGAGCTAATGTTTGTACATTCTTCTTCTCAATTATAAGAAAGCACATGGAGCTTCTCAAAAAGCTTTCTCTCACAGCCAGATACAAATGGAAAATAAATTGACAAGAAAGACAAATCAATAAGTCTGAAGGGAAAAAACTGGAAAGCCCACCTGCAATTTCAGGAAAGGGAGCTACTAAGCATGACATTTCTTTAAACCACAAAAGTTTCTCCTTTCCAGGTCCTGAAATTCAAAGAAAAATAAACCCAAAAAACAGACAAATCACCTCTACAGAACACTGTGCTCATCTTTTGAGAAATCGTCTCCAGAAAGATTACTTATTTCAAACCCTGAAAACTAGGAATAAAGAAAACAACTCTGAAAATTCAAATAGAAATATCCAAAGTTTGCGTATGAGAGTTCGTTACTCTAGAATCTACAATAAAGCGGCACTCTCAGCCCCTTACTCAAAAACAGTGTGTTCTTAACACATAGTTCCAGATGTAAGGTCTGGATTAGAATTTCAAGTCCATATTAGATTAAAAAATAAAAATAAAAAAGGGAGGGATCCTTTGCAAGCAATTAGAAAACATGGGAAGGTGAATTAATAAGTAAAAAGTAGCTTTATGAATTAAAAAAATATCAGTGATTGTGGATCAGCCATCATAGGTTAAATGTTTGTGAACACTTGAGTAATTTCTGAGTACATTATTATATAAAATGGTTAAACTATATCCGTTACACTTTAAGAAAATAGGAAATAATGCAGTAAATTTAATCAAGATTCCTATTCAGAAATGAATTGAGCTGTAAGTGTTTGTGTGTTTGAAATATTTAACCTTTACCTATCTACAAAACTTAGCTATCCAGAATGACGTGCTTCTCAAAAATTCCAGGTGGATTGTGGAGGCACAGCTCAGGTCTATCAACAGGAATTGACTGAATACTACGTGCCAAAAGTGGGGTACACAAAGAAAAATGAGATTCTGTTTCTTCTCTGCGATGGCTTAGATTGTGGGTGAGGTACACAGGGGAATAGATAATTTTGTGTTTGATGGGTTAATCATTGTAAGAAGGGTCACCAGGAACTCAGAAGAGGACTGCTCAGCTAACTCCATGGATGAAGGTGAACGTACAAAAAGATGATGATGTAATCTAAGAAAAGGAATCAAGTTTATCACATATTTCCTTGAGGCTACAAAATAGTTTTATCTTTTGGAAGTGAGTTCTAGGAAACCCAACTCAAATGTGCTTAAACAAAAAGAACATTTGTTGGAACGGCATTGAGGTCAACTTAATTCAAAGGGTTCAGGTCCATGTCCATGCCAATCTCTTGGCCTGGCCTTCCTCTGTGTGGACATGTGGTATCCTCAGGCAGGTAGCAAGATGGCTATAGCAGTTCTGGACTTCACCTCTATGGACTGCAATGTGCAGAAGAAAGGACATTGGAATCCAGAAGGTTTCTCAGAATATCAAGAATAACATTTCCCAGAAATCTCATGAAAATCCCTTCTTGCATTTTATAGGCTTCAAATGGATCACATGGCCAATCAAGAACCAAACACTGGCAAGGGATTAACTTTAGCCAAGTTCCACTGGGATGGGATTAACCTTAAACAAGTCAGGCCAACCCTCAGAGCTTGAGAAAGTCATGCCTCTCCTGAGGCACATGGGTTTTGTGGTAGAGAAATAAATGCTCGAACAACAGATTCTGTGAGGAAGAAGGGAGGGGGCAAATGGATGCTAGGTAGGCAACCAAAAGCCTTTCTGAAAGCTATAATGGAAAATGTAATTTCCTTTCTTGTTAGAAAACCATTCTAATGACCAAAAATATTAGCATAATTTTAACATTATATAATAATTCATCATATTCATACAACCTGTGCATATCATTGGTTTGAAGTTACCGTAAAAATGCATTTGCCATGACAGAACTAAATTTCAGCTATTACACCAAAGGAAACAATCTCGTAGTTTTAAGGCAGAAGAAAATGCATAGGCGTTGTTGTCAGGCAAAGATGGATTTGAATTCCAGCTCTGTAATACACTAGATATATGACCTCGGGAAATTCATGTAGACATTTCAACCTCTTCACAATAAAGTGGTAATAATATTAGCTGCCAAACACAATTGCTATAAAAATAAAATGAAATAATATGAAAATACTCTTCCTTGCCCTAAGGTGTTTAATAAATATTAGTCCCCCTGGCTGCCCTTCTCCCCCATCCCTAGTGCATGCAGGTATCAGTATAGTTCAAATAATTGAAATCTAAAAATATCTTATGGCACATGCTTACTATATGCAACAATTTAGGTACTGGGTACCCTGAAGGGTTAAAATGCAGTCCTTGCCATCAAAAGGTTAATTAAAAAGAGAACACAAATGTCTCAATAACTGACTCTACTACTAAGCAGAGTGGAAGGAGTTCTGTAACAAAATAGAAATAGAAAATAGCCAGACTGCACTTATTTGTACTTCTAGATCAGCCCTAGTCATTTTCACCTCTGTGTGGCCAAGTGCCATGTCTCCTCTGTGAGCACACATGTAGGCTGCCAGTCCCCTGTTCCTACAGTGTTGATGATTTGTCTGCAACCAGCTTCCTGTGGTTTCTCAAGTAGAATCAAAGATAACTGACAGGGCAACATCTGCTTTCAGGCTGCGCAGCTACAGGACTCTTCCATTTGGATCCTGGGACAGGAAATCATGCATGAGAAAACCTACTCTCTTGTTTAGAGACTAAGTACTTTCGAAAGCCCATCAATTAGATTACCCACCAACTTCTACTGTGACCTCCACCAAGCCAACTGGCATTCACTGAGCCCTTCTGAATGACAGGCATCATCAAACCTGAGATGAGGAAGATTTGGCCTCTACTCTCGGGCAGTTAGTAGTCACATGTTCAAAAAAGCATGTATACTGATAACTATAATGTAAAGTTAAGAACAGTGAGGTGATAATTAACATTTTCAGTTGCATAACATTATACAATTTTGTACACTGTATCTCCTTTCTCTTGAGAGATGGGCATGCGTTTATAGATTTGTTTATTGAATAAACTTTTTTGAGTCCCTACTATGTGTTATCAAGGAGTATAAAAATGAGTATGCCATATATTCATTTTTTAATTTATTTGTGTATACCCTTCCTAAAGTGATCTAAAGAATAAATAAATATGAGTCCCATGTTTGTAAGCCATGAAGTCGATATCATTCTTAGTTTACAGCTAAGAAGCAAAGGCTTACAGAGACTTTATGTCATCTTTGTATACTTGGTTTCTGCGTCCTCCATTAATTTAATGTTCCCTTCCCTTAATACTGGACCTCTAAGAAGGCTACTAGAGTTCAAACAAAGATTTTATCCTTTCAGGAAAGCTAGGAAGAATTTATAGTGGCATTTCTGATAGCTTGAAAAAGATATGGTAGAGGAGTACGTGAAATGATCCTTCAAGCTTTATAACCCACTACTCCCTTACCTGTACACTACTCTCCACCAACTAGAATTTTATTGTTCTTTGAGCAAACCCTGTTCTTCCCTGACCCCAGGTTTTTGCACACACATGCTGTCCTATCCATCTAGAAAGTCTTCTTCATCTCAAAAACAAAACAAACACAAAAGCAAAAAACATTTTCTACACAGTTATAATGAAAATGCAGCTTCCATACTTCTTCACCAGACCTGATTATAACTGACATTCAGAAACCTCAAAGAATATGGAATATACATATTTATATAATTCTTTTTTTTTTTTTTTTTGCGGTACGCGGTTCTCTCACTGTTGTGGCCTCTCCCGTTGCAGAGCACAGGCTGCGGACGCGCAGGCTCAGCGGCCATGGCTCACGGGCCCAGCCGCTCTGCGGCATGTGGGATCTTCCCGGACCAGGGCACGAACCCGTGTCCCCTGCATTGGCAGGTGGACTCTCAACCACTGCGCCACCAGGGAAGCCCTAATTCCTACTTTTTTAAAAAAGAAAGAAATTAAGGCTTCAGGGTGAGCTCCTCCCAGGTAGGACGTTATTCTCAGTCTCTTTGCATTCCTTCTGCTAACGTTACCAGAACTCCATAGGTGTGTCTCAACATTCAATCAATGTAAGCTAGAAGTTTTCAAAAGGCAGGGATTGTTGTCTGTTCTGCTCACTGCTACATCTAAAATATCTAGAAGAGTGTCTAACAATAATAAGTGCTTATGAAGTATTTGTTGCATAAATTACTAAATGAAGATTTATTTAATTAAACTAATTTTCTCGAATAATACACAGCCAGGAAGAGGAAAATTTGAGGTTTGAAGTCAGGTGTTCTGACTCTAGACTCCACTACATCCTACTGTAAGACTTGAGGTCAGGTCTGGCATAGGCAAGTATACAAATTTTCCTGTTGCTGAGTCTACAGAGAAAAATCTTTTTTCAAAACTTTACTCGAATCTTTACTAAAAAACTAAATATCATACATAAATTATATCTCAATAAAGATTGTTTTAAAGTTATTAAAAAAAAAACTATATACCAAATGACACTCTTATGTTCAGCACAGAATTGACTCTCTGGCCAGAGATGACAGACCTCTTAAGTTGGCTATCATAATCATCATTGTTTAACAATGCTATCCCACCAATCAGGGTGCTTCCTAAGAACATGGAGTGCTTTTAAATGACTTTATAAAGATGCAAAGTTGAATGGCAAGCCAGAGAAAGTCAAAGATTTCAAAACACGCTTGGACAGGATCCTAGGATGATATGTGTAATTTATGGCCTAATCAACTGGTTGAGTGTAAAACTGTTGTTAAAAAGATCCCTAAGGTAATCCAATTTGCTTTTAGTACCTAATTAACACTTCCCAGTGGTTTCTGGGTTGGATAATTGATAAATACAATGCTTATAAAATTTATACCAGGCATTGTAGTATCCAATTAAGCCAAGATTTCCCTGTTATTGGGAATGAATTTAACTGATGACAAAGATAGTACTGGAAAAAAAGAATGGAGTAGATAATTAGAAAAAATAAGACAATGAGGTAGCTCAATTATCTGCACTTTTAGAGCAACTTTTAGAGGAAACCACGTTCAGCTTTTACATCACAACCACATTCTGGAGGGAAAGTCGGAAGTCAGAAAGGATGAATCAAAGGCACTCTGTGGAGGGGAAGAGACTAACTCTAACCACCTGGTTCAGGTACTGCTCCAATCAGTGTTATGTATAATACTTTATCTCAATTAATCTTTGAAAGAACAACTGAGGTATAAATATTATCACCTCCATTTTTTTTATTGGAAGAAACTGAGGTTCGCCAAAGCTTTTGTAACTTGCCTAAGATTTCAACCAGTTAAAAGGTGACAGTGCTTGTTATTATCATAAAAACCATAGGCATTATTTATGAGAATTTATGGAGTACAAGGGCCACGTTTGGAACAGGTACTTCATTTTTAAAAGAAGGAAAAAACACTGCCCAAGCAATTATATCCTGGAGAAATTCTCATACACATCAAAAATAACTTAGAACAGTGGTTCTCACCCTTCTTTCTCTGTGCTGTGACATACATGGAAGAAGGGACAGCATTCACGGGGAGCCACAATTTCATGGGCACCCCCAGATTACTAGGTGCAGCACAGCAAAAAACCAGCTGTGGTTACATGCAATTCTCTGAGCACCAGAGCTTAAGAAGGCACACGTAAAGGTAAAAGGATCTGTTGATATTGATATTCTTTAATAGACTCATTTGTTTTTTAAGTAAATAAAATAAATACTTCAACATTAGTAACAAATTACAATTGATCACAATGCACAAATGTATAGCAACACTGTGTTTGAGAACACTTACTTAGAAGAGGTTAGGATGCCAGGAAGGAAAAAAACAAAACAAAACAAAACATGGTTTTCTAAAGAACAAAATTAGATCAATTGATTTTTTTTTTTTACTTTCTTTGATTTAAGCGGTAGGCTGCAGGCATGGGGGATGTAGAAGTTCTTATCTACTTTGTTTCCAGCAACTTTTGAACTATTTCACAGCTCATTCTTATCCAGAAAGGTAGAAGGCAATATCTTGGTTGACCCACTGGCAGATGGGGTACGGCTGATACCAGGGTAATGTTCAAATTTTCAAGTTTTCCATGCCCTAGTTCAACAGAAAGGCAATCTGATATATTGGAGAAAGTACGGATTTTAGAATCAGGTGGCTTGAGTTCAAGTTCTTTCCCTATTTCTTGCCTGGTTCTTCGCTCTTGGATAATTTAATCTCTTTCCTTTGCTTTCCTTTATTCATTCAAATGCACTTATTGAATAGGCACTCTTTGCTAGACACTGTTCTGGGTGTTAGAAATACAGGGGTAAACCAGACAAAGTCTTTGCTTTTAGAGAGTGTACATTCTGATGGAAGAAACAAGATAAACTATAAAGCTGTAACATTTATATAAAATATCAGATAGCAATAAGCTCTGTGAAGAACTAATCAAAAATAAAGCAGTGTAAGGAGAAAGAATGGCAGGCTGTGTATGGATTCTTTTAGATAAGGTACTTAAATAAGGTCTTTCTGAGTCAAGGACATTTGAGCAGAGACCTGAAAAAATGAGGGAATTATCCATCACAAGTTATGAGCAAATGGGTCAATGGTACTCATAAAGGTTCTTAGGCAAAAATGAACTTTGCTTGTTCAAGGAACAGCAAAGCCTGTGGGGTTAGAGCAAGAAAAGAGGGCAGAGAGTTTCTTCTGTAATGTAAAGCTATTGAAGCTCACTTCCTTTTTCAAATGGATCATCCTGATTTCTGGGGGGAGATCTGCGACAATAAGGTAAGGGACAGAAGCAGGGAGACCAGATAGGAAACAATTCCCACAGTTTAGATGGTTTGAATGATCAGGCAGGCACAGACAGGTTAGCAAGGGTAGTAAAGGTGAGAAAAAGTTGGATTTGGCGTTCTTTGAATCTAATGCCTAAAGAATTTACTGGTAGGCTGGATGTAGGTTCTGAGGGAAAACAAAGAGTCAAAGATTAATTCCTTGTTTTTTTGCCTGGGAAGATGCTGAGGGTGGGAGGAACGAAGAGTTTTATTTTCACCTAAGTTTGAAGTCACTATTAGACATCCAAGCAGAGATCTTGAATATGCACTAAAGTATACACATATGGAGGTCAGGGCAGAAGTAGGGATTGGATATAGGATTTTTGGAATCCTAAGCACATGTAACTTACTTAGTCACGGATCTGGCTTGATGGCATGAGGGAACATCACTAGAACACAGAAGAGGTCCCAAGACTAAGCCCTGGTCAACAGCAATAATTAAAGACTGGAATAGCAGCAAGAGCCAATGAAAGAAAACTTTAGAAAGAGTGTCCAGAAATGTAGGCCGTAAGTCAGGGTTCATCATACTAGAGCCAGGTAAAGAAAAAGTTTTAAGAAAGAATAAGTGATCAACTATGTACTACATTGTTGAGAGGTAGAGAAAGATAAGGCCTGAGAATTGGCCAGTGTATTTTGTAAGCTGGATATCATGAGTAACTGACCAAAGCTGCTTCAGTGAAATGACGGGGAGATAAGCCTTACTGAAGTGAGTTGAGGAACCTAAGGAATAGACTACTCCTTTGATGAGCTTTGTTAAATGAGGGTAACAAATGGGTGGAAGTCAATCAAATAAGGATAATGACCATATTTACCATCAAAAATTATTTTGAATATTAAATGAGTGAGTGGATAGAGAAGAGTTTTATACACTCTAAAGCATTATTACAAATATTATATATTTTGTATAAATATTTATACAAATTTTTATATTTTGTGGCAGAAAGGATGGGTGGAGAAAGGCAATGAAATATCTTGGACAAATCCTTTAAAGCAGTGAGTCTATCTGCTCATTTTGAATGTTTCTGAAGTAAGTGTTTGATTTACTTACATATATAATCATCTGGTAGAATAAAATAATCTGGAAATATTTGAGTAAAGGATCCTATTAAACAGATAAAGAGCCATTATATATTGTAAACTTGGGAGAAACTCCTGAAATTTAGAAAAAAATTCAAGTAATTATATACAAGATACATTTTATAGAGAACCTATTTTTAAAAGGTGCTGGGATCCTGGTTGTAAAAACCAAAAGTCTTCGATAACTCACAGGACATTTTGAGAAAGTCATGATACTTGAACTAAATCTCTGATCTCTGCAACTTCTACAACATGTCTTTCAGTATCATACTCAAGGCCATACAGCAAGCTAGATGTAAACCAACATAAATTAAAAAAATATAGATCTGGAAAGAATGGAAGGGCTCCAGACGTCAAAGTGAATATTCTATAAGACACAGCTAATCACAAATTCAGTCTGAGTCAGAAAAAAGTTGATCCTGAATAAATTGTGCACAACACCTGAATCAAAGATGGTACTCAATAAATGTCTGCTGAAGGAGAATATGGATTGCAGGAATGGTTGAATGTTTGCTTGCTTATTACAAAAAATAAATTTTCATATCTTGATAATCTTTATAATACCTCTGCCATCTTTCCTTCTCTTTCCATGTTGACAGGCTAATATTGACTGACCACTCATGCCAATTTATGGGTGAGGCCAATGGTTCTGGTCATTTCATCTCATAGCCATTTAGATCTTCAGTATATATCCCTTATCCAGGCTATCTAGGGTAGGTCAACAGATACCATTGTAAAAAATGTCTAAAAACAAAAAGGAAACCTGACCAATTTTCAGTATTTGCTAGAGTAAAAAAGACAAAGTTACTTTCAGCATGAGATTCAGGTGGATTAGCCAATATATCAGAGTGTAAGCTTATGTTCCCTTCAGAACTATAATTTGGGATAAAATATTAATACTATTTTTTCAGTAGATACATGAACATTATTTTTAATGGAATTACTGGTTTACTCTATAGGTATATATTACTACCAAAACGATTATTAAAATAATTAGGAAACATATGTGGTGGTCAGGGTATAAAAGGCTAAGATGGACTATTGAGTAAAGCTGGGGATATGCAGGACTCTGCCAAAACTGATTTTTAAAATCTTAACTATCCTAAGTTTTAAAAGTAGAATATGTTTTTGTAACCAACTTGCAATAATTATAATTAAAGAATATCTTTCTATGCCTCTTTTTCCTAGTCCTTACGGAAGGCTTTGTTATAGCAACATAGGAGAATGAAGGAATGAATGGTTGTAAAGTCTCTTGCAGAAAATGTTATGCAAACGGTAATAGCTATTAAAGGAAAGCATTTTCCTTCAAAAGCATGATACACCCAAGCTACTGACAGTATCTATACAATGACATGGTGAAAAGAGAAAGACTCTGTAGTCAAACAGACCTGGGCTTGCATCTGTTTCACCACTTTCTAGTTGTGTTCATTTGGGTAAGTTGCCTACCTTTTCTGGGTTTTTGAAAAATATAGATAGTTCCACACACATTTGAGAGTTGTTGTGAGAATTTAATGGAATATTGTGTGTAGAGCCTAGTACTTACAAAGCAGGTACCTAACAGTCATTAGTTTTCTTTCCTCATCTCAGACAAAACATTAACTTCCAGTCAAAAGACTTAAAAACCTATGAGAAACCGTTATAATTGCCTAACTGGGTGGTAGAGGAATTAACCTACAGTACCTAGGAGAATTATAATTTCTGGTATGTGTATGTAGATTTTTTTACACAAATCCCCAGTCTTTAGGTGCCCTAAATGATAATAACTAACTAAGCTGCAGGAATGATGCTTGTTTATGTAACAGTGGGCAAGTCCCTTCTTCACTCCAGGCTTCCCCTCTTTTGTGCATAGGTGGAATGAACTAGATCAGTGCTACTCAACATGTGATCTGTGGTCCAATACTAGTCTGCAAGCTCTTTGTTCCCCATCCACTACAAAGTCAGTATTGAAAAAGAGTAAGCACTTAGAAATTTTTACAACTGTTTGGTATACTCTTAGTCTTTATGTTTTTGGAAATTTTTAAAATATATGGGATTGTACTTTGTGCATTTTTGGTTTTGTTTCTTCATTTCATTTTTCTAGTAATACATTTTCATTACATTTTAGAAAAGTATCCGTCTGCAATAGATTGTAAATGTACACACACACACACACATCTTTCACCACAGGTAATTTGAGGAACATTGAACTAGATAATCTGTAAAATCCCTTCAGCCTTAATAATTTACAACACTGTATTCTCTGTCCATGTTGCCTGAGGCTGACCAACTACAGAGGAAGAAGAGATGATTATTGCCTGATGGCCTCCAAAGAGGCACCTTCCTTCCGGCTAAGAGATGATGACAATGAGGGCGAGGATGAGGATTTTAATGATTAATAGTTCCTACTCCGGAGCTGTTTACCATGTGCTGGTCTCTTTACCAGCATAATTTCATTTAATCCCTTTTGTTTAATGTTATTACACCATTTCATAGAATGAGAAAACTAAAACTCAGAAGGAGACTCAGAGAGTAGCTTTAAAACCCAGGTCTAGGCTTCCGGGAAGATGGCAGAAGAATAAGACGCGGAGATCACCTTCCTCCCCACAGATACACCAGAAATACATCTACACGTGGAACAACTCCTACAGAACACCTACTGAACGCTGGCAGAAGACCTCAGACCTCCCAAAAGGCAAGAACCCCCCCCCCTCCACGTACCTGGGTAGGGCAAAAGAAAAAAGAATAAACAGAGACAAAAGAATAGGGACCGGACCTGCACCAGTGGGAGGGAGCTGTGAAGGAGGAACGCACACTAGAAGCCCCTTTGCGGGCGGAGACTACGGGTGGCGGAGGGGGAGAGTTTCGGAGCCGTGGAGGAGAGCGCAGCCACAGGGGTGCGGAGTGCAAAGCGGTGAGATTCCCGCACAGAGGATCAGGGCCAACCGGCACTCACCAGCCCGAGAGGCTTGTCTGCTCACCCGCAGGGGCGGGCGGGGCTGGGAGTTGAGGCTCGGGCTTCGGTCGGAGCACAGGGAGAGGACTGGGGCTGGCGGCGTGAACACAGCCTGCAGGGGGTTAATGCGACACGGCTAGCCGGGAGGGAGTCCGGGGAAAAGTCTGGAGCTGCCGAAGAGGCAAGAGACTTTTTCTTACCTCTTTGCTTCCTGGTGCGCGAGGAGACGGGATTAAGAGCGCCGCTTAAAGAAGCTCCAGAGACGGGCGTGAGCCGCGGCTAAAAGCGCGGACCATAGAGCCGGGCATGAGACGCTAAGGCTGCTACTGCCGCCACCAAGAAGCCTGTGTGCGAGCACAAGTCACTATCCACACCCCCTTCGGGGGAGCCTGTGCAGGCCGCCATTGCCAGGGTCCCGGGATCCAGGGACAACTCCCCCGGGAGAACGCACGGCGCGCCTCAGGCTCGTGCAACGTCACGCCGGCCTCTGACGCCGCAGGCCCGCGCCGCACTCCGTGCCCCTCCCTCCCCCGGCCTGAGTGAGCCAGAGCCCCCGAATGAGCGGCTCCTTTAACCCCGTCCTGTCTGAGCGAAGAACAGATGCCATCCGGCGACCTACACGCAGAGGCGGGGCCCAATCCAAAGCTGAGCCCCAGGAGCTGTGCGAACAAAGAGAAAGGGAAATCTCTCCCAGCAGCCTCAGAAGCAGCGGATTAAAGCTCCACAAGCAACTTGATGTGCCCTGCATCTGTGGAATACGTGAATAGACAACCAATCATCCCAAATTAAGGAGGTGGACTTTGAGAGCAAGATTTATTATTTTTTCCCCTTTTCATCTTTTTGTGAGTGTGTATGTGTATGCTTCTGTGTGAGATTTTGTCTGTACAGCTTTGCTTCCACCAGTTGTCCTAGGGTTCTATCCGTCCATTTTATTTTTGTTTTTTTAATATTTTTTCTCTTAATAATTTTTTTTTATTTTAACAACTTTATTATATTTTATCTTACTTTACTTCATTTTACTTTATCTCCTTTTTTTCCTTCCTTCCCTCCTTCCTTCCTTCCTCCCTCCATGCTTTCTTTCTTTCTTTCTTTTGTTCTATCTCTCTTTCTACTTATACTAATTCTTTCTTTCTACTTTTTCTCCCTTTTATTCTGCACCGTGTGGATGAAAGGCTCTTGGTGCAGCAGCCAGGAGTCAGTGCTGTGCCTCTGAGGAGGGAGAGCCAACTTCAGGACACTGGTCCACAGGAGACCTCCCAGCTCCACATAATATCAAATGGCGAAAATCTCCAAGAGATCTCCATCTCAACACCAGCACCCAGCTTCACTCAACGACCAGCAAGCTACAGTGCTGGACATCCTATGCCAAACAACTACCAAGACAGGAACACAACTCCCACCCATTAGCAGAGAGGCTGCCCCAAATCATAATAAGTCCACAGACACCCCAAAACACACCACCAGACGTGGACCTGCCCACCAGAAAGACAAGATCCAGCCTCATCCACCACAACACAGGCACTAGTCCCCTCCACCAGGAAGCCTACACAACCCACTGAACCAACCTTAGCCACTGGGGACAGATACCAGAAACAATGGGAACTACGAACCTGCAGCCTGCAAAAAGGAGACCCCAAACACAGTAAGATAAGCAAAATGGGAAGACAGAAAAACACACCACAGATGAAGGAGCAAGATAAAAACCCACCAGACCTAACAAATGAAGAGGAAATAGGTAGTCTACCTGAAAAAGAATTCAGAATAATGATAGTAAAGATGATCCAAAATCTGGGAAATAGAATAGACAAAATGCAAGAAACATTTAACAAGGACCTAGAAGAGCTAAAGATGAAACAAACAACGATGAACAACACAATAAATGAAATTAAAAATACTCTAGATGGGATCAATAGCAGAATAACTGAGGCAGAAGAAAGGATAAGTGACCTGGAAGATAAAATAGTGGAAATAACTACTGCAGAGCAGAATAAAGAAAAAAGAATGAAAAGAACTGAGAACAGTCTCAGAGACCTCTGGGACAACATCAAACGCACCAACATTCGAATTATAGGAGTTCCAGAAGAAGAAGAGAAAAAGAAAGGGACTGAGAAAATATTTGAAGAGATTATAGTTGAAAACTTCCCTAATATGGGAAAGGAAATAGTTAATCAAGTCCAGGAAGCACAGAGAGTCCCATACAGGATGAATCCAAGGAGAAATACGCCAAGACACATATTAATCAAACTGTCAAAAATTAAATACAAAGAAAGCATATTAAAAGCAGCAAGGGAAAAACAACAAATAACACACAAGGGAATCCCCATAAGGTCAACAGCTGATCTTTCAGCAGAAACTCTGCAAGCCAGAAGGGAGTGGCAGGACATATTTAAAGTGATGAAGGGAAAAAACCTGCAACCAAGACTACTCTACCCAGCAAGGATCTCATTCAGATTTGATGGAGAAATTAAAACCTTTACAGACAAGCAAAAGCTGAGAGAGTTCAGCACCACCAAACCAGCTTTACAACAAATGCTAAAGGAACTTCTCTAGGCAAGAAACACAAGAGAAGGAAAAGACCTACAATAACGAACCCAAAACAATTAAGAAAATGGGAATAGGAACATACATATCGATAATTACCTTAAATGTAAATGGACTAAATGCTCCCACCAAATGACATAGATTGGCTGAATGGATACAAAAACAAGACTCATTTATTTGCTGTCTACAAGAGACCCACTTCAGACCTAGAGACACATACAGACTGATAATGGAGGCAGGAATGTACAGTGGAGAAAGGACAGCCTCTTCAATAAGTGGTGCTGGGAAAACTGGACAGGTACATGTAAAAGTATGAGATTAGATCACTCCCTAACACCATACACAAAAATAAGCTCAAAATGGATTAAAGACCTAAATGTAAGGCCAGAAACTATCAAACTCTTAGAGGAAAACATAGGCAGAACACTCTATGACATAAATCACAGCAAGATCCTTTTTGACCCACCTCCTAGAGAAATGGAAATAAAAACAAAAATAAACAAATGGGACCTAATGAAACTTCAAAGCTTTTGCAGAGCAAAGGAAACCATAAACAAGACCAAAAGACAACCGTCAGAATGGGAGAAAATATTTGCAAATGAAGCAACTGACAAAGGATTAATCTCTAAAATTTATAACCAGCTCATGCAGCTCAATAACAAAAAACCAAACAACCCAATTCAAAAGTGGGCAGAAGACCTAAACAGACATTTCTCCAAAGAAGATATACAGACTGCCAACAAACACATGAAAGAATGCTCAACATCATTAATCATTAGAGAAATGCAAATCAAAACTACAATGAGATATCATCTCACACCAGTCAGAATGGCCATCATCAAAAAATCTAGAAACGATAAATGCTGGAGAGGGTGTGGAGAAAAGGGAACCCTCTTGCACTGGTGGTGGGAATGTAAATTGATACAACCACTGTGGAGAACAGTATGGAGGTTCCTTAAAAAACTACAAATAGAACTACCATATGACCCAGCAATCCCACTACTGGGCATATACCCTGAGAAAACCATAATTCAAAAAGAGTCATGTACCATAATGTTCATTGCAGCTCTATTTACAATAGCCCAGAGATGGAAACAACCTAAGTGTTCATCGTCGGATGAATGGATAAAGAAGATGTGGCACATATATACAATGGACTATTACTCAGCCATAAAAAGAAACAAAATTGAGCTATTTGTAATGAGGTGGATAGACTTAGAGTCTGTCATAACAGAGTGAATTAAGTCAGAAAGAAAAAGACAAATACCGTATGCTAACACATATATATATATGGAATTTAAGAAAAAAAAATGTCATGAACCTAGGGGTAAGACAGGAATAAAGACACAGACCTACTAGAGAATGGACTTGAGGATATGAGGAGGGGGAAGGGTAAGCTGTGACAAAGTGAGAGAGAGGCATGGACATATATACACTACCAAACGTAAGGTAGATAGCTAGTGGGAAGCAGCCACATAGCACAGGGAGATCAGCTTGGTGCTTTGTGACCGCCTGGAGGGGTGGGATAGGGAGGGTGGGAGGGAGGGAGACGCAAGAGGGAAGAGATATGGGAACATATGTATATGTATAACTGATTCACTTTGTTATAAAGCAGAAACTAAGACGCCATTGTAAAGCAATTATACTCCAATAAAGATGTAAAAAAAAAAAAAAAAAAAAAAAACCCAGGTCTATTTAATTCCAAATCCCACATGCTTTCAGCTGTACCACGTTGCTTTTAAGCTACAGTTACTTCCCAAATGAAGTTGTCTTCCCTTAGCCAGCTCTCTCCTTGTTTCCTGGGGATCAACTGGTGACATCAGCAGGCCCATGAAGTCTCATTCTAAAGGGCATGACTTTTGCTCTAAGATCATGGGAATTTCTCTTTAGCCTGACCACGAAACCTCAGAATTTAAAAGTACCTTATGAACAATCTACTATCTCTAATCCAGTGCTTGGGCCACTGCCACAACTTACTTGACAATGAGTCACTGATTGTAAATGTGAACATATCCAGTGAAGGGAACTCACTACCTCCAGAGGTACCTCATTTCCTCTCAGCATAGTCTTAGAGTCTAACAGTGATTCTTAGATTAATCTGAAATCTCTCTAACTTTCCTTCTTCGGGCCTAATTCTCCCTTTTGGAGCCATGAACAACCATACAGAATTGCTCTACATTGTAGCAACAAAATATGTATCTGGATTTTGAACAGGAAGCTATGGAGTTGTTAGTTAGACAGACCTTGGGTTGATTCCTGGCTCTGACATATAAATGAGACTTGAAGTAAGCTACTTAGCCTCAGTTATGCTGCCTATAAAATGAGGACAATAATCCCTACATCACAGAATTGTCATAAGAATTAAATGAGATTACAAGTGAAAGCCCATGGCAAGTACTCAAAAAAGTTTGTTGAACTGAGAACTGATTACTTTTACAATGTATTTTCTGATTATCTTACTATTCTGGACACTGTCTTCCGATACGGACCCATTCTGTCTGCTCCTACAGGTTTCTTCTCCCCCAGGCCAATTCAGGAATCAAAAATTATATTATTTTAAATAATTCAACAAATGACAATAATGTGATGCTGTTCTGTTTACTAATGTTTTCACGTTTTGATGTGAATTAATATTGACATACATTCTGTGAATCTGGAAGAACATATTCACATATCATAAGTGTGGAGTTGAGGATCTTCATGTACAAGGTCAAGTAGATTTATTAAGCGGCAAAGTTCCTAAAGGCTGTTTTTCCTAAGAAATGTACAAAGCAATTAATTTATTTATTTGTTAAATATAAAATTAAGTAACCACTGTTGTTAGATGCCAGATTAGCACCCAGAGATGAGTAACACTGACACTGTGCCTGTCTTTTCTACACCTAAAGAAGAAAGATATTGAACAAGTATAATGAATATGAAGTCATGCAGGATGTTAATGCAAAATAAATCAAGCCAGCCCGGTCAGGTCTGAATTTGACAACTGTTAGCTTATGGTGAGTTCTCAATCAGAACCACAGGTGTTTTAAGTCAGTGGTCCCCAGCCTTTTTGGCACCAGGGACCAGTTTCGTGGAAGACAATTTTTCCACGAACGTGGTGGGGGGATGGTTTTGGGATGATTCAAGCACATTACATTTATTGTGCACTTTATTTCTATTATTATTACATTGTAATATATAATGAAATAATTATACAACTCACCATGATGCAGACTCAGTGGGAGCCCTGAGCTTGTTTTCCTGCAACTAGATGGTCCCTTCTGGGGATGACAGTAACACCCGAAGCACCACCTCAGATCATCAGGCATTAGATTCGTATAAGGAGCCCGCAACCTAGATCCCTCGCATGCACAGCTCACAGTAGGGTTCGTGCTCCTATGAGAATCGAATGCTGCCGCTGATCTGACAGGAGGTGGAGCCCAGGTGGTAATGTGAGCGATGGGGAGCGGCTGTAAATACAGATGAAGCTTCGTTCGCTCACCTCCTGCTGTGTGGCCCGGTTCCTAACAGGCCACGGACCAGTCCTGGGGGCTGGGGACCCCTGGTTTAAGTAATATCATAACCATCACAATAATACCATAGAATCATCTCTTTCCTATCTAGCCATATTTAATTGTGAGGCCTGAGTTTTATGATAATCCATCTCCTTTCACATAAATTAGAAAATGCTAGAACTTCAGTCAACTGATTCTGAAAGCAAGTTTTCTGAAGGCAGTTATTGAGAATCATGAACCTCCTTTTGCTTTTCTATGATGAAACAATTTGCTCACACACCAGTAAAAGTGCCCCTGGTAAAAACACCATCCTTTTTTCAAGAGAGGCAGGCATGATGATAGATGATGTTTTCCCTATTGCAACATAAACACTTCTCCATATGTTACTGGGGACTCTAGAAAGAAGAGATCATTTTTAATTCTGGTAAGTTCAGTCGAGACAATGACGATCCTTTGACAAAAATATATACACAGTGATCCAGGTATCTTTTCTGAATACTTTTCAAACTCACCTTGCAGTAACTATAGTTGCTGTGGAATTACAGTTTTAATGGATATATTTTTTCTGTTCTAGGTACTCCTATAGTGTGGTACATTTATGCTATAATGGATTATTCACATGAAATCAGAATCATTAGTTTTGTTTCTTCTATGTAACATGTTATAAAACATATCTCAGTTTAGAGTCCTGGGCATCTCATCAACTTCCTTTCTTCCCAGAGGATTTAGATTAATAGTGGCCCAAATAGCCTATGTATGTACATAGTAAATTTTACTTTTCTGTTCCTGTGACTTCATTCTCTAGGTAATAAGCCTCTGAATAAATGGTCGTCTCACCATCTCTATCCTGGGCTGACATGTAACCTCACTGTCCTAGTTTTAATAAAGGTTCACCTTCAGCCTCCTGCTTCTTCTAATGTGCTTGCCAGTCTGCCTGCCCTTTTAGAGATTCATCCAAAGAAAAGGGCAAACTCAGAAAAAAAAAAAAAAGGTCTCCACAAACCATTTAGTAAATTGGCTTCATTACCAAATGCTACATGTTTACCCATGGTCTGGGGTTTGACTCCCCTTAGGGGAGAGAAAAACACCTGGCAGATAAGTGTTTCAGATACAATCAAGTCTTTAATCTCTGCCTCTGCTTCTAACTGGAATGTGATGGTCTGCACCTGTTTTGAAGACTTCTCTTCATTGAGTTAGCAGCTATCCATAGCACTTTGTACACATCTCCATTACTGTACTTTTTACCTTATATTTAAATTATTTTTTAATCTACATTTTTTGTGAGACTGCGAGTGTCTAGGCTGCAAGGATAGTAACATTCTTCTGTGCAGTTCTGTGCCTACCATTAAGGGCACAGCCCTCAGTAAGTGCTTGCTGAATATTTGTTAGATAAGAATTGCATGTTTAATACCAGAGTCTATAATTCTTTCTCATCACCTTTTAATAATCGGCCACTGAAAAGTACTTACTGGGAAGTTTCTATACAGAAGTACACACTATAAAATAGTTAAATGTAGCCTTGATCCTTTAATAACATTATATATAAAACACTTCTATAATAAATAAAAATCATTTGCCTTATGTGTCACCAACCACAAGCAAATTTAATAAAAAGTCTTTATATAAAATTATGAATGTGAGCTATACCATACAATTGGTTTCTTTTGAAAAACTATTAAAAGTTTAGGGATTAAAAATGTAACTTCCCTTAACATTGGCCCTAAGACAATATAGTTTATGATGTAATGCATTAAGTACAAACATCTCTCAAAGCCCCCTTACCTTGTTTTGGAGGACTTCTCCAACCTGATCTCCTACTCACAACTTCACCATGCTACCAATGTGCCTGAGTCATTCCTATATACCTGCCTTTACCCATTCTCTAAATTTAGGCTTAGATCACTTAACAAATTTCACTCATCCTTCCAGTCACACATTAGATTGACCATATTCTTCTTCTTTGAGGTCCTACAGCATTTACATAGTACTTACTCTTTGGGGTATGCAGCCCACTCTGACCCCTGCAACCGACTATGTCATCTTCAGACATGGATCACTGCATGATCCCACCGTTCAAGGCACATCTGATTAAATTAGAGATGGAAATTAGGGCTGTTCAGCCCTACGCATATCTCTCGCCCTCACCACTTCAGTGTGTCCATCAACATCTAACTGCCAGTCTCAGCATATTTTTGCCTGAAGTCTTTCTCCAAAGCTGAAGAAGACCACTCTCTCTAAGTGCACAGCAAGCCAGAAGTACTGGGGGATTATCATCCCCTAATAACAGCCCTCAACCAGTGACTGATGGGAGCTGATGTGTAATTGGTTCTTTGCCAGTTGAAATGGGATAACTCTGAGTGTACTGTTATACTGGTAATTTTTCAGTTTCCCCAGGGGATTACCCTCCAGTTATCCTCAGCAAGAGCTGGCTTGGTAACATCCTTTATTGGATGCCCTTTCTTCCCTGTTACACTTGCCCTTGTCCCTACTAGTGTTGGCCAATAAGATTCTCTCTCTTGGGATTCTGTAATTGAAGCAATGAAATTTTACCTGGGAGAGTCTCTTAAATGAAGTTAAGAAAATGTTTTCTTACTTTTTTTTATTTTAGTCCATTTTGAAGGGTCAGTTCTGCCCTTGAGTTCTACTATTCATTTCTGTATTTATATAACAAATTCTTTTGGTTTTAGCTAAGCATAAAGTTGGGTTTTGTTACTTTGAACCAAAATATCTTATTATTTTATCATTCATTTTTATTTACTGAAACATGATATTTGAAAATAAGATAGGACCTCCATCAAGTCCAACCTTCATAGTTTAGGTAAAAGTTCAGAATGAAATTAGTTGCCAAAAAACTCACTTAAACGTTGTTATTATACTTTTCAAGTATCCAAATAATGTCTAAAAATTAGGAGTACGTGCTTTTGGAGGTCTTAAACATTCTTATATTTCTTTTTATCTTCATGGTACCTTACGCAGTAGGTATTCAATAAACATTTCTTGAATTAAATTAAATTAAATGTTTGGAATCTGTGTAATTGTTGTAATTGTTGACAGCTGAATTTATTATGATCCCATTCTTATATATTCTTTTGCAAGAGGATTTAAAGTAGCTTCTAAAGGGAATATAGGTAAGGCAGTTAATACAATTGCTTACTTAAAAAAAAAAAACGGACTGAAAACAAGCATAGAGATAAAAGGGCTTCCCTTTTTCTTCCTTCTATCCCCGTTGCCCCATCCTGGTACTAAATGCCAAGTGAAATTTCATATTTGAGACCCTACATCCATTCATATCGTCATTCATCTATTCATTCAACAAATATTTATTGAATGTCTATGTGCCGATCAGTGAGCTAGGCACTTGAAATATAACACAGAGACTGAGATATAACACAGAGATTAAAATTGCTTTTCTCAATAGAGTGCTCACAGTGGGGAATGTGACAGTAAGTGAGCAAGTGCAATAGCTCATACTAAGTGCGCTACGATGGGAGAAGTACAGGATCCTATGAGAATAGGTAGGGAGAAATCTAACGAAGACCCAGAAGGCATGGAATATTTTTTAGAGAAAATGTTGAACTTAATGGCCTATATTTGAGAAAAGCATTTTATAACAAATTCTGTCTTTCCCAGGACCTTCACAGACATTCCATTCCCTTTGCCAGGAATATTCTTCTCCTGACCTGACTTATCCCCCCTCCATTATCTGGTTGACCGCTGCAGAACCCTCAGGACAGGACTGCATCTGTCTATACACTGCCACATCCCCACACTAGCAACGTGTCTGCTTTAATATAGGAGCTCAGTAGGTATTTGGAAGGTAAAGAATATTTAACCACACTGTATTATAATTTTGTTTGCATGACTAGGAGCTCCTCAAGGGCAGTAATGGTGCTTCGCTTTTTCACCCTCAACAGGGGCTGTCTCTCCCTATCCCTCTAAATAAGCCCAGCTTTCTCATGCTAATAGGCTGGGAGTATAAGCTCTCAGTGGTACCCACTTTCCAACTCTACAGTTAAATCAACTTCCATTTACCTATTTGCTTGCTTGCCTTTTCATTCTTGGTGGTGCTGTTTCCTTCACCTGTCACCTCATTTGGACCCATATTCCCATGATCACATTTTGTTCAGCCCCTTTGATTGACAGGCTGGTTTGAACTCACTACAATTCTGATTTTGCCCTCAGTGCCTCCTCTGGGACACTATTACTCATTCTTCCCACCTGTGGCCACAGAAACAGGAAATACCTTGAGGTGCATCTGCTCTCTATTCACCCCTACCTCTCAACTGGCCCCTCCACTAGGAGAAAACAATGGGTTAGATAAGCATCCAGATAAGTGCCAGGGATGCAGTAGTTACTTCATTGAACTGAGGTTTTCAGAATGATTTTTTCAAACGTCATCAGTTTTCCAGTGGAAGTCAACGTAGGAGTATTACTTGGTCTACGAGATCTGCTTCACATATTTTGTGAACTATACCTGTATCATTTACCTCCTCCAAAATATCTTGCAGAATTTTAGGAGCTGTGCTTCTGAGGGGAGAAACTGTATGAGCAACAAACTCAGGGAAGATTTTTATTTTATTCTCTAATATTCTACTATGGATACTGACAGATGCATTTATTATAAAATCTGCCTAGCTTACACTTAGTGAAAGAGTCTACCTAGACAGCTTGCAATTTATGCTATTTTCAGTCAACACTACAAACCTGCAATTTCTTTTCATCTCACCATGTTATTGGCTCCCCCAGGAGGCACTGAGAGACAGCAAAAGAGAAGGAAATTAAACTTGCAGGAGGAATGCTTTCCAAAACATATCTTAGCACTTGGCTCTCTGTTGACAGTGAGTCGGGGAGTGGGTATAGAGGTATGTAAATTTCCCAGTGCCATACTCTACCTGACTCTAACTTTATCCTGTAATGACTTTCTCCCCACATTACCTCCACCTCTACTTACCAAAACCTACCTAGTCTTCCATTTCAAACGTTTCCACTTGTACAAAGACTTCAATGACTCTCCCCCTTCCATACAGTTCCAGTTTTTCTCATCAATATTTCTGGGCACTTAACAATAATAATTTACACCTATGTGTTGCTCATTATGTGCCAGGCACTGTTATAAACACTTTATTTATCATAACTAATTGAATCCTCACAACAACTGTATCTGGTAGATACTATTGGTATCCTGGTTTTACAGATGAGGAAACTGAGGCGCTGAGAGGTTAAGTAATTTATCCACATCATATGGCTAGAAAAGGGGAACAATTAGAATTAAACCCAAGCAGTCTAGCTCTAAAATCTATACTCTGAACTGTTCTACTATACTTTATTCTCAGACATTAGCTACTTGGAGTAGCAAGACAGATAAGATATGACCCCTGGCATCAGGGATGTTACTTTTTTTTTTTTTTTTTTGCGGTACGCGGGCCTCTCACTGTTGTGGCCTCTCCCGTTGCGGAGCACAGGCTCCTGACGCGCAGGCTCAGCAGCCGTGGCTCACGGGCCCAGCCGCTCCGAGGCATGTGGGATCTTCCCGGACCGGGGCACGAACCCGCGTCCCCTGCATCGGCAGGTGGACTCCCAACCACTGCGCCACCAGGGAAGCCCAGGGACGTTACTTTATAGTGTGGAGAGAGACATGCAAGTTGGCCATTCCAAAATGGAGTGCTATGAGAGAGGGATATACCGGCCACTATGGCGGCACAGAGGAGGGCCACTGACAGCAAACGTAGACGTTAGAGCAGGTAGGTCTTGAAGGATGAGTCCCTAGATGGTAATCAGATGAAGAAAGACATTCCACTCAGAGAGAATATCACTCATAGATACATGAAGACATGAAACAGAATGGTTTGAGTATTCATAAATGTATTCAAAAATTATTATTATTTTTTAACATCAGCTATGTGCTAAGCATTGTGCTCAGTGTGCAGTTCTGGGAGTGATGGTAGCAAGGGAAAAAGAAAGTGCTGCAAGCAGTTTACTATCACCAAGGTATAAAATCTGGAAATGCAGGCAGGGTCAATTCATGGAGGATTTCACGTGCAATGCTAAGCAGCTTATACCTGATCTACTAGGTGCTGGGGAAAACGAAAGAGCTTTAAGAGAAGGAATGGGAACATGGTTATATCTGATATCCAATGGCAGAGAGTGATCTCTCTAGTCCTATATTTTCAGAGTACTTTGTAAATTTCCTATTATTTATCATATATTGCCTTATAGCATAATTGAAATTTATAAAATATAAATTTATATTTATATTAAATACCTCTAGATTTTAAGCTGCTAATAGATGACGAACCTGATTGCTGAGTCTTTTGAGCCTCCATGAAGCACAGGACAGACTGCACTTTGTACACAAATGTGTTCAGTAAATACTTGTTGAATTGAATAGAATTGTCTCTTTACTTACACTTGCATCAGACTTCTCCCAGCAACTCCACTTGTCTTAACAGGCTGAGCAGAAAATACTATAACATGAAGGCTGTTCCATATTTGCAGTAGATTAAGCAAGCTTTCTTGGACAATGGGACATCTGACAGTGCTGTCCCAGCCTCCCAGACTACTTCACAAGAACACGCTCCCCTCATCTAATCACTGCCTTCTCAAAAGCTTGGATCATGCCCTGTTACACAAGAATTGGACAAAAGTCTGAAAAATATAATTTTTCAAGATCTTCTGTTGAGTAATTTTAAGGTCTTTGAGGAAAATTTCAGACTTACTTGAGCCCGAAGATATATATATACCTAACTGCCTGGCTGTCATCTGAGCGAAGTATGGAATCATTTCATCATACTTAATTTCTAAACTGTTTAAGCAAGCAATTCACTTTTTATTCTGCTAATGAAAATGACCAACTTTAGGAGATATAAAAATAACTCATAGAAATAAGGTATCCAGTCTCCTAGGTCACTCTATTTTGGCATAGGGTTGTTTTCATATAGAAGTCAAGAGAACTTCTCTGGAGAAATTCTACCTTTTTCTGCCCTCCCTCACCAGTGAAGTAAGTCCATTTTATTATAACAAGCATCACCTTTTCTTGATGACTTTTTCTTGAGCTTTTGACCCAGATGACAGCATTCATGCATAAAGTAATCTGAACAGTCTTTAGAAGAACGTTAATAAATATTCCCACAACACCTTCTGTTCACTTCAACAGACATTTAATGAGGTGCAATCCTCCTTCCATAGGGACACTGAGCATTACTCAACTTACTATTATTGACATATCCATCATAGGGTTCAAGAACATTCTGGAGATGAATAATTGAATGGTGCTATTTATAGAAGACCGCTGATCCCATAAGGCAGTAATGTAATATTAGCCTTCTTTTTTTTTTTTTTTTTTTTTTGCGGTACGCGGGCCTCTCACTGTTGTGGCCTCTCCCGTTGCAGAGCACAGGCTCCGGACGCGCAGGCTCAGCGGCCATGGCTCACGGCTCTCTGTTGACAGTGAGCCGGGGGGTGGGTATGGAGGACACGAACCCGTGTCCCCTGCATCAGCAGGCGGACTCTCAACCACTGCACCACCAGGGAAGCCCAATATTAGCCTTCTTGAGTGAAAAGTAAATTTGTATGATGGAGAAACTGATTGGATTTTTCCCTTCCTGGTTTTCATCATAAGTGCTTTTCCATTCAGATTAGATCAGGTGACCCTGCTATCCACTGTCATAGCACCTTTTACTTTTCTTCCTACCATAGTAGTAATTTTACATTTATTTGAAATTTTCATGAGCACAATGACCATGTCTTGTTGTTGTTGTTATTATTTTATTTATTTGTTTAGCTCATGATTATATGCCAGGAACTCAGCCAGGAATGATACTCAAAAGAGTTAGCACAGTCACCACATTGTTGTGTACCAGTTGAAAATCAGCATAGCAAGTCAGCAGTAAGTGATCATTAAATGAATAGATGGATGGAGGAATTAACTAACATACTAGATCAGAGCTAACTCCTATCCAGTTTCAAATAATTTAATATTTCAATACTTTTATTCTATTCAATCAATAAATCACTTTATTAAATCTCCGCAAAGTAGATACTCTGTTAATTGTTTAGGGTAATTAGTGGAGAGGGGAAAGAGGAAGAATAGAAAGTTAAATAATTCATGCCCTCAAGATGCTTATAATTTAGCATGAGAGACGTATCTTCATAAATAATGATGGAACAAAGGTGAACAAAAAGTAATGGTGGTTGACTTTTGGGGACAACTGTGATTCAAAAGTAGACCTGTTGAATACCCAAGACCATGTGTTTCTCACTGTGTAAAACATGGGATTTGGGATCCAATAGACCTGGATTTGAATCTTAGCTCCACCATTTCCTGGTTGAGTAGGTAATCTTGGGAACATCAATAAATAATTTTCAGTCTCAGTTTCATGATCTTTAAAATGGGGGTGACAGTACCTACCCCTCAGAACATGTGTGAGTTTTAAATATGATAATATTATATTTAGCACAATGCCTGGTATATAGTAGATGCTAAATTAGAGATTAATGGTTTTGCATATGCAAATTCAATGTATCTTTATGTTGGAATACTGGAATTATGGTAGTCAGAAAAGTATATTTTTTAAGAGAAAGGGAAATTATTAGCTTTTAAGAATTCATACTAGGTAGGGTAAAAGGCTTAGGAGTCAGACAGACCAAAAGACAGTTATTCTATGACTCACTAGCTCTATGGCTTGGAACATATTACCTAACATATTTATACCTCTAGTTTCCTCATCTATACATTGGAGCTACACAAAGCAATTAGGATTGCTGTGTGGATTTAAATGAAAGAAGATGCTTGTCACACAGTAAATACTCAAAATGTGATTTCGAAAACAGGGACTCACAAAGGGCCCTGGGTAGAGGTGATAAAGTCCTCACTTTCCATCTTAAAACTGAAATCCAGATTGATGAGATTTTTGCCTAGTCCAGAATGCTTTCTTGCCCACTTTTTTTTTTATTATTATTAAGCTATGTGAAAGAATGATTGATCCCACTGGAAAACCTGAGGTGAATAAAACACTCAATAGAGACTGCCTATACAGAAAAGGTAGACCTGAAAAGGAATGTTTGGAGAAACTAAGAGTGTTGTTTGTATAATAGTTGTACCCTGCTCCGCAGAGTAGACAGCTTATATTCCACATGATGGGACTCCAGGACCTGAAGACAGACTTTACTCAGTTGACCTACGGGAGGTATTTATGAGTTTGTCTCCTTTTGGCCTTCCCCTAAAACCCTGGTTCTTCTATGACAGGCAATCTCCTACATGTATTATCAGGAGCAGCCCAGTGCAGAGCAGACCTGTACCAGCATCAAGAAGAGGGAGCTGGAGTGATGGAACGAGCACAGTGAGAAGTAGGACTTATTTTGAGGCTCAGGTCCTGCCACTTCTCAGCAATGTTATCCTAGACCAATTAGCCCACCTTTTCAATCCTTCTTTATTTCATCTGTGAAATGAGAATGTGGATACTTATGAGCCTAACAACTTTCAATGTTTATATATTTATAAATATGAATAAAGTTATGCACAAAGGAAAAGCACATACACAGACCATTCCCACCCGACCTCAAGATGTCACTATTGCTCACTTGTGGCAATTTTAGTCTGAGTCATCACATTATTCCATAGCTTATACTTATTTGCTGTGTTTATGCTTATTTTGGGGTATTTTTAAAACAACGCTAACCCCATAATGAAACAATTTAACTCCACATTGCCCACTAAATGTGAAAGCAGTAGTAAATTTTATTTTTTTTTTAAATATGTATGTTTGGTTACTTGTATAATGTCACTTCAGAATTAAAAGTAATGGAGATTTTGAAATAGACTAACCTGTTTGACAGTAGAGGATCTTTGAAATGGTGATAACTTCCTAACCATGCTGTGCAGTAAACAAGAGTAGAGATGCTCGGTAAATTAAAAAGTATAATCAAAATGTTATTCAATAGTGCATGTCTATGCAAAGCAGTGCTAGATAGATTCATTGTTACAAAGAAAGTCAAAGCATCCTAGAGCCAAAAATTCAACACATCTATAAACCCTAGGACAGATTATAAACAAATAGAACTTTTGGGGAAAAAACTCTACATAGAATTATTACAAATAGGATGAGTCAGTTTAAAATTTCTGCAGGGTATACGTGAAGAATTCTTTTTCATCTGTTTGTCTCAATTTCTTACTGCTGGCTCATGACGCAATTAGCATCTGATAACTGATAGCCCTTCTCATTTTTTCAGTGAATGATGACCAAATCTGCCTGATTATTTAATCTGCTGTTTTAAAGTATTTGATCCCCCTTTTTTATTGAGGTACATCTTATTAGGTGTACAGTTAGTTCTATGACTTTCGATAAACTTTTAAAGTCATGTAACCGCTGCTATAATCAATCAAGATAGAGAAAATTTTCCTCATTGTAATATTTCTCTCATATCTCTTAGTAATCCATCCCCTCTCTCAACCCCCAGCCCTTGGCAACCACTGATACGATTTCTGTCCCTATAGTTTTCTGTTTTCCATAAAGCCATCATAATGGAACTATATAATATGTATGATTTTGAGTCTTTTGAGTCTGACTTCTTTTAGTTAGCAAAAGGCATTTGTGATCCATCCATGTTGTCATGTGTATCAATAGTTTACTCATTTATATTGCAGAGAAGTATTCCATAATGTGGATATAGCACAGTTTGTGTATCCATTATTTAGTTGATGGAATTTAGGTTGTTTCCAGTTTTTGATAATTATGAATAAAGCTATATAAACATTTGTGTACAGATGTCTGTGTGAAGATATATTTTTCATTTCTTTTGGATAAATGCCTAAGAATGGAATTGCTGGGCGATATGGTAAGTTTATGTTTAACATTATAAGACTGCCAAACTGTTTTCCAGAGCTGCTGTACTCTCTTGCATTCCCATCAGCAGTGTGTATGCATTCTGATTACTTCATCTCCTCCTCAACATTTCATATTGTCATTTGTTAGTGTTGTTGTTTTGAGTTGTTCTAATAGGTATGAAGCGGCCTTTGGTTTAATTTTCTTTTTCATTTTACCCAAAAATATTTCAAACTTTTAGCTATTTCTCTATAGCTCCAGTGTCTAAATTTAGATATCACTGCTGTAAAAATTGTGAATGGATTTAGTAAGTTCCCTCTTCCAGGTATATGCAATGCTGTTCTCATTTCAATGATCAAGGCGTCAGCTTCCTTTATGCCATTACAGTTTTTGCCCACTAGATGGCAACTGCTCAATTGTTTGGAACTGCCATGCAGCTAAAAAGAAGGAAATTGTTGTATAATACAAGAATAGAGTCAGGCTATAAATTGTTAAGTACTTTACTCCATGATTGTAAAAAAAAAAAAAAAAAAGACAACACTTCATTGACTGCCAAGTTAGAGCTCATCATAACCTAATGTGTGTGCTTTCTAAATCATTTCAATCTAAGTTTGGAACTACCAAATGTGGATGGAACACAGCATAAAAAAGTACAAAACAAGGTGTGTTTTGAACATAAATCAGTGGAATATGGCAAGCAAATACCTTGTAGCAAACATCATTCAGAAACTGGAACTAGTTTCTTTAAACTGTATATACTTTTCAAGAACATCCTTTGAAATATTTATAAGTTTTAAGATACCATACTGATACATTTTCTAAAACAGCTATAGAGAAACTGAGAAGTTAGTTAAGGGTCTTTTTTTTTGTTTGTTTTTTTGTTGCTGTTATTTTGGCAACATACAGGACACTTCTCTGAATTCATTTCATTCATTAATCAAATATTTACTAAGTTCCTCTTATGCCCCAAGCTTTGTGATAGGTATTAGGAATATTAAGAGGAAAAAGACTTAATCTGTGAGGCCGCTGCTGAAGAAGAAGAAGGAGAAGGAGGAGAAGGAAAGAAGAAGAAGAAGAAGGGGAGGAGGAGGAGAACAATAAAAGCAACAGTCCTTTAAATACCAAGACTTATTCTAGATGTTTATAAACACTATCCTACTTAATCTTTATTACCACACGCTTATGAGATATTGTCCCTATTTTACAGATGTGGAGACTGAGGCTCTGTGCCAACAGGGGTAACTACAGTTGAGACAAAAATGATTTCAAGTCGTATTTAGGTAAAGAGTGGGTTGGAGATGTCATTCGAGAGTCATTCTTTGCAGCTAAGTGATACGGAAGCAAACCAGGTATCTCTATTCCCTTAGTGTTGGACAACATTTCACAGCTGAGAGCCTTCAAGCTTACCCTTAGAGCTTCAATGGTGATCACAGAGCAGAGGTGACAGAAGGGAGGGTCTAAGCCATAGGCTGGATGCAAGAGAGACCTAGGATACCAGGGACAGACCTGAAGTACCAGCTGGCGTCAACATGGAGCCAATCCATCAAGCTCCATTCATGCCAAAAGAAGTTTCTGGGAATATCACCAGCCACAGTCTACGGCTGTGGATATCAGCAGGATTCTTAGAAAGCAACACAAGGAATACTTCCATGGATACCAGCAAAGTGCCGGAGATCACAGACACGCACATGAGGTCCTGTTGCTTACTCTTGTCACCATGAGGACATGTAAACTTTCTCCCACCCCCAGATACAAAATTCAGGAGGGTTAGGAGGGAGAGAGAAAAAGTTTTGAGAGAAAAGAAATATAACTTGGTTTAATATTTATCCCAAATGATATCGTTTTAAATACATAAACATTTAAGTTCTTAACCTCTTGGCTAAGATCACTTCGAGGACCTGTTAAAAGTTACGACACTCACTTCTACTAGCCCAGCCCCACTTGCCCCCCAGACAAATAAATTTACAAATTTTCACATATCTCCACAACATTTAGATAACAATTGAGGCTCAGTGATCAACTCTCTGGAGATCCATAGATGCCAGGTTAAGAAATCCTAGTGGTGGAAATGGCACCAGACTTGACTTTTGACTCAATTGTTTATCATCCATGTGACCTTGGATAAATTAACTCTTCTCTCTGAATTTCAGGTTTCTCACTGTGTTTGCTGAATGACTATTAAATGGGGGATGAAATAGAGACGGCTACGTAGTTTTAAAATTGCATCTTCTATACCAAGTTCTGTAATATATTAATCTACTTATAGTCCTATGTGGTCCTATAAAATTATTTTAGATCTGTCATCAAGAGCATCTAATTGTCCCCTTAAGAGTGCACCCCTGGGCTTCCCCAGTGGCGCAGTGGTTGAGAGTCTGCCTGCCGATGCAGGGGACACGGGTTCGTGCCCCGGTCCGGGAGGATCCCACATGCCGCAGAGCGGCTGGGCCCGGGAGCCATGGCCGCTGAGCCTGCGCGTCCAGAGCCTGTGCTCCGCAACGGGAGAGGCCACAACAGTGAGAGGCCCGCAAAAAAAAAAAAGAGTGTGCCCCTTTTCTCCATCCAACCAGCATCAGCATACCTCTGGGGCAGTCCTCGTGTTCTCATATGAGGAGCTGCAATAGCATTCCATGTTATCTTGCTATTTCAACCCTTACTCCTTCCTATGCACGAAGTACACACTTCTCAAGCCACCACTTCTTCCGATAATTCTCCTGCTTAAAACTATACTAAACTTCTCAGTCCCAGAAGGGATCACATTTAAAACCTAATGGTCAGAGTCTTTCTGTTTTAAATCAATTTGTCTTACCTTGCTTAATCAATCTCACCTCCCCAGTTCTAGTCAGCTAAATCTTACCACCAAGAGGAAGTTTTCACAGGAGGAAAAACAGTGATGATTGGAGTCCTTGGCTCAGCCACTTACTAGCTGTTTCCAGCGTGGGCAAAGCACTTATTCTATCAGGGCCTTAGCTTTCTCAATTCTTTCTTTCTTTTTTTTTTTTTTTTTAGCATCTTTATTGGAGTATAATTGTATTACCATGGCATGTTAGTTTCTGCTGTATAACAAAGTGAATCAGCTATACATAAACATATATCCCCATATCCCCTCCCTCGTGCATCTCCCTCCCACCCTCCCTATCCCAGCCCTCTAGGTGGTCACAAGGCACGGAGCTGATCTCCCTGTGCCATGTGGCTGCTTCCCACTAGCTATCTATTTTATATTTGGTAGTGTATGTATGTCCATGCCACTCCCTCACTTCGTCCCAGAGCTAGACTATTTCCAAGATCCCTTCCAGCTCTGATATTCTCTGTCTCCATGACTCTGTGCCCTGTAAATGCTCTATTCATTCCACTCTGAATCCTTGCTTCCACCGCGCTCTTCTTCTGCAGTGTTCTTTCTGTCAAAGTAAACAGTTTCTATTCTCCGAGGTTCAACTTATGCACTCCTTCATTCATGAAACCTTCCTATTCCTGAACTTATGAGAAGGATTTTCTTTGAGTTCTGATGACACCTAAATTCTGTACTAATCAACAAGAATGTCTTATGCCGATATAATACTATAGTTTAATTGGCTTTTACATATGTTATTTCACTGGAGCCTCTCAAAAGCCCACTAAATAACTACTATTCATTCTCAGAGAAACAAAGTGACCAGCCTAAAACTCCTCAGCTCTAAGGCAGCTGACCTAGGGCCAGAATTGATACCTGATTTCTATTTCAAAGTTACATATTCAACATTTCAAATAATTAGTTGTTTCCGTATGTTTCACGTACTCAGACATGATTTAATTCAATAAACATGTATTAAGCCCCTATTCTGTACAATCTTTAGACACAAGCTATGGCTAAGAGGGGTGGGGATCAAATGGAGTTTTCTACCATACTCTTATAATTCTTATGTATCCTGATAACCCTTAATAAATTACATATTAAATATTATGGAGCATAGAAAATAACACTGATTATGGAGTCAGAAATACCTAAGTTCTCTTTCCTTCTTTCTTCCTTTCTTTTGTCTTCCCTTCCTTCCTTTTTTCCTTTTTCCCTCCCTTTCTCTATCTCGCTTTCTCTATTTTACTT
Source organism: Globicephala melas (assembly GCF_963455315.2). NCBI lineage: Eukaryota > Metazoa > Chordata > Mammalia > Artiodactyla > Delphinidae > Globicephala > Globicephala melas. Next base: position 61,259,732 of record NC_083321.1, read on the forward strand.
TTTGTTAAGGAAAAATTTAAATATATTAAAAGAAGAGAGCATAGTACTATCTACCACCATATATATCCTCATCCAGCTTCAATAGTGATTAACCCATAACAAAAGTAACTTAACCTACACTCCTAACCACTCCCTTATATTATTTTGAAGCAAAATCAGGCATCATTTCACTTCATCTGTAAATATTTTAGTCAGAAGATTTAAATATAACAACTCTTTCTTTTTAACATAACTCCAGTACCAACAAAAATTCTTTAATTATCATCAAACAGCTAATAGGATTTAAATTTTCCTGATTGTCTAATTTTTTGTAGAAGTTTATTCAAATTAGGATTCAAAACAAATCCATACATGCTTTGTGTATCTCTTAAGTCTCTTTTAATCTGCAGGATCCCATAGACATACCCTCACCCCCACTCGTACACACGCACACACATGCACACACATTTATTTGTTAAAAGAACAAAACAAAACCAAACCAGATTTTTTGTCCTGTAAAGCTGTCTACAGTCTGGATTTTCTTGATTGTATTGTCCCATGTATTGTCTCCTGTAACTCCTATGAAATGAGAATTAAATCTAGAGACTCGGTCACACTCAGCTCTATATTTAGGGCAAGACCACTTCATAAATGGTGAGATGTATTGCCATCAGAAATCCCATGATGCCTGACTGTCTCTCTTTTGTTGCAGCCACGACAAATATATTCTAGATCTATTCATTTAAAATGGTGACATTCTATCACTCCTTCCTAATTTACTAAGTAGAAACTGCTATAAAGAGACATTTCCTTTCAAACATTTGCTTTTCTTAAATTTTAGTTTGTACAAAACCTACAGGAAACTCTTTGAATCTTTCCTTTTATTTACCGGTTTTCAAAATAATGAATAGATTTCCTAACTTCCTACACAGCTGGCAAGGAGGTGATTTTTAAATAATATCACTCTGAAGTCATGAATTTAAACATATTTGGTGTGTTTTAATTCATTGTAATTTTGTTTGTTTTTGTTTTTGTTTTTTTTTTTGTGGTACGTGGGCCTCTCACTGTCATGACCTCTCCCGCCGTGGAGCACAGGCTCCGGACGCGCAGGCTCAGCGGCCATGGCCCACGGGCCCAGCTGCTCCGTGGCACGTGGGATCCTCCCGGACCGGGGCATGAACCCGCGTCCCCGGCATCGGCAGGCGGACTCTCAACCACTGTGCCTCCAGGGAAGCCCTTCATTGTAATTTTATCCTTATCGATGCTCAGCTTGCCTCATTTTGGCTTCTGACTCCTTTTAATGTGACACTACATATCTTGATAGAGAGCTTATTTGCTTTTGACATAAAATATTCCAGGTTTACGTTGTATTTTTCCTACTTCAGACCTAGAACTAGCTTTATTCTTGAAAAGTTATATTTTTTCAAGAAGCCTTGGCTCTTTTCACTGGGAAACGGTATTTAGAAACCACACTCAAGCCACTAGTGGTGTTCACAGCTACTCAGCTGTTATTGCCTCTGGCCCTTTGGAGTGGACAAAACTAGGAAATACTCTTTTTTAAAATACATCATGACTCATTCTGAACTTACAATTCAAATTTTACTTAACCTTATCATTCTTACAAGAACCTGGCTTCTTATTCCAGCTCCATTATCGGTAGAATAAGTAATAGAATCTGTAATGATTATAAATCCTCAATTCTGTACCTGAAAAATGGGATTAATAAGACCAGCTTCACACTGAGTATTCAAAAAAAAAAAAAAAAAGGAAAGAAAAAGGAGATGATATCTGGTTTATTCCCAACACATAGGAAATACTGAAATACCATGTACCACTGGCATATATGGATATATGGAGCTCCCCATCTGGATTTATCGTATGTACAAGTGGAAAATTAAAGCCACAAAATTCTTAATTCCAAACGGGGACATTCCATAAAGTTACTAATTAAATACAGCTAGAAAGTTATACTAGAAATTACAGGATGACTGGTGATTTTATGACCACCTTCTAAGGTAGAGGACTGAGCTCCCTTACTCTGTACTGTCTTCCTTCTAGTCACAAAACACTGGCTTCCCAAATAAAACATCAACTCCATTGTCTGTCTCTCTTCATGTGGGATCTGAATGAAGCCCCACTGAGCTAGAGAAAATCTTCCCTGAAGCATTCTTCCCCTTGATCTGGGCTGCCTCAACCAAACAGTTCCATTGCGGCAGCAATAAAGTAGTGCTGCAGAAAATCCTCCAAAGAACCACTGCAGCCACCGAATCAACCAGCATTATAAATCTCTCTGGGACACCACCTCCCTACGTTCAGAGAGACAGGCAAAGCTCTCCTCTTTGTTCAGACTTTCCCTTAATTAGGACTCAGAGCGTCGGGAAAATTCTCTGAAGTAAGTCTTGGCACTGCTCTGGCTTTTGAAGAGTAATGGCCTTGGTGGGGAAGAAATGTTTAAAAAATCCAGCTCTCTTAACTAGGAACCCAAACCAATTAGACTGGCTGAGCACTGGGATATTCACTAATGAGACCAAGGAACCAACACAGGAGAAACAGTGATTTTTGCTCTGGGTGCCCTCCGGCTGCCTTAGATGTGTCTTACACTCACCCATGCCCAGGACCCCAGGAGCAGAGCCATGCCGCCTTCCTAGACCAACTCTCTGTAAGCCTTTCTGGTAAGTTTTTCCTTTGGGGTGCGGGGGGGAGTCTTCTACTTCCCACTGCCTCTGCATTTGCCTCCACTATTCTTTTTTTCCCTACTCACTCCCTAACCTGGGATGTTTCAGATTCCCATGGTTGGATTTTTTTTTTTTTTTTTTACTTATGTCCTACTCTAGCTAAATCCAATTACTTGTTCTATACTTCTGTATCTTTGTTCATGCTGTTCCTTCTGCATAGAAGTCCTTTCTTTCTCTAAATAATTCTTCCATCTAAGCTTTCATAGCTCCTCTACAAAGTTTTTCTATACTTTTCTCTTTCCTCCATCTCTCCCATGAGGAAGAAATGCTCATTTTCTCTGTTCTGCCTCTTCATCCAATATATACCTCTATCATCCCACTTGGTATGGCAATTAAGCACCTATATGGATGTTTCCTCTATAATATTCTGAGCCTCGTGAATAAAGAGAATATGCTAATTGCTCATTTATTTTTCTGTCTCCAATTCCTGCCTTAGTTCCTAGTACATCATAGGACATTCATGAATATTTGCGAGCTTCTCGCTAGTGAAAGATGTATTACAGAACATCCAGTAAACAAATAGAGCTACATTCAAAGTTTGGTGGGAATATAAAAAAAGGAAGAAACTACATCCAAGACACTAGACACAACTGATTAATTTCCAGACCTCAGGTCACTCAGGTGAAGAGGCCACAAATAAGTGGGGTCTTTCCCCATCATACTTCTCACTTTCTCTCCTATGAGAGATTCAAAGAGCAAACAGCATCCTATCCAAACTACAATCATTGTCATTATCCAGCACATTACTTGGAACGCACAGGTGGTCAAAAAGCTATTTACTGAATAAATCCATGCAAGAAGTAAGTTGTGTACCACTTTCAGAAATGTCTCTGTCATTGTGGCCTAATAATCCCATCCAGGGTCATAAAATACGTGCATGTGACCCTGGGTTATTCTCAACATACACTCTCATATCTTCTAAAACATTTTCTTTCTTTTATTTATATTACTTCTATTAATATACCATTATATAGTTAGTTATATTATGTTTTATCTCATGTATAAAATGTTTCCCTCAACTGTATATTCACTGTAAATACAGATCTATAAGTGTGTGTTATATATTAAATAATATAGTTAAAATATGATTATTTAGCTATCTATCTCACCTACTACTGTGAAAGTTCCATGAGAAGGAGAGAACTGTCATCGCTTTGGTCAAAAATTTTTGCTCTCCAACAACCCAGCAAAGTCCCAGAGGCATGGCCATCCCACAATAAAAGGGGCTGAATCAATAAAAAAAGTATCTAAATTCTCAGATCTGAGCTGTGTGGTTTCCTCACATTATGATCGTTTCGCAGCCTTGTTTTTGACAGACCTCATGGGGACTCAGGGCAGTTCCATTTTGTTCATTGAGAGGAAAACTGAAGATGGCGCTATCAAATGGAGTTTTCTAAATCCAAAATGAACTTGGCCCTATAACTTCTCTACAGAATCAACCGGAAGATGATAAAGGAGATTGAAACAAAGAGAGACATATAAAAGAAATAATCCTGGCACAACATCTTGCAAATCAATCCTCTATGCCCTTATTTCCAAACTCTCCTGTAAGTTGGAGGCCTAGAAATCACAGCCGTTTCATGGTGATTGTTGGACAGGCATTTACCGGTATTCACTTGCTTTTCTCAGAGTTTCTGGCAAGGCTGCTAATAAATATCTAGATCCAGATTTTACCCAGTCCCCGGGCTTTCTTATGATGGCTGTAGTGATCTTTCTCCATCCAAAGTTATGCAAAGCACTCAGAAACATCCCCTAAGTCTCTGCTACTGTTCTTCAAAGTCTGTTAAAGGGCATCAAGGCAATGGTTAAATATTTTACAATACTTGGGACTTCCCTGCTGGTGCAGTGGTTAAGAATCCGCCTGCCAATGCAGGGGACACGGGTTCGAGCCCTGGTCCAGGAAGATACCACATGCCGCGGAGCAACTAAGCCCGTGTGCCACAACTACTGAGCCTGCTCTCTAGAGCCCGCAAGCCACACCTACTAAGCCTGCACGCCGCAACTACTGAAGCCTGCACACCACAACTACTGAAGCCTGTGCACCTAGGGCCCATGCTCCGCAACAAGAGAAGCCATCGCAATGAGAAGCCCGCGCACAGGTACAAAGAGTAGCCCCCGCTATCTGCAACTAGAGAAAGCCCGCGCACAGCAGCAAAGACCCAACATAGCCATAAATGAATAAATAAAGTATTTTACAATACAGCTTTATTTCCGATCTTCTTTCAATATCCCAGATCCAGAGGAAAGATGCTTTTAGACTCTTTCTTTTCATTTGTTCTTTCCCCCCTTCTCAATTTCACCTCTCAAACTGAACCACGAAGTGTTAAATCCAATGATTTCCAGGAAACACTCAAGTGATAGTTTCTTCCTGTCCCAGGTTCTCTGTCCTATTCCTACTCACCTGTTTTCTACCTTTGGTTATATTTTCATTTTTCTTTCTGTTTTAAATCAGTAACAGTAATAAATAATATCCCAGAGCCAGTGTACAGCTGAACATTGGATAATAATAATACTTTCCATTTATATTGTGCTTTTTAGAAAGCTCTTTCACTCATTTGTCTGAACTCAAAGTACCTCCATAGGATAAATCGGGCATAAAATAGAAAGTCAGTCAATACCACATCAGATAGTTTGATAAGGTGAGTGTACTACTTTTGACAGAAAAACAGGTTTTACCCTATATTGAGGGGAGAATATTAAATTTTACAAAGTTGCACAAAGTTGGAAAAGAGACTAAGAACCAATACATAGAAACATAAAAGATAGCTGTAGTTATTCTGGAAGAGAAACACAACTAGTTCAGCCATCATTCTCCCTCTCGCCACTGTTTACAACATTCACTATAAATATAGATTCATAGGTGTATGAATTCATTTTAGCTTTTAAGATTCCTAATATTTAAAGAAAATAATTTTTAAGATTGTGTTTCAAAATACAGTGTACAGAGCCTCTGAAGTTTTTAATTAGCTAGTTTTACAATTTAAAAATTTTAGCTAGAAATTACATATTATAATTATGAGAGTTTAAAGCATAGTTTAATAAAACATTACTTTATACTTGAAACTTTATAAAATTACAAATGAGGCAGGAATCATACTCTTGTTTTGCAGATAAGGATACAGAGGCTAAGAACGATACTCAAAGCCACAGAACTGGCAAGAGGAAGGCCTAGATCTAGAAACCATCAATTCTGATCACAGTCCAACATTTTTGCCACCACCTCCAAGAAGGTATAATAGACTATTATAAGAAGTATGCAAGCTCATGCAGCTCAATATCAAAAAAACAAACAACTCAATCCAAAAATGGGCAGAAGACCTAACTAGACATTTCTCCAAAGAAGATATACAGATTGCTAACAAACACATGAAAGAATGCTCAACATCACTAGTCATTAGAGAAACACAAATCCAAACTACAGTGAGGTATCATCTCACACCAGTCAGAATGGCCATCATCAAAAAATCTAGAAACAATAAATGCTGGAGAGGGTGTGGAGAAAAGGGAACCCTCTTGCACTGTTGTGCGAATGTAAATTGATACAGCCACTATGGAGAACAGTAAGGAGCTTCCTCAAAAAACTAAAAATAGAACTACCGTATGACCCAGCAATCCCACTACTGGGCATATACCCTGAGAAAACCATAATTCAAAAAGAGGCATGTACCAAAATGTTCATTGCAGCTCTATTTACAACAGCCAGGCCATGGAAGCAACCTAAGTGTCCGTCGACAGATGAATGGGTAAAGAAGATGTAGCACATATATACAATGGAATATTACTCAGGCATAAAAGGAAACAAAATTGAGTTATTTGTAGTGAGGTGGATGGACCTAGAGTCCGTCATACAGAGTGAAGTAAGTCAGAAAGAGAAAAACAAATACCATATGCTAACACATGTATATGGAATCTAAAAAAAAAAAAAAAGATTCTCAAGAACCTAGGGGCAGGACAAGAATAAAGATGTAGGCTATGGACTTGAGGACACAGGGAGGGGGAAGGGTAAGCTGGGACGAAGTGAGAGTGGCATGGACTTATATACACTACCAAATGTAAAATAGATAGCTAGTAGGAAGCAGCTGCATAGCACAGGGAGATCAGCTCGGTGCTTTGTGACCGCCTAGAGGGGTGGGATAGGGAGGGTGGGAGGGAGACGCAAGAGGGAGGAGATATGGGGATATATGTATATGTATAGCTGATTCATTTTGTTATAAAGCAGAAACTATCACACCATTGCAAAGTAATTATACTCCAATAAAGATGTTAAAAAAAAAGTATGCAATAAAATTTTTGACACCTGTTGTCTAATTTACGGGTTCAGTCTGTTTTCTCTAGTTGTTATGACTGTATTGAACCAAGAAAAAAAGTTACACTTTCCAAATAGATTTTAACAATTTTATACACAGAATATTTTAAAAGTTATTTTCACTAATCTATAAAAACATTCTAACCTGAGTGAGGTCTAAAAATGCCATGTTTAGAGAGAGTAGAAAATTTATAAATAATAAGAAAGTCCTTATTATCATACATGATTTCCCAGGAATATTGTTGCCACCACATGGGGGTGTAGAGTTCTTACTATGCACTTTGCAGTAATTCTGAGCAGCTCAGATGAGCAAGCCTGGGAAGTAGCAGGGAGAGGTGAATTTTACTGGCAAAGACAAAGCAATTTGTCTTATCTGCACTGAACATGAGGCCGGAGGCTAGGAGTGAAGTCCTAATTCATACTCAAAGTGTCTCCAATATGAAATTATCTTCATAGTATTAATATGCCTAAATTGTTCAATATAAAAAGTATTTCACACTATGTGTGAGTTACCCATGGTAGGGCAGCAATTCCACTGAAAGCAGGCATATTAGTATGTGCCACGCTATATTCTCCAGTCCAAGAAGTTGATTAGGAAATTGCTTAATTAAGCAATAGTTGCTTTTGTTGTTAAGATTACTGTGAGATAATTGACCATGATGAGAGCTGTGTCCCCAAGCTGAAAGCAAATCATAGGAGCCAAGGTCAATTATCTTATATTAATGCCCACAGAGAAAAGAGCTATGTGATCATCGTAAGACATAACTATAAAATACTTAAAGTCTTAAATGGTCAAACCTTTTCAACTACATTACAGTGATCACAGACCCAATGTAGTGTAATAGAAGTAAAACCACCACATTGAACACCCATACGGATCAGAAAGGTTTCTAACTGTAGACAAATTTGATAATAAGAGCACACCAAAAGAATTTCCTACATAGTTCATTACATCTGTATATGCAGGTTTTCTGCTTCTGTGTCTGTAGAGGGCACATTTGTAAAAGACTGTAAGAATAATTGCTTCTTAAGTCTATGGTGGTCATTTTAGGTGAGTCATTAACTCTTTCATTAACTCTTTTATATATATCTGATGTTTTGGGATAGGGGAGCATAGCTTAATTTTAGTAGAAAAAGCATAAACTTTGGAATCGAGCAGATTGAAGTTTGAAGCCTGGAAATTTCAGGTTAACCGTGTACTAAGTGTGTAACTTAACTACATAACGGGGTCCATAAAGGAAATAAAAGGCAATTCATATGGGATTCTGAAGGAAATTTAATGAAGGGAGGTATGGGCAGTGTTAAGGGAAGCAACAAGGAATAATGAGGCACTCAGGACACAAGAGCAGGAGCAAGAAGGCTTTACTTCCTCTAGGGCTTAGGGCAAGGGGGGAAAACAGAATTAGAGTCTGATGAGAGGTGGGGCCTTCACAGAAGTGTTTGTTGCCCGGCACGAGCTACAATCATCAGTGACCAAATGCAACAGTACTAAAGCAGGAAATAAATTCCCTAGTCTTCTTCTTCTCTGGCCTTCTTATCTCTTGCAAGGGCCACCCTTTGTCTAAACTCAACCAGAAACAAGCTAGGAAGGAAGTCCTAGGTGGGTCAGACAATAGTGGTCAGCCCCTGAGGCACTGAAAAGAGCAGAGAACAGATAATTGTTCAGGGTTGGAAGAATGCAAACAGAGAAAAGCAGCTTATTCTGAGTCTTTTATCCTCATTTCTAAACAGAATGCAACAAACCCTTGCCCACTAAAATTGTAAAGATTAAGGGAAATATACAGAAAGTGCATAACACATAGCAGATGCTCAATAAATAGTAGCTAGGTCTTATTTTTAACCGTAACTAATTGTAAAGGTAAGTGTATATTCTTCGTTAAAAGCCAACAACCACTCAACAAGGTTACCCCTCAAGAAGCTATTTTGTTTCTTTTTCACAGAAAGCTGTTTTGTTTTCTTCTTTGCAAGAGAGCACTAGCAGAGAGATGAAAGTACTGGAAAAATAAGTTCTCTAACTCTGTCAATCACATGCTTACTTCAGCTTTAATATGAGAGTCCTGAAAAAACAGTGGTTATACATTTCTGACCAGCACAATCCTGCCCAAAGTGCACATGAGTGGGCTGTGATCTAAACTCAAAGTTCTAAACATTTTGTACCTAACATTCCATCACTAACCTATGAAACATCTGAAATGAAACAATGATTCCAATAGAAAGCAAAAGCTTGCCTTTTTGAGGATATGTGTATGCCTTCAGCCTTTACATTCAAAATTATTAATAAGCATCAAAGGCACTGAGGTTGGGTAGACGGCTATTGCTCTTGTAGAGTGCCCATGTTGCACAGGTCTTCCGCAAGCATCCCCTGAAGTAGTTAGTCCCTGCTCTCCAGACATTCTCCATCAAACCTCCACGTTTTACTGTCTCTAAGATCTATGTCTATCTGAGGTCTTGTTTGTTGATTTATTTGCTTATATATTGCTTATCTCCTCCAGAGTGGGAAGACAGTGGGAACCTAGGCAATCTTGTTCCTTTTTATGCCTAGTAGTACCTAGAACAGAACCTGATGGTAGATAATAAATAAGCTCATATATACACAGTGAAGCATGTGCATGAAAGCAGCTAAGGTGCAAATTAGATTACATGATGTACTCAAACCACTTTGAAACAGGTACTCAAATATCGTAGCAATTATGATTGTTGTTTTCATTGTTATTGCTACTATTAAGAATAATGACCAAATGGTACACCCGTGGTAAATATTATGGTGATGAGAGACATTATTATTTTCCAATGACTGAGTCTTTGTCGTGCGTGCCTGTACTTAGGGCAAGGCTGCCAGTCTTTGTAATCAGCCTGTGACTACTGCCAACTTTATGTTTACAGTGACACTGCCAGCCAGATTTTGTAGCTTGGGATGATCTCTCTCAAGTTGTAGTGGCAATAATGTCCCAGATCCCAGGAAAAATGCCACATGCCAAATTCTAAGTGCTAAACAAATAATAAAAGGGAAGCCTATGTACTTTTACTTTGGGGAAGCTGAAGTAGAGGTGCTTTTCCCAATTCCTTCTACTAAGTACAACTAGAAACCCTGGGCTTTATATAGAGAACAAACATAAGACTAAAAGGTAGAAATAAGCAAGCTGACCAGATAGAGAACCTAGGGACTCAAGGAGCAATATGGTAGTGAGTTCCCTGGGTTCCTTTTTGCTTCATATATTCCAGAGTTAGAGCTGAGGAAGGTGGAAACCCAGAAGTGTCAACAGGTACACACACATAAGGCTCTAACAAAAGCTAATCCTCTCCAGCCAAAGGGCCAGGAAAGGGGCAGCCTAGAAAGACAGAAAACATTTAGCTTATAATTGCTCTCCTCCTGCCAAACACCACACATATGCACGCACACACACACACAAATACACACACAAACTACAGCCCTAACCCCACGCACACCAGCCAAGGCCAAGTCAGGAATCTAGGCTTCCATCCTTGTCAGCCTATAATGAGGTTTCCCAACACCCCTTCTGGGCTAGTGTCAGAGAATGCCTAGTAGGGATTCGGGACATTCATCTACTACACTGGGCAGTACTAAAGCCATCCCCATGAACAATAGCGTCAGTAGAGACTCCTTGGGAGGCTTGGACTTCTACTCACACCTGGCAGTAACAAGGCATCCCTCCCTGTCAGTGGGGTGGTATCAGAGGATGCCTACTGGAGAGTCAAGACTTTCAGCATTGTCCAAGGTAATAAGATCACACCCTCCCACCTCCACCCACCATGATGTCAGTAGGGGCTATGTAGTGTGCAGTACCAGATGGGACTCCTATCCCTTTCAGCCAGGGAGGTATCAGTGAAAGCCTAGTGGGGAGCTGGAACCCTCACTTCCACTCAGCAATAATGGAGCCTTGCCTCTTTGGTGTCAACAGAGGCTGAGTGGGAAACCTGTACTTCTGCCCCCACTTGGCAATAATGAGGCAGCTCCTCCCCTTCTCCTGCCTCAAAAGTACAGGATTCAGTAGAAGATTACTCATCATACCAAGAACCAAGAAAATCTAAACCTGAAAGAAAAAAGACAATCAACAGATACAACACCAAGATGACAGAGATGTTAAAATAATCCTACAAAAATTTTAGTTAGCCATCATAAAAG